>NC_057837.1:24127500-24747187 GCF_910594005.1 Cervus elaphus | reverse complement strand
GAGAGACAAGAAAAAGCAACAGGACCTCAGAAATAGGCACTGTGGAAGGAAATACATGGCCACTGATGCCTGAAGCCTTTAATTCCCTTCATGAATGAAATGCCACAGAAACGCTGTCAGACAGTCGAGTTTGTTGAGTCTGTTTATCTGAAATTAGATGCAAAGGAGATGTTTGACTTCCAAGAAATAAAATGAATTGTCATGGTAGAGAAGGTTTCATACAGGAAATACTATCCCGAAGCCTTGGAGCTTGAGCCCCCTCCCTCATAACTACCTACTGCAAATTATTTTCGTAATAAAAATGAGCTCCCAGAACAAACTAATTACATGGGAGAGCAACTTACACTTTACTGCAGTCTTCACAATATATTTTTTTCCCATCAAATGTGAGTTAGCCAAAGTAATTAGGAAAAATGATTAGCAAAGCTCTTTATTGAATATGGATCCAAGTCATTAAAAAAATAAAGCATTTCTTTTGAAAATGGCTTTAAATCTACATTTTCTCCCAAGCGACCGTCTATTTTCCCTTAACAATAGCTTTTTGGGGATATGTGGTAATCTAAGAGACTATAACTCTTCTCCTGAAATAATACCAAGTTCCTTTTGCCTTTCACGATAGAACACTAAGTTGGTAGAAAGTCGGTAGGAAGTTGGCTGCTTCTTTGCAAGAGACCACTGAGAGAACAAGCTGCTGAAGTCGCAGTACAAATCATTTGAAGTGAGACCTGGGAATCACTTCTACTTTTGAAAAAGATGAGACCAGCAGGCTATGTATGCTGTTTCTCAATTCTCAAGTAACGCTGGGTTTCTGAGAAATAATGGTCGGTTTTGAAGGCATTTGTATCTCCTCTTTATACCTTTACTTTTTAAAATATTTTGGATGTTTAGGAGTAAACAAGGATAAAACCCATCTGACTGAAATTGCATTTTCCCATGTGAGTTGCTTAGGTTTAGTTGGAAAATCCACAATATAAGTTTAGCATTTCTTTTTTTTTTTTTCTTAAAAAATTTTTTTTTTTTTTTGCATTCTTGGCGCTTAGGCTTGTAGAAAAAGTTGACTACTAAAAAAAGCCTCTAAAAAGTAACAAAGATGGAAGTTAAAATTCATTTCTTGTCTTACACTGTTGGTGGGAATGTAAATTCATACAGCCACTATGGAGAACGGTCTGGAGGTTCCTTAAAAAACTAAAAATAGGATTACCATACGACCCAGCAATCCCACTCCTGGGCACATACCCAGTAAAAACCATAATTCCAAAAGATGAATGCATCCCAATATTTATTGCAGCAGTGTTTACAAAAGCCAGGACATGGAAACAGCCTAAATGTCTATCAACAGAGAAATGGATAAAGAAGATGTGGTACATGTATACAGTGGAATATTACTCAGCCATAAAAGGAACAAAATTGTGCCATTTGCAGAGATGTGGATGCACCTAGAGAGTGTCATACAGAGTGAAGTAAGTCAGAAAGAGAAAAACAAAGTATATTAACACATATATGTAGAATCTAGAAAAATGGTACAGATGAACCTATTTGCAAAGCAAAGACAGAGACACAGATGTAGAGAACAAGTGTATGGATACCAAGCAGGGAAGGGATGGGTAGGAGAGATTGGGAGGTTGGGGTTGACAATATGCACATTACGCTGGGTAGAATGGATGGCTAATGACAGTTTGCTGTATAGTACAGGGAGCTTTACTTGGTGCTCTATAGTTACCTATTTAGGTAGGTATTTCTTCCTATTTAGGAAGAAAATGAAAAAAAAAAGGGGGGTGGGGATTGTATGTGTGTGTCTGGCTGATTTACTTTGCTATATATGGCAGAAAAATGAAAGTCATGTAGTCGTGTCCATTTCTTTGGGACCCCCAAGGACTATATAGTTCATGGAATTCTCCAGACCAGAATACCAGAGTGGAAACCCGTGGATTCTTTTTCAGCTGAGTCACCCGGGAAGCCCAAGAACACTGGAGTGGGTAGCCTATCCCTTCTCCAGAGGATCTTCCCGACCCAGGGATCAAACTGGGGTCTCCTGCATTGCAGGCAGATTCTTTACCAGCTGAGCTACCAGGGAAGCCCTGGTATGTATACGTATATGACAGAAGTGGGCACAACATTGTGGAGTAACTATACTTCAATAAAATTTTTTTTTAAATTACAGTTCTTCTGAAATGTTTTTGGTATGGATATTAAAACATAAAAATAAAAAAATGGAAATAAAATTCATTTATTGAATTATTAAATTTTTATTTTATGTGTGTGTGTGTGTGTGTTAATTGCTCGGCCGTGTTAGACGCTATGACCTCATGGTCATGCCCCATAGACGCTATGACCACTAGGACCCCATCAGGCTTCTCTGTCCATGGGATTCTCCAGACCAAGAATACTGGAATGGGTTGCCATTTCTTTCTCCAGGGGATCTTCCAGGGATTGGAAGATTCAACGCAGGGATTGAACCCGGGTCTCCAGCACTGCAGGCAGATTCTTCACCATCTGAGCCACCAGGAAAGCCCAACTTATACATGGAGATAAAATTGATTGGTATAACTTCCTGTTATTTAATGAGAATTTCATTATTTAGATCTTCATGGAAAATGCAGCTTCTAAGCACTTTGGTGTGGCTATTAGTGCTACAAATGAACCAGCTGATTTTTCCCCCATCTTTCTTCCAGCAGACATTTATCATGTGGCTATTTTGGCTCAAGCACTGTGTCCATTGTTGGATACATAGTAAAAAAGGAAATTGCAAAAAGGAAATCGCCAGGTCCAGCTTTTATGCTCATTGTCTAGTGAGGAAAAGCCCTTTGCAAGGGGTGCTGGTCCAATGCTCTCTTGTTACAGAGAAACTATCTCCTTCCTATGTCATAAAGCTACTTTGACCCTCTATTCCCCAAACCCCACTGCTTCTCCATCACAATGAAGCAAGAAGGGGTGAACACACAACTATGGTAACTTGACTCTCACAGACCTTGTTTCCTGAAGAATGTAAAGATAAGATGCTTACTAAATGTCTCTGAAATGATTGTGTGTCTGCTTCACCTGGGCTTCCCCAATGACTCAGCAGTCAAGAATCCACCTTCAGTGCAGGAGACACAGGAGACATGGGTTCCATCTCTGGGTTGGAAGATTCCCTGAAGGAAGAAATGGCAACCCACTCCGGTATTCTTGCCTGGAAAATCCCATGGACAGAAAGGCCTGGCAGGTTACAGTCCATGGGGGTCAAAGAGTTGGACATGACTGAGCACCTGCTTGCTTCATATAAAGTTGAGAAGAGCTGAGTAAGGTTTTGGAAGCATCTGGACATTGTCAGAAGACGGAGGTGGGAAAAAGAGGGAGGCAGAGGGCCTCCTTGTCTATGAAACAGGACCCTTGCCCCTTTGCTAGGGGTTCACGTCAGCACTGCAATACCAATTTGAACTTGCAAAGTATATTTCTGTCATTTGTGACATTAATCACAGCCTCCCAGTGAGATGGGCCATTTTATGACTTTCATTTCCCTCCACAGAAATAAGAGACAAAAGGTTAAATGACTTTCCCAAAGTCAATAATGGACTTGGGACCTGCATTCAGAGTTTATAAATCGCTATCCTGTGCTGAGAGCACTCAACAAAATGCTTAACATTGCCAAAAAAAAAAAAATCAGGGCTCAGTTTTGCTGTTTAATTTTAATTAAGACGCATTAGGCAAGAAGACAGCACTTGATTCATAGGGCAGTGACATTATTTTATTGCTGTGTCAGTTGAGGAACTCAATGTTCTTCCAACTTCTCAAAGTTTTCAGGAGACAGTCCCTGGATTGCCACCTCAACCTGTGTTTATTCCCAAATATCATATATTAGCAAAACTGCCCTAAAACAAGTGAAAGTGTTAGTCGCTCAGTCGTGTCTGACTCTTGGTGACCCCCATGAACTGTTGCCCGCCAGGCTCCTCCGTCCATGGAATTCTAATACTGGAGTGGATAGCCATTCCCTTCTCCAGGGGATCTTCACCACCCAGGGATCAAACCCAGGTCTCCTGCATCGCAGGCAGGTTCTTTATTGTCTGAGCAACCAGGGTCCCAAGAAAATGCTAAGTACTACTGAGGAAAGAGTCATAAAGAGTCAGACACGACTGAGTGACTGAACTGACTGAACTGGCTGAGGAAATAATGAAAATTTTAGGAAAAGGGAAAATGCTCTCTTAATAATGAGAAAGTCATTTACGCTAATTTGGCTGGGATAGAATTGATAAACTAGAAAATCCACTAGAGTAGTAGTATCCCAAAATCTAAGATTATGAACATGTCAGGTTCCCTAAACTGTGATGGTTCCAGAAATTACTCTATTATTTCTTTTTTCATTTTCCAAACTGACCAGTTATTCCCTGAAAGCTAACAGAGTGCTGGGGAACTGACTTTTGTTATTTCGCCAGATTCCCTGGGAGACTAAAAGTTCTCTGAAGGCAGGATTGTAATGCCAGCCCCAGGGCAATCCTAACACGAGGCAAGGGAAAGTGAAAGTGAAAATCGTTTGGTCATGCCCAACTCTTTGCGACCCCATGGACTACCCAATCCATGGAATTCTCCAGGCCAGAATACTGGAGTGGGTAGCCTTTCCCTTCTCCAGGGAATCTTCCCAATCCAGAGAGAGAACCCAGGTCTCCCGCATTGCAGGTGAATTCTTTACCAGCTGAGCCACAAGGGAGACATGAGGCAGGACTGAACAAAACACTCAGCCTAGTGTGAATCCATCTCTAGTGGATCGTGCTGCCCCTGGAGACTTTTAAATTTTAATAACATGGGTTGGAAGCAAATCTTTACAAACAAATTTTCTTTTTTTACAACCCTGGTTTGGGGCATTCCATAATGCATTCTTATTTCAGACAGTGAAGTCAGAAAAATGGCCATTTCGGATGAGAATTTGAACAGCAACATATTCCCAGTAAAACTGAATTTGGTATTGGTTTTAAGGGGAAAAAAAGCCAACGTACTCTTAATGATCCTGTCAGATATACTAAACATTGCCAAAGCTTTAAAGTTTAAGTGCCACCCAAGGGCTTTCAGAAAGCTGCTGTACGGGGACAGAAAAGGTTGTGTGGTCTGGATTTGACTTTGATCAAGACCAAAATGATGAGTAATGGATGCAGCTTCATATTGCCCCCTGGTGGTGTCATGCTCAATGACGCTCAGAAACGTCCTCAAGGTAGGGGTAAAACAAGTAAGATCTTTGACTTCCTTAGCAACACCTTCAAGAACGGCTTCTGGGTTTAGACTTATAAGCATTTAGTTTCAGGCCTTCCTCAATTTTCATACATCTCCTGTATTCCACTTCTCCAAAGCTTACCCTGGGTAGCAGGAAGGCAAACTCCTTGTGAGGGACATTTAGGATTTCAACAAACCCAGCAACCCTGATAGACAGCCCATGTATAAGATGGTGTTGAGCAGAGGGACTGTCCCGGTCCTAAAATCAGCACAGAGGACGTTTCCTATCATTTGCATCCCTAAATCCCCATTCCTCAAACTCCCACACCCCCACCCCAGGTATGACAGGGCGGCCAAAGGACCACTGAGGTCACTCTTGGCTTCAGCAGTCATGAACTTGCAGCTTAGAAAACAAGAAAGCCTTTTCCACCCAAGGTTTCTCTATGCCAAGCTGGGTAAGGAGTACAACAGTGTCATTACCAGGTTAGTCCAAAGAAAGCTGGTTCTGTCAATCATATCTCTCCCTTTTCCTCTAAGGAGACCTAGACCTACTCATAAGCGAAGCAGCCATTAAACTGGGAGTACTTCCCCATCGACCAGGGAGAAGAAGGATGGCTTTTAACCTCAGGACGATCTCTTTGTTCTCCTGAATGCTTGGGAGCCTGGGCCGAGCCCCAGAAGACTCAGACCTGCCTTCCTCCAGCGTCTCCTTAGAAAAGGCTGCCTAGGCCCAACCAAGCTCCTGACTCGGAGACATTTCAGACATTGGCTGGACAACAACCTGGTCTCTGGAGCTTCGCATGGAGGTCCTGATCCCAGCTGGGATTAGAGGCTGGGCAAATAGCACAGCACAAGAAAGAAGAGCAGGAGCCCCGAGGCTTTGCTGTTCCATCAACGTGTGCAGCTGGGGATGAAAAGAAGTCTTTCAGAGTCCATGGGAAGAAGCGACGGCAAGGCTCTTAAATGACACATCTGTACGAAGAAGGGCGGGGTGAAGCTGGCAGTGACATTACCGATTCCCTTGTCCTGCAGTGCTGACTCAGTTGATCTGACTGGTTAAGTGAGTCTGCCCTCTCTTCCTCCCTCCTAGCCTCCCCTACCCCACCCTGCCCTCCCTAAGTGTCTTTCTGGATTTGCAGGCTCAGTGGAGTGGGACAAGCTATGTGACCTGACCATGGCCCCCAGACTGGCTCTTCTGGTCCATGTCAGAACCAGGAGGGATGCTGAGCTGGACAGTGATAGGGAACAATGGGACCCACTGACAACTCATACCGTGACCTCACCACTTCCAGACCATTGGCTGGGACACCCCAGCATGAGGGCTGCCAAGAAAAAATGATGGAACTTGGTTCTCTTGGCCTTTGTTATCGGCCAGATAAATGTATCTTATGGGGACCACCCCTTATCCTGGCGGAACCTCTCCCTCACATCAGGCCAGGAGCATATTCAAGTGATTTCCTCTGGAGGCTCCCGACACCTGCCCTCACCACTTTCCTGCTTCTCTCAGGTCTCATTCTGACATATAAGAGGTCACTGTGGGGTAGGCAGGGTGTTTCATCTTCTTTTGGGTCAGTCACACAATATACTGACAAAGCTACTGGAAATTCAAGCCCTGTCGCTTCTATTTCTCTGTTGCTTTGTCAGAACCATTACATTTTGTAATCTCTCCGCTTTGTCAGCTTATGCTTTTTGAATGTACTTCTGAATACATATTTGCCAAAACAATTTCCACAATGAAAAAGCTATAAAGACTTATAAATCCACAAGGGGAGCACAACCCAAAGTACTTCAGCTTGTTTCAGTGTTGTGGTTTGGAGAGTATTCTTTTATATCGCTACAGAGTCAGAAAAGTAATTTTACCCAAGGAGTAGCTCGTGAAATGATGGGTTTTTGGGAAATCATACAACTTGGCTTCACGTCATTATTTTAATGGATCGCAAAGCAGTTTATCTCCCCTACTTTCCAACTGGAAGACGTTATTTATTCAGAGGTGGGAAGATTGTTGTATTTAATGAGATAAAGTGTTTCAGCCTGGTGTTCAAGTCCCTGTAAAACCTATCTACCTAACTATTCCTCACCATGAGCCCCTGATGCCCCTACAGGTAATTTTCCTTTTGGATCCTCATATATAATGTGTTTATCACTAGCATAAAGTGTGTACACATGCTGTTCCTCCCCTAGAATATGATTTCCACCTCTTTCATACATCTAGAACGTATCTACATTTCCTGGTCCAGCTCAAATCCAGGGCAGTGTGCAGAAGTCACTCTCTTTGCTCAACCCAGCTCTGACCTCTCAAACACACACAGGCACTGATCTGTCACTTCACCTCTGCACCCAGCTATTTGTTTTCTAATTAGATCGCATTAAGCGCTGAACCCAGGGCTATGCCTATCTCAGGTGCTGAGTAACTAGATGATGGAGTTCATGGAAAACAGCAGAGAAGCCAATGCAAACAGGATAATGGGAAGATTGTTTAGCATCACATACAAAGGTGAGCTGTAAGTGATGCTAAATGCTGGCCAGGTAGCCTCAGGGTAGCAGGATCTGACCCTTCCTTTCCCATACAGACATAGGCTGGGTTTGCAAAGCATAACTTTTAGTAGAAGTCAGGAAAATACCCGAACAGTTTGATGACTCAATCCACTAAGACAGCACAACTTGATGATTCTGGTTCTAAATGTAATTCAAGCAGAGAGAAGGGCCTCTGTGTCTCACTTTGCTTTTCACGTACAGTCAAAGGCAGATGACTCTTGATTCTCCAGGTAGAGGTTCTAAGTTTTATTGTCATTTTATTTCACTTGCCTACAACTTCTTCATTTATAAAATGAGGGATCTGGAATATTAAATTGTTCTGCAGGATTCTTTATATCTCCATTCCCTATACCCTTATAATCTACTTCCTTTTTCTTCAGCTCTTCTTCTCTAACTTTCACCTCATTCATCAATTTATTACCCATAACACCCATTGCTACCAGGTAAAAAAGGCATTTCATCTGTTCACCAAGACTTCTTGTAAAAATGATATAGAGCAGCAATTTAAAAATAATTAAAACACAATTCCTTAGTTTTCAGTGGGTCATGGCTCTGTCGGTCTTCCTATAGTAATTTAAGTTTTACAAAGCAAGTGTTACTTTAAATAGATACGCCTGCTTTGGAAAAAAACACCAAAAAAAGTGTGTGCTTTTCTTAAATATATTTTAGATAATCTCCTTTTTTAAGCACCCACAAATATGACTCATCATTAGGAGAGAAAAGTACCCATAGAAACCAAATTCAGAAAAGAATATAGATTCTTGTGATTAAATAGAAACAAAAAGACCACCTCATTTTTAAAGGATATTAATAATAATGAGGGAGCTACATGATATTTATTGGAACGAGATTAAAAAATGACTCTTAAAGGCTTTAATAAAAAGAAGTAGAAAAGGGAAATGTTTAAGAATTCACAAATAAAAGGGGCATCCTGGTGACTCAGTGGTAAAGAATCTGCCTGCCAATGCAGGAGACACAGGTTCAATCCTTGGGTCAGGAAGATCCCTCGGAGAAGGAAATGGTAACCCACTGCAGTATTCTTGCCTGAGAAATCCCATGGACAGAGAAACCTGGTGGGCTAAAGTCCAAGGGGTCTCAAAAGAGTCAGACACAACTTAGCGAGTAAACAACAACACACAAAAAAAGATGAAAATCTGATCCCTTGACTTGCATAGGGCTTTTGATAGCACCTGCTTAGTTGGGACATTCATGCCATGACTGACATTTGAAGTTAGGAGACAGTACATTTAATCAAATAGTTCTCTCTTTTTGTACTGCTTATCACCAATGAATTAATCCCAATAAATGTATTTGCAAAACACTCAGCTCCTTAATATCTCTAACTTCATTATACATGGCTAAATGAAAAGGGTGACAGAACTATTCGAAAGTATTTAACACATTATAGTAAATTTTATATTCAAAAAAAAGGTTTAAAGGTCTATTGTTTTCATTATACAAATTCCAGAAAGTTGAGCTCCGTAAATTCTAGCGGATCTTGGGCTCTGCTAACTGCTGTAGAATTGAGGCAACGGCTGCATTCTAGGTGTGACCTTGAATGGTCACTAGCCCTGTTGAGTTCTGAAATCTGGAAAATTAGCTGGTTTGGTATTTTACTACTAAGACTGTTTATAATGACAAAACTGTGTACCTCCATGCCGCATCCTTTTTTGCCTTCCAGACCTAAGAAGACAGCTATAATTTTCAGGAAAATCTAGTTTTAAATAGACATACACACATACACCCTGCATCCATTTTATCTGATGACTATAACTGCAACATCTGTCATCCTTCCAACTTTGGCAAAATATTTAAGTAAATTACTGATGGTGAACATCACTTATTTCTGCCAAGCTGAGGTATGATACAGTTCGTTGCTACAACCTAAGTTTTCTCTCCAATCACTAGAAATTTTGTTTCACAGGACTTAGCTTGTGCTGATACTTCCAGAAGAGTTAATGAAGTAGAAGTTTTCTCAGAAATGAAAATAAAAATTAATGGAAATTTTGCTTTTCATTAATCACATCACCAAATCAATGTTTTACATCAAGTTATTCTGTAACAAGATTCTAAATTATGTTCCTAAGAATTTCTGTGTAAAACATTTCCATATGGTAAGAGTCTGTAAAATTTTATAACACATTCACAAATCATTGTGACAAGGAACACTGGTATTAATTTCTTAAAGTCAATGTCTTTTTTTCCTGATATAATTTTACGATTTTATTTCTTCTTGCTTTGAAACTTTAAAAAAAAACAAAAACACCCAAATGCTTTCTTAGAAAACCAAAACCAGATACAGAATCAGCACCATAAATGAACGGATTACATAGTTCTCATGTATATAATTTTTAACCTAAAGTGTCCATTCTTAGTCTATATTACAGCACTCATTCTATTTCTCTTGTGTTACTTATAGTTGGCTGCATTTTGTAATTTATTTGTTCATTTGGTCTTTGACTCTCCAGCTGCAAGTAAGCTGGTTCAGGAAAACGAAACTTCTCTAGGTATTCCAAGCAGAAAGAGATATTAGCATAAATAAGAGAATTAGAGGGTTATCACAATGCTGAAATGGTGGGAGGAGGACAATTAAAGTTTGCCATTAGCTTGAGTGTATAAAATACACAGTTAATGAGAACCTACCGCACCGCCCAGGGAGCTCTCCTCAGTGCTCCGTGCTGACCTAAATGGAAAGGAAACCCAAAAAGGAGGGGATATGTGTATACGTAGAGCTGATTCACTTTGCTGTACAGTAGAAGCTAACACAGCATTGTAAAGAAATTAGACTCCAATAAAAATTAATTAAAAAAATAATGGTTAATAATAAAAGCAACAGAAGGGGGAAAAAAAAAAAAAAAGAAAGTTCGGAACTTTCTGAAGGCATAGGAAAGACTGGTGATAATCATAGCTGCCTGAATCACCGAAACTAGTGATGATACCAATACCAAGAGCTACTGGAAAATCATCTGCTAGAGCTCAGACACCTGCCTGTAGAACAGCATTTGGCTTCGGTTTACTTTCCACATCTAGTGAGGATGTCTCATTGGCAGAGTCTAATCTGAAGCCCTCCTGGCAAGGCATTCTGGGAAATGAGTTCTCAGGCTTCCAGCCCCCATGACAGTGGGTGGTGCGTAGAAAGGAGTGTTTCCGGCTTCCTACAGATAATTCTATACAAGCTCCAAATGAGAAGGATCCAACTTGCTTTCATGTTCTCTCTACTGAGAGAGAGAACATAAACTTTTGAGTCTCAGGATCTTTTACATTCTTAAAACTTTTTGAGGATACCTATGAGGGGTTTTGCTTACATGGGTTTTATCTAACAATATTTACCATAATAGAACACAAAATTGTGAATATTTAACAGTGTTCATTGACTTCCCTGGTGGCTCAGACGGTAAAGAATCCTCCTGCAATGTGGGAGACCTGGATTCGATCCCTGAGTTGGGAAGATCCCCTGAAGGAGGGCACAGCAACCCACTCCAGTATTTTTGCCTGGAGAATCCCCATGGACAGAGGAGCCTGGTTCCATGGGGTCACAAAGAGTTGGATATGACTGAGTGACTAAGCACACCACAGTGTTAATTTAGCAATTCATCTAAGATAATAATGGAATCTTTACCTAGTAACATAAATTTAATACTTCTTATGAAAAAATGGCTGTATTTTTCCAAAATAAAACAAAAGCAGTGAGAAGCATGGCAATGTTTTATATTCTTGTAAATCTTTTAAATGTCTGGTATAATGACAATAGCTTCTCTATCTTCTATTAAGATAGTAAGAACAAGACTGAAAATGCAAGTAACATTTTAGGATTGTCATGGAAGTAGTTTGGCCTTTGAAGACCACTTGAAATTTCTCAGGAACACTCAGCTTCCCTAGACCACTTTATTAACCACTGCAAAATCACATCCTTAGGTCCAGTGGTTAAGAATCCACCTGCCAATTTAGGGGACACCGGTTTGATCCCTGGTCCAGGAACTAAGACCCCATATGCCTCAGGTCAACTAAGCCTGTGCACCACAACTACTGAAGTCTGCATACCCAAGAGCCCATGCTCCTCAAAAAGAGAAGCCACTGCAATGAAAATCCTGCATACTGCACTGCAACTAGAGAGTGGCCCCTGCTCGACCCAACTAAAGAAAGCTGGCAAACAGCAGTGAAGACCAAGTACAGCCATAAATAAATAATCAAAAATTAGAAAATCACATCCTTAGCCACTAGCTTCATCACCTGACATGACAGATGTGTAAAAGTTATCTGATGAATGAATTAATGAGTAAAAATACATGATATTCCTGTACTTTTCCCTTTCCAGTGTTTGTACATGTTGTATGTGCAACAATCTGTAAATGTTTCCAAGGGAAGCCTTCCTCTTGCCTTCATTCTCAAGTTTTGTCACTAGAAAACAAGGAGCATGAGAGGCCAGATTTCAGAAGTGACATAGTTGGATTCAAACCAGCCTAAGGTAAAACTGTAAACCAGATGAAATGTTCAGTGTTCCCCTTATCCCTTGTCATAGAATCAGAATATCCTCTTCAGAAGGGACCTGCAAGATCATCATTCATCCCAATGCTTGAGGCACAGTTTTTGGAAGCTCTGTTTTCCAAACTGGACATACTAGTGGGAGCAGGGGGTGGTTGGTAGTGTCAAAAGTATTCAAAGCCATGGAATAATCCTGGAATATAAATTTTACTTAAAGTCTCCAGGGTAACAATATTTAAACAATTACATCAAACCAAAGGTACATTATGAAATGTATCATAAGTTGAAGTGTTTGTCTTAATTCTGTACCTCTTTCTGCCATGTGACTTGCAGAGCAGTAAAGGAGGCAATGATTTGGTGCTTAGCCATGTGACATGCTTTGGACAAGAGAATGGGGGCAGCAGTGACAGGGTTCTTCTTCTGACCCAAGACTCTATGAGGCATCATGCATTTCTGGTCACCCTTCTTGTGATCCACCATAAGAACCTGCTTCGGGTAGTCTGGTCCAAAGTGAATGAGGAAACCTGTGGAGCTGACTTCAAGCCAACCTAAAGCCTGGAGCCATGCCAAACAAATCTGAAGAACTATGAGCAAGACAAACATACTTGCTGTTTTGCTCCTTAAGATTTTGATTTTGGTTGGTCTCAGTACCTAACAAATGTTGACTAAAATAAAAATTGATACCCAGAAGTAGAGTGCTAGTAATAGTTATCTCCCCAGCACTGGCTATGAGATCAGCTGACAGGAAACAAAGAAGGAAATCAGTATAGGAGAATGGAAAAATTGTGACATGTTATGTAACTGATGAACCAATTGATAAGACTGTCCTCTGTGGTAATTCAGAGGACAGAGAATATTCATAACAACTTGGTGGGTGAGAAAGTTTTGAGGTAAAGTGTCAATAGAATGAACTGGTTCCTTTGGTAAAGTACTATAAGAAAGAGACAAATTTAGAAAAGGCCAGTTTGCAAACAATAGAAAGCCCAGGAATTTGGGGACTTGTAGGGTTGGGAAATAAAACCGTTTCTTATCAAGTCAAAGATGAGGCCAGTAAGACATGGCCTTTGGAATCGAATGGTGAGTATGGCTTGAGCATAAGGAATTGACAGGAATCAAATACATGGAAAACTTGCAACAGTTTTGAGATAATTATATTGGCAGGACTACCACCAGCTTTAATTAAAAGAACCAATGACTGGCTATAAAAAGACCTAAGGGCAACCAACAGTTCACAGGCAGAGATGTGACCGAGACAGCTTCTCAGCTACTTGGAAGGATACATTCAAAGCAACCAACCTTCTTCAGATGTGGCCTTGAAAGATGATCTAAAAGGAAGGGCCTCCTGGCAGAGAGCGCCAAGAGCAATGGCGAACCATGGAGTAGGGCCATGGAGAACCCAGGGAGCAGAACTGGGACCAATCAAGGAACACTCTCTTGTTTATAACCAAACAACATTTTCACAGAGCAATTTGAGAATTACAGTTGGCTAGTGACTACTATGTGCTTCCCATTCTGGATCTGTCAAATGTGTTTGGCATTAAACCTCTTCCTCTTCCAACATTAGATGTTAGGTACATAGAGATGTATGTATGAGTATAGAGGTGGGCAGGTAGCTTGCCTTTTTAGTTTGTACATCTCCAAAACAAAAGAAGTCCTTTCTGGCCGTGATATAAATCATACAATTCAGGACTTTGAGCCTGATGTTGGGATTAGGTGAGACTTCGAGGAGTCTCAGCATGGAAGTGAATATATTTTATACATAGGGGTGAATAATCACGGTCAAGAGAGAAGGCCGTGGTTGACTGGATGGATAACTTGTCTCAATTCTGCATTTCCTCCTGTGATTTTGCACTACAGTAGAGCACACTGAATATATACTTGTCCTACTGATTTGAGGCTTGAATGATCCCAAGTCAACACCAGCTGAAACTGTTACTGGTAGATTTGATTCTGCTCTGCGGAAACTTAAGGCCTCAGAGAGACAATCTCCAGATAATGCCATCTGTCACCTGTTTGAACAGTCCCCTGATCATCTGAGATGCTCACCTGTCAGCCCTGCCTACATGAGTTCTCTGTTTGGCTTTCAGAGGCCCCCATTTGTCAAACAGGACAGACAGCCAAGGTCATCATACCCTGAGAAAAGCCTCCTCCTGAGACAGACACACCAAGACAAACAATAAGAAGAAAGAGAATGTCAGAAAATGAGAAACTGCAAAGAACAGAGGAAAACTTGAAATATATCCAACCCTATCATCAGACAGAGAAAATACTGTCACCATAAAATAAACCCAGGAGGCCATAAAAGAGAAATAATCAGTGAGTAAAAAAAATAATTCTTGGTAAATAAAATCACCAACATTTAAAAAGCTTAAACATTAACAAGTAAAACATTGATAATCAAGTTGAGAAATAAAGTTAAAGAGACCCTCCAGAAAGCAGGGCAAAGAGATGAGAACCAAGAAGCAAATGGTTTATTTTAAAATAGAAAATCAGTTGTTGCTGCTGTTCAGTTACTAAGTTGTGCCTGACTCTTTGTGACGCCGTGGACTGCAGCACGCCAGGCTTCCCACCCTTCACTATCTCCTGGAGTTTGCACAAGTTCATGTCCACTGAGTCAGTGATGCTGACCATCTCAGTTAGATAGAAAACCAGTAAATATCAGAAAAGGGACATTCCAGGTTGAGAGCTTTGAAGCAGCCCATCCAGAGACATGAGGATGGGTGGGAGCGTCAACCCTGCTCCCCTGGAGGGAAGGGGGTTGACAGTGATGCTGTAAGCTGGCTTCCCCATAAAAGCACCAGATGGGAGAGGACAGAAATGTGGGGAGGGAGGCAGGGCTGAGAAAGGCAAGGACAGCTAGCCTGCTGAGGGTCAGGCAAGAGTGCCCTCACATCCCCCTGGGGAAGGCAAAAAATATGTTTTCTGTATCTATGTTTTATTTTACAATGAAGGGGAAAAAACTATCCTAATCAGAAAAAAAGAAGAGCCCATAGGAGACTTTATTACAATAGACTTTCCCTTAGGAGAAGCATGAAGAGAACAAGTTTTTAAGGGAGCATAAAATGTGAGATTGTTCATGCCTTGGGAATTCAACATTTTTTCTACCTTAAAATATAAATTCTACTAATGTGAGAATGAGCAGAGAAGGATTTGAGAGAGCCCATTGGCTCTGCCACCCATTGGGACTAGATGTGAAAACTTGGGCACGTAAGTCAGCTTCTCTGGGTATCATGAGAACATCAGCAAAACCACTTAAAATTTCAAGTCCACAAATCTAATGAACGTTGTGAAGGGTAATATTTTTCTCTTCCATTTTCTGTGGTCCAAAGTGACTCTGTTTCCTTATTGGCCACTCTGCCTGAAATGTAGACTCTTAGCTCCCCAACCAGGGATCAAACCTGTGCCCCCTGCATTGGAAACATAGAGTCCTAATCACTGGACTGCCAGGGAATGCTCCCGTTATTTTATATAGGAGCATTTTAAAATTTCTTTTTAAAAAACTTATTTTGTATTGAGGTATAGCCGGTTAACAATGTTATGCTAGTTTCAGGTGAACACCGAAGGGACTTAGCCATACATACGCATGTATCCATTTCCCCTCAAATTCCCCTCTGATCCAGGCTGCCACATAACCCTGAGCAGAGTTCTATGTGCTGTACAGTAGGTCCTTGTTGGTTATCCATTTTAAATATAACAGTGTGTACATGTCAATCCCAAGCTCTCTGACTATCCCTTCCTCCATCCTTCCCCCCGGCAACCCTAAATTCATTCTCTAAGTCTGTGAGTCTCTATTTCATAAGTAAGTTCTTTGTGTCATTTATACACGAGCATTTTAATCAAGACATACAGTCATTCATTGGAGACATGACTTTGAGGAAAAGATACAGCTGGGTTTCTGCCCCACTCTTCTTGGTCTGTTCTTGGTTCCCAGTATTTAGAAACATGAAACTCTGCCGCCATCCACGTATCATTTTCATTTTGCTATCCAGGTAACAGGCAAGAAGAAATAACTCAAGTAAAGTACATTAAGATTGCGTTCCTTCCATATCCTCACAGGACCATCTGAAAGAAAATGGCTAGGCCAGTGACCTCCTAAGAGGACTTTAAAACTTTGCTTAGGGAAGAACTTAACATGATTCTTGAAAGTAAAGAAAAAATACAACTTCTATTTATAAACATATCATCTTTTAGTTTGCATTTTCTCCATATGTGTTTAAAAGCATTTTGTGTATTAGTATATGTATTTGCAGAGTAACGTGTATACATTCTACATAGATGGAGGACAATGTATTACTGGAAGTATTTGGAGTCTGTTATTTCTACAGCTACTCCCTTAATTCTCCATACCATTGTGCTTCAAAGCCAAAGCCAAATGCCAAAGGCATATACGAAAGCCCAACATGAATTCCACATGAAATATTCACTACCCTTGAGAAATTCTGCTCTAATTAAGATTAATTGATCAGAGTAACTTCAAACCAGTGTCAGAAAAAGACACCCACACATTTCCTTTGTTTTCTGTTCAGAGAAATATGTTTCTGATTAGAAGAGGAGAAGCAAAGAACAGAGGAACATTCAGAAGGTTCTCTTTCCTTGAGAAAGGTCAGGCTGAAGGTTAAAGGAAGGTATTGCAGTCTCAACTCTTGCAGAATAAAGACATGACTTGAAGAGTTTGCAGAGTCTTGAGGATGCCTCTGAATACTCAGCTTGGATCTCAGACTCAGGACGTTTCCATTCTTCATCTAAAATCACCATGATGATGATCATTGCCATTTTATGAGCACAATGTGTCATGCTACTCCCCTATCGGTGCTGGAGTGAGCAGTCATGTTTAAGGAAAACGTCTGAGAAATGAGCAGTGGAGGAGAAACTCAGTGGGAGTGTGTGGTAATGGAATTCTAGTCTACAATTGCTAGGAGCCCACAAGTTTTTCCGAAGGATAAGAAATAAGGGATGTTATTCTTAAGCAGTAGCTTGTGTGCATCTAATGACCCCAGACATAGTCCCCATGGTAGTAACTGCTCCTGAAGCTCTCTTTTCAAGTTAGAGGGCTGCTGAGTGAGCAATCTGACTTGCTCCTCTTGGTCTATTTGGTTTCTTTCAAATTACCCAGCATCTGCATTAATGTAAAAGGAAACATCTTTGGGAGCAGCTATTAATATAGAAAATAACATTAACTTTAAACTGTGGCCCCAGGGAGCTGGGCAATGAAATCTTTTACAGGTGTTCATTAATTTTTCATTCTATATGACACTGGTGAGGGCTTTTAAACACAGAAAAATGGAGAGGATTTTCTTTCCCAACTGTTTTGCTTTTTGGGAAGCTGGGTTACCTCAGGAAGTATCCATCAGTCCTAACCCTTCCCTTTCTTCACCTTCTTTCCTTCCCTCCTCCCTTCTCTCTCCCTCCTTTCTTTCCTCCCATCTCTCCTCCCTCTCTTCCTCACTCCCTTCTTCCCTTCCTTTCATTGGAGTGTGACCCAAGGACCATTGGATGAAATCAGGAAAGACCTCTCTCTTCATCTAACTCTGCCACTTACTAGTTGTATAACTTTGGGTAAGTATGCTAAACTCTCTGAAGCTTAATTTCTTCATCTATAACATCAAGGTAATAATGCTTGCCCTCCCTCCCTAAGCAGGGAAATGAAAGTACTCTATAAGCTTCAGAGTTATGTACATTCTGAAAACTAGGGCTGGAAGACGGCACAAAATTGGTTAAAAAAAAAAAAGAAAGAAATTTGACAACCTCTGAAACCATTTCAAGATGTGCTTCTCTTCCTACAACTAAATCAAAATTCTTTTCAAGCCTTGGGTTGCAAATCATTCTTATGGAACTAAGAAGGACCTAATACAAGAGACAACATTTTTTGCAAGGATACTTGTCGTTCCCTTTAGATAGAAAACATACATGAAAGACCTCTGTCAGCAGAAAGGCTTACAGACTAAAAGTCATAATCATCTTTAACTTTTAGCTATTATTCTGCTGAGAAAGAGAGTGGTGTCTCATGGGGTTTTTATTAGCTCTCTGACTGCAAATGACTTTGCCCCTGTTCTTCTTTAGAAAAAAAGACTCTTGATTTAAGCAAAGTATATTTCATCTTGTAAGATCAAGAGTTTTCCCTTGACCTGGTCAGTGCGATCTGACATTGTCCTCAGTGGGACAAAATTTCTGACCCCTACTTGCCCATGAGCAGCTACTGACATTTCAAGATCCAGCATCTTTGGGAACCAAAGCCTTTGGACTTCTTCCTTCTAAATTTCCTTCACAGAAACTTCATTCTTCTAAATCTATATAGACAATTTTGTCCTTTCTTCTAATCTCTTTAGCACCTAGAAGAGTACTGAACCTACCAGGGGATACTCATTAATTATGCACTGATGGAGTATTAAGGAATATTTTCTTGTGTACAAAATATAGTGTGAGCCTGAGTCAAGAGGGAGAATTTTGACAGAGATGTATGTGTCATCTGCCTAGATATAGAAGTTGTGCCTTTAGGCACAAATTATCATATTTTAATATGCCTAAATTGTTATTAACAATTTACCAGTTGCAGTTCATTTGAGAACAGACTATTTATCAAAATAATCTTGTAGAAGAAGAATGCGTCCAGCTAACTTGTTACCCACTTAACTCCCACTTCTCGGTAACAGGAAAAGGGGCAGTCTGGACTGATAAAGACCTTGAGGGACTTCCCTAGCAGAATCTGCCTTGCAATGCGGGGGGCGGGGGGTGGGGGATGCAGGTTCGATCCCTGGTCAGGGAACTAAGACCCCACATGCCTCAGGGTGACTAAACTCGCACACCACAGCTACTGAGTCCACATGCCACAACTAGAGAATCCGAGCGCCACAGTGAAAGATCCTGCATGACACAACAAAGATCCAAATAAATAAATACTAATAAAAAGCAAGATCTTGATTTCTAGTTCCAGTTTTGCCACAAGCTGCTTGGGTGGTTGTGGATTAATTAATTATCTCCTTAAGACCCAGTTCAATCCTTCATCTAAAAATGAGTAGATGTGATTGGTTGATCTAGTTAGGTCCAATACTGAGCTGGGAGTCTCTGAGTTCATTCCAGATCTGTGGAGGATGAATCCAAAGAGAGGCACAAAGTGCTACCAGGAGCAAGCTCTACTCCCACAGAAACAAGTAAGTTCCTCTCATTTGCATGGGGAACCCAGATTAGCTGTCTGGGAGATGGGTTCACTTGGTCAAAAGGGAATGGGGCATGGGACTATAACACAAGGAACCAACTCTATTTTCAGATGGATAAGTCCCATTACAGGGATCAATTGTGATATTTTCAGAAGGGAAATAAGAGGATTAGAAACTTCCAGGAACTCAACACAATCTCCAGGAACTCAATACAATATGGTTGTGTGTGGTTGGGTGGTAGGGTGGGGTCTTTGTCCCTTTGAGGCTCTGATAACTGCTGGGGTCTCATTTCCTCCCACCAATAGTATTTTCCATGGCAAGTCACATCTACCCTGGTAAATGCTTTGAGTCCCTCTAGATAAGTTCCCTGTGACTCACACATGAAAGTTAGGGAGGCACTAGCCTGTGCATTTTCATCACAACCAAGGAAGTGCTTGGGGTTTTACCTTTTATTTTCAAAGTAACTTTGGGTATTACTAATTTTGTTTCAGAGTGGAAAGGAAAAGCTGGATGATGTTGTTGTGGGGACAGCAGGCTGAAATCTTAACTTCAGATACTTGCTTTTTATAAAATGTGTCCTGCCTGCCTGCCAAGCATTTCCCTGAAACTCGATCTCACTTCCAGCTTGAAAGGAACGAGGGGAGCCAGAAGAGAGGAGCAAGGGTGCTGTAAAATTGGTTGGCAAAGGAAGTTTTAGGGGCCGACTTCTCCTGATAAAAATAGTCTCTGCCTCTGAAGCCAGCAGCTTCCATGGAGATTCTTAATTGAAAATGCATATTTTCCGTGTAAGGGGAAGGGACATTGGCAAGCCATCTCTCCAGCCCTTCTACTTCCGTGTGTATCAGCTGTGTGCACCACTGACCCAGGGAAAACATGCTTTCTGCAGTGTGCTTTGAGTAATTAAATGAAACTGCTGAAGTTAATTGCTAAGGAGAAACAAAGAACACAGCTACACCCAGAACTCTTAAAAAGGAGCCAGAAGTTTTCTGCACCTGGATGATGGCCAAGGAGGAAATGTCTGTCCATAGGAGGCAAGGACAATCATTAAGCTTAGGAATATTTTTTCCAATTATTATAAAGTGGAGAGAAAGAAGTTCCTGAGCTCCTCTTCACAGTAGGCATTGTACTAGGTGTTTCAGGTAGCAGAAACTGTAGTAGTAGTGATGATAATAAACAACAGATGGTACATGTATTTTTCACCATGTAATATGATCCACATTCAACTTTAAGTGCTTTATCCATGTTATCTTACTTAATCTCCACAAGCCCTCTGTATTAATAACGCATTTGTAGAAGAAAAGATTGCAGTTCAGAGAGGTTAGCTATTTACCCAACATCACACAGTTGATAAAGGGAGAAACTAGGATTTGAACCCTGGTGGAAATGAGTATAAAGCCCAGGTCCCTGATCTCTACATCAGGATCACATACTTAATAGTTCATAGCATCGTCATTTTATGGACAAGGAAACAAATTTGAGGCTCTGATTTCTCCAAGGTTAGCATCTTAGGAATCGTTGGACATAGACTTCAAACCCAGTCCTTCACAACACATGCTCTTACTCCTCTGCCCAGTATAAAACCTTCATTATGCAGCTTATTAATAATGAGCCCCAGAAAGCTGTAAGCCTTTTACTTTGCATTTTTCAATCTGGGGTGTATACTGAGTAGAGAGGAATGCTTCTTTCTTTTGGTTGATGAATTAATCCCAATTGCTTTCTCCAGCAGTCACATCCTTTTTCATTTTCAACTTTGAAAAAGTTGGTTATGAGGACTTCCCTGGTGCTCCAGTGGTTGGGACTTTGCCTTCCAATGCAGGGGGTACAGGTCAGATCTCTGGAGCTAAGATCCTACATGCCTCTTGGCCAAAAAACCAAAGCAGAAGCAACACTGTAACAAATTCAATAAAGGCTGAAAATGCTTCACATAAAAAATTCTTAAAAAAAAAATGAAAAGAAAAACTTGGTTATGGGTTTGGTGGTTACTCTGTTAACACTTGATTCTAGAAAGATTCCAGAGAGCTGCACATGTAAGCCCAGGGGGAACGTGGTTGCCTTTCCTTCCTGAGCTGAATTGAAAATTTTTTTTGAGTCATTCTTTCTTGATCAGAATTTGGTTCCATGGGGGGAACACTGCTGACCAAGATCGATGTGAAACCTGTGACGTGGGAGAAGCAAACTCCCAACAAGAGACTCACAACAAGAACCAGTTTCTCAGCGTTACTCCATCGCCTGTGATAAAGCAGAACTTCTGCAGGAGGGAGCAGTGTGCTTGTTTGAAGTATGTTCAGCAAGTTATGAATTTGCTAGCCGGTATTCCTCAATCTGGGCAAAATAACTGTCTTTTATCTGAACAAACACACAAATTTGTTGCCCGAATATAAGATGCCATTTTATGTGATTTCAGCATGAGCCTCTGTGAGGCTGGGAACCATTTCAGGAACAGGCAGTAAGCTGTCCTTAAACTTTAAATATAGGCAGATCTGGCTTTGAGTCCCAGCTCTATCATTTGTAAATGGCATGACTTTGGAGATATCACTTAATCTGTCCACCCTTAGATTCATAATCTGTAAAACAGGCTGCTTCAAGGATTAAATCAGACTATATTCGTAGGGTAGAGCAAGCGATAAGTGATAGGTATGATTATCATGATCAGGATTGTTTAATTGTTTAATAATTCTTTTTTCCCACTTTAGAGCTATTTTTTCTCCCATATTTAATTCTCTCTGGTGGCTCAGATGGTAAAGAATCTGTCTGCAATGCAGGAGACCCAGGTTTGATCCCTGGGTCGGGAAGATTCCCTGGAGAAGGGGATGGCAACCCACTCCAGTATCCTTGTCTAGAGAATTCCTTGGGCAGAAAGGAGCCTGGTGGGCTACAGTCCATGGGGTCAAAAAGAGTTGGACAAGACTGAGCAACTAATACTTTCACTTTCATGATGATCATGATTAGGATAAAATTCTTTAATAACTCCCTTCCCCTACTTTGCTGCTAAGTCGCTTCAGTTGTGTCCGACTCTGTGTGACCCTATAGACGACCCCACGAGACTCCTCTGTCCCTGGGATTCTCCAGGCAAGAATACTGGAGTGGGTTGCCGTTTCCTTCTCCAATGCATGAAAGTAGAAAGTGAAAGTGAAGTCGCTCAGTCGTGCCTGACTCTTAGCGACCCCACTGACTGCAGCCTACCAGGGTCCCTCCGTCCATGGGATTTTTCAGGCAAGAGTACTGGAGTGGGTTGCCATTGCCTTCTCCATTCCCTACTTTAGAGCCATTTTTTTCTCCTGTACTTAACTCTCTTTGCACCTAAAGAACAAGGACATAAAAACTCTTAACTCAGCAGCATTAGCTGACAAAGTGATCTCAATTTTAAGATGATAGAGAAAAATCAGACATATACATAGCCTTTCAAATTGAGCCTTTTCAATTCAAGCAAAATATTTATCTTGACAAAATGTGTATGAAAGCCAAATGTGGTAATTTTCTCATGAAGTGTAATGTAAGTTCTACGTATATTCTCTCACAAGAAAGGAAATTCTTGTTTAACAAACTAATCATAAAAATTCATCAACCATCAATCAATATGTAATTCTAGAATATTCAGAGAGTGACGCTGGCAAGACAATTCATTGAGGTAAAGAATAGTTTTTGTTTGTTTTACAAATGGTACTACTTGGAATGGAAGGAGGGGTTCATTCAGTCTGCCACAAGTTTTCTAAATATAATCAGATTTCAGACATGGTACATAGTACCTTCATTCAGAGTTCCTTTATGAACATGTGTGTGTGCTAAGTTGCTTCAGTTGTGTCCGACTCTTTGAAACCCCATGAACTGTACCCACTAGGCTCCTCTGTCGAGGGATTCTCTAGGCAAGAATAGTAGAGTGAGTTACCATGGCCTCCTCCAGGGGATCTTCCTGACCCAGGGATCCAACCTGCATCTCCTGCCCTGCAGATGGATTCTTTACCACTGAGCCACAGGGGAAGCTTCCTTGATGTACATCTGAACTTAAAATGAGGCCACCAGGGTGGATCTTAATTCAGTATGACTGATGTTATTACAGTGTCAGTCACTCAGTCATGTCCAACTCTTTGTGACCCCACAGACTGTAGTCCACCAGGGTCCCCTGTCCATGGAGTTCTACAGGCAAGAATACCGGAGTGGGCTGCCATTTCTTTTTCTAGGGGATCTACTCGACCCAGGGGTTATTACAAGGATGTGACTACAAAAAGGGGAAATCTGGACACAGAGATAGATACTCACAGAGGAAGTACAATGTCATAGAGGAAAGACAATGTGAAGAGACACAGGAAGAAAGTCATCTGTGATCCAAGGAGAGGGTCTTGAAACCAATCCTTCAGTCAGAGACCTCAGAAAGATGAAGCCCAGTGGACAACATAATTTTGCATTTCTGCCTCCAGAGCTGTGAGACAATGCATTTCAGCTGTAGAAGCCATTCAGTCAACAATACTTTGTTTCAGTAGCCTTAGCAAAGTCATACACCATCAATTGGTGCTGTTTCTCAAAAGAACAGTTTTCCTAGACTTCATTAGGTCTGTTTAATTCGATTTGCCACACTACAAAAAAAGTGCATGGATTATTTTAAGGATAGTTTCTAGGTGTGATAGCACATGAGAAAGTGCACTTTTACCAGCCAACCCATGGTACACACAGAGAGAATCAGGAACAACTTTGAATGCAGTTCCTGCTGAACGATTTTTTCCTTTCTAATTTATAGGAACTGGCACAAAATTTGTTGTTTGTATAATATTCTTATTAAGAAATGTTTTAAAAGTCTTCATCTCAACCTGCTTCCAACTCACAGCACTGATGGCTGATAGCATCACAAAAATGTTTCTCAGTGCCATTTCAAATATTATTTTTGGATAACACAGTCTGTAAAAGGTCACATGAAATATAATGAATGTACAGATTAATATCTGAATATAACCATGAGGAAGTATAACATTAAAAGATAGAATGATTGTTAGGTTACAGCTGGAGGAAAGGCACAAAGATAAATAAATTAAAATGTATTAATATGATATTTTATGGAAATTGCACTTTTATGGGGTCCTACAGAAGTCCTCAGTGACCCATGAACACTCCTATCTTTAAAGTGTTCTATGAATTCCACTGAACAGCTTCCAGTGCAAATTCTAAAATTCCCTGGAGGCTTTATTTTAAAAATCCTCCAATTTATAATCCATAAAAATAGCTTGAACATTCTTAATGCATTGTAATATCATATTTTAGTGGTTTTGGTTTCCTAAGAATATCAAGATATCTCTTTTAAATATAATGTGCTTTAAATTATCTGCCCTCAGATAAAGTTGTTCAAATCTACAGCTGTCAAATCTTATCTTGCTATTATAAAATAAATAACATAAGAGTGATTGCATGAAATATAAGATGAGCTATTGAGCAATTAGCCCATATTCATCTGTTCCTTTTAAAATGAATTATTTTGAACAAAAATAAAATGAATTATTTTGAACATACATAAAGGAAGAAAGCCTTAATGAACCAATTAGAGTGAGTCAAACTGGGTTAGATTCCTGGAACTTTAACAGGTATTTGTTTTGCTTTGCTTAAATTTCTTAAGTGAAATATTCTTTTCAGTTATTTATTTCCCCTTGTCTCTCTAGGACATTATTCAACCATGAAACAAAGTAGAATCAGAAGAAGCAGAAATACTGTGTTCAGCTATTTCCTTTTCTTCACAAATATTGTTTTCTTTCTGGAATGAAAAGACTGCTCTCCAACTTCATTAAAAGAAGAACATAGTCATTTAGTTAATCAAATCCATGATTCATAAGCAAGGGTTGGGGTTGGGGGAAGCTTTTCCATTTTTTTTCAAATTGCAAGCAGGGGCCGGGGAAGGTATTTTGGATTATTGTAAGACAAGTGAATGAATGCCAGGAAGAGACATGTGAAGAGCTATACTGATCAATGGCCTCCCAACATATGACAATTTTTAGCACTGATGCTATATGCCACAGTGTATGTAGGAGACATTAATTGTTTTGTCTTACCAGACCTTTTCCTTCTTTCCTTGATGGCACCTCTCTTTGTTTAGAGATCCATTCCAGCAGACAATGTTAAACTCATGGTTCTAGAGAAAGGCTGTCATAGAACACCTCTTCTGGGCTCCAGGAAAAGATGCACAGCCCAACTTCGTCACTGAGAGCCCTTTTCTAGAAATTTTCAAGCAACATCGAAAGAAAGCATAATGGGGAATTCCCTGGGGGTCCAGAGGTTGGTATGTGCTTTCACTGCCGAGGGCCTGGGTTGGATCCTTGGTTGGGGAAATAAAATCCCACATGCTGTATGGCCAAAAATAAGAAAATAAAGTATGGTGACAACCTTTGAAAGAAAAAGCCCAGAAAGTGCCTGAGAGAGTAAAACTGACACCCAACGTGTAACAAAGATGAAAGATGACAAGAAGTAAGAGGCTCCAGCAGCAAGTTGGTCTCCCTATGGCACAGCAGGCTGCCAACACAGTCTCCATTTTGCCTGAACTGATGGGGTTAAGTTCATTTCTCTTGCAACCAGAACAGTCAACCAATCTTTCTCTCTCTCTCTCTTTCTCTCACTTCCTAGAAAAGTTAGAAAGAGTTGTTTCAAATGAATGAATCATTCACAGGGGAAAAGTCACAGTTATTCCTCAAGAAATTCTCACATGAAACCTGCATGTGATTTCAATGTGAGAAGAATTCTCGCTTTTGCACCCTCTCTTGAATCTGTTCCCTGCTTTATTCTCACTGTTGGTTGAGTTCAAGATTTCTTTCTTTTTTTTTTTTCCATCTAGAAAGTATTGCTAAAATCATCTGGGGTCATGCTATTATCCTTCACAAGGATGGTAAAGCCTGTCTTTATTAACATTTATAGGCTTGGTGTGGCATTCAAGGCCACCTCCTATGGCACATTGCCTTCCAGTCACTAGCCTCTATATAGAGCCTTAAGATGTTTGAGTTCTACTAGAACTCTCATTCCTCAAAGTGCCACATGCTCGACTGCCATTGGTCACCAGCTCTTTCTCTCTCTTTTTCAAAGATCTTTTTAATGTGGACCATTTTTTAAAATAGTTATCACTGACTCAATAGACATGAATTTGAGCAAACTCTGGGAGATAGTGAAGGACAGATGAGCCTGGTGTGCTATAGATGGGGTTGCAGAGTCAGACAGGACTTAGCGACTGAACAGCAATGATTTTTTTAAGCCTTTATTGACTTATAACACTGCTTCTATTTTATGTCTTAGCTTCTTGGCCCCAAGGTATGCAGGATCTTAGCTCCCGGACCAGGGATCAAATCCTCACCCCCTGCACTGGAAGGTGAAGTCTAAACCAAGGGATTGCCAAGGAAATCCCAGGAAATTATCTTTGAATGGGAGGAACTTTCCCTCTATTTGGCAGATCCGGATTCTGCTCATCCTCACGTGCGTGCACGTGCTCAGTCGTGCCTGACTCTTTGTGGCTCCTCTGTCCATGGGATTTTCCTAGGAAGAATACTGGAGTGGGTTGCCATTTCCTTCTCCAGGGGATCTTCCCAATCCAGGAATCAAATCTGGATCTCCTGAGTCTCCTGCATTGACATGTAGGTGGATTCTTTACCACTGAGCCTCCAGGGGAAGCATGCTCATCCTTACCAGTCCCCATTAACCCACGGATAGTTCCTCAGCTCCACCCCAGGGGCTCCCTAGGATGACTTTTCTTTCCTTCTGTTAGCTTAGTTGCAAATATTTGTTTTCTCTCCAAGAAGAGTAAGTTATTTCACTTACTCACTGAACAAATATTTAGCATCTCTACGTGTGGGGCCGGGTGTTAGATGCTGGGGATACAGCACTCAATCACCTCCTCATGAAGGTCTGTGAGTATGTTTTTGTGGGATGTGCAACTTCATTATACAACTAACTATACAAATAACCTGTGAGGATGGAGACATCAGCCCAGTGGAGAGTACAGAGTGCTCAGAAGGAGTGTAAGAGCTAGAAGACATGGAGGTGGAAATCTGTGTGGGCAGGAGCAGATCTGGCAGGAGAGGACAGTGCTCATTTGAGGAAAGGACCAAGAGCAAGTGAGGTTGGAGAACAAAGTGCTGGCCAGTTAGGCGAAGGCAGTGCTCGTCCGGCCCCATGAGGTCAAAGTGAATAAGGTCACAATACTGAGGGCAGCTTCCCCACTGGAAGAGTTCTCTAAGGGGGAGGAGCATGACGAGACTTACATTTTAAAGGACAGATGCCTGTTCAAAGGAAGGGAAGAGGCATGGGGAGGGGGTTAGAAACAGGACCTGAGGGTGAAGGGAAGGCAGGGAGGGGTGAGGTGGGTAGGGTCCTCACAGGACCTCACAGTAGACTCCATAGGAATTGGTAACCGATTAGAAGGTGCATTGAGGCTAATGCAGTGAGGCAATTTGCCTACTGCCTTGAATATGTCTTCAGGGATGCATATTAAATTGAACTACTGTAAGGTTAGACAGAGTGCCAAAGAATTGATGCCTTCAAACTGTGGTGCTGGAGGAGACTCCTGAAAGTCCCTTGGACAGCAAGGAGATAAAACCAGTCAATCTTAAGGGAGAGCAACCCTGAATATTCACACTGGAAGGACTTATGCTGAAGCTGAAGCTCTAGTATTTTGGTCATCTGATGCAGTCAACTCATTGGGAAAGTCCCTGCTGCTGGGAAAGATTGAGGGCAGAAGGAGAAGAGGGTGTCCGAGAATGAGATGGCTGGATGGCATCACTGATGCAATGAACATGAACTTGGGGAAACTCTGGGAGCTGGCGAGGGACTGTGAGGCCTGGCATGTTGAAGTCCATGGGGGTTGCAAAGACTTGGACACGACTGGGTGATTGAACAACAACAACTACAACAACAACATAAAGGTTCCCCTAAGTTACCAAGGATATGCAGCCACTCATGAGATATACGATAATGCTAAGATGTGTGTGTGTGTGTGTGTGTACTGTATATTTTCTAGGCCTTAAATGCTTAAACGTGGGGTAAAAATCTGTCAAAGATCTAGGAGCACAAAAGTACCAAGAAAGATCACGTTCTCATTGAACCCCAGCTTTTACTTTTTAAACTCAGTTTTAGAGAGGAAGAAGATTAAAATGGGATCATCAGACACTTCTCTGGTGGTCCAGTTGTTAAACTTCATGCCTCCAATGCAAGCGGCAAGGGTTCAACCCTTGGGGTCAGGGAACTAGATCCTACATGCCTTGAGGTCCGGCCAAAAATTTTTAAAAAATAAAATGGGACCATTAAAGGTGTTCATAAGTTGTAGCTCTCTTATGGATTCACCAAACAAAATGACTCTGAGAGTTATTTGTCTTCACTGAGTCTGGGCTTTTGCCTGGAGGTTTGGAAAATATTTCTGTAGTAACTTACTATACTGATCTACATAGTCAATAAAGCTCATTTTCTTTCTGTTCAGCTAACATGTAGTTCCCTCTTTCCGTGTTTCCTCCAAATTTATCAGATGCCATATCTAATCTAAAGATCTTGGGCCTTCCACATTTTCTCTTACTGTTCCTGTCCATTTAACTGCTCAACTGAAAATAGAATCTCTCTTCATCTCTTAGATTTCTGTGATGAAATGGACTGAAAGAAAATGAGAAACCATCCTTAAAAACTAGGGTTAACTACAGGAATAATGGCAAATCAACTTAAGAGGTTTATAGTTAAGTTCTCCATTAGCAAAAACCAAATATATGATAAAATCTCCAAGCGATTATACTCTCCAGACATCTCACCATTTGTTGGATGGTCTCAAATGCCAGGATTTGCTTCCTCAACCTCCTTGCATTTCATCACCCACAGCCTTTCCATAGGGCAGACAACCTACCCGATGCAGACTAATGGAGGCTGGACAATCCCATCCCAAACACTAGTTCTTTATGATGAGAGTGATTACAAGTGCCTGGTCCATGGGGGACAGCACCCAAGACACTATAAAGGGTGGGAGAGAAGCCTTTTGATGGATAAATGGATTGAAAAGTCATTCATCATTGGTCAGTGGTCCCCAGATCACCTTCTCAGAGGGAAGAGACCCCATTGGAACGATCACCTCAGTATTGTAGAGTAGGAAGGTGATGGCGATAATGAGGTGAATCTGCTGAGGCGCTCCCATGGGTGGGCACTGCACTTTGTGTGTGCGTTCTCTAATCTGTTCCACAGGAAAGCATTACCTTGAGTGGAGGACAGGTAGGCGCTAAGGACTCACACTGGGGGAGCCAGAATGCATGGTTTTGAATTCACACTCTGCTGCTTATTGGCCGTGTGACCTTGGGCAAGATGCTTAATCCTTTAGTGTTCAGTTTTGTCTTCTGTAAAACAGGGGTTCTGACGTTGCCCATCTCAGTGAGACAGTTATGTAGACCAAGTGGGTTAATATCCAAAACGCACATTAAAAGAACTTGGAATTGTAAGCCCTATACCCTTCCAATAAGCCCTCCACGTATTTAGCTGTTACTGTTGGTGGTATTATCATCTTCATTATACAGAGATGGATAGATTGGATTAAGTGACTTCATCTAGATACTGTGTTGGTAAGTGCAAAGCCAGGGTTCAAATGCAGCTCTTCTTCACTGAAAAGTGTATATTCTTTCTATTGTTTTCTCCCCTCAAATCATGGCTCAAATCCAAGCCCTGCCATTTAGCTTTGAGACCTTGAGTCAGTGTCTGGACCCTCTTGAGACCCAGTTTTCTCATCTGTAAATGGAAGAATGGTACCAACCTCACCAATGTGCTGTGATGATTAAACGAAATGATACATCAGGTGCTCAGTGCAGAGCAGGTAATCAGTATATGTTCATTTCCCCTCCTTTCTCATTGAGGAGTGAACCAGTGGCCAGGTTGCATAAGAATGTTCCTGCTTGCTGAGCACATCTGCTCTAATCTTTCTGGCAATTGAATTACTAGAGGACGAAAGCCCCAGATGGTTTTAAAGACAAACCAAAGAGCCAGTTGAAAAAAAAAAAATCACACTGCAGCCTTGTTCAATGGATGCAGAAAGTGACAAACTCTTCAAAGAGCTGACATCTTATCACACAAATACATTTTCATCTGGCCTTTGGATAAAACTGACCTAAATCAAGAAAGTATTGGTTTCATAGCAAGAGAAGAGCTATATTTGTAAATTTTGAAACCCATAATGTTTTCATTGTTGTTGGGAAAACACTCAAAACCTCCTGGAAATGAACTGATTCTTTTGCAGAAGATTCTCCACCAATTAATTCAGAAGTCAGCTCTGTATACAATTGACTATTAGGTCAATCAGTTCACCAATAACAATAATAATACCTAAACATTTATTCTGTGCCAGGTATTATGCTAAGTGTTTTAGATTCATCATTTCATTTGATCTATCAGAGCAATAGCTACACAAGGCAGATGTTATTCTTCTATATTATACGTAAAGAAACCTAACTTGCCAAAACCCACTTGGCTAAGAAGGGGGTGAAGCTGGGTACAGTAAAGACCCTTAATGCTTCTCCATATGGGTTCTCTCCTACTTCTTGGCAACACAGGAGAACTGTGCTACTCAGACTCTGGTAGTTAGTCAAAACCATAAGACTTTTCTAGCCAATGAAACATGGATAGGAATGATGAGTGACAAGACTTCCCTGGTGGTCCAGCAGCCAAGCTTCTGCACTCCCAATGTAAGGGGCTTAGGTTGAATCCCTTGTCAGGGAACTAGATCCCCCAGGCCGGCACTAAAAATTCGCATGTTTCAATGAAGGTCAAAGATCCTGAGAGCTGCAATAAGACCCAGCATAGCCAAATAAATTGTTTCGTTTTGTTTTAAAGAAATTATGTGTGACACATAGAGGCCAAGGCATTCAAGAGCCAGTGTGTCAATTTTATACTAACTTTTTCCCTTTTCTTTGCAAATTTGGAAGCTGCATGTTGAGACAGCAATCTCTCAATTTGGGAGGAGCCTGAATTCTTGAGACACTGGAGATGGAAGAGAGCCATTATTGACCTGGATCAGATTTTACATAAAAGATAAATATACTTACAGTATGTTAACCCACAGATATTTCAAGATTAATTTGCTCATGAAGCATAAGCAAATACAACCCCAACTTCAACACCATGTTAGAGCATTGGGCAGATTTCAGACCCAAACTCTTAGCCATGATGTGATACCTTCTAGACCAGGGTCCCCAGGCTTTTTGGCACCAGGAGCCGGTTTTGTGGAAGACAATTTTTCCACAGACCAGAGCAGGGGTGGGAGATGTTTTGGAGGTAATTGAAGCACATTACATTTATTATGCACTTTAGTTCTATTATTATTATATCAACTTCACCTCAGATCATCAGGCATTAGATCCCGGAGGTTGGGGGCCCCAGTTCTAGACCGTATACCTCACTTTCACTAACAGCCCCATCCTAAAGTTAGCTTTTTAAAAATATATGCAACATTATCAAATAGAATTTCTCAAATGTCTTCTCCCAGAAAGTAGACAAGAAGTGGCATTAACAGAACCCCTTGTGTGAAGTCCCTGGAATCTGCGGTCCCCTTCAGCACTCTGAGCACAGGCAGTCCACGTGATGCGGAAGTGCTGCTGACATTCAGTCATACATTTCTACCATTGAGTCAAATCCTCCCGCCTGAAATGATGATGGCTGGTCACAGTCGAGAGCTGAGGAAAGACACCCAAGTGAGTCTCAATCCACGGATAATAATAACAACATTAACAGCTTACATTTAGGAAATGGTTTAAGATTTACAGGTTACGTTCATACACACTATCTCATTTGTTCCTGACAACACTAGGCAGTAGGCAAGTCCAATGTTACTATCCCCATTTCATAGATTAGGAGATCGAAGCTCACAAAGACTAAGGACTTCTAAATGGCAGAGCTAAAGCCAAGACTCAGATTTTCCAGATCCTAGTACCTTGCTCCTAGATGGAAGACACTGGCCAGGAAGAGTACGAAGAAGAGTCTTGTTCATCCTGCCATGATAGAACAACTCCAGAATCCCCAGCTGACGCCAGGTCTTTAGAACTGCTGTTTACAGCATTCAGCTGGGGGCAGTTTCTCTCAGCAGTAGACACTGTTAGAGCCCCCACAGTTTTAGGAACAGATCACAGCAGGACTGCCTTTTACAAGCTTGAATTTCACTATATTCCTACCTTTGGAAAATACCTGCTGAGCACACAGAAATGATGGGAGGACAGAAAGGTCTAGAGTGCATGGGTGGTGATGGTTATAGCAGAAATGTAAAATAAGAGGACAGAATAGTTTCCACTCAAAAAATCCATGGTTCTATGGGTAACGACAAATGAAGTCCCCAGAAGAAGGCAAAGCTGGCCAACAGGTGATGTAGAATGAGGTTGCATATCCACATGGTATTGGCTGGATGCAAGCCAATCTTCCATCACTTAGTCTCTGCTTATTACAGAATTCGGCCCAACAATTGCTGAGCAATTATTCTCTTGGAACAAGGATGATAATCCCTGTGTGCAAGCTATTTCCCAGGAGAAAATCACCCTTTTCAGATGGCACATGAATACTTCCAGCCTTTTAAGCCACATTGATTGAATGTACATTTCAGTCCATAAAATGAATCTCTGGTGTCCTAAGTAAGTGAACACTGCTTCCTATACGCTCAGCTTGGTCCAAGTCTGCATTGCATGGGAAAAAACCAGAGAAGTTACCTTTGAGGTTCTCTGAGGAATATTTTAAATGATAAGAAATGAGACTAATGTTTTCCATTTGGAAAGCTATAGCTACATCAACAGGAAGAGGGCATTTGAGACACTAAAAGATTTGGGTCTGTGAAGTCGTTTACATACAGCAGATTGGGAAAGCTATGGCATTTGAATGCAGACAGAACTGAGTTGGAATCTTGATTTAGTATGACCTAGGGCCAATTATTTTATTTTCTGACCTTCAAGTTTTCTCAAAACTAAAATGAAGACATTTAGAGACTCTTAGAGTTACCTGAATTTGCCTTGCTTCCTCTCACCAGTCTTATTCTTACTGTTCCCTCTGAAATAGCCTTCCCTCCAGCTTTCCTGGTACTGCTCTCTTGCTTTAGGTGTCAGCTCAGACGCTCTTGCCTCTTCTAGGAAGGCCAGCCTGCCTTCCTAGGGCTGGATTAGGTTCACAGGATCACACAGGTTCTTCTTGTCCCGGATTTCACTTGTACCTTCACATCAATGGTAATATCCCATTTATGTGTTCATTTCTCAACTGGAAGTTTGTTAAGAGCTAAGGCAGTTTCTTTTATCATGGATACTCCATTACTGGCACAGCAAAATGAATATCTGTAAATCATCCGTTCACTCATTCAAGAAGTACTTATGCCTACTGTACCTCAGGACTTGTTTTAGACTGTGGAAGTGCAATAGTAAAGAAAAGAAAAAAAAATAATCTGAGTTCTCATGGACCTTACTTCCAGCAGGGGGAAAGAGACAATAAGCAAGTAAATAATACATATAACATGCCAGCTGGTGATGTGTTGTCTCCAACCTCTTCCCATCCCAAACACAAAACCACCCCATCCCTTTCTTTTCTATATCCTTGGATCCAACCTCAGCCCCGTCCCAGTCTCTAATCCTACCCCATTTTCATCTGTCTTTCCCCAACTAGAAATTCATTTCCATCACCATCCCCAGTGAATAAATCAATGATAATAGAATTTCTTTGTTTTTTTTTTTTTTTTTTAAATAATACCAGTAAAGGCGCTGGCACGGGCCTGGCCTAATTATATGCTCAATAAATATTTCTTTCCCCCTGTCCTCCTGTCTGCAATTTAGTCTTATCATTTATGTCTTTAAAACTTCTGTGGATCAGAATTGATGAAATGTAAAGATAACACTATGAAAACATGCAAGAAAAAATATTGTGAAGTACTTCACCATACAGCATTTGAACTTAATTGTAACTGCTGTCTACTCATAAGGCAATCAAAAAATTCTCACAGCATTTCAATGTAGGAATTACCAAAAATATCCTAATAATCTTATGGAGGAAAAAAGCCCTATAACTTTGTAGACAGAAGCTGGATAGTTGCCATAGTTACAACTATTACATAACTACTATTTGCCTGGCGGGTCAATACTTTGGTACTAAGTCTTCTGGGGTTAAAGAGTTAAAGAGAGAGGGATCTTGTTTCAAATTTCTGCTCTGATACTTACTAGTCCTGGAAGACTGCAGTTCCGCTTAATGCCTCTCATCTGATTTATTAATCTACTTGATTGAGATAAGAAAATCATCAGCCTCCCATTGTTATTATAAGGATCCAATGAGTTTAACAATTTAGAGTCTTGGAAGAGTGTCTCACACACAGAAGGTGTTCAGTAAACATCAGCTGTTGTCATTCTGATTCTAGACTATAATGCTCTCCCGTTGAATTGACTTCCTGTGCAGCTGAAGATGGCTTAGCAAACAAACCAGAGAATTTTAATTATCGAGAAGTTACAATTTTCTCATTTGATATTTCTCCATTGCTTTATCTGCACAACACTGAACACTCTTCAACTGTTTAAAATAAAATTTCATTCACAGGATTTGCATTGTCAAGAGTATAACTGACTTTCAGCTGAGTTGCTTTAAAAAAAAAAAGAGACAATCTTTTCTTCAATTTTATAAAGATTAAATCTAAGAAAAGTAAAAAATAAAGAAATGTTGATGTCTACTTTTCTGGTAAATGAAATTTATAGCTGCAATTTCTTTGGGGGTATCTGGATTTAATGCATTTGTAATGTTATTCCCGGAGAATACAAGTAATCATTGTCAGAGAATCACATTCTCACTCTGCATATGTCATACAATCTTGTGTACTTCTACAAATTAAATAACATAAATAACTCTGAGAAGCAACAAAATCACTGGAGGTGTAAATATAGATGAATCAACTGAAAAATAATCAGACTTACAAAATCTCATCAGAGTCCCCTAGAAAACAACTGTCCTCTCACTGCTTATTTTCTTTTGCACACGAGGGTATTCTGTTTTACTAGCACTCCCCATATATTTTCTGTCAGGCTTTCACAGGGTCTGTGAACTTGACAAACACCTTAACTTTCCAAATATTTATTTAAGAAGACTTCAAGGGCAGGCCTTGGAATCAGCCCAACCATCCCTAAAAGACAAAAGGCCAATAAAGAATCTTCTTTGGCTCTTTTAGTTCTCTCTCCCACTTTACTTTATTCACTTTTCCTCTTTTCTTTTCAAAACATCTAGCTCTTTCTACCTTTGGTTATTTTTTTAAATGTCCCTTTAATACCTATGCTCCCAACTTGTGAGCCTGTTGAGGGCTCACAGTCTAGCAGATTGCCTTATAATAGATTGGCATTCAATCAAAGTTCCAAGAATGAGTAAAGTTTACAGATAGATAAATAATAAAATCCTATCAGAATTACTAACTAAGCCAGAATTAAACCTGGTTCCTCAGACTTCTGTTTGCATGGCATTTCATTCATTAATTATCTGTTCATTCATTCATCATTTGTTCATTCACTTATTTATTCAATTTATTAAATGCCTACCACGTGCCAAACACTATTCTAGCAATTTGGGATACATCTATAAGCAAAACAAGAACAAAGCAAAAACAGAGACAGAACAAAATAAAATCCTTGCCCTCACGAAGCTTAACTTTTAGTGGATGGAAAATGATAGTAAAGAGTAAAGAACAAATAAAACTTTTTTGATATATAGGGACTCAGCTTTCTTTTCAAAACCTCACCATAACTAAGAGATATGGCATCTCTCATTTCTTTAAATTTAAAACAAAACTTCACTTAATCCAGTATCACTTCAAAATACTAAACAAAATAGCATTTGAACTATAACATTCAACCCAGCCCTAATTTGGAACTCTGCTGAACAAGTACCATTAGTGGTCTTCTCTGTATAATTTAATAAACAATGTGTCAGGCACTGTTCTAAGTGCATTGTGTACACATTAACACAACAACCCTATGAGGTATTATCATCCTTACTCTACAGCTGAAGATATTGAAGCACAGAGAAGTTATGTAGATGTTTCTTCTTAACTTTCCCCTTATTAGTCATCACCATTTAAGATGTCTCCTACACACTTACCTTAGTTACTGTTTGTATCCTTATACTAGAGTAGAAATAGGGAATTAGCTAATGAGATCAATATTCACTGCTTAAAAGTCATAATCCAGACTTTTGGCAGCTAAACAAAGACTCTTGAAATATTTTTAACTACATTTTTTTCAAGACACAAATGCTTCATTATTCATGTATATGCATTTGTCCTTTATATTTTAATTCTACTAGGATTAAATAGAGTGATCTTCTAAAGTTTCTCCCAGACCCCATCCCTAGAAATCAGAATATTATCCAAACCTTTTAACCATATAAAGATGGATTTTTACAGACTCTTGAAGAGTCTATATGTAGACTGTTATGTGATGATAAAGTCCTGTCAGGTAAGTATTAGAATAATAAAGAAGGAAAAGAAAGAGGAAAACAACATTATCAGTGGATAATTTCTGCACAAAGCTGTTCTATATTACTGCTTTTTAATTTCTTTGGAAGGTGAAGACGTCAATTGCATTTGCCTGAAAATTGTTATAATGGGCAGCGTGAATTAAAACTCCACCATGGCTGTGTGTATGGGTAAAATATGGATTTAAAACAAATACATACATAATTAAAGAAACACTTACACAATCTGAGTTCCTGAAATAAATCAGGAAGCCTTAATGGGATTTTAATCAGGTTGTTTTTCTACATGAAATTTTCTTCTACCTGCCAAGTAGCTCCCTTAGTGTTTTTTTTTTTGTTTTTTTTTTTGCCCTTTTCTCTCTTTTTAAAAGAACAGACATTGGGGGCACACAGTCTATGTGTATTTTCTTCAGACAGACACCTGTAGAGAAGGATGGGAAACTGCCCAGAAAAATGGTTAACTGTGTTTCATAAAGTGGGTATTTGCTGTTGCTCAGTTGCTAAGTCATGTCCAACTCTTTGTGACCTCATGGACTGCAGCACACCAGGCTCCCCTGTCTTTTATTATCTCCCACAGTCTGCTCAAACTCATGTCCATTGAGTCGATGACGCCATCCAACCATCTCATCCTCTGTCACCCCTTTCTTCTCCAGCCCTCAATCTTTGCCAGCATCAGGGTCTTTTCCAATGAGTCAGTTCATTGCATCAGGTGGCCAAAGTAGTGGAGCTTCCACTTCAGCATCAGTCGTTCCAATGAATATTCAGGATTAATTAAGATTGACTGGTTTGATCTCTTTGCTCTCCAAGGTGCTCTCAAGGGTCTTCTCCAGCAACACAGTTCAAAAGCATCATTTCTTCCATGCTCAGCCTTCTTTATGGTCCAACTTTCACATCCATACAAGACTACTGGAAAAACCACAGCTTTGACTATACAGACCTTTGTTGGCAAAGTGACATTCCTGCTTTTTAATACACTGTCTAGGTTTATCATAGCTTTTCTTCCAAGGAATAAGCATCTTAATTTCATAGCTGCAGTCACCGTAGGAATTTTGTATGGTTTATACCTATTTTCTATGTAGACCTTTACTAACCATTAGACTAAATTCCACAGCCAAATATACTCAGGGTGTAAAAACCAGATTTTATAGTTACCTTAGAACTGAAAACAGGTACAGAGACTTGCAGAGCTCTTCTATATGGGTAGACTTTATACATCAGAACAGACCTTCTATTCCTTTCTTGTTAATAATAGTCCTGTAACTTCACATGTGCAGAATCCTACAGAAATGGATCCTTTAAATAACAAGTATTACCACTATTAGAAACTAAATATACTGGAGAATCATTTCCAAGTTCCAGCAAATGCACCACTTATTTTTTAAAATCAAATATTTGCATCAGGTGGCCAAAGTACTGGAGCTTCCGCTTCAGCATCCGTCCTTCCAATGAATATTCAGGATTGATTTCCTTTAAGATTGATTGGTTTGATCTCTTTGCTGTCCAAGGTACTCTCAAGGGTCTTCTCCAGCACCACAGTTCAAAAGCATCATTTCTTGATTTTAAAAAATCCCTCCAACATAATAAAAGAATTGTGAGAGCCCCTTAGTGTTCTGCTTTTTTATTTTAGGTAAAGTTTATTTTTTTTTTTTTGCACAGTTTTCAATACAATCTTTTTGTGTTTTGATAAATGTGCGGTTGGCCCTCCCTATCAGGGTGTTCTGCATCCATGGATTCAACCAACCAGGGATAAAAAATATTTGAAGACGGTGTGCAGAAAAGGGAACCCTCCTACACTGTTGGTGGGAATATAAATTGGTGCAGCCACTATGGAGAACAGTATGGAGGTTCCTTAAAAAACTACACATAGAGTTACCATATGATCCAGCAATCCCACTCCTGGGCATATATCTGGAGAAAACCATAACTTGAAAAGATACATGCACCTTGGTGGTCCAGTGGTTAACAATCTGCCTTGCAATGCAGGGAACACCCTGCATCTTCCCTGGTCCAGGAAGACCCCACATCTGCAGGGAATAGGCCCATTTACCACAACTACTGAGTCAGTGCTCTGAAGCCCACGTGCCACAAATACTGATGCCTGGAGGCCATAGAGCCCAGTCCTCTGCAACAAGGGGAGTCATTGCAAGGAGAAGCCTGTGCTCCACAACTAGAGTAATCCCCTCTCTCTGCAACTAGAGAAAAGCCCACGAAGCAACAAAGATCCAGTGCAAACAAAAATAAATATAAATAAATAAATATTTTTTAAAAGAGAAATGCACCCCAATGTTCATGGAGGGCTTCCCTGGTGGCTCAGCAATAAGAATCTGCCTGCCAGTGCAGAAGGCACGATTAATCCTTGGGTCAGGAAGATCCCCTGGAGAAGAAAATGGCAACCCACTCTAGTATTCTTGTCTGGGAAATCCTATGGACAGAAGAGCCTGATGGGCTACAGTCCATGAGGTCACAAAGGGTCGAACACAACTTAGTGACTAAACACCAACAACAAATGTTCATAGCAGCACTATTCACAATAGCCAAGTCATGGAAGCAACCTAAGTGTCCATCAGCAGATGGATGGATAAAGAAGATATGGTGTATATATAGACAAGAGAATACTACTCAGCTATAAAAAGAATGAAATAATGCCTTTGCACCAACATGGATAGACCTAGAGATTACCAAAGTAAGTGAAATAAGTCAGATAGAAAACAACAAATATCATACAATATCATTTACATGTGGAATCTTAAAAATAATACAAATGCACTTATTTTATAAAACAGAAACAGACTCACAGATGTAGAAAACACACTTATGGTTACCAAAGGGAATAGAAGGGGGAGGGAAAAATTTGGAATGAACAGATACAGACTTCTATATATAAAATAGATAACAATAAGAACCTACTGTATAGCACAGAAAACTATATTGCTATACAACTGAAACATTGTAAATCAACTATGCTTCAATAAAAAATAAAACTAAAATTTTGAAAATAAAATTGCAGAAATTTGCAAAACAAAACAAAACAAATTTGCCGCATGCCAACAACTATTTACACAGTATTTATATGACAGTTGTTTACCAATACAATTGGTATTGTTTACCAAACAATAACAATTGTTTATATGACATTTAGGGACTTCCCTAGTGGCTTGGTGGTAAAGAACTCCCTGAGACTGCAGGAGACAAGGTTCCATCCCTGGGTTGGGAAGATCTCCTGGAGGAGGAAATGGCAACCAAGTATTCTTTGTGTTGGGGAAGATCTCCTGGAGGAGGAATTGGCAATCCAGTAGTCTTGCCCGGGAAATCCTATGGACAGAGGAGCCTGATGGGCTACAGTCCATGGGGTGCAAAAGAGGTGGACACAGCTGAGCGATTAAACAACACAAGAACATGGCATTTACACTGTATTAGTACTGTAGGTAATCTAGAGAGGATTTAAAGTATACAGAAGGATGTGGGGAGGTCATATACAAATGCTCACCATTTTATATAAGGGAATTGAGCATCACAGATTTTGGTATCTTGGTTGGGTCCTGGAACCAATCCCCCCAGGGAAGACCATACCCACTTCTGTAACCACCTCCTCAACTGAAATACAGAATATTTCCATCACCCCAGAAAGTTTCCTCATCTCCTTCTGCAGTCAGTTTTTCCTTCTCTCCTTATTTCCCTTATCTACCATTTTTTGGAAGTGTCTTGTACTTTATACATAGACATATATACATATATAGTTGACCCTTAAACAATGTGGGTTTAAACTGTAAAGGTCATGTGGATTTTTTTTTCAATAAATATACAAAAATATACATGTAGAACATCATGTGTAAGACTTGTACTGAAGTGGTTAGCTTATCCTTACTTAGGCGTAGTCAGTCAGTCTGTTCAGTCACTCAGTTGTGTCCGACTCTTTGCGACCCCATGGACTACAGCATGCCAGGCCTCCCTGTCCATCACCAACTCCCGGAGTTTACCCAAACTCATGTCCATTGAGTCGGTGATGCCATCTAACCATCTCATCCTCTGTTGTCCCTTTCTCCTCCAGGGTCTTTTCAAATGAGTCAGCTCTTCACACATAGGCATAAGGTGAGTGATATTTCAAGAAATTAATAATGCATTAGTTTTCTTACTATTTTATAACTATCCTTTCAAAGAATTACATTACTATACAATATGGCTCTCTTATAACTGGAGAAACTGCATATCAGCCTATCATTTCAGATAACTGGTTTTTAAAAATGTAACAATTTTTCCAAAATTATATTATGAATATAACTGTTATACTGTATGCCATACAAATTTTATAACGATTCATTCATTATTGTATGGGCTAGGCTACTGTGAAGTAATTCTATTGATGACACTAGTCAACATAAAACAATCATAATGCTGCTGCTTCATCTTCAGTGTGTGAATTGCTATTAATATATATGTAAGTAAATGTGAATTTCTTTTTTACATTATCTTTTCATTGTTGATGTCTAGTGTTAGTAATACATATAACACCTACACTGTTTTTATCATAAAGAAAATATTGATGTAGGTACTGATAGACTGAGAAGAAGGCTGAGCACCTAAGAACTGATGCTTTCAAATTTTGTGGTGCTGGAGAAGACTCTTGAGAGGGCCTTGGACTGCAAGGATATCAACCAGCCAATCCTAAAGGAAATCAACCCTGAATATTCATTGGAAGGACTGATGCTGAAGCTGAAGCTCCAATACTTTGGACACCAGATGCAAAAATCCAACTCACTGGAAAAGACCCTGATTCTGGGAAAGACTGAGGGCAGAAGGAGAAGAGGGAGTCAGAAAATAAGATGGTTGGATGGCATCACTGACACAATAGTCATGAGTTTCAGCAAACTGTAGGAAACAGTGAAGGACAGGGAAGCCTGACCTGTTGCAGTCCATGGGGTTGCAAAGAATCGGACATGCTTAGTGACTGAACAACAGCAACTGATAGACAATTTATCTTATAAATAGATGATAGATGATGTAAACTAGTAGTATCGACAAATACAATACAGTACTATAAATGTATTTTCTCCTAATGATTTTCTTAACATTCTTCTTTATCTCGCTTACTTTAAGATATAGTATATAATACATACAGCATACAAAGAATGTGCTCCCCAATTGTTTATGTTACTGGTTTATGTTATTAGTAAAGTTTTGGGGAAGTCAAATTTTATACATGTATTTTCAACTGGCACCCCAATATTGACATTGTTCAAGGGTCAGTTGTGTGTGTATATATTTTTATACATATTTTTACTCTTGGTATGTTGTATTGGCCAGGGTCTCCAATACCAAGAATAGAAGTGGGGAGAGTAACCATTCTTGCCTATCCTTGTTCCTTGTATGTAATGTATCATCTTCCTTTAGTTGATTTCAGGATTTTATATTTATTTAGCAGTGCTGCTATGATGCACTTAAGTGGGAGCATGTGCTTGAATTATCAGAATTTATTTTCTTGAGACATGTCGATCTGTAAATTAATATCATTCACAAATTTAGGGATGTTTTGGCTATTTTTTTTCTTCATGCCTTGAAAACATACCTTTATTTGTATTAGAGTCAATGCCAGGATTACCAAAGGAGGTCAATATTTCTTTAAATACTTTTTCTGCTTCATTGTTTCTCTCACTTAATTTTTGTTCATTTTTTTTCCTCTCTGCTCTTTATGATGTATCCTTTTTTAAAATCTGAAATCAAGGTAATATGACCGTGTCTCCAATCTACTGTTAAGTCGATCCAGTGACTTTTTTTCATTTACGTTGTTGTACTTTTCAGTTCTAGGATTTCCATTTGATTATTTTTTAAAATTTCCATTTCTCACCTTATATTCTTCATTTGTCTACTCATTATTATCTTTATTTTCTTAAATATATTTATAAAAGCTGCTTAAGTCATTTTTTTGCTAATCTCCAAATCCTTGGCTTCTCAGTGACTGTTTCCATTTGCCACTTTTTGTTTTTTTCCAATCACACTTTCTTTTTCCTTCACATATTTTTATTATATACTGAACACTGTCAATAACATGTTATAGAGGCATTGAATTTTGCTTTCTTCCTCTGAAGAGTGTAGATCTTTGTTTTAGCAGGCAGTTCAATTACTGGTTGATTATTTTGACATTGTGAAGCACTGCTCTTTCATTTTGTTAGGACAGGTGACTGTTTTGACATTGTGAGGCACTGCTTTTTCATTTTGTTAGGAAGGTCAATTTCACTTTTTATTTCTAATCTTAGGATGAGTCCTTAGTCTCGGGATATAGACTTGACTCCTAATGCTTGGCTCTTCTGTAATTTCAGGGGAATTTTTTTTTTTTTTAATGTTTACCAAACCCCTCTTACTCTGGTTCACGGAAACAGCAGCTATTCCAAGTCTTATGTGCACTCTGAAGAAATTTCTGTTTGTTCTTTTTGAGTGGTTCATTCTCTAACCTTAGGAAGTTTCTTCACATACCTGTGCTGAATATACTCAGCAAAAGGCCTGAGTGGGGCCTTCTTCAGGTCTTCAGTGCTCTCTGTCCCTCCAAGCAGCTGTTTTCTCTCTGATAGCCTGCCCTGTGAACACTCCCCACCGTGGTGGCCCTGAACTCCCAACTCTATCTTCCCCACTCCAGGATTTTTCTGGGCTTTGCCTGGGTTCCCTTTCACAGTACTGGAGTCTGGAGATTCACTCCAGGAAAATAACTGGGGCAATGATAGGGCTCATCTCATTTGCTTCTCCTCTCTCAGGAATCACCATCCTACACTGCCTTCAGCTAATGTCTGAAAACCATTGTTTCTTATACCTCCCCCAGTTTATTCATTGGGTCAGGAACAAGGAAGGGAAAGCAAGGGACCTATTGCTCCAATTTGGCCTGAAGCATATGTTCCTACTTATTTCTGATGATACCAAATTCAGTAGGATGCTGGAGGGAAGCAAAGAAGGGATAATTGGCTGGTGTATGGATCTTCCTGTTAGCTATCTTTTATAACCTGGCTTTTCTCTCTCTCTCTTTTTTTTTTTTTTTTAGAAAGCAGCATATGAAACCTTGGTTAGTGGGGCTGGAAGAGGCATAGGTTCTGGTGAACAGAGTTGAGGCAGCACGGCCTGATGTATAAGTAAAGAGGGTGGAATCTGGAAGGAGAGTAACTACCAGCAGGTCAGTCTCAAGGAGTTGGGAGGCCAGGTTCCAGGAACGAGTCTGAGAAGGCTGGCTGGTCAATGAGTCACAGAGTGGCCAGGCAGGAGAGCATTTGTTTGTGTGAACATAGTATTATCTTGGTGGCTCAGGTGGTAAAGAATCTGCCTGCAATGCGGGAGACCCGGCTTGGATCCCTGGGTGAGGAAGATGCCCTGGAGAAAGAAATGGCAACCTACCCCAATATTCTTGTCTGGAGAATTCCATGGACAGAAGAGCCTGGCATGGGGTCGCAGAGAGTCAGACATGACTGAGCAAGTAACACACAATATTATCCAACCAGGAGTCTAAGAACACCATTCTTTAGTCCTAACAGGTACAACCCTCCCTCATTTCCAAACACTTCCAGTCCTATGGTTACATTTTATGTTACCTAGCTTTGGCACAACTTTATGTGTGTCAGCTTCCTAGGGCTGCCATAACCAATCACCATTAACTGGGCTACAGAAATTGAAACTCTGGAGCCCAGAAGGCTGAAATCCAGGTGTTAGGAGAGCTGTGCTCCCACTGAAGGCTCTAGGGAAGATCCTTTCTCGCCTCTTCCTGGGCTCTGGGGTTTGCTGGCAATCCTTGCTGTTTTTTGGCTGTAGCTTCATCACTCTCATCTCTAGCTCCATTGTTACAAAGTCCTGTCTGTCTGTCTGTCTGTGTCTCCTTGTCCAAATACCCCTCTGCTTTCTTGTATTAAGACACCAGCCATTGAATTTAGGGCCCACCCTGATCTCATACAACCTCATCTTAATCTGATTACATCTGCAAAGACCCTTTTTCCAATTGAGGTCACAGTCACAGGGACCAGGGTTAGAACTTAAACATATCTTTTGGGGGGAACACATTCAACCCACCATAGATATCTTCCTTTGACCCTCCACCTATACTCCGTCCTTCTCTACCCTTTTCTCAGCCTCTGGAAGCTGACCTAAATGGACTACATCAATGGACCCCCACGGCCTCTGGTTTCCAGTTGGATTCAGCAGATGGGAAGTCTCAGGAGGAGACTAGAGGAACTGAAAAGAGTAGGGCCTGAAAATTTATTTACCAGGTTTCTCTCTGGGAGGTGACCCTAGTCTTGCCATGTGCCTTGACAGAAGGTCACCAGGCCGCCTGCTCTAATCAACTCTGTCTCATTCCTGGTTCCAGTGAACATTTCTTCCTGCTCTCTGAAACAAGGGGTAGGGATAGCTTGGCTTCTGTTAGCTCTTGCATATCTATCTTGCAGCCTCTTTGTCACCAGTCCCTTTATTAATAAGCCATTGAAAATTATCCTAATTTGTGTGTGCAGTCTGTTTCCTATTGGGATCCTGATGTTTATCCACCATTAGCTGGACTTCCATTCTTTTAAATAAATTTTATATATATATATATGTGTGTGTATATATATATAAATATATAAAATCTCTTTCAGCACCAAAACTTAGAAGAAAAATTAACCATTTTGATGAAAACCTTTAGAGATAATGTTATCCACTCTTTCTTAAATAAATGCTGGTGCAAACAACTCAATATATCACTAATGATACAATTACTTTATTACAAATATTAGTCTTAGTTTCAATTATACAATTTTCTGTCTACTTTCTATTTATCTATTCCCCACATCCAGCTCTGAAACCTCATTTCCCTTGCCTTTATTATGTGTGTTTCTAAGTGTCTCCCTTTGCCTCACTCCTAGTTTATTTATGTCTTGGTCTGAGAATCATATAACCTAGTCTATACAATTTCAGGTAAAAGTGCAGGCTACACTGAGAATACCGGCTAAATTAGAGCCAATAAATGCTGAGTAAGGACAGACAAAAGTGCATTCCTTTAATGCAAGTGTGTGCATGCATACGTGCTAAGTTGCTTCAGTTGCGTCCGGCTCTGTGACTCTATGGACTGTAATCCACCAGGCTCCTCTGTCCATGGGATTCTCGAGGCAAGAATACTGGAGTGGGTTGCCATGCCCTCCTCCAGGGGATCTTCCTGACCCAGGAATCAAATCCGCGTCTCCTGTGGCTCCTGCATTACAGGCAATTTCTTACCACTGAGCCACCTGTGAGGCCCCTTTAATGCAAGTATTTTCTAGCAACTATTGTGAATGTTCAGATGTATCTCCGTTAGTGGTCTGGGGTTCACAGAAGCCTGATATTTGGATAATCATGTCCATTTATACTGATTTAAGTCAGTTTAATAATTAGCAATCAACCTATGGTCTTTGATTGCCTCCTATTCATTCTTTAACTTTCGTGGCTTTGAAACAGAGCAGGAATTTAACACCCAGGGGTTTCCATCACTTTCCCTCCACTGTCACTCATCTCCATACAGAACACAGGCCTTACTCGTGCTGGTGAGAAATGCCACCAACACAACAGAGGAACATATGAATAGCCCATGCATTTTTTTTTTTTAGCCCATGCATTTTTAAGAGTCAGCAATTCCACACTCTGGTGAATATTCGTGGTATTTATCCTTGGAGGCTGGGAAAATTAAAGCATTGTTTTGAATGTGCTTTATTTAGAGAACTTTAAAAATGGACTCTAAGACCACTTTGTAATTTTGGTGAGCAGAAAATTATGAGACTTACTAGAAGGTGACTTGGTGACAGTTGAAAATTAGCACAATGATTTCACAACCAAATAGATGAAGGTTCAGAAAAGCAAAGGTCTTGCTCCAGGCACAAGGGTTGGTGGCCGAGCAAAGAATATATTCTGGGCCCCCGGAACCCCCATCCAAACCCAGAAGCCAATTCAGCCTTTGTGTGAAGAGTGCTGCCTTCTGAGGCTTTTCAAGTAATAACCTTTAGCCTGAAACTCTATCAACTTCTTCTATCAAGCCCCTCCCTTCAAGTGTTATTACACAGCTTGCAGAGAAGACGTAAAAACGGAATACATTTTTTTTGTATCTAACAGGCTTGACCTCTACAATGTTTAGCAAAGAATATGCTGATTTTATCATAAAGGAAGTGAAATGGGCAAAATAACAGTGATCATAAGCAGTGTTGAAATGCTAGTACAATGCCTCTATGGCACTTACATTATAAATCGCCTGTAGTTCTAGCTAATCGGCTAACTAATTGTTCATAACAGCTTCTTAGGATATTCAATTTGCCTGTCAAAGTAACAATCAAAAAAAAAGGGGGGCGTTGCTTGTAAATGGTTCTAATTTTTCTTAATATTTGTTCATTTTTCTAAGCAAATGTATTCACTTATTTATTTCCGCTTCCTCATTATCATAATTAGTAATTTCAGTGTGCAGACAGCTCTTCTACAATCTGAAAACCAGGCAGTAGCGATTAGCACCGTCTATTTGACTACTGTGAAGAACGATAAGACCTAATGACTTCAGAACTCATACTTATTAGCATAAAAACAAATGTTATTCCAACAGTATGAAGTAAAGATGATGTTAAATATTTCCAACAGTATGAGGTAAAGATGATATTAAATATTACTATCTAAAAACCATAAAGAAAAATTTCCATGAGGACAGGATTCAGTAGTCTCTGAGGAAATTGTGTGTGAAAAATTTTACAGTAACTCCACACTCCCCATGTATAAATTTCTTCATGGTTGTGTATTAGGTTCCTGGAGTTGATGACACATTATATTATTGCTTAAGCATCTTTGAAGAGTGAACATTTCTAACATAGAGAATTTCCAAGATTCTCTAAAGTTGCGCTTTAAAGGCTGAAAGAATCTGGCTCAATTTATGTACTTGGCCTAGCACATACATGACCATCAACAACCAGCTGTTGAATGAATGAATATTGTATGGAGCAAGTAAGAACTATGCTAGGTAATCAATATTGTTTTGAACCATACAGGCTACTGTTGGTGCAAATAATCAATAAATGATCTACAATAAGAAAAGAAAAGAACTTTACTTGATCCAAACTGAGGATGATAGTCTGGGAGACACAGATTCAAGAAGCATTTGAATTGTGTTCTGCTGGACTACAAAATAGGAAAGGCTTATAGAGACAAAACCCACAAAATTAGACAAGTTGCTTGCCAAGAATTAAGATTGAGGCTAGCAAGAAAAAAGGGTGCTTGTTAAGCAAGAGCTGGTTGGAGTCCGAAACGGCTGCATAGTTATTAATACAAGGGGAGACCTTAAGACCATAAAGCTGCAGCTAACAGCTGCTAGCAAACACTGTTTTGAGAATGACTGGTGGTGTCTTTGAGCTTGATCAGTTCAGAAAATTCAAGTTCTCGGTGATGCAGGAACTTGTCTGAGATCACATCCACAATGGCCACTGGCTCCATCCGAATGCCTGAATTGCAGTTACTCCACTTTGATTTTCAAATGCATTCTTTCCTTTAATGGTTAAAGCAGATATAAAATGCACGCCTGACAGGCCATAAGACAGGCTGTTCTAGCTAGCACAAAGTTCAAGCCAAATCATGCAAAAGCCAGAATGACTTCCCCAGGTCTCAATACATGAAAACTTTTCCCATCACTATGCTGTTGGCTTTTCTCACAAGTTATGATGAATATCGTCCGCTGACTCCCCCAGGCATACCCTCATCCTTCTGCATTTTATCTATGTCCGGTTACCTTCAGTCAATAGGAGAGAGGGATGGCAGGAGATGGACGTGGGAGAAGGAAAAAGCCAAGGTTTACTTTCCTGCCCCTCCTGCTGGCTGCCCTGGGGGTTTCCTACCAGCTCTTGCCAGGTGCTCTTCACCATCCAGCTCTCTCCCTGGAGTCCAGGACTGCCCACCCCCTTTGCCTTTTCAACTGCAGGGGTGACGACACTTCCGAAGCCACCAGCCTGCATGACTTCACTGGCCTCTGCTGAGTCCCTGGAAACCCTGTCCGCTCCAAACAGCCTCTTTACCACACTCCTCGATTGTTTGAATGAATCATCTGTTTCCTGCCAGGACTCTGATATACAAGAGTTCTAAGACATCACATGTCACCTATTAAGACAGTAGAAGACAAATCCACCACCACCAAAGAGAAAGGAAAATGATACTAATTTGTTGTAGGTGAGCTAATACTTTCAGGTCAGTCTGATGAGGTTTCCTATACTTGAACAAGGATAATCCATCCACCAATAATTATCATGCAGAGACTTTTGAGTCAGGGGCTGGGCTGGGTACAGAAAAATCGTAAGATATAATTTCTGCCTCCAGGAGCTTATGCTGTAGTCTTGGTAAGCATTAGATGAAGTGACCTGGACACAGTGAATTTCTTTCTCTCAGTATCTCTAAGTACAGGAGTAAAAGACAAGGGCACACGTATAGTAGGATTGTCTAGATTCAAATCCTGGCTTTGCCGTTTCTCATTCTCTCTGAGACTCAGTTTGTTTATCTATAAAATGGAGATGCTAATGCCAACACCTGTCATCCAGGGGTGTTGTGGGATTTACTCAAGACATCCACATGAAGAACTTAACGTGGTGTTAAGGAAGCACATGCTTAGGAAGCACGGAGCAAATGCTAGTGCTGTTCTAAGTGGCACCTGATAGAGACAGACAGGGTGAGTTAGTTCACAGTCTAGAAACAGGAACTGCAGAGAACTACAGAAAAGCACATAACATAATATTCTGTTCCTACATTCTATACCACAACCATACTCCCAGCAGACTTGTGACAAGCTATGCATCTTTTAATTTTGAAAAAGACAATGAGGCATTTGAACTAAAGTTCCATGTAATTGACATCAAGGCACTTCAGGAGACCAATGTGAGGGACACATCAGAGGAAGGGCATGGCCAATACCGAGGGGCCATCTAAGGTTGTGAAACATACAAGGTCAAGTGGCTATTGAAGGCATGGAGTCCAAGAACTTAACTTGAGGAACACCATCTTCACACTGAGTTAACTTCTGTGAATCAGATGGAACTAGAGCATAGGGAAGAAACAGGCAGAATGTCCTTAAATGTCTAACTTCTTCCTCAGGAGTTGTGGATACACTGGAAAGGTCTGTTTCACTGATCCTGGCTTCTGTTGAAATGATAAGCAGCTCAATTTCCATATTATCCTTTTCCAGCAAAATGCAGAAACTGCAACTTCTGAAAGACCCTGCCAGTTATTTTGGTATCTTCATTGTAAGATGCAAACCAATTCTGAAAACATCCAGATGTGAGAAAAATATGTGCTGTAGAATTGAGCATAAAAAATGGATGATACGAAGTAAATGTGGACACCACTCTTGTGGAAGCTCTACCACTGTTCCCTGGAAGTTCCAACCATTTTCTAATTGGATTATTTAGATAATAACTAACTTCTGTACATAAGATGACACAGAAGCAGACATTACTGAAGCTTGACATTTTTCTGTTTGAATCTAGGGGCCAATTTTAAAAATCCCTCATTTTGGCGTGTCTGTATTTCCTTTTCTTTCTAACTGTAGCTGATTTCATGGTCATTAGCCAAAGAAGAAAAACTGAATGAATAATCAACAGTAAATGAAAGGTTTTTGTGTTTTAAAATTGATTTGTACTCTGACATTGCAGTCTTTTACAGAGTCATCCACATTCACACTCACTTTTCTTCCTGACTGACAGCCGCACCTGATTCAGTTCCTACATAGCTATCTGCTTGTGCAAATTTTTCCTCTGACTTGCCAGTCACACTGGTCTTCTTGGGGATGCTCTCTCATGTCATACTTACTTGTGCCTTAGAACACGCTGTTCTTTGGGCCCATCTTTGCCCCCGTTGACTTCTTCTTATTATTCAGACCTCAGTTTATAGTCATCTCCTCAGACAGAGAAGCCTGCTGAGACCTCTCTATTAAAAGTAGCCACTCTGTAGCTATGGTTTCACTGTATTTTAGTTTTCCTTGTGGAAGTGAAGAAAATACTGTCTGGAGCCACACCACCTGTAATTAACGACTTCTGTGAACCCTTGATCTGTAAGGACCTCAATTTCCTCACCTAAAACACAGATGATCACTGTATCTGCATCACAGGATTGCTTGGAACAGGACACATATATAAGCACATATGCATATAATTTCTGGCTCACTGACTCTTTTCCACATCTGAAGGCTCCAAGTTGTATGAGAACAAGAATCTTTCTTATTCCCTTTTCAATCCTCTATGCCCAGGGCCCAGAATAATGCCTATTACATGCAGTAGGTACTCAATAGCCACTTATTTAAATAATGATATTTATATAAATAAATAAATGTACAAATTGATAGGTAAATACCACAATCATTAGCAAAGAGTAGGCCCATAGTGAGACTGAAAAAGAAAATGTCAACACTACTATTTCTTGGCAGCTACTTTCTCAGGGAGTTGGTTTTAAGGTAGTATTCTCAACTAGAATGTGTTATCTGCTTCAAAAATGAAGAGCTAGAAGCCATGTAGATCTAGATCAGGGCCCTATCAAGTGGAACCTGCTGGGAGAGGTGGCGGGGGTATGTGGGGTGGCGGGGGGGTGTTGTGTCACTCAGCAAGAGCTTCCAGATGTGGTTTGCTTGTGAAATGCGAGGGCATAGTGTCTCAGAAAGGGACTGAATCATTGATGATTACGCCAAAGCCAGCTAAACCCACACAGGTATATAGTGTCGCAGATTCTTCTTTGAAGTCACGCATTTAACACATTATTGACTGGGGGATTTTTGCAGAAACTAACACCTGTGGCCAGCAAGTTGTTAGGTAAGTGAGTATTGAAACGTCTCCAGTCAAAATAACGTTCGGGTAACAAAGGATGTACTGACACATCTCTGGTCAATACGTTGTTAAGCAGTAAGCAAGATACCTTGCAGGAACATGGACTGGCTGATTTGCTGAGGACCAGCTGTTGCATCTAACCTAAAATCTAGCAGCACTGGTCCTCAGTGACTGGATGGATGATGCAGGCTTATGGTGATTTTTTTCACCATTTCATTAGTGATTATCATGTTTATTTTTATATGTGAATTCTCTGTCTTGCATTCAGTGTCACATCTGTTTATCACATGATAGTTTCAGCACTAAGCTGGGAAAAGAACCACCTCTGGAGGCTGGAACAGCACATCTGTTTATACCTGCATCTGTGCTACAAAACCCACACACCAAAAACAGGTGACGTTCAGGGGACATAAAGCAAGAAAACATCCAGAGGCATTTATTCTGGGAAATGACAGAGGGCTGATAAATCTCATCTCCAAAATATCTGCCCAGAAGGCAAATACATAACCATTTTATCTGCCTTAAGATTCTACTTTCATGAACACACATCCTCACTGTGAATCCTATATGAGCTTCTCACTGCAGGAAACCAGCCTTCTTGTATAGTAAAATAAAATGCGATTTTGGTGCCTCCAAACACTATCTTAAACTTACTGGAAATTTATGTAGCCCTAATTCTCATATTACTTTCATGTTACACTTTGAATAGAGTAATTATCAGTAGTATTGCAAGAGGAGACTCTCAACTCACAGATAACATCTGACTATAGACACACACACCCCTTTCTCCCTTTCTTGTGACTTGCTAAGGGAAAGACAGGCAAGAGAAAATGGTACTGTTGCCAGAGCAGAAATCCACATGCAGGAAACATTTTCAAGCAGTTAAAACAAATAGGATAGATTTGCTTCTCAAATAATTTCCTCTAAGCAGAGAGGGAGCGAGATGGGGATTGAAGGAAAAGAGGAGAGGATAAGGGGAGGGAGGGAGACAGGCAGATCACAATTTTCCAGGCGCTTGGATGTACAGTCTTCCCTATACCCCCATCACTGTCATCAGGTTAACATGAGATGAATATTAACTCCACCTTAAAAATGAAAAAAAGGGCCTCCCAGGTGTCACTAGTGGTGAAGAACCTGCCTGCCAGTGCAGAAGATGCAAGAGACAAATCCCTGGGTTCAATCCCTGGCTGGGGAAGATCCCCTGGAGGAGGGCTGGCAACCCACTGCCGTCTTCTCACCAGTAAAATACCATGGACAGAGGAGCCTGGTGGGCTACAGTCCATAGGATTGCAAAGAGTCGTATGTGACTGAGCACCCAGCCACCCCCACACACACACAGACTTTGATAAGCTCAAGGATTTGACTTCTGATACTTCCCTTTATGTGCAGGAAGCACCAGTGGATACAATACTGATTTGTTAAGCCCCTCTCCCCATCTCAATCTTCCCCTGGGGAGAGGAAGTGACTCAGTCTATCTGAGAAGCAGAGAGGAGATGCCAGGGCTGTCTGGGTCAGCCCCTCTTCCTTCTCTTTCCTGAGGATCAATGTGCCCGAGCAGTTTTTATCCTGCATCTCCAAGACCAGGCTCTACCCCAGTGGGAGGAGGTCATCCTGGACCCAGCACCACTGTGATGGAGGATGGGTAAATATACACATCCTGAGAGTCAATGAGAGGAAGTCTACTGGCCAGCAGATATAAGCCAAAATCTCCCGCATCATCTCTGTCCAGAACATAGGTGCCATGTTGACACCCATCTGCTTCCCACTTGGTTTCAATTCTCAGCAGATCAAAACTCAAACAGAAAAGAGAAGTGTTGTTTTTATTGGGGTCCTCCTTGAATCCCAAATCCTAAGTTTGGGGATGTTCAGTAACTTATCACAGAGCTAGAAAGAGACATGGATCAGAGATTAATTCAGCCTGCCTATACTTGCCTGGAGTTCCATCCGCCTTTTCCACTCCAGGAAGAAGAAAGGGCAACACCTCAGTCAGAGGCGGCAAATGCTGAAACGGTTGAGGATTCGTGAGAAACGGATGCTTGTGCCTATGAAACACGAAACAGCGTCAAAGCTAACTGTGCAGCGGCAATTCGCTCAAGTCAAGAAATTCTTTCAAAAACTTGGAAAATTATTGAGCCAACTGGAAAAGGCCAGAGACTGCTGGAAGATGCTGATCCTGGTACAATGCAGCATGCACGTGGGTGAGAGAGGAGAGCGCACTTAGTGTGGACCTTCTCTTAACAGGCCTCTAATCTACTGCCCATCTCCCCACTGGAGAGAAGCCCCAAGGGTCTCCTTCCTGGATGTCTCCCAGAGTGCAGGTCCAAACATGCTGGAGAGGAAAGTAGGTAATCCCCATCCTTCACAGACCAGGAATTGAACCCATGCCCCATGCAATGGAAGCGCAGAGTCTTAACCACTGACCTGCCAGGGAAGTCCCACTCCTTCCCTTTTTTTCTTTTTCCTTCTGCTGCCAGAGCTGCTGTCTCCCCTCCCCCTCTTCTCCTTCCTCTCTTTCCTCCTCTTCCTGCTCTGCCCCTCCCTCTCCCCCTCCTTCTTCTACATTTCTAAGTTATTTTTAACACTTTGGGGAACCCCCTCAAAATGAGAAATTTCACCTCAAGACATTTTCAGGTCAGGAGAGAGGGAACAGCATGTCAGTTTCCATCTCTGAAAACAGCTCAGATTATGTCTACCAGAGTAACCAAAATGTTTTCTCTCAGTAAGTCTACATTTTAAAATGTCTAAATTGAAACCGTTATCTCTTGTTTTCCATAACAGTAAACTCTGTACCTGAATTCACTAGCATTTGCAAATAGCAATAATGTCCTCCACTCTGTCTTTCAGCCCTGATGATAAAGTCATAATGAAGAATGAGCTGAGCGCCTATTACTGAGGCCTTATGCACCTGATCTTATCTACAGCATTTCATTTCTCTTTTCATTACAGATTATTTCAGAAGTTTTAAATATAATGGAGTGGGAGAAAAATCCCTGGAGGAATCTGGTGTCGAGAGGCAAAGGTACGGTCCCAGTTTGCTGGGGCCCTGCTCTGTGACTCTGGATTATTTCCTGAAGCTCTGCAAGTCTAAATTCCTTCCACCACAATATGGGAGGATGGACAGGATGGCTTTAAGGTGATTTTCCTTCTGAAATATTTTGATTCTACTGCTGTTTCTCTGTTCTCCTTTTGTCAGAAAATTTGTATAACCTTTATGTCTTCCTCTTCAGGTATTAAAATTCTTACATTTTCTTTTCAGGCAGAAGCCTCTTAATTCACTTGCACACCTTATGTTCATGATTAGAATTTTCCACTTGTTCTTTGGGGATTGTGGTAATTATAGTTTCCTTTGATCAGTCTCCAGGATTTTCAACTTTAATCACTTGAGAAGGCACATAAAGATAGGTGTACTAGTTTCCTGTTGGTGTTGTAAAACAATTAGCACAAACCCAGTGGCTTAAAATGACACAAACTTATTCCCTCATAGTTATGGAGGTCAGAAGTCTGAAATCAGTTTCACTGGGCTTAAGTTGAGGTGTCAGCGGCTTGGTTTCTTCCGGGGAGAAGAAACTGTTTCTTGGCTTTTTTTTGCTTTTAGTGGTCACCTGTATTCTTTGGCTTGGAACCCTTTCTTCCAACTTCAGAGCACATCATCCTATCTCTAGCTCTATCATTACACCCTCTGATTTGTGTAGTGAGGTCTCCATCTGACTCCCTCTTTTAAGACCCTTGAGACTACATGTAGAGCTCACCCAGATAATCTCCCCATCTCAAATTCCTTATTTAAACACAGCTGCAAAGTCCCTTTTGCTATAAAAAGTAACATTCACAGCTTCCAGGATTAGGATGTAGATATCTTTAGGGTCTATCATTCAGTATGTCTCTCAACATTCTGAGCACAGAATTATTATTTTTAAAAGTCCTACTTGGTTTCCCTTATAATCTGCATCAAAGCTAAGTCTTTACTGTACTTTTAAAGTATCGTGTTACCCTTTCTGCTATGGTCTAAATGTTTGTGTCCGTCTAAAATTCATATGTTGGAATCTCACCTCCAAGGTGATGGTATTAAGGGGTTGGGGGCCTTTGGGAGGCAATGAACTCATGAGGGCAGAGTCTTCATAAATAGGACCAGTGCTCTGACAAAAGAGGCCTGAGAAAGTACCTTTGCCCCACCTGCCACGTGATGACACAATCAGAAATCAGCAGTCTGCAACTGGAAGAGGAGTCTCAGAACTGTAAGCAATAGATGTCTGCTCTTTACAAACCTCCTAGCTTATGATACTTTTCTTCCTTATTTATTTATAAATATATATATTTATTTATTTGACTGCACCTTTTAGCATGCGGGATCTTAGTTCCCTGACCAGGGACTGAACCTGTGCCCTCTGCAGTGGAAGCATGTAGACTTAACCACGGGACTGCCAGGAAATTCCCTATGATATTTCTCTCATAGCAGGCTAGATGGACTAAGACATCTTCCTTTTATTGGCTAATGCCCTCAGTTCTGGCTAGGTTTTCCTTTACTCTGTCCCAGGCTGACATAATCCTTAGCAGCATTTTCTGTCATTAACATAACCCCCTCATAGCCTTTAATAGCTGTTGAATTCTGATGCTCTCACTTCTTGAGTCAAGGATACACATAGTCACAGCCTGGCAAATAATAATGTTTTGCTAATAATAAGTTAGAAGCAGGGTTATGAACCAAGTACATTGACATCTGTTCTGAAAAAGAATAGGCAATTACCTCCAGCCAAATCACTTAGGGGAAGAATCAGCTCATCCTCAAGCACCCTCCCCAAAGAAAATCACTGAACTCTGCAAAGACTGTGATCGAACTCTGCAAAACCTATGCTGAGCGTCCATCTTGAAACAACACAGATTTTAAATTGGGGATGTTGGAGCCTTCTGGTGACTAGATTCTGATTTCCCTGCAAAGTTTAAGTGGGACCCTTGCACTACACAAGAGGTATGTGTGTGAGGGCAGACAGGCATTACTGTATCTACCATTGTAAGCAGCACTTCTCAGGAGACTGCCCTCAGCAGGAGGACCCTTTTAGCAAAGCTATATTGTAAGCGGGCTTCCCTGGTGGCTCAGGCGGCAAAGCATCTGCCTGCAATGCAGGAGACCCGGGTTTGATTCCTGGAGAAGACACTCCAGTATTCTTGCCTGGAGAATTCCATGGACAGAGGATCTGGCAGGCTACAGTCTGTGGGGTCACAAAGAGTCAGACAGGACTGAGTGACTAACACATGGTAACTAATTTTAAACCAGGTACCCCCATGCTCTACTCTTCTCCAGTCCATGCCCATTTTCAGATCTTTTAAGCACACAGTACCTTAGCTAACTTGTCGGTCCTTGCCACAGATCAAAGAAGTGGAAATGAAGAACAAGTAATTAAGAGATGACCAGATCTCTCCCTTAGCTTCTCCTTTCAGTAATCTCATGAACACACTGTGTGACCAAACTGTGTGGACAAGATGAAGTCTATAGGAAGATAACAAGAAGTTGATGACTCTGTACCCCCATTTCAATGACTGACTGAGATTCCTTCTTTCCTTCCTTTTAAAGTTTCATGGCCAAGCAGAATCTCCAATGGTGGCCTTTGGGAAATGTTAAGCCCAAAATCTTCCCAGATTGCTGGCATTCGGATTAAAAGGTCTTTCTTTTGCTACCAACATTTATGAGGATTGATGCATAAGTGGCATGCAGCAGGACCCCTGATTTGATAACACAACCTGTTCATTTCGGTTCAGTCACTCAGTCAGGTCCAACTCTTTGCGACTCCATGGACTGCAGCATGCCAGGCTTTCCTGTCCATCACCAATTCCCAGAGCTTACTCAAACTCATGTCCATTGAGCCGGTGATGCCAACCAAACACCACCTCATCCTCCATCATCCCCTTCTCCTCCTGCCCTCTATCTTTCCCAGCATCAGGGTCTTTTCCAATGAGTCGGCTCTTCCCATCAGGTGGCCAAAGTATTGGAGTTTCAGCTTCACCATCAGTCCTTCCAATGAATATTCAGGACTGATTTCCTTTAGGATGGACTGGTTGGATCTCCTTGCAGTCCAAGGGACTCTGAAGAGTCTTCTCTAACACCACAGTTCAAAAGCATCAATTCTTCGGTGCTCACTTTCTTCATAGTCCAACTCTCACATCCATACATGACTACTGGAAAAACCATAGCTTTGACTAGATGAACCTTTGTTGGCAAAGTAATGTCTCTGCTTTTTAATATGCTGTCTCGGTTAGTCATAGCTGTTCTTCCAAGGAGAAAGCGTCTTTTAATTTCATGGCTGCAGTCACCATCTGCACTGATTTTGAAGCCCCAAAAAATAAAGTCTCTTACTGTTTCAATTGTTACCCCATCTATTTGCCATGAAGTGATGGGACCAGAAGCCATGATCTTAGTTTTCTGAATGTTAAGCTTTAAGCCAACTTTTTCACTCTCCTCTTTCATTTTCATCAAGAACCTCTTTAGTTCTTCTTTGCTTTCTGCCATAAGGGTGATGTCATCTGCATATCTGATATTATTGATATTTCTCCCAGTGATCTTGATTCCAGCTTGTGCTTCATCCAGCCTGGCATTTCACATGATGTACTCTGCATATAAGTTAAATAAGCAGGGTGACAATATACAGTCTTGATGTACTCCTTTCTCGATTTGGAACCAGTCTGTTGTTTCATGTCCAGTTCTAACTGTTGCTTCTTGACCTGCAGACAGATTTCTCGGGAGACAGGTCAGGTGGTCTGGTATTCCCATCTCTTTAAGAATTTTCCACAGTTTGTTGTTATTCATACAGTCAAAGGCTTTGGTATAGTCAATAAAGCAGAAGTAGATGTTTTTTGGAACTCTCTTGCTTTTTTGATGATTCAACAGATGTTGGCAATTTGATCTCTGGTTCCTCTGCCTTTTCTAAATCCAGCTTGAACATCTGGAAGTTCACGTACTGTTGAAGCCTCCCCTTTCACTGAGAGCCTCTCCACTTTCAGAGAACGCCTCCCCTTTCTTTCTATGAAGCCCTACAAGACCTCCTAGAACTAACACCCCCAAAAGATGTCTTTTTCATTATAGGGGAATAGAATAAAAAGTAGGAAGTCAAGAGATACTGAAGTAACAGGCATATTTGGCCTTGGAGTACAAAATGAAGCAGGGCAAAGGCTAACAGAGTTTTGCCAAGAGAATGCACTGGTCATAGCAAACACCCTCTTCCAATAATACAAGAGATGACTCCACACGTGGACATCACCAGATGGTCAATACTGAAATCAGACTGATTATAGTCTTTGCAGCTGAAGATGGAGAAACTCTATACAGTCAGCAAAAACAAGACTGGGAGCTGACTGTGGCTCAGATTATAAACTCCTTATTGCAAAAATCAGACTTCAATTGCAGAAAGTAGGGAAAACCACTAGACCACTCAGGTATGACCTAAATCAAATCCCTTACGATTATACAGTGGAAGGGACAAAGAGATTCAAGGGATTAGATCTGATAGACAGAGTGCCTGAAGAACTATGGATGGAGGTTCATGACACTGTACAGGAGGCAGTGATCAAGACCATCCCCAAGAAAAGGAAATGCAAAAAGGCAAAGTGATTGTCTGATGAGGTGACAAATAGCTGAGAAAAGAAGAGAAGCAAAAGGCAAAGGAAAAAGGAAAGATATACCCATTGAATGCAGCGTTCCGAAGAATAGCAAGGAGAGATGAGAAAGCCTTCTTCAGTGATCAGTGCAAATAAATAGAGAAAAACAATAGAATGGGAAAGACTAGCAATCTCTTCAAGAAAATTAGAGATACCAAGGGAACATTTCATGCAAAGATGGGCACAATAAAAGACAGAAGTGGTATGCACCTAACAGAAGCAGAAGATATTAAGAGGTGGCAAGAATACAAAGAAGAACTATACAAAAAGATCTTCATGACCCAGAAAACCACAATGGTGTGATCACTCACCTAGAGTCAGACATCCTGGAATGCGAAGTCAAGTGGGCCTTAGGAAGCATCATTACGAACAAAGCCAGTGGAGGTGATGGAATTCCAGTTGAGCTATTTCAAATCCTAAATGATGATGCTATGAAAGTGCTGCACTCATTATGCCAAAAAATTTGGAAAACTCAGCAGTGGCCACAGGACTGGAAAAGGTCAGTTTTCATTCCAATCCCAAAGAAAGGAAATGCCAAAGAATGCTCAAACTACCACACAATTGCATCATCTCACATGCTAGCAAAGTAATGCTTAAATTTCTCCAAGCCAGGTTTCAGCAGTACATGATAACACCATAAGAGAAGGAAGTGATGACAATGTGCTTGAATCTCAAACTAATCTTTCAATCATATGGAGCCAGGAGAACCCAAAGGGCTCTTTCTAATGGAACGTGTTCACTGGATCGGAAAACAGGGCTGTGAGGAGCCTGCAGCTGTCTGTTTTGAGATCCAGCTGCAGGGAAGTGGAGTTCTATTTCACTGGTCCAGTCTTGCAGAGAAATCATCCTTTCCCAGTTGGTGTAAGAATCCCACTGCATGCCAGCTGCTGAAATAGTTGAGTGCATGCCTGGGTCAGGGACACCCAGTTCTGACTCTGGAGCAGCCACACTCATGCAAAGACCACCATCTCAACATATGCTCGCAGTAGACTTGCTCTCTGGGGGCATTTTTTTTTTCTTCTTTTGCTGGTGTATTGACAGTGCAGTGGAAGCTGAAGCTTCAATATACTGGCCACCTAAGCCAAATCATTGGAAAAGACCCTGATGCTGGGAAACATTGAGGACAGGAGGAGAAGGGGGCAACAGAGGAAGAGATGGTTGGATGGCATCACTGAGTCAATGGACATGAGTTTGAGAAAACTCTGGAAGATGGTGAAGGATGGGGAAGCCTGGCATGGTGCAGTCCACGGGGTGCAAAGATTAGTCACGACTGAGAAACTGAAAAACAATGAACAGTACGTTCTTCTTTAAATTCTTAAATATCACAAAACAATTATGATATATGAAATGTGAAATCACTCATGTTCCATCCAAGGCTGGGAATACTCTGGACTCAGCTATACTGTCCTGAGCAGGATCTGCTGGGGGCAGCTCTGCCAAGGCGCAAGGACTCATGGATACCTTCCTGCTAAAGCAGCCGTGGGAATGGTGACATTCCCAAGGAGTCTCAGCTGTGACCCTGCAAAGGCCTCAGGCAAAGGTTATCCCAGCTAAAAACAGCTGCTCAAAAGGACTGGCTGAGGGTCAGTTATGCTACATTATCATGACAAGTGCCATTTGGCTGCTTGTTTTTCCATTTGCTTTTCACATGGTGGATGAGATAAGCCAATTTGTCCTTAGCATCTTGGGTTTTTTTTTTTCCTTCTAAGAATAGTGGGGTAAAACATGTGTTACCTCTCAATTGAAGAAACGAATCCTATTTAAAACTTTAAGCTAAAACTGATCTAGCTCATTATATACACACATATGTCTGTACAGATAAACATGATACGCAGTGTGAACCTCAAAACAGAGTAACCAGGTGATCAAACCTCACCAAAGGCAACCTGGAGACACAGGCCACTCCTAGCTGCAGGTGATGAAATCACTCTCCCTGTCCCCCCTCAAAGATCAGACTTGGGATGAGCAGTGGGGGTGGGAAGCAAGCGTCATTTGTCAGTGACAGCTGTTGGGACAGTTGGTTGTGGGTGAAGTGCCAGGGGTAAGTCTTGTGTTACCTCCTTGGAACTCTCTGGCTGGCTCCACTTCTCTGACCTTTCTTTCCATATTGACTGTGACAGACAAGTTCTGGGAAATGGAATTTCCCAGCTCAAAAGCAAGTCACTTTCCTCTCACATGGCCAGAATCCTGGACTCCAGATCTCTGATCTGTTACTTAGTCCTGCTGTCTTGTCTGCCTGTCTGTCTCTCTGCCCCAACACACCTGTTCCCTGTTGCCTCCCACGGCAGTCCAGAATCTCCTCTCTTTCACCCACCCGCCTCTTTTGACCAGATTGGAGGCTTGCTGTCAGGGACTCACAGGACCAGAACTGGAAGAATTTGACCCTGAGTCCCCATGTCCCCTGGAGTAGGAAGCCTGACTGCCCTGGCAACTGGATGGACCGAAGTCATAGTGGCTCCTTTTTGGTGAATGAGAGTGGCTTTGGAAACTGAAATTCAGTAAATCTTCCATTCGCATGTTGAATCAGTTTAGGCTCTCTGTGGAATGCTGTCCTTCTCTGAGCTTTCCTCTACTATTTCCTGCTAAATTGGGGCGTAATAGCCACTATGGTGTTGTCAACATGTTAAAATGAACTATGAAGTATGGTCTAAAACTATAACTTTAAAATGTGGGGGCTGCATTGGGGTGCCTATATTCTATTGCATAAAAAGCACACATGAGAGAGAAAAGAAACAATGAACCAAACATTTCCAATTCCAGTTTACTAGGGTATAAGTATATGTTCCTAAGCTACATTGGTAAGAAACCCTCTGGTCAGTTATTCCTTCTAATAACCTTTATGTGGAATTGCTTTTATACTGAACACTTGAAAGCTATATTGTACTTATTTTAATCTAGATCTACAGCATTAAATAAACAAATAGATAAATTTACAGCAATAAATCAATCTTATTAAAAAAGGGATTGCAATACAATGAGATAAATCTATCTCCCACTGAAGTGGAGCTAGCAAGCAAAGGACTTCTCCAGTTGCTCAGCAGCAAAGAGTCTGTCTGCAGTTAGGAGACTCAGGTTCTATCCCTGGATCAGGAAGATCCCCTGGAGGAGAGCCTGGCAACTGACTCCAGTATTCTTGCCTGAAGAATCCCATGGACAAAGGAACCTGGCAGGCGACAGTCCATGGGGTCGCAAAAGAGTTGGACATGACTGAGCGACTAAACAATGACAACAATAGGGATGTTGGCTAGTGTGGAGGAGAGATCGTCAGACCGTGGTTGAGTCAGAAATACTCAGAGCCAAGGAAGGAGGCCAAGGATGAACAAGCATTCATTTAACCTCCCGAAGATCCACAGCTGACGTGAAGTTAAACAAATGCATCCTGTGTCAGCCACTCTCACTGGACATTACTTAATCTGTAAAGCTATCTTCACATGAACATTTTCATTAGAACGGAGCAAGCAGACATTCTGAGTCTGTAACCTGGACTGTGGTATATTCAATCAGAGGCTGAGTATTATTAAGTGATTCAACAGAATATGGAAAACCAGCATACGGTAAATGTCTGTAATATACCCACGGTGCTCAGATATTCCACACAGCCCTCTAATTCTTTCTGTCCCGTTATACAGTGTGGCTTTAAAAAAAATCTCCACTCCCTTTATCTTCCATTTCTTTCCCCCTCAAATTAGCCAATGATCAATGCTTTTCTCTGATATATCCCTTCCAGGAAATGGCCTTGAAATTTCCACCATCACATCTACAAATGTACTTCTCTCTCTGCCCAAATCTCCCTCCTAGGTCTGGTCACTGGCCCTGGCTTCCTCCCAGTCTTACACCTTTCTCTCTCCTTGGTCTCTCCTTAGAGTCACCTTTCCAATACCTCAAATTAAAATAAACTCTTTGTTTTGGAATAGTTGTAGATTTCCAGAAAAGTTGTAAAAATAGTATAGAGAATTTCCACCTACCCTACACCCAGCATCCCCTAATGTTATCATCTTACATTAATTGCCATGGTACATGTGCCAAAATTAACGACCAGCTTGGATGCACTCGGACTACACCAGTTTTCCCCTCATCTCCTTTCTTCTGTTTCTAATAGCATTTTAACATATCCACATCTCTATAACATTAAAGCCAAACAACAAAAAACCTCTGTTACCAATCCATGACTTCCTACAGTTATCACCCTCTCTCTGCCTTCTTCCTCATAGATACTGTTTGCACCTCAATCCATGGCAATCACTAGCAGTCTGTGCCCAGGTTGTTTATGACCCATCCATTTCCAAGTCCAAGGACCACTTCTTCTTCCTTAGCTATGTGCCTTCCCCGCTGCATTGATCACTGCCCTTAGTTTCTTCCTGTGCAATTTTGCTTTCCTACTTTCCATTCCCCCCTGCCAGGTATTTCTCTTTCTTCCTCCCTCCTCTCCTCCCCTCCCCGCCCCTTCTCTTTTCTCTGCTGAGATTCTCCCTTCCCTGCACATCATCCAGGGTTGGCTATTTCAGGTCTGATCTATAATTTCTTTTCTTTTCCCTCAAGGGATTCTCGCTGAGATATCTTGCCCAATTCTTCAATTAATAAACAGATCAAACGACTCACACTTACATCTATCCTCCAAACCTCCCCGGAGCACGGCAGCATCAGAGCCTAACTACAGATGCCCCACCCCCCAAGCCAGCTCCCCAGCAGCTGGAGCCCAGCTCCGCCCTGTCCTGGCGCTGGGCTGGGGATAAGGATTGTACTGAAGTTGGATACAGAGTGCTGTCAAACATCACAAAGCAGGCATCTCGCCTTCATTTTCTCTTCGTTTTGAATGGGTTTGACTGCAAAGGAGAATCGTCCTGGATCTAGACCCTGCGGCTGACAGGCATTCACACTGCCCCCAAGCCTGGGCTGGGGTGACTCAGGGTGAGGGAGGAGGACTTGCCGTGGCATCGATGATGCCCATGGAGCCGTAATGGCTGAGTAAGAGCTGTCATCAGGATTCTGTGCCGAGGTGCAGGAGGAAGAGGGAAGTGTGTGCACTGATGACCGGCCTCAGATGCGCCCCTCTGCCCCTTCACATCTTGGGTAGGACTCTTTGTAAGCTGCATGCTGCCACTAAGAAGACATTTTCTTCCATCTGGAAGGGTGGAAGCCTGGCCAAGACCTACCCTTCCTTCAGACCTTGGCCCCAGTGTCCCTTCCTAGGGCTGTCTTGCTTGAGCCCTCAGGCGGTTTTGGATCTCTCTCCTGATTCTGCTTCTGATCACACACCTGCCTCAGCGTTGTGTCAGCCCTCCACTAGTGCAGGAAATGTCGTCGGTGTGGGCTGCTGCTCCTCCAGCATCTCGGAAGTGGCAGCTCCAAGGAGCTTTGGTGAATGTCAGTTGGGTGAATGAAGGGTTGAAAGAATGAGTACAAACTGGCTGCCTTGCCTTGCACACGTGAGGACCACAGATGGAAGGAGGAGGAACCAGTTACCTCCACCCCCGCACCGTCCCCTGGATGCTTCTCCATTTGACTGTGTGCCTTCCTAGTATGTAAAGACAGAATTAGAAAAGGAACAGAAGTAATATTTTTATTAGTCTATTTAAAGAATCTGGCTGATTTTTTTCTCTCTTGGAGTGTACACCAATGAAGAATGCCAACACTCTTTTGGAAGCAGAAATTTTCCTGGCAGCCTGCCTCTCACTCCACCATCCCCGGACTTTCCAAGGGCCTCTGAGCAACCTCCTCACTTATCTCTCCATACCAGCCCCCAATCCTCTAATTAAATCATCTTCCCACTCTCCTTGCCCCCACAACTTCCATCCAAAAAGCACCTCCAGCCCCCGACACAAGTTTATAAGGCATATGTGGGGGCAGGGCTAATAAAGGAGCAAGGGAAAGCCTCTTCTTCCTTTTTTAGGAACAGAAAAGCACTGGGTAAAAAGCCAGTACGACGGAGTTCGGCGCATCTTCTCTGACAGCATAAACTCATGTACTTGGGAGGATGTCTCTTCGTGGACATGATTTGGTCTGACAGCTCCTTTATCTGCCCTGCAGTAAAGGAGCCAAATGCAGAGCCTTCTGGGGAGTTCTTCCCGGTAAAAAGAAGTCTCCATTAAGACTCAGGCTGGCTGTCACAAGTCATTGTGAACTCAAAGGCCATCTCAGGAAAGGACAGTTCCTGGGGCTGACCTCTGTTCCTAAGAATAAATGAGTGACAATCACACTGCTGTGGTTTGCTCTGTAGCTGGCCATGCCATGTTGGGCTCTGTTCAGACAGCTCAGGAGAGAGAGTGACGTTCTAAGGGAAACAGCACCGACAGACTGGCCGAAGCAGGCATGTCTGTGTCACTATGTTTACAAAGAACAGTGAAGTGACACTAAGGCTGTTAGCAATCCATGCTCTCTCTTGCTACCCAGGCCTACGTACCTGCTCTCTATTTCTGCTGCTCTGACTCTGCTCCTCAAATTCTTTCCAGGGAACATAGATTACATTATTCCAATCACATGAAAAAGCAAGTGACTTCTTTATTGTGTTATGAAATGTCTTGAATTTTACCTGGGATCCCAACAGGTCATACTGGTGCTCCCAGACCTTCTCTAAAAGACTATCTTAAATGCTCATTTAAATCTGGGTGCAGGGGGTTTCCTTGGTGGTCCAGTGGTTAAGAATCTGACTTGCAATGCAAAGGACACCAGTTTGATCCCTGGTCTGGGAAGATTCCACATGCTGCGGGTGAACTAAGCCCGTGTTCTGCCAACCGCAACTACTGAGCCCACATGCCACAGATACTGAAGCCCGTGTGCCCTAGAGCCCATACTCTGCAACAAGAGAAGCCACTGCAATGAGAAGCTGCACCAGAACTAGAGAGTTGCCCTCGTTCATCGCAAAAAAGACCCAGCACAGCCAAAAATAAAAATTACATTAAAAAAAAAAAGAATGCAAAAAAAAAAAAAATCTGGGTGCAGAAAGGTGGACAACAGCTCCTAAAGGCTCAGAACCTGAGGCCTGACCCACTGGGAACCATCACCTCCATGTCAATTTAGGTCAGTGTGTTACCTTCCTCAAGAGTATCTGCACTTAAAGTTCCCCTCAAAACTGAGGAGCGAGGCGACTTTATCATTAATGGATCACAGCATCAGAGAGCAGGTAAATGGGAGCGGAGGGAAGGGATGCAGGTCAAGGAACCACGCCCCCTAGTGGCAAGGAAGTGGCAGAGGGGAGGGTTTCATTAGTATCCATCCTGCCTACTGTTCATCACGACCTCAAGCATTTGATGCGGTCACAACTCAGCTTAGGCTGTACAAAGCCAGGTGATGATTGACAAGGGAGTCTCATCTCAGCTGCTTACCAACCTCGAAGTGCAGATCCACATAGAAGGAAGAGCTGAGGGCAGTGCACAGCCCCCACTGTCTTAACTAGATCACCATCAATGCCATGCCTGGACAATCACCCTCGGCAGGGAAGTCAAGACCATCCAATGCTTCATTAAAACACTGGGTGATGCTGGTCCAGTTTTCCCACACTCATAATTAATATAATTTCCTTCTCAAATCTATTACTTATGTGTTTTTAATTTGGAAGTTGGGTGGGGAAGAGAATGGTTAGTCAGAGAAGCAGAACCCCTAAACACACACACACATAAATACATCTTAAAAAAACATTGCTTCCTACAGCAATGTGATGTGCGTGTTAGTCATTCAATCATGTCCGACTCTTTGAGACCCCATGGACTGTAGCCCACCAGGCTCCCCTGTCCATGGGGATTCTCCAGGCAAGAACACTGGAGTGGGCTGCCATACCCACTCCAGGGGAATCTTCTCAACCTAGGAATTGAACCCAGGTCTCCTGCATCGCAGGGAGGTTCTTTACCATCTGAGCCACCAGGGAAGCCCTTCTTATATGTGATGGTAAAATGAAAAGGGTGAATATGTTTTCACTTTAATGGTAAATGCTCTAAAGTTGCCAATGATGATAACATTTCTAACTGGAAACACCCACAGGCCACGTGTGGAGAACTGGGATTGTTTTGGGTGCCTTCTTACCATTTCAAAGTGATAATGGGTCCGAGGCAGGTAGATAATAAAGCCAGTCTAGAACCTTGTGGACAGTTTGCCCAGTTGTGGAAATACCTCTGAACTCAGAGCCAGATGACTTGAGTCCTGACTTTTCACTTATCAGAGACGTGACATTGGTGGGTCACTTACTCTACTTTCAATATTCTCACCTTTAAAATTGGGTTACTGGTACTGACATCACAGCATATTTGTATGGAAGAAATGAATAATATATGGATTGGAATCTGGGATTCCATCACAGGCAGGGACATCTCCACCCTCAATGGTCTCCTAACCAAGAAGGTAAATATACAAGTAAAACTGGAAGCTGGAAGGACTGTATCTGTTGTGGTTGTCAAACCTCGATAAACCCTTCTGGAGGCATTTGCTGCCACCTTCTCCCTATCACAAGAAAAAAATCTTAATGCAGTACTATTTTATATGTGTGTGTGTGTGTGTGTGTGTGTGTGTGTATATATATATATATAAAATGGTTTAGTCACTAGGTTGTGTCTGACTCTTTTGCAGTCCCATGGACTGTAGCCTTCCAGGCTCCTCTGTCCATGGGATTTCCCAGGCAATAATACTGAAGTGGGTTACCATTCCCTTCTCCAGGGGATCTTCCCAACCCAGAGATTGAACCTGGGTCTCCTGCATTGAGGGCTGATTCTTTACCATCTGAGCCTCATGGGAAGCCCAAATTTTCTTTAGTGTGTGCATCACTGACTCCAGTCCTGAGTAGTAAAAAATCAGCAGATCCTTGGAGGAGCCCTGAAGTCCACCGTCTGCAACTCCTTGCCTGTGGACCCATCAGGTTTGAGATCTTGCTAACAAGGCCTGGACCAGGGGTTTGATTTCTCTCTCCACCAGCACCCGTCATGCTGCTTGGAGCCAGACATCACCACTGTAGACCAGCCTTCAGGCTTGTGGCTGTTCATGATGCAGAGGGACGGGCTTACACCTAGTGTAATTCAGTGTCCCACTGAATTCAACAGCTTCAGGTTGTCTTTATCTGCCTTGTCATTTTACACACTGACAGTTTCTTTTACCCAGGATTTAATCTACTTTTGTGTAGTATTTCATTCTCTTTTACTTAACCTAGAGCCTTGTCCTATAGGAGGTTTCCCCTAGCTTAGGGGCGCTCACTTTTCTTTCCCTGGTGAGGATTGTAAAGATTTCTGTAGCAGTCAGGGGTGCAGATGGATTTACTGCCCATGATCTAATCCCAGAAATTCAGATATTTCCCTGGGAGTCTGCCTGTTCTCCTCTTCCTATATAGAAATACCCACTTTTCCCTGATTCTTCAGAAGACCTTTTCACCTAAGGTTCAGAAATGTCCACTTTTCCCTCAGCTTTTCTTTTCTACAGTAACTTCCATTTTATAATCATTTTTCTATCCCGTCTTCCTTTTTCCCAACTCATGCTTTTGCTTAATTTTCTTTAAAACTATTTTTTGATGGGCCTTTTAAAAAAAATTTAAGCACATTCTTCACTTTTAGTCATTTCATCTGAGTACTTATTGGTTGCCTTGAACTCCATCATCTTCACGTTTGACCTTCTGTCTCTTCTATGAACCTAGGCAGTCCTGTTCACCTCCGAGTGCTGGCCCCCAGGGCACCACCTGAGACTCATCTGATGGCCAGAGGTACACGGAACAAGCTTTACAGTGAAGTGCACTTGGCAAAACAGTTGGGTAGTGACAGTAACCTACAAGCTGCCCTACTGCTGTCTCACAGACTTCGGAGGAAGATACAAGCCTGGGGGTGAAGATGGAGCAGAGTCCGAGCATAAGGGTCACTCAGGAACTTGGGTTCCATCCTTCAGGGAGAAGGAGACATTAGAAACATTGACACTGAAAAGACTGGACATCTGCCACTGCATGTCCAGCTGGCCCATAAGTTCAACTGAGAAGTCAGGGTTGGGTCGGAGAATGAGTCATGATAGAAACTGTGCTCCAATGTGGTCACCCAGAGAGGGTGTCTAGAGAAAGAAAAGTCAAGGGTGACACCTGGGCAGAGCAACAGCTGATTTGCCAAGCTGACTCCTTGGCAAACCAACTCTTCCCAGTTTGCCAAGGAAGAGTTAGTGGAGGAGCAGACAGAGCAGTCGGGGGTAGGGGGAAGTGAGAAGAGAGCTTCTCACCACCATCAGGGGAAACAGGGGCACCGGTTACAAAGGGGAAAGCATTAGCCTTGGAACTGGAGAAAGTATAGTGGAGCAGATGAAATCCAAATTGTGGAAAATTTATAAAACAAAGCAATACAATGTTCACTGCAACACCATTTACAATAGCCAGGAATGGAAGCAACCTTAATGTCCATCAAAACAGGAATGGATAAAGAAGACGTGGTATATATGTACAATGGAATATCACTCAGCCATAAAAAAGAATGAAATAATGTCATTTGTAGCAACACGGATGGATTTAGAGATGGTCATACTGTGTGAAGTTCAGTCAGAGCAGGACAAATAGCGTATGACACCAATCACTTCTTAAGTCTGAATTCCTTAGCAGCAGACACCCATTCACCATCTAGGTCCTGCCCATCTTCTCATCCTATGTGTGTGTCATCACCTACTGTCTTTGCTCCAGCTCCAGCCACACATTGAACCCAAACTTGGCCTCTACCTTCTGCGTCTGCCTTCAGCTCTTCCCACCACCTGGGATTCTCACCCTGACATCTTCCCAGGGTCAATTGCTCATGTTCCAAAAGCAAACTCTTTCCCTGACTACCTGATCCTATATCACTGCCAAGCCCATGCCATTAACCCCACAGAGTCCACACCTCCCTAAAATGATCTTCCTCTCTTTGCTGCCAGGTTTCTCCTTTACTCTCAAATGTCAGCTGTGAGAAGAGAGTTATGCCTTGTTCATGGCTGTCTTTCCAGAGCCTAGAAAAGGGGCGGACATACAATTACCACTCAGTAGTTATTTGTCGAAGAAAAAGAGGAGGAAGACAGCAAAAAAAAAAAAAAAAGAAAAAAAAAAAGAAATGAGGGAGAAAAGAAAATAGATGAAGTCTGTCTGCTGAGAACTCAAGCAAAGCAGCAGCCCAATACTGATCGTTAGGCCGTTTGCTTCAACACACAAGGGAGAACAGTGTGCAGTTTTCATGTCAATTATTTATGTGTAGAAATCCATCAAGGGCTTTAAGCTGCCTCTGACCAATTCACATACACTGGTGTTCTAAGTACTTCAGTGTATAAATATTTGAGTCATTGAGGAAGGCAGTTATTTTTCTCATAAACATTCTTCCTGAGATATAATTTAGCCCATTAAATTGCACATGTTCTCAAAAAAGGCATTCATAAAGTGTAAAGAAACTCAGTCGTGGTGGGTGGCAGTGGTCTTGTCTGATCATTAATTACAAAGAAACTGAGCCAGGACTGGGGGCGGGTCAGATTTTACATCAGCTCTACAGTAAGACTTCTCTGTTTTCTGATGTCCACGCACCTGTTGGGCTTCAGGAATAAGAACCACAGCTTTGCTTGTCTTACACTATGGACTGTCTCATACATTCCAGACCACCTTGCAGTAATCATGAAACTAACGCACATTGGGGATTTAGTCCTAGAGATGATCAGGTTTTTTTTTTTTCTTAATTCCTGTTTCTTTCTTTCTTTTTCTTTTTTCAACCGTACCATGCTGCCTGTGGGATCTTAGTTCCACAACCAGGGATTGAATTCATGCTGTCAGCAGTGAGAGCGTGGAGTCCTACCAGGGAATTCCCTGACCAGCTTTCTTTAGCAGTCCACGGAAAACTATGTTCCCAGACACAGTTCTACAAGAAACTGCAAATTGGGAGCTTGTGAAATACTTTTAGTACTAAGAATACTTTATATAAATCAAAATAAAAATTGACCATAATTATAAGTTTTTGTTATTGTTGTTCAGTCGCTAAGTCATGTCTGACTCTTTGCAACCCAACAGGCTCCTCTGTCCACCACTATCTCCCGGAATTTGCTCAGATTCATGTCCACTGAGTCAGGGATGCTATCTGACCATCTCATACTCTGCTGCCCTCTTCTCTTTTTGCCTTCAATCCTGAGATGTCGATGTTCAATCTTACAATCTTCTGCTTGACCACATCCAATTTACCTTGGTTCATGGACCTAACATTCCAGGTTCTTATGCAATATTTTTCTTTACAGCATCAGACTTTCTTTCACCACCAGAAACATCCACAACTGAGCATCATTTCCACTTTAGCCCTGTCGCTTCATTCTTTCTGGAGCTATTAGCAATTGCCCTCCACTCTTCCCCAGTAGCATACTGGACACCTTCTGGCCTGGAGAGGCTCATCTTCCAGTGTCCTATCTTTTTGCCTTTGCATACTGTTCATGGGATTCTCCAGGAAAGAACCCCAAAATTTTTTAAAAAAACTGAAATCACTCATAACCCCAACCCCCTAACATCTAAAAAAATAATTTATTTCCACTTCTTAGTTGTTGTTTAAGTATATTCCATTTTACATCTGGTTATTCTAAGAAAGCAGCAAGTAATGAAGTGATTAGGAGCATAAGATCATGAGAAAAGCCTTCGTTATACGTTTGGGGTGTGTGTGCAAGTGTGTATATGTATGTATATGGGGTTAGCCAAAAGGTTCATTCAGGTTTTTCTATGAGATGTTACAGAAAAATCCAATTGAACTTTCTGGCCTACCCAGTATGTTCATACTTCTCTGCATGATCGTCTCAGTCTTGGATTTGGGGGGAAAGTTTCATACTCATTGTTCAAAATTTCAAGTTTTGGGGGGAGGGATGATAATAATACACTGTCTGATTCATGAGACAGTCATAAAATATTTTTCATTTTTATTAAAGAATGGGTTCTTTCCAGCTAATGGGTGCAAGTGAGACCCCCTCTCCCTTCTTGTTTCTGCTCTCAGAAGTCCAGGCAAAGCACTTTGTGGGGTCACCTTTAGGCCATCTGGTACAATCAAAGGAATCTCCCTGGACTTCCCTGGGGGTCCAGTGGTTGAGAATCCACCTGCCAGTGCAGAGGACACAGATTCAATCCCTGGTCTGGGAAGAGTCCACATGCCTCGTACCAACTAAGCCCAAGCGACACAACTACTGATTCCATGCTCCACAAGAGAAGCCACTGCAATAAGAAGCCTGTGCATCACAACTAGAGAGTAGCCCCTGCTCACCGAAACTAGAGAAAGCCTGCACACAGCAATGAAGACCCAGCACAGCCAAAAATAAATAAATAAATAAATATTTTTAATAGGGGTCTCCCTGAGGATCCTGGAGTCTGGGGCTCCCCTCCAGCGTTCCCTTATCTCTGTGACCTTGGGCAGGTGACTGAACCTTTCTGATGTCCTGCTACCATCCTTTATAAAGTGGAAGACACACTTTGGGTGCCCTAAGGAAGGCCAGCTGATGGCTGAACTCCATCTCCAGGCTGGTGGCTGTGGGTGGGGCAGGTCATGGCTTGGGACACACAGGAAGCCAGTCCCTAATGAAGAGGCCTGTAGAGACAAGCTCCCACGACTCGCTGCTCAGCCCCTCTTGGCTCACTCAGCAGACAGCACGTGAGCTCCAGGGTCCTGGGAAGACATCCCCCCATGCAGGTCAGAACTTCATCAGCAGCAACATAATAAGCAGCCCCTCCCCGGTCTGACAATCAGACGGCAGGCTGCACCCTGGTACTTTAGGTACCTGCTTGGCAATAGGGGGACTACTCTGCGAGATATCCAGGTCAATGTGAAATCTGTTCCTAAACACACACTCTCAGCCATGCACTCATCCTTGTGATGGATGGAAAGAGTAAGAGATTTCAAGTTCCCGGGCCAGGGTCAAAGGTTGGCCCATCTCCGACTAGTTGAGTGAATGTGGGCAAGTTATTTAACCTTCCTGGTCCTTTCTTCTCTCACCTGCAAAACAGGAATACTAAAATTTTGACCCTCAGAGAGTTCTTTGACAGACTCAATGATAAATAAGATAATGTAGGTGTAGTAACTTGATTCTGCTCACCAATATTTCATTTTCTCATTTTCTTCTGGGTCACAGTGAAACTGAGTCCCCCTAAAACTGAGTTCCTCTGCTGAGTTTATGATTAATCTCTCTCTCTCTAAAACTTTATTCCCTTTCTTGTCCCGTACCTGTTCCCCTCAGAATTGAGAAATATCAAAGAAAATAGGGGACAGGAACTGAGCAGGACTCTGCAGGGCCCTTTCATGTCCCCAGCTTCTTGTTTGGTCTTCCCTGAGTTCCAAAGAGCAGATTCAAAAGCAGAGTCAAACACTTCATGATTTGAGAAGTAAGGGAATACAAAATAAAGGGAAAGCAGCCAAGCAAGAAAAGTACTGATAGTTTAAACAAGAGTTGAGTAATAAAACAAGTCATAGAACTCCCCATTCCTCCTCCACAGATACACATAACAATCTGATGCACATCTTTAAGTTCTTCTGCAGGAACTAAGACTCCCACCCAGGCAGAGGATGGTGACCATATGCTGACCACAAGCACACAGACTACAGATCGGTTGGAACCAGAAAACTGATGATTAAGATTCCCAAAACACCACCCTGTTAACCTCACCACCAACCAATTAGAAAGGAGGTGGAGCTGATCACACACCCTGCAACCCTCACCCCAGCGTTGCCTTTAAGAACCCTTGCCTGAGAGCCACTGGGGAGCTTGGGTCTTTCGGTGCCCTGGAATGAATGCTCTAAGTCCCTTCACTGACATCAGGCATCAGGAGACTGGCCTTGCCGGGTGTCCAGCGAGAGGACCCAAGTTTGGTGCAGTAACAACAGGATTGCACGTGCCTGCTCCCACTCCCACGGGATTGGACGTGGTCATATGACTTCCTCGGACCAGTGCAATTTGAGCAGAAGGGACATATATCATTTCCAGGAGAGCAGTTAAGAGCCAATACATGATTTTTTCCCCCATATTTCCTTTCCTTGCTGTGATGACTCTGTCAGTGAAGCGGGGAAAGGAGCAGAGCACAGTCTTTAACAAAAGGACAGCTGCTGAGGATGTGGCAGAAATTGGTTAGAACCAACTGGGTCCAAAATGGCCAGAGATTCAACTTCCAGTGGACCTTGAGCCTCATTACGAGTTCACTGTACTACACTAGCATCTAAATGACACACCCACAGCCTCCATGACAGTTCTGAGGCTGACCACAAAAGGACAAAAAGGGGGCAGTGACCCAATTTCTGGAAATCCCCGGCCTTTCCTCAAAGTAGTTGGAATAATCCTCCCATTCATTATCATATGAAATTAGCCAGCCTATAAAAATTAACCACCTCATACTTCAGGGTCTCTCACTTCTGAGATGGCCCACACTGTCTGTGGGGTGTTTCTCCCAAGGTCATTCTCACTTTCCAAAATGACCCCATCCCCTTGGGCCACTTTTGAGATGGACCGAACATGCATTCTGTCTATGGAATGTGTATCTCTCTAAATAAGTCCACTTCTTACCTGGCACTTTGTTTCTCACTGAATTCTTTCTATAAAGATACATAAAGAACCTGAGCTTCATTAAGTCCTAAGACCGGGTGTGTGATCTCAATTAAAAGACCATAGGTTCGAACTCTAACCTGGATTTTGGCTGGGTTTGAGTCCCAGTCCACCGGTTCTAGTTCCAATCTGAGTTATGCAGTTTCAGTAGCCCACTGACACTAAAGTACCCTGAGCAAAAGCACTCCTGACCCAGGAGAGAAACACTTCCCCATGCAGCTGATTTTGCAAGTATGAGACATGAACTTTTTCTGTGTTATGCTAAGAAAATTTTGGACACTCATAAGTATGATAAAACCTAGCCTATCCTGACAAATATATATAAGAAAAGCTTTGCCAACTATAACATGCTCCATAAATACTATTTATGGCTATTTCAGGTATCTGTTGAGATCATGTGATTAATATCTAACATGGTAGCACTATGAAATATCTGGACTACTGCTGAGGTAACCCATTCTTATTTCATTGCAGTCATCAAATGTCTCAGAGCACCCATTATGTTTCTGATACCATTCCAGGCAATACATATCCAATACTTTCTCTCTGATATTAAAATCTTTTAAAAACCAATTGCATTTACACTTGGCATACCCTTTGAAAGCATAATGATGCCTCATCATCACACCAAAGACTAATACAAGTAAATCTTCCACTTTGTAGAACTCTCTAGGCTACTGTTAGTCATGGATAGAGAGGGGCTGAACAAAAATATTTCAGTATATACAGTGCTGAAGTGAAGTGGAAGTTGTTCAGTTGTGTCCAACTCTTTGCGACCCCATGGACTATACAGTCCATGGAATTCTCCAGGCCAGAATACTGGAGTGGGTAGCCCCTTCTCCAGGGGATCTTCCCAATCCAGGGATCAAACCTAGACCTCCCACATTGCAGGTGGATTCTTTACCAGCTGAGTCACAAGTGAAGCCCATATATAGTGCTGGGGAGGAAGAAATCTTCCTCTATCCTTCCAAGTTCTTCTGGCTGGTCTAAGAATTAAATTGACATAAGATAGATTAAGAGGAGAAAATCAAACAAAAGTTTAATAACATGATGAAGGAGAGCTGAGTAACTCCCTCAAATGGCCAAAACCCTCACTTTAAATGCCATCTTTAGCTAAAGACAAAAGAGGATACTGGACACAGTGCTTTGGGACACTAAAGGGGAGGAAGCTAATTTGCATGGAGATGGAAAAGCACTGAGCCTATATTCTTTGCAGATACCTCAGGTGATAGCTCCATTCTGGGAACAATCCCTTTATCTAAATTCTTCAGGCAGCTAAGGGGCAGGTAACAAGAAAGACTTCCTGAGTCTTCTTAAAAACGATCAATGTAATTTAATTATCATGCCAAACAGACATATATTAGGGTGGTAAACTTTGTTTCCATACATGGAAACATTCTCCTTCAAGAGCTACATGGTGATGAATTTGTATGTTCCAGCACAAGAACTTCAAGCTGTTGTTAAGCAAATTAGTCTGCCAACCCTTGATAATCTGAAGATAGGTGGCTGATTGTGTATGAGTCATTTCCCCCTCATTTAATTTAAGGGAAGCACCATGCACCTGTCCCCAAGCCCCAGGACTAGGTTTTCAGATTCTTTTCTAATATCCATCAAAGAATCACGCATACTTGATAGAAACTAGTAAGTTCGCAATGTGTGAGTTTTAAGGAAATGCCAATTAATTCACTTAATTTTATCAATTAACAACAACAAACTAAAAAGATGAAAGATTGATTTCCTTGTTTTCATCCCCATTTCTGGTATTTGTGTGGACTAGTAACAAACTCATCTTCCAGACAGATCTTGGAAGACTTCATTTTCCTACCCACGTACAGTATTATTCCTCCCTCATCCATGATTTTGCTTTCTGTGGTTTCAGATACCCGAGTCAACCATGGTCCAAAAACATTAAATAAAAAATTCCAGAAATAAACAATTCATAAGCTTTAAGCCATGCACCGTTCTGAATAAGGTGATGAAACCTCCTCCTTCTGGCTCCGTCCAGCACAGGACTTGAATCATCCCTTTGTCCTGCATCTCCCGCCCATAAGTCACTCAGTAGCCGCCTCGGTTATCAGGTTCACTATCGTGGAACTGCAGTGCTTGGGTTTAACTGACCCTCACTTCACTTAACGATGCCCCCAAAGCACCAGAGTAGAGATGCTGACAATGTGGATGATGCCAAAGAGAAGCTGCAAAGTGCTTCTAAGAGAAAGGGTGAAATGAGCTCAAAGACCCTTTTGTACACTGAGCTTGCTAACATCTACAGGAAGAACGACTCTTCTAACTGAAATTACAAACAAAAAAGGAAATCTGTGCTCGTTTTGCTGTCACACTTCATTCTGCAGAAGACAGACCATGCTGTGATAAGGGCTGAGTTAAGATAGAACAGGCACTAAACGCGTACAGTAAGGCATTTAGAGAGCTCACATTCACATAACTTTTATTACAGCATGTGGCTATAACTACTATTTTATTATTAGTTACTGTTACTAATCTCTTGTGTCTAATTTATAAATTAAACTTTATCAAAGGTATAATTAGGAAAAAAACATAGTATATATAGGGTTTGGTACTATCCATGGTTTTCTGGCAGGAGGTAGATGGGCCTCACACTGCCCCAGGGTAAGCAGTTGGGGATTTTGTTCGCTGTGGACCAATACTCCAAGATGAGAATATCAGGACAATTGAGAGAGGAGGCTGGGCCCTGCCCAGATAGAAGATAAGAGACCACGTATTTCTCATTCTTAAAGTCAGGAGACCTCCCTGACTACACATGCACAGAAAGGCTCCTAGGAAATCAAAAGGGGAGTGATGCTAAGTCTACCCACAGGCCTCTTCAGTGGAATCCGTCTGGGCTGACAGATGTGCGTGCAAACATGGGAGGATCCTGAGATATACCAAATTTGAACTCTGAATTAGGCAAATCAAAATGATTGACTGAAGGAAAACCTGGAAGAAATGCCCTGTAAAAGTGATTTAAACTGCCACCAGGGCATGATTCTGTCTCTGAGCCAGCCCATGTGTCTGTCCACACATACGGCATTCTTTTTCCTCCTAATAAACACTTTACTTGTTTCCCTACTTCCTGTCTTCATGGGAATTCTTTTCTGCAAAGCCAAAAGGCCAGGGCCTTGTCACTGACCACTGATCTAGTGGCTGCAATTCAGTGCTCTCACTGCCACAGTCCACCTCAATCTCTGGCTGGGAACCGAAGCCACTGCAGGCTCTGAGATCAGGTTCGTCACTGAGGGTTGGGGAAAATACTCCCTGAGGATAAAAGGGCAACATTCTTTCAAAGCAGTATATTCTTTCACAATGGTACAAAGGAGTTTAAAAGTTTTCATCAAAACTAATTCCAATCTCAACTGTTCCTCCTTTCTTTAAGAACTCTTCTGTCATTAACACTCTGCCCTTGACCACTCTCCAACCCCTCACAGCTTTCTCTTTCTTGCACCGCTTCAGTCTTTCCCTTGGCTGCTCTGCTACCATTTTCTTTCCACAATATCCTCCAATCTATTGGCCACTCAGCTCTAATACTTTGGCCACCTGATGTGAAGAACTGACTGATTGGAAAAGACCCTGATGCTGGGAAAGATTGAGGGCAGGAGGAGAAGGGGCGACAGAGGATGAGATGGTTGGATGGCATCACCGACTTAATGGACGTGAGTTTGAGCAAGCTCTGGGAGATAGTGAAGGACAGGGAAGACTGGAGTGCTGCAGCTCATGAGGTCACAAAGAATCAGGTACGACTCAGCGACTGACTCAACAACAATGGACCACTTACGTCCTCTGATGAAATGAACTCAGACCCTTTTGTCAGATCAGTAGGGCAGTCCTGAAGCTACATCCAGACCTCGGCTCTGTTGAGTATTTCTCCTGTCTTAACTTTTCTGTGCTTCAGTGGCCACTCATGTGTCATTCTTAGCATAATTATATTGCCACAACACTTTTGTCATATTGATGGTCTGACTAATTACGGGACCGTGTAATGCATCCAATTGCCTGCTATTTGATGCTGCCTCTTAAGTACTGCTATGAACTGTTTCAGTAGCTCAGCATGGCTCCTTCTCAAACTCTTGCATGATTCATCATATATAAAGAGTATGTGGCAAACAAGAAGTTTCATCTGACTTCACCTCAGGAGGGCAAGGTACTTTGAACTATGTTTCCAGTCCAGTGCTCATGTGTTCATGTCCATCCATCTAGACTTCTCATTCCATCTCCATAAGGTGAGAGGCTTGTATTTGATACTGATGTGAAGTGAAAGTCACTCCGTCATTTCTGACTCTTTGTGACCCCATGGACTATACAGCCCATGGAATTCTACAGGCAAGAATACTGGTGTGGGTAGCCTTTCCCTTCTCCAGGGGATCTTCTCAACCCAGGGATCGAACCCAGGTCTCTCACATTGCAGGCAGATTCTTTACCAGCTGAGCCACAAAGGAAGCCCAAGAATACTGTAGTGGGTAGCCTATCCCTTCTCCAGTGGATCTTCCTGACCCAGGAATTGAACTGGGGTCTCCTGCATTACAGGCAGATTCTTTACCAACTGAGCTATGAGGGAAGCCCATTTGATACTGAGCTGTGGTTAAAAATACAGCTCCTTCATGGCTGCGTGTCAGACAACTGCTGACCAACACACAGAGAGCTGAGATAAATGTTGGGCTGACCAGCAGTGTACCTCATGCTAGACTCAATACAGAAGTTCCATATGCTTGCTGAAAGTTTACCTTCATGGGTGAGTCTGCATTCACACCTAAGTGAGCTAGCTCTTTAATATTTCAGTTTTTAGTTAAGTAATGAAAAGGCACAACTAGAGAAACAAGACCCCATAACAGATTCAGCTCTCTAAGTAATTAAATTTTGGAGCTAAATGTTTGATTTCCAACATAAGTTATTTTGCAGCATTTTTATATACTTTCTTATGTTTGTGTCCTTGGGCTCAGGCCTCACTTCCTGCTTTATACCAGTAAACTTTATTTTCTGAAGAACAGTATCAACAATTTGTCAACTTGAAACCTGTTAAGGCAAACACCGTATTATGGGATATTTTTTAAAGTTCTTTATATTAGCAAACAACAGCAAAATGGCTAAGATATAGATGCTGACATGAGACTTCCTGGCTTTGTTCCTTCCTACACTGCCATCTTGAACAGGTTACCTAGCCTCTTTTTATATAAACTTTCTTTTCTTTTCTTTTTTTTAATTGGAATATACTTGCTTTACAATGTTGTAAAGCAAGTTGTGTTATTTTCTGCTGTGCAGCACAGTGAACCTATTTGTACAAACATATCCCCTCTTTTTTAGATTTCATGTAAATGTTCTTAAATGATAATTACCTTACAGGAGGATTGTAGCAAATATTAACCTCAGGAAAGCAACCCTGTGAAGCTTCATGTTGGACACAAAACAAGCACTCAGTGAATGTTAGAGCTTATTATTCAGTTCAGTTCAGTTCAGTTCAGTCACTCAGTCGTGTCCAATTCTTTGCGACCCCATGAATCGCAGCACATCAGGCCTCCCTGTCCATCACCAACTGCCAGAGTCTACCCAAACCCATGTCCATCGAGTCGGTGATGCCATCCAGCCATCTCATCCTCTGTCGTCCTCTTCTCCTGCCCACAATCCCTCCCAGCATTAGGGTCTTTTCCAATGAGTCAACTCTTCGCATCAGGTGGCCAAAGTATTGGAGTTTCAGCTTCAACATCAGTCCTTCCAGTGAACACTCAGGACTTATCTCCTTTAGGATGGACTGGCTGGATCTCCTTGCAGTCCAAGGGACTCTCAAGAGTCTTCTCCACCACCACAGTTCAAAAGCATCAATTCTTCAGCACTCAGCTTTCTTTACCGTCCAACTCTCACATCCATACATGACCACTGGAAAAACCATAGCCTTGACTAGACGGACCTTTGTTGGCAAAGTAATGTCTCTGCTTTTTAATATGCAGTCTAGGTTGGTCATAACTTTCCTTCCAAGGAGTAAGCATCTTTTAATTTCATGGCTGCAATCACCATCTGCAGTGATTTTGGAGCCCAAAAAAATAAAGTCTGACACTGTTTGCACTATTTCCCCATCTATTTCCCATGAAGTGATGGGACCAGATGCCATGATCTTAGTTTTCTGAATGCTGAGCTTGAGAAACCTGTATGCAGGTCGGGAAGCAACAGCTAGAACTGGACATGGAACAACAGACTGGTTCCAAACAGGAAAAGGAGTACCTCAAGGCTGTATATTGTCACCCTACTTATTTAATTTATATACAGAGTACATCATGAGAAACGCTGGGCTGGAAGAAGCACAAACCGGAATCAAGATTGCCGGGAGAAATATCAATAACCTCAAATATGCAGATGACACCACCCTTATGGCAGAAAGTGAAGAGGAACTAAAAAGCCTCTTGAGGAAAGTGAAAGAGGAGAGTGAAAAAGTTGGCTTAAAGCTCAACATTCAGAGCTTATTATTAGGGTTAAATAAACATATTCAAACAAGATGGGTCAAGGTCAATGGAACAAACACTTATTAAATGAAAATAATTAAAGGAAAAATACTTATTAAAGTCATAATACCTATGATACTTTGAGCACCTACTATACACAATTTACAAACATGATTTTACTTACTCTCCACAGAAAGTTTGTTTTTGTCTTATCAATTTTGCAAGTGATTGATGGATGGTTAGAGAAGCCTCATAATTTACCCTTGTTCACAACAGACAGGGTATGACTTGAATTTAAATCAAGTCTTTCTCTAACTACTGCCTTCACACTCATCCCTCTCTACATTTCCACCTTAACTCCTAGACACAAGGCTCTCTGCTGACCCCTCGTAGACATTACCCTGATGAATGCTACAGCACTCCTGCCTTCAAGGATCTTCCATTTCAGCAAGTGACAGATCACTATTTTATAGGACAGACTGACATTAGCCTTTTAACAGAAGTACATATTATAGACTCTACCTATGCAAAATGTACTTGGTGAAAGGAAGCTCTTTCTCAGGTTAACAATCTTTTAAAATTTAGTGAATATCCAATGATCATCTGTAGCAATATCAAAAGTTCTGAGAGACAACGAAAAATGCTTCATTGTTTGAGAATAAGCCATACATCACATCTCTGATTCCTGGCCAGTAAATGCCCTGAACACCCTCACATATATCCCAAATAGGGACTTATATGGCGGTCCAATGGCTAAGACTCCCTGCTCCCAATGCAGGGGGCCCAGGTTCGATCCCTGGTCAAGGAACTAGACCCCACATGCTGCAACCAAGAGTTTGTATGCCACAACTAAAAATCACACATGCCCCAACAATGACTGAAGATTCTGAGTGCTGCGACTAAGACCCTGTGCAGCCAAATAGATAAATAAATATTTTCAAAAATATCCAAAATATTCCCTGTCCACACTGGAACGAACAAAGGAGGGAAGAGAAGAGAGAAAGAAAGAAGACTAGAAAACAACTAGAGCAAAAAATATCAAACATATCATGAACCTAGTAAATTTAATTTTTGTTTTACTGTGATATGTGGTATTTTTCTGTGTGGATGCATGTGTGTGTTTTACAATACATATCCTAGCGGCAAACCAGACAAAACCAGAGTAATCTGGGGAAAGGTAATTCGTGTTCATGGAAACAGTGACATGGTTAGTGTCAAAGTCTGAAGCAACTGTCCTAATGAGCCCATTGGGCTTCCCTGATTGTTCAGTTGGTAAAGAATCCACCTGCAGTGCAGGAGATCCTGGTTTGATTCCTGGGACGTGAAGATCCTCTGGAGAAGGGATAGGCTACCCACTCCAGTATTCTTGGACTTGCCTTGTGGCTCAGTTGGTAAAGAATCCACCTGCAATGTGGGAGACCTGGGTTTGATCCCTGGGTTGGGAAGATCCCCTGGAGAAGGGAAAGGCTACCCACTCCAGTATTCTGGCCTGGAGAATTCCATGGGCTGTATAGTTCATGGGGTTGGAAAGAGTCAGGCAGGACGGAGTGACTTTCACCTTCACTTTCAGGCCATTGGAAACAGAATTCATGTGATCCATACCCTTCAAGGATTTCAACTTATTGAAAAGTAAGTAAATAAAGGTGTCTATTTGTTCTTCTGTAAAAAAAAAGAATGTTTCACACACACACACGCACATGCATAAATATTCACAGGCATCTCTCAGCCAAAGAAGTTAGACTCTGGTTCTATGAGCTTTCTCAGGGCCTGCCGAGTAGACCATGTGACTTCTTTCATTCAAATGTTGTGAGCATCAAAAGGACATAAGTCAGTCAACAAGTGATTTAAGGGCAGTGTTCACACCAGGGCAGGGGAAGCTGCCAGAGTTATAGTCAATTACAGAGTTAAGGTTTAGATATACAATGCCTGCTCTCTTTCTCTCTAGACTTATATTTCTTCTCTGTTGATCCCAAAATTGAATATGCAAGTCACACATACAAAAAGATGCTTCAATTTCATTAGCCATTAGGGAAATGCAAAATAAAACCACAGTGAGCTATCACTTCATATTCACTAGATTGGTAGACATTAAAAATTCTGGCCATATCAAGCATTGGCAATGCTATGAAGTAGCAAGAACTCTCATGCAGAAATGTAAATTGGTTTATAAGTATTTTAGACATCAATTTGGCCATAACGAGTGAAATTAGCATGTGTGTACTCCATCACTCAGCACTTCCCTGGGTTTATACTCTAGAAAAACACTTGCACAGGTACATACAAATGAGCAAGATGATGCAAGCAAAATTGCTCCAGAGGTATTGGTTCTAAAATAAACAAACCAACCAATCGTGGAAACAAGAAGTTCAGAAAAACCACAGTGGGTAACTAAGTTATGGAATGGTTATATAATGGATAATATACTGCAGTAAAAATTAAACAACAATAGCTATATATATCAGCATGGTTTAGCCCACAGTTTAGTGGGATCCAAAGAAAGTTGAATTAAGCTTTCAAAAAGAAGGAAACTCTAACACATGCCTCAGCATGGATGAATGCTGAGGATATTATGCTAAGTGAAAAAAGCCAGACACAAAAAGGCAAATAATGTACAATTTCACTTATATGAGGTATCCAACACAGTCAGATTCATAGAGACAGAAAGTAGAAAGCTGAAGCTGGGGGTAGGGAGACAGGGAATTGTTGTTTAATGAGTATATAGTTTCAGTTTTGCAAGATAAAGTGTTGGAGATTCGTTGCACAATAATATGAATATACTTTTTTTTTTAAATATACTTAATAATACTCATTTTATTGAGCTATGACAAACTTAGTGTATTAAGAAGCAAAGACATCACTTTGCTGACAAAGGTCCATATACTCAAAGCTATGGTTTTTCCAGTAGTTATGTACAGATGTAAGAGGTGGGCCATAAAAATAGGCCGAGTGCCTAAGAATTGATGCTTTCAAATTGTGGTGCTGGAGAAGACTCTGGAGAGTCCCTTGGACTGCAAGGAGATCAAACCAGTCCATCCTAAAGGAAATCATCCCTGAATATTCATTGGAAGGACTCATGCGGAAGCTGAAACTCCAATACTTTGGCCACCTGATGGGAAGAACTGAGTCATTGGAAAAGACCCTGATTCTGGGAAAGATTGAAGGCGAGAGGAGAAGAGGGCAGCAGAGGATGAGATGGCTGGATAACTTCACTGACTTAATGGACATGAACTTTTGCAAACTCCAGGAGATAGTGGAGGATGGGGAGGCCTGGTGTGCTGCAGTCCATGGGGTCGCAAGGAGTTGAACATGACTTAGTGATGAAACAACAATTTAATAATGCTGATCTGTACACTCTGAAAAGTCAAGATATTAAATTTAAAGTCAAACATATTTTACTACCATTCTAACTTAAAAATTTTTTTTTAAGTTGCAGAAGAATACAGAGTATAATTCAACTTTTATAGATCTCAAACACCTGCAAATTTGCCATATAATTCTTAGAGATACAAGCATTCATGGTAAAGCGTAATAGAGAATAAGGTGATGCCATGAAATGGGACAGAATATGCAGGGGTCCTCAATGATGACAGTTATGTTCTAACCCTTAAACTGGGTTTTGTATACAGTCTGATGATTGTACATATATAATGTATACATCTTACAAATACATAAAGTTCTTTTTTCCCAAGCAAAACAGTTGCAGTCTGAATGTCAGAATTGAGATCAGCATGATGGAGTATATATGGTACCCAGTTCCAGGTGAGAAAGTCATTCTGGTATTATAAAGAACCTGATTTTCTGGTTAGAGTCAGAATTTATGTACAGTCTGTTCGATAAAATATGAGTAGCCAGTTTTCTTATACTCCCCTAGCAACAGCTAGGCATTGGCATAGGAGAAGCCAGTCATATCATAGATGCTCTGGCAGTGTCTCTCTAAACTTTATTAGTCTAACTCAGAATTCTACTTATAAAACAGGAGAAATTGAGGATCTGGGAAAGAAAGTTTTAAGAAAACAATTTAAAAATCATTGACCATTAAACAAAATGGCATGTCAAGTCAGACTAAGATATCACATTTTTATAATAGGTTGTAAAAGATTTTTGGGTATATTTAAGAAAAGAATGACCTTTTTAGTTCTACATGGAGCAATAGTTTGTGTCAAATAAAACTAAACATTGTTATTCTATTATCATCCTGAGTTCAGCAAAGATTGAAGATAATGAATGGGTTCCAAGCTGCTGGTTAGTTTTCTTTCCACCCAGGTTCACACATGTCCTGGGGAACTAAATAGAAATGCCTTCAACATGGGAAAGACTGTGGTACACCCATGCATCCTGGGTCCATAGCTGGTCAAGTCCATGGGTATTTATAGCTCCCACCTTCCATCCTGGCCACCATCAGAGAAATTCGCCAGCCGAAGCCCTGAGTCCACCTTTCCTCTTGCATCAGTGAGTGCCACAAAGCATGGAGATGGATCACACTGAAACCGGGAGCAGACTGACGGGAGATATGAGCAGTGACTGGCCCAGACTTCCTGCGAGTGTCCAGGAGTCTCTGGTAGAGGCATGGGTCAGCAGTGGCCTGCGGCAGGGTCGGGGGCACTGGGTGCGACAGTGTGTGCATGGGACCTTTAGAAGGAGGTCGCCATTATCTTCATTACCTCCACCAGAGTTTGGTCTCAGGTCAAACCACAAGGAGGGAACAGAGCCCCATCCATCAATAGAAAATTGAATTAAAGATATACTGAGTATGGCTCTGCTCATAGAACAAGACCCAGTTTCCCCCACAGTCAGTCTCTCCCATCAGGAAGCTTCCATAAGCCTCTTATCCTTATCCTTCAGAGGGCTGACAGAATGAAAAACACAATCACAGAAAACAAACTGATCACATGGACCACAGCCTTGTCTAATTCAATGAAACTATGAGCCATGCCGTGTAGGGCCACCCAAGTTGGATGGGTCATGGTGGAGAGTTCTGACAAAACATGGCCCACTGGAGAAGGGAATGGCAAACCACTTCAGTATTCTTGCCTTGAGAACCCCATGAATAGTATGAAAAGGCAAAAAGATAGGACACTGAAAGAGGAACTCCTCAGGTCGGTAGGTGCCCAATATGCTACTGGAGAAGAGTAGAGAAATAACTGCAGAAAGAATGAAGAGGCAGAGCCAAAGTGAAAACAATGCCCAGTTGTGGATGTGACTGGTGATGGAAATAAAGTCTGATGCCGTAAAGAGCAATATTGCATAGGAACCTGGAATATTAGGTCCATGAATCAAGGCAAATTGGAAGTGGTCAAATGGGAGACGGCAAGAGTGAACATTGACATTTTAGGAATCACTGAACTCAAATGGACTGGAATAGGTGAATTTAATTCACATGACCATTATATCTATTACTGTGGGCAAGAATCCCTTAGAAGAAATGGAGAAACCCTCGTAGTCAACAAAAGAGTCTGAAACGCAGTACTTGGGTGCAATCTCAAAAATGACAGAATGATCTCTGTTTGCTTCCAAGGCAAACCATTCAATATCACAGTAATCCAAGTCTATGCCTCAACCAGTAATGCTGAAGAAGTTGAAATTGAACAGTTCCATGAAGACCTACAAGACCTTTAAGAACTAACACCCAAAAAAGATGTCCTTTTCATCCTAGGGGCTGAAATGCAAAAGTAGGAAGTCAAGAGATAACTGGAGTAACAGGCATATTTGGCCTTGGAGTACAGAATGAAGCAAGGCAAAGGCTAATAGGGTTTTGCCAAGAGAACAGACTGGTCATAGCAAACACCCTCTTCCAACAGCATAAGAGAAGACTCTACATATGAACATCACCAGATGGTCGCTACTGAAATCAGACTGATTATAGTCTTTGCAGCTGAAGATGGAGAAGCTCTATACAGTCAGCAAAAACAAGACTGGGAGATGACTGTGGCTCAGATTATAAACTCCTTATTGCAAAAATCAGACTTCAATTGCAGAAAGTAGGGAAAACCACTAGACCACTCAGGCATGACCTAAATCAAATCCCTTACGATTATACAGTGGAAGGGACAAAGAGATTCAAGGGATTAGATCTGATAGAGTGCCTGAAGAACTATGGATGGAGGTTCATGACAGTGTACAGGAGGCAGGGATCAAGACCATCCACAAGAAAAATAAATGCAAAAAGGCAAAATGGTTGTCTGACGAGGCCTTACAAATAGCTGAGAAAAGAAGAGAAGTGAAAGGCAAAGGAGAAAAGGAAAGATACACATATTTGAATGCACAGTTCCAAGGAATAGCAAGGAGAGATAAGAAAGCCTTCCTCAGTGATCAATGCACAAGAAATAGAGGAAGACAATAGAATGGAAAAGACTAGAGATCTCTTCAAGAAAATTAGAGATACCAAGGGAACATTTCACACAGAGGTGGGCTCAATAAAGGACAGAAATGGTGTGGACCTAACAGAAGCAGAAGATATTAAGAAGAGGTGGCTAGAATACACAGAAAAGTGAAGTCGCTCAGTCGTGTCTGACTCTTAGCAACCCCATGGACACCAGGCTCCTCCGTCCATGGGATTTTCTAGGCAAAAGTATCAGAGTGGGTTGCCATTTCCTTCTCCAGGGAATCTTCCCGACCCAGGGATCGAACCCAGGTCTCCCGCATTGTAGACAGACGCTTTACCGTTTGAGCCATCAGGGAAATCCTAGAATACACAGAACAACTATACAAAAAAGATCTTCATGACCCAGAAAACCACAATGGTGTGATCACTCACCTAGAACCAGACATCCTGAAATGCAAAATCAAGTGGACCTTAGGAAGCATCACTACAAACAAAGCTAGTGGAGGTGATGGCATTTTTTCAGCAGTCATGTATGGATGTGAGAGTTGGCCTATAAAGAAAGCTGAGCACTGAAGAATTGATGCTTTTGAACTGTGGTGTTGGAGAAGACTCTTGAGAGTCCCTTGGACTGCAAGGAGATCAAATCAGTCAATCCTAAAGGAAATCAGCCCTGAATATTCATTGGAAGGACTGATGTTGAAGCTGAAACTCCAATACTTTGGCCACCTGATGTGAAGAACTGACTCATTGGAAAAGACATGATGCTGGGAAAGATTGAAGGCAGGAGGAGAAGGGGATGACAAAGGATGAGATGGTTGGATGGCATCACTGACTCAATAGACATGAGCTTGAGCAAGCTCCAAGAGTTGGTGATGGACAGGGAAGCCTGGCATGCTACAGTCCATGGGGTCGCAAAGAGTCGGACAAGACTGAGCAACTGAACAGAACTGAACTGAACTTCCTTGGGGTGAGATTGGGGTGAGAGAAAGAAGTGGATAGAAATGTACAGTAAGAACTCCATGCAGTATGTGGAATGTGAGTGTTAATGAAAGAGTGACAATTCATTGTGAAGAATTTTTTCACTTGTTGAAATAAAATCTAAAGATGCATCTAATATAAATTGGATGGCATGATGATGATGACAGAATTAACAAAAACAAAAATAAATGGGAAAATGGACAAAAATGACCCTGCAAATACAGTAAAGAAATATGGAACTATTTGCCTTTGATCACTGTTCTGCTTTTTAAAGAGACTTTAATGCCAAGCTGTGTTTTCTATAGCATAAATCAGACAGGAGGAATTAGAGACCTATTTCTTTTACCATCAAATTCTGGTTAGCTGATGATGACATGACTTAAGTTGTGGGTTTATTTTTCACCCAAGTTCTATCAAAATTCTTAGTGGTATCTTTTCTTTTCTTTATAACATAGAACATATGACTCTCTCAAACTTGTGAACCTTGAATAAAATGAACAAGTAAGCCATCATTATTAAAAAGACATTTAACACAATAAATGAGGTACACTGTCCAAATTGTCCAGGAGATTTCTCTTCCCTGAAGGAAATAGAAGCTGATGCTTAATGTGTGTCATTAATAACTCTGAATTCAAGGGCTGATTTCTGTTAACGAGAGGCCAAGGTTCGTCAGCAGACTCTCAGTCCCCAGGCCAGCAGACACTGAACATATTACAAGATGACTCACTTGGCTATACCAAATGTATAAAACTCAACAAGGCTTCTGAAGCATGCCTCTGGGGACTGGAAACAGCCTTCCGGCTTACTGTAATGATAATTTTATTTCCATTAGTTAGAAGAAACCAAAGGGAAAATCTCATAAAAAGTACTGTTTGCTTAAAAGTTACCCATGTTCTCATAAAAGAAACCTCCACATATATTACTACCTGACAAGCAATATTTAAAAGGGGATTTTCAAATTGAACAGACATTAAAACCTTTAATAATGTCTTTTCTTTATGTTTTGATTGAGAGTTTGTTGAAATGAATGGCATTTATTTTCCATTTATATGTATATTCCTGTGGTTTTCATTTTTAAAATCAAGCACATAAGAATTAAAAAACAAACTAGTTTTTAATTAAAATATAAAAATAAATAGTTCTTAGAATTAAGAAAATATCTGAAATTGTAATGAATGAGAGAAAATTAACACTTGGTGGGTAAGGAGATAAACAGACAAATCTCTCTAGGAAGAATTTAGGGACCTCAACTTCTAACATCATCATGACCAGGTCTTCTTCCAGAGTAACCAGCCAAAATATATAAGGCAATCATTTCTAGACAATGGACAACAGAAGTACAAGAAAGCAATCTCTGAGAGAAGAGTAAGCCATGAGGTGAGCACCATAAATACCTTGGAACTCTGTCTGAAGATAATTTTCTGACTCACATGAAGGGTTGGTGCCCAAGTAAAGCACAGCTGCTCTGCTGTCCAAGGAGGCACAGATCAGAGTTTGAGATGGTTGAAGCTGCTGAAACCTGAGTGGCTGAGTCCTCGAGGTAGACAGCTGCCAGGGTGTGGGAGAAACAGACCCGGAAGACTAAGTGTGTTTTCCCTGCAAATCCTCTGCTCAGGGTTGGGCTGTGTATGCACAAAGCAATACATAAGGCTTACCAGAAGGCTGCTGTTACCAGGCTGAGAGCCAGTGATACTGAGATCAAGCAGTGCTGGCTAATTTTGGATTTCTGGCTCAATCAGACAAGAGAAACCTTGGTAATATCACAGTATACAACACTGACACTACTGAAACACCAGAAAGGGTATGTCTTAAGAGAAAGGACCATAACTTGCAGTGAGACTTCCATTATACCTGTCTATCAACTGTAAAACTATATCTCATCAAGATCCACAGGGGGAGACAGATCTACCTGAACAGCTTAGGAAACACCTTGGACCTTCCACAAATCCCATCTAACAAAGTGTAGAAAGGCTTAATACATATTTCATATGATCATTTAGAAACCAAACATCAATATATTTTAGAGAAAGAAAATAGAATCTAGTTTCTACAACATGTCATCTACAATTTCCAGTATCAGTCAGACATTACTGTACATGTGAAGAAACAAAAATGTTGTCAAGAGCAAAAATAGTTAATACAAACAGATCCTGAGGCCACCTGTATGTTGTAATTAGCACACACAGTTGGGTTTTATTTTTTATTACTGCTTTATCAGGAAATGGACTTCCATGGTGGCTCAGATGGTAAAGTGTCTGTAATGCAGGAGACCTGGGTTTGATCCCTGGGTCAGGAAGATTCCCTAAAGAAGGAAATGGCAACCCACTCCAGTGCTCTTGCCTAGAAAATCCCATGGACGGAGGAGCTTGGTGCAGGCTACTGTCCGTGGGGTCACAAAGAGTCGGGCATGACTGAGCGACTTCACTTTCTTTCTTTTCTTTCTTTCTTTGTCAGGAAATAGATTAAGTAGGCAATAAATCAGTAAGAATATAGAAGATCTGAAAAATTCTACCCATCAACTTCACTGAAGAACATTTTACTCAATTGTATTATACATATTTGTTTTGACAGCAGAAGAACATCAAGATACGGCCATAATGCTGAACCATAAAATAAGTTCAATAAACTGTAAAAATTTGCAAACTGACAAATATGTGTTCTGATCATAAAAGAGTTATATTAGATATCAGTAACACTAAGATATTTTAAAATTCTCAAATGTTTGAAAATTAAACAATACAATTTAAAATAATCTACATATTAAAGGAGTTAAATATAAATCATAAAACCTTTCAAAATTAATGATAATGAAACACAACATATCAGAATACACAAAAGACAGGTATAATGCTTAGAGAAAAGTTTATAACTCTGACAAAATTTAAAAAAAAAGAAATATTTAAAATCTGTTATCTAAGTGTCAACCTTAAGAATTTAGGTAAGGAAAATCAAATTAATCCCAAAGTGAATAGAAAGAAAAAAATAAATATAAGAGCACAGATCAACACAAAGAAAACAGAATATTGACAAACATTTCATCTTTGAAAAGATTATCAAAAATGATAAACTCTTAGCAAGACTAATTATGGGAAAATGAGAAAAAACATAAATTACTGATATCATAATTACCAAAATATTATCTCAAGAGGAAACAAAAATATGAACAATGCCTCATCTATTGAAGAATGTGAATCCATAATCAAAAAACTTTTCACAAAGAAAACTTTATGCCCAGATAACTTCCTTGGTGGATTCTGTTGAACATTTAAGGAGAAAAGTAATATCAATCTGACATAAACTCTTGAAGACAATCTGGTAAATGGAAAAAGATGAGAACAGACATTGCACAAAAGAAGGTATGTAAATGGAAAACGACCCATGAAAGGTCCTCATCAACATTCAGTTCGGTTCAGTTCAGTTCAGTTGCTCAGTTGTGTCCAATTCTTTGCGACCCCATGAACTGCAACACACCAGGCCTCCCTGTCCATCACCAACTCCCGGAGTCCATTCAAACTCATGTCCATCGAGTCGATGATGCCATCCAGCCATCTCATCCTCTGTCGTCCCCTTCTCCTCCTGCCCCCAATCCTTCCCAGCATCAGGGTCTTTTCCAATGAGTCAGTTCTTCACATCAGGTAGCCAAAGTATTGGAGTTTCAGCTTCAGCCTCAGTCCATCCAATGAACACCCAGGACTGATCTCCTTTAGGATGGACTGGTTGGATCTCCTTGCAGTCCAAGGGACTCTCAAGAGTCTTCTCCAATACCACAGTTCAAAAGCATCAATGTTTCGGCACTCAGCTTTCTTCACAGTCCAACTCTCACATCCACACATGACCACTGGAAAAACCATAGCCTTGACTAGACGGACCTTTGTTGGCAAAGTAATGTCACTGCTTTTTAATATGCTATTTAGATTGGTCATAACTTTCCTTCCAAGGAGTAAGCATCTTTTAATTTCATGGCTGCAATCACCATCTGCAATGATTTTGGAGCCCCCCAAAATAAAGTCTGACACTGTTTGCACTGTTTCCCCATCTATTTCCCATGAAGTGATGGGAACAGATGTCATTATCTTAGTTTTCTGAATGTTGAGCTTTAAGCCAACTTTTTCACTCTCCTCTTTCACTTTCATCAAGAGGCCTTTTAGTTCCTCTTTTCTGCCATAAGGGTGGTGTCATCTGCATATCTGAGGTTATTGATATTTCTCCCAGCAATCTTGATTACAGCTTGTGCTTCTTCCAGCTCAGCGTTTCTCATGATGTACTCTGCATATAAGTTAAGCAGGGGGAAAATATACTGCTTTGATGTACTCCTTTTCCTATTTGGAACCAGTCTGTTGTTCCATGTCCAGATCTAACTGTTGCTTCCTGACCTGCATAGAGATTTCTCAGAAGGCAGGTCAGGTATTCTGGTATTCCTATCTCTTTAAGAATTTTCCACAGTTTGTTGTGATCCATACAGTCAAAGGCTTTGGTATAGTCAATAAAGCAGAAATAGATGTTTTTCTGTAACTCTTTTGCTTTCTTGATGATCCAGCAGATGTTGGCAATTGATCTCTGGTTCCTCTGCCTTTTCTAAAACCAGCTTGAACATTTGGAAGTTCACGGTTCACGTATTGCTGAAGCCTGGCTTGGAGAATTTTGAGCATTACTTTACTAGCGTGTGAGATGAGTGCAATTGTGTGGTTGATCACACGGACCACAGTCTTGTCTAACTCCATGAAACTAAGTCATGCTGTGTGGGGCCACCCAAGACGGACGGGTCATGGTGGAGAGGTCTGACAGAATGTGGTCCACTGGAGAAGGGAATGGCAAACCACTTCAGTAGTCTTGCCTGAAAACCACATGAACAGTATGAAAAGGCAAAATGATAGGATACTGAAAGAGGAACTCCCCAGGTCGGTAGGTGCCCAATATGCTACTGGAGATCAGTGGAGAAATAACTCCAGAAAGAATGAAGGGATAGAGCCAAAGCAAAAAACAATACCCAGTTATGGATGTGACTGGTGATAGAAGCAAGGTCTGAAGCTGTAAAGAGCAATACTGCATAGGAACCTGGAATGTTAGGTCCATGAATCAAGGCAAATTGGAAGTGGTCAAACAGGAGATGGCAAGAGTGAATGTCAACATTCTAGGAATCAGCGAACTAAAATGGACAGGAATGGGTGAATTTAACTCAGATGACCACTGTATCTACTACTGTGGGCAGGAATCCCTTAGAAGAAATGGAGTAGCCATCATGGTCAACAAAAGAGTCCGAAATGCAGTACTTGGATGCAATCTCAAAAATGACAGAATGATCTCTGTTCAATTCCAAAGCAAACCATTCAATATTCCATGTGAATATGGGATGCCTATGCCCCGACCAGTAATGCTGAAGAAGCTGAACGGTTCTATGAAGACCTACAAGACCTTTTAGAACTAACACGCAAAAAAGATGTCCTTTTCATTACAGGGGACTGGAATGAAAAGTAGGAAGTCCAGAAACACTGGGAGTAACAGGCAAATTTGGCCTTGGAGTACAGAATGAAGCAGGGCAAAGGCTAATAGAGTTTTGTCAAGAGAAAGCACTGGTCGTAGCAAACACCCTTTTCCAACAACACAAGAGAAGACTCTACACATGGACATCACCAGATGGCCAACACTGAAATCAGATTGATTATATTCTTTGCAGCCAAAGATGGAGAAGCTCTATACAGTCAGCAAAAACAAGACCGGGAGCTGACTGTGGCTCAGATCATGAACTCCTTATTGCCAAATTCAGACTTAAATTGAAGAAAGTAGGGAAAACCACTAGACCATTCATGTATGACCTAAATCAAATCCCTTATGACTATACGGTGGAAGTAAGAAATAGATTCAAGGGACTAGATCTGATAGACAGAGTGCCCGATGAACTATGGATGGAGGTTCGTGACATTGTACAGGAGACAGGGATCAAGACCATCCCCATGAAAAAGAAATGCAAAAAGGTAAAATGGTTGTCTGAGGAGGCCTTACAAATAGCTGTGAAAAGAAGAGAAGTGAAAAGCAAAGGAGAAAAGGAAAGATATACCCATTTGAATGCAGAGTTCCAAAGAATAGCAAGGAGAGATAAGAAAGCCTTCCTCAGCGATCAATGCAAAGAAACAGAGGAAAACAACAGAATAGGAAAGACTAGAGATCTCGTCAAGAAAATTAGAGATACCAAGGGAACATTTCAGGCAAAGATGGGCTCCATAAAGGACAGAAATGGTATGGACCTAACAGAAGCAGAAGATATTAAGAAGAGATGGCAAGAATATACAGAAGAACTGTACAAAAAAGATCTTCACGACCCAGATAATCAGGATGGTGTGATCACTTACCTAGAACCAGACATCCTGGAATGTGAAGTCAAGTGGGCCTTAGAAAGCATCACTACGAACAAAGCTAGTAGAGGTGATGGAATTCCAGTTGAGCTATTTCAAATCCTGAAAGATGATGCTGTGAAAATGCTGCACTCAATATGCCAACAAATTTGGAAAACTCAGCAGTCGCCAAAGGACTGGAAAAGGTCAGTTTTCATTCCAATCCCAAAGAAAGGCAATCCCAAAGAATGCTCAAACTACAGCACAATTGCACTCATCAACATTAGTCATCAGGAAATACAAGGTAAAAGCCACAATTACAAACTAATCACACACCCATTAGAATGTTTAATATCAAAAAACCTGACAGTACCAAGGATTGACAAGAACGTAGAACAACTGAACTCTCATACATTACAGGCGGGAATATAAAATGGTCCTATCACTTAGAAACAATTCAGTAATTTCCTGTAAAGTTATATACACACTTACTCTATGAACAATAGAATTCAAGAAAGAGATGAAAATATATGTCAGTGCCATAGCTTCTGCTGAAAATTCAGAGTAGCTTTAGACATAATAGCTCCAAACTGTAAACCACTCTAATATCCATAATTCAGACAGATGATTTCATATGCATGGTCACATGTATATCTGTTCAATATCCCACTTATTTCTGCCTAGAAATGGCCTGTGGGGGGTGGCGGGAGACAATGAATTAGAGCAGAGAGGGATTAGGGGTTGGGGGGCAGGGAAGCAGTGCAGGCATATCTCTCCCCTACCTTCAGTCTTGGTATGATGGTTACTGAATGAGGTCAAATTAGTGTTAGTTAAGTTCTCCAATTTGGCCCCCATGTTTAATGCCCAAAGGTGGGAGCCTTGTAAAACAAGTAACAGATGTTTAGTAACCTGTTTCCTGAACATGTCTTGGACATTATATGTGAGAGTGGAAATGTCTGGAAAGCTACACAAAACCAGCTTCAAATTTTATTGTATTCTGTTTTGCAGATATAAAATTCTGGTAAAGATACTGCAACTATTTCTCTATTACAGAGAACAATCTTGCCTATGAAGAAATCCTTAAAAAGGCACCAACATTTTAGGAGAATTAATGTAACTTATATGACATTTCAAAGAGAACTACTTCACAAGGGAGATAGATAAGAGATGTTCACCAGACACCATTTACTTGGGTTTCCCCAAAATCAAGGGAATCCAAGTCATAGGAAAAAATTCTTAGTTATTTTTATATTTTAGGTTCTTTTTTTCTGTCTTAATCTTCTGGCCATGCTGCCTACCATGTGGGATCTTAGTTCCTGGACCAGCAACTGAACTCCCATCCCCTGCATTGACATCATGGAGTCTTAACCACTGGATCACCAGGGAAGTCCCTATTTCAGGATGATAGAGGCCAGTCACAACTGGATCTTCATAGAAACCCAATAAAGTATATTTTTATTTAAAAGCTGAGAAAATATGATATAAAAAGATAACTAAAAATGAGTACTTTTACAGACTAATTTCAGGACTAGCTTGTATTCACCGATATAATTTTGTTTCTCTTGTGTGACTGCAGATATTGATCCCTCAGGACAGACGTGAAAAGATTCACATTCTTCAGACACTGATTCTAACTCATCCTAATGGTTGCCTATAGCTGTTTCTTTCTTTACTTTTTTTTTTTTTAAACAACTCTAAGACCATCACTAATGGAAAAATTTCAAAGGAATCTGATTTTGAGATTAAAAATGAATACTACCCCCTAGCAAATACACAGTCTATTTTCTGCATCCATATCTTGTCTAAACAGAAGAACTTACATAACACTTTACATTTTTTAGAAATACTCTGACATAGTTTACTAGATATGATTATCAAATAATGGTGTAAGTTATTTTTATCCTTTTATTTTTTACAACTGGGGAAATAGACTCAAAGGGTTTAAATGATATCCACAGGCTAAGAAAGTAAGACAATGGCAATACCAAATCTAAAATCTAGAATTCCTGTCTCAGCCTGTTTCTCTAACAAATAAATATAGCCCAAAGTATTTTAACTATAAAGGTGACATTAGGAAGGGCTTCAAATTTCTTAGTAAATTTACAAGATAAGACATGGGAAATGTCTTCTCTGATGGTACACCAGTTGAGGAATTTGAGTCCAAAATTCAAAATTCGTAACATTTCAGTTATTCCTTTAAAAAAGTTTTTAAAGTTAAAAAGGTTCCTAGCTCCTAGCATTAGCAATCTATTATTAAATCACATTTTGGGGGAAGAAGAAAAAATTTAAACTATAATAAAGATCCTAACCACCTAACCTCAAAGATGTTACATTAGTAACAGAAGGCCTGTCTTTTCAGAAATGAGTACAGAAAATGAAACTGAAGCTGAACTTTGTGTCTCTCCTTGGTTTAAATCAGTTGCTTGGCTCTCGGTGATTGATAGCTTCAACCTCAGGGAACACACAGGCTGCTCACTGCTGCCCCCTAGTGAACGTGTTACAAATGAAATAAATTGACCAAAGCCCAGCAGATTTTTCATTCTGAAGCTCTAAGCACATGTTGGCCTCTGACTGATCCGGCAGCTTCCACAATCGCTCTCCTGAGGCAGGCTCAACACAGAGTGTTTCAGAAAGGGCTTTGAGGAAAAAGCAACTGACTGGTAGGGTCAGGCAAACATATCCACATGTCCACTGGTGCCAATCCTTTTGAATGAATGAACAAGACATCAGATTTTCAAAGAAATGTGTTTTAGGAAAACCTTGTTTTCTGATCGAAATAGGAAGACATCCATGTTGACACCCGCAAAGTTAGCAATAAGAGTGATACTTGGTACTCAGGGTTGCTGGAAATCAGAGAAGCTTGCTACTGGAACATCAGATTTTCTCTTTTTTTCACTCTTTGTAAAGGTTGGGCAGATGATAACAGGGGCCAACCTCAGGATAATGATTCATCTAGTAACAGGTTCAGACCCTGCAGCCACCCTCGGCACTAAAGGCACGATCAACACTATCATAGTCAGAGTGGAATCAGAAATACACATCATTACATTTCAAATAGAAGGAAAACGCTCCACATTTGTTGAAGTGACTATGGGAAATAACTATCTTGTCTGGGCACCCAAATTCCACAAATAATACACTGTTTATGGGTACTACAATTGTTAACATTTCAGTGACTTGAAAAGCAGCTCCATTTAGAGCTGATTGCACAAATGACTTATATAAGCACACAGCTTCAAACAGGGGTAGAGAGGAGAGAGATTTGGGGATGAAACCAAAGGTAAGAAGAAAAATCTATGTCCTTCTGTTTCCCGTTGCTCCTTCATCAAACATACTCAGTCACTAACTGACCACCATCCCTAACTGTGTGTCTATGTTTTGTTCAGTGCATCAAATGTTTATCAAGTACCTCCCAAGTGCCAAACATAGGACTATGTGCTGAACATACAAAGATCAACAAGACACTCTTCCTGAATATGTGGAGGTCAAGTCTATAGATGAGCTGAGAAATCTGAGAGATGCATTTATCATTCTGATTTGTCCCCTATATTGTTTCTATATGCAACTCCCCGTTGGTGAAGTCCCTCATCTTCAAATCTACTCTCCATCGGACTTCCCTGGTGGTCCAGTGGTTAGGAGTCTGCCTTGCATTGCAGGGGACAGTGGTTCCATCCCTGATCCAAGAAATTCCCACATGACATAGGGCAACCAAGCCCACAGGCCACAACTACTGAAGCCCACTCATCCTAGCACCTAGGCTCTGCCACAAGAGAAGTCACCACAATGAGAAGCCTGCACACAGAAATTAGAGAGGAGCCCTGGCTCGTCACAACTAGAGAAAAGTCTGAGTGTAGCAATGAAGACCCAGCACAGCCAAAATTAAATTAAAAAAAAATTTTTTTTTTTAAGTTTAACTATATTCTCCATCACTATTCCCATCTGGAGATTTCAGCTTAGGTACTTTGTAATAATGCACTGTGAAGTGTAAAACTCAAACACCACCCAGTTTCTTTGGCTGGAAGAAGTAGAAATGCTTCCTTCCAAACGCAGCCGTTTAAGCAGCCAGGAGGGGACAGCGTGGGGTGACAAGCCGTAGAGGAGGAGGAAAGGTGGCACTGTGACCCATCCCAAACCGTCTGTTTCCAGCTGAACTTCCAGGAGGTGTGCCGGTGTGCTCAAGTTGCTTCAGTCATGTCCGACTCTTTGCGATCTGCCAGGCGCCTCTGTCCATGGGATTCTCCAGGCAAGAATACTGGAATGGGTTGCCATGCCCTCCTCCAGGGGATCTTCCCAAACCAGGGATCGAACCGGGATCTCCTGCGTCTTCTGAATTGCAGGTAGATACTTTAGGGCTGAGCCACCAGGGAATTAGTGACTGTAGAGCCCTTTGATCATTAGCATCCTGGGGAAGCCAGCAGGTGCCAGACCCTCTGCTATTCCCAAGAACAGGATGCGACACATGAGTTCCTTGGAACAATCCTGAAGCCTGCAGTGAAGGACCAATCTGCTGGAATAATTTCTCTAATTCTACCACATATCAGTGCCTGTGATAGGACAATGAGAGAGGCAACTGGAAAAGCAAGACATCATGTATTACAGCAAATAATTTCACTTTTCCCTGGATTACAGTCTGGCTACTGGTGAAAAAGAGGCCTTACCACCTTGAAAAATCATTTTTCTCTGAGACTATTGCATTGACAGAGTATTACCAGGCTAAATTGGTGTCAAAGATGACAAGAGTTCAGGCTATGGCTTGCGCACTTGAAGGGAAAAGAGGGAGGTCACCAGACCTACAGCGCGGCTCCCTTTTCTGTTGCCGCATGTTTCTAGGGCTGAGACGTCTCTGCACATCCACAGAGCACACTTTCAGCTTACAGCATACCTTCGAAGACATTGTAAGCCACGGCAATAAAGCACATGTCACAGTAAAGCTGGTCTCAGGACTTCCCTGGTGGTCCAGCATCTAAGAATCTGTGTTCCCAATGCAAGGGGCCTGGGTTCAATCCCTGGTCAGGGAACTAGATCTCTCATGCTGCAACTAAGAGTTCACAAGCCACAACTAAGAAGCAGCACAGCCAAATAAATAACATAGAAATAAATACTTAAAAATAAACACTAATAAAGAAAGCTGGTCACATGAATTTTTGCACATAAGAGCTATGTTTACACTATACTATTAAGTGTGTGATTATGTCTAAAAAAATAATGTACATACCTTAATTTTAAAATACTTTATTGCTAAAGAATCCTAGTCATCATCTGAGCTTTCAGTGAGTAGTAATGTTTTTCATAATAGTAACATCAAAGATCACTGATGACAGATCACCGTAACAAATGTAATAATAATGAAAAAGTTTGAAATATTTTAAGAATTACCAAAAGGGGACACAAAAGACAGGAGGTGAGAAAATGCTGTTGGGAAGTGGTCCTGATGGGCTTGCTGGATGTAGGAATGCCACAAATCTTCAATTTGTAAAAAAAAATGCAGTATCTGCAAAGTGCAATAAAGCAAAGTGTGAGGTATGTCTGTTGAAGGGAATGGCAACCCACTCCAGTAATTTTGCCTGGAGAATTCCATGGACAGAGAATCCTGGCATGCTACAGTCCATGGGGTCACAGAGTCGGACACAACTGAGTGACTAACACTTTCATTTTCATGCCTGTAATCAACGATGGGTAAGAAAAGCATACTGATTTTTTTTTTTTTTTGTATACAGCAACCAACACTCAGGTATAATAAAATTAAAAAAATAACACTATGTTTTTAAATTAAATTTCATTTTTAAAGCAAAAAAATCTTGTTTACATGCTACTTTTTATTCTGCACAATTTAAATTTTGAAAACTAGGATCTGAAATATTGCCTAGGTTCAAGCCTTTCCTGTAGATTATTTGCTTAAGGTCAAGAGTAAGTTAAGGTGTTGGCTAGATCTAGCCAATGTTTCATCACAATTTCACTTAGTTCAAGAAATTATGATTTCAATAAAGCATAATATTAATTGGATGGCTCTTTTAAAACAAAATATTTATTTATTTGGCTGTGCCAGGTCTTAGCTGCAGCTCTCGGGATCTTCGATCTTCACTGTGGCATACAGGATCTTTAGTCTCAGCATGTCAACTCTTGGTTGCAGCATGCAGGATTTAGTTCCCTGACCAGGGATTGAACCCAGGCTCCCTGCATTAGAAGCACAGAGTCTTACTGTGTCTTACTGTGGTCTTACTGGACCACCAGGGAAGTCCTTGGTTGGCTGACTGCAGTGATCATAATACCTCAAGGAATATATATTCCCTTGCTTTTGATCCTTTGATTTGTTTTCTTAAAAATGGAGCATAAGTTGAAAGCAGGTATTACTATAACTGAAAACACTCTAGGTCCAAGTGTCAGATGGCTTATCCCTCTGGCAAAGTCCACTGTAAAAGTGAAAACTCTCCCACCACAGTTTAAAGTCACTCTGTCTCATTATTTCTGCCCAAGCCCTTTGAATTATTTTCTAATTAATCCATTAATTGTGCCATTAGCTACAGTTTTTCATTCTTAACCTATTTTCATTAGGAACACACATGTATTTTCCAGTCTATGCAATGCCTCACAAAGAAAGAATTTATAAACACATTTAAATCCACAGTGAATTAGAAGACATTACAGTCTTTAATACTTAACACAAGAATTATTGTTGGGAGTAACTCCCAGTGAAACCTTTTGTTGCCTTCATTGGTGAACAAAGATTTAAGTTCAGGTTTTGTTTCTTTTTAATGAAGGTGACAGTTGTTTTCCCAATCACAAATCAATCAATCAACGAAAACCAAAAAGATGAGAATAAATTATTCCCAGATGCTATTCTATGCAAAACAAAACAAAACATACATCAAATGAAGTGTTGAATGTTTCCTAACCACCATTCAATGGACACGCAAGCTGAATTTGGGGCACCCTGCACCCTCTTTCTCCACCCCCATCAGCCACTGTGTCCTAGTTCCCCTTCAATGCTTTCTTCTTCCTCCTTCATGGCATCTGCTTTGGGAAAGTAGTAAGTAGTTCCTCTTTGGCAGTGATATGTCTGGTTTTCATGGAACCACGGATTACATATCATAGGTCATCTGAACAGCCACACTTTGATATCAATGGATAGATAAGCCTCCTGAAACATTCAGTTCAGTTCAGTTCAGTCGCTCAGTCGTGTCCAACTCTTTGCAACCCCATGAATCGCAGCATGCCAGGCCTCCCTGTCCATCACCAACTCCCGGAGTTTACTCAAACTCAAGTTCATCGAGTCGGTGACGTCATCCAGCCATCTCGTCCTCTGTAGTCCCCTTCTCCTCCTGCCCCCAATCCCTCCCAGCATCAGGGTCTTTCCCAATGAGTCAACTCTTCGCATCAGGTGGCCAAAGTATTGGAGTTTCGGCTTCAGCATCAGTCCTTCCAATGAACACCCAGGACTGATCTTCTTTAGGATGGACTGGTTGGATCTCCTTGCAGTCCAAGGGACCCTCAAGAGTCTTCTCCAACACCACAGTTCAAAAGCATCAATTTTTCGGCACTCAGCTTTCTTCACAGTCCAACTCTCACATCCATACATGACCACTGGAAAAACCATAGCCTTGACTAGACAGACCTTTGTTGGCAAAGTAATGTCACTGCTTTTTAATATGCTATTTAGATTGGTCATAACTTTCCTTCCAAGGAGTAAGCGTCTTTTAATTTCATGGCTGCAATCACCATCTGCAATGATTTTGGAGCCCAAAAAAATAAAGTGTGACACTGTTTCCCCATCTATTTCCCATGAAGTGATGGGACCAGATGCCGTGATCTTAGTTTTCTGAATGTTGAGCTTTAAGCCAATTTTTTCACTCTCTTCTTTCATCAAGAGGCTTTTTAGTTCCTCTTCACTTTCTGCCATAAGGGTGGTGTCATCTGCATATCTGAGGTTATTGATATTTCTCCCAGCAATCTTGATTCCAGCTTGTGCTTCTTCCAGCCCAGCATTTCTCATGATGTACTCTGCATATAAGTTAAATAAGCAGGGTGACAATATACAGCCTTAATGTACTTCTTTTCCTGTTTGGAACCAGTCTGTTGTTCCACGTCCAGTTCTAACTGTTGCTTCCTGACCTGCATACAGGTTTCTCAAGAGGCAAGTCAGGTGCTCTGAAACTTTGCCTAATAGCAATCTCTGCTGTACAATGGCTCAGGTTCGAGATATTGCTATCTTCATCTGCTTAGTGACGTTTACTTGATTTTTTTTTTTTTTTTTTTTTTTTACTTTTTGGCCGAGCTGCCCAGCATTTAGGACCTAAGTTCCCCAACCAGGGATCAAATCTGTGCTCCCTGCAGTGGAAGCTCAGAGTCTAAACCACTGGACCAGCAGGCAAGTCCCCAGTGAAGTTTGAGAATGTGAACATGATATTACATTTTATCCTGATTATCTTATAGGAATGAAGGGAAGACAGAATGAAAGCTCTGATACTACTGATGAGGAATATAGACTCTTTAACAAGATAACAAATCTCTAGCCTCAACTGAATGCTTATTAAAACTAAGAAAATGCATACTTAATTATGAAGAAAGAATTTAAGGATATGTCCTGAATAGTAAAACTATATCATTGAAGATTATAGGAAAAATATAATTAGGGACTTAATTTTTTAAAGTCTCTATAATAGAAATTCCTTTTAATGTATGTCTATTTTTCAATTTTCCCACATTTGACATCTTCAGGAACACATTATACGTGAAAATAGAGGACTTGCTATGGTTTTCTTCTAAGGTAATTCAAATAGAAAAGCTCTAGACATCCAACTCATATAGTATTATATGTTGTGTGCAGATAATATACTACTTTTGTCAAAGATCTGACAGTAGTTCAAGGTAGAAGTTCAAGTACAGGACTGGATTTATAGGTAAATCCAGAGCCACCTTGGGCTTCCCAGGTGGAATTACTGGTTTAAAAAAACCCACCTGCCAATGCAGGAGACATATGAGATGCGGGTTTGATCCCTGGGTTGGGAAGATCCCCTGGAGCCAGGCATGGCAACCCACTCCAGTATTCTTGCCTGGAGAATCCCATAGACAGAGGAGCCTGGTGGGCTATATACAGTCCATAGGGTTGCACGAGTCAGACATGACTAAAGCGACTTAGCATGGAGCACAGAGCCACCTTACTAGGTTCACTCAGGCTCCAGACTCATATAAAGGTGAGACAATGGCTGGTGGATCTAGACTTGAGAACTGTGAGAACAACAATGAACACTCTGAATCTGACCTTGAATGCCTGTCACTGGTAAGGACCAAGAGACTGAGTGTGAGGAAAGACTGAGACCACAAGTTTCCCAAATTGAGAAATAGAAGCCAATATCGAGTCATTTCATCCTAACCAGGAATTTGGTAAACCTCAACACTGGGATTTTTGGTATGTGCTTTGGTGGATTTTAAATGTATTTGAAATTTGTGTCTGACTATGAAGCTGGTGAAAGCAATAAGACTTTAAGAGAACAGAAAGAGGTGTTCCATTTTGCAGAAGTGGAGTCTGTATTTTATCCCAAATAACAGGATTCCCTGTTGGCTCAGCTGGTAAAGCACCTGTCAGCCAGTGCAAGAGATGCAAGAGACTCGAGTTTGATCCCTGGGTCAGGAAGATCCCCTGGAGAAGGAAGTGGCAACTGCTCCAGTATTCTTACCTGGAGAGTCCCATGGACAGAGGAGCCTGGCAGGCTACAGTCCATGGGGTCACAGAGAGTCAGACACGACTGAGCACATGCACACACACAACTTGTATAAACCATACAAGTTTATGTTGCCCATCACACCTGGTATGTGATTATATCTTGGTTAGTGAACTGGACAGGCTCCAGCATCAGACATCAGAACAGAAGGCTGGGCTGTCAAAACAGAAATGGTGGGAAGTGACCTGGCTGCAAGGCTGAGTGAGAGGAGACAGCTGCACGTGAGCCCACTAGGCCAGGTCCTCATGCGAGAGGAAAATGATACTTCTCATCCACAGAAGTGGGCACTGGGCAAGGTATCCTAGATGCCCTCTACAGTCAGTGGAGGGAAAGATCACTGGATTAGACTGTAGGGTGGCTAAACTTGCATTCATACAGATCAATTCTGAAGTGTAATGGACATAATCTTATCAAAGTCAAGCATTCTATAGCTCTAGCATCAATCTTATATAATGTACTTTCATCAATTAGATTTTTGAAAAGTGTTTCTTAACCACAGTAAATCCCTTTCCAGCAATTTAGACAAACTAAAATGATTTGCAAAATAGGAGGAGAGATTTATGTTGTTTGTCATCATTTTCCCAAACCACTGGGGTTACAAGGACGCATAAATATTTTAAAAGTTCTCAGGATAGTTAAATTCTGTCTTTGGCAATTTATTACTTTACAAGAGGCAGATTACTGAGATGTATTCTAGCAATCACTAATTGTTTTTAGATTATGCATTAATATATTCATTTCATAATTGTAAGTGAAAGAATGCATACTAATGTTCAAAGCTGTAGTCCTTTTTGCATCGTTTAACGAACTTTAATGGTTGAAAACTTAATTAAATAGATTCAAAGTGAAATCAGATTTCAGTGATGAATGTGCTTATCTTTCATCAAAAGAGACAATAGTTTCATGTCATAATGAACTACTAGCTCCATGTTTTTAGCAATATTTGACCCGATGTGGATCATCAATCCATTATTCTTACCACCTTTTCATATATCGCACCACCCCACCCTCCCGCGGTGTTCTCACTTTGCCCCATGCATACTTTGTAGCTTCAACTCTGTGGCTCCTTCCTCCACCTTGGCCACCTGGCAGATTCCACCCTGGCTGAATTCACAAGCAGCTGAATGTGGCTGGAAAACACATACATCACCATGTTGCTTATTTCCCTCCAAACCTGTAATCCTTCAACTGCCAGTCAATTCTGCAACTCCCTCGCCCATTGACTTACTCATTTTCCTTATGTGTATTCCACACTCTGCTCTCTCCTCAACCCTCTAACCACCCCTCTCCCCCATCACTTTTCCCCAGACAGGCACATGACTTGCTCCTTACCTCCTTTGCTTCCCTGATCATACCTCTTGTTACACCGCAAGCCCTATCTGAGCTCTGCTTTATTTAACTTCACTGCATTTACCACAACCTGGCACATCACATCTTTTACTTATTTGCTTATTAATTCTGTCTCTCCCTTAGCATACAAGCTCAAGAAAGCCCAGTCTCTGATACAGAGCCTCAAACATGAACGTAAATATTTGTTGAATGAACGTCTGAATCTTTTATATCATAGCAAACAAACTCCTCTGGAAAAAAAAATTACATAACTGAATCAAGAGAAATATAGTGCGATCGTTTTAAGCAAGAAGGAAGAGCTGACCCAAGCTGCACCTGGAGCCCCACCCCTGGATGCTATCCACTGAGTTTGGTGACACAGATAAAACATTCTGGCATATAAGTGTGCCTCCCCCCGCAAAGAGCTGAATGTGAAGAGTACGTCAGTTCAATATAAATCATGTCTGGATTTTTCTTGCTGTGATCTGACTCAGTGTCTCATGCTGCTTGGAGCCAAGTTGTCTCATTAGTCAGTCTTCTTGTTTTAGAGCTTTCCTGCTAGGAAGAAAGCAGAGGGCAGTTGCCCCTCTTTGCTGAGACGGTTCGCATCTTTGTTAGCAGTAACTTCTCTGCACTCTCTGTAGATGCAGTTGAATCAGTGCCCCCGGCAATCTGGCTGCCATGGTGCCTCTGCGGGAGCTTGACAAGGAACAGTGGAAACCTGACGCTTTTATGTCACCACAAATCAAGATTTCACTGTGTCTGTGAACCTCTCTATTAGGAATATTGCATCACAATATGAATCTTTTATATACCTGTGTTTATCTGGCAACTGACAAAATGATGCTAGTGAAGCAAGAAGAGAGGTTCTTAAAGCCTATTTGATATTCAAGTGTCAATTTATATCTAATGTTAAAGCCTTTGAGAGTGAACATTTATTCAGAAGCTATCAAAGAGAATTAGCTTCCTAATTTTTAAAAACCATTGTGCATATCTGATGGGCTAGAAGATCTATGGCTCACTAAAAGCTATTCATATACTTCTAGAAAAACTGTAATTACTTTAGGCAAAAATATATTAACTTCTCGAGATACCGAAGCATACACACTGTTAATATAAACATGTCAATTATGGAGTTCTCTCCCTTTTCCAATATTCATTATTTCTAGCTATAGAAAGAGTTTTGCTGATGAATGGAAAACATTAGGCTGAGGGTTCAAGGGAACTGTCCTAGAAATGTTAAAAATAATAACTATCATTTCACACAACAGGACACATTAAAAAAACAAATATTCTCCCACAGATATAAAAGTTTATATAAAAGTAAAGTGAAGAATCAAACAGGCTGTAGTGATACAGCTGAGGCTTATTGCATTGTTTGGTCTAATGCCTGCTATGGAGGAGACGGCCCCTGGGCTCTCTGCCTTACATATGATCACATCTAATAAAAGTCTTAGAAACTTCAGTATCACTTAGAGAGGAAAACTGGGGCTTCCCCAGTGACTCAGCTGATAAAGAATCTGCCTGCAACGCAGGAGACCCAGGTTCAATCCTTGGGTTGGGAAGATCCCCTGGAGAAGGGAATGACAACCCATTCCAGCATTCTTGCCTAGAAGATTCCATGGAGAGAGGAGCCTGGCAGACTATACAGCCCATGGGGTTGCAAAGAGCTGGACATGACTTGAGCGAATTTCTCTCACTCAAAGAGGAAAATTAGACAGATGATCCATTTGTTAGCTGAAGTGCAGCTGGTGACACATAAGCTTAAAACTATGGCACCTTATGCTAAAAGGAACCTTAGATTTGACCTTGTCCCACTGCACAGCTCTGGGAATGGACGACGTTGAAAAGCTAAAAAGAAGTTGGCATGATCAAATCACTTAGCGGCAGGGTATAATTTCCATGCTGGGGACTTCCCTGGTGGTCCAGTGGTTAAGAATACTCCTTCCAAAAAAAAAAAAAAAGAATCCACCTTTCAATCCAGGGGATGCAAGTTCAATCCCTGGTCCGGGATCTAAGATCCCACATGCTGCAGGGCAACTAAGCCTGCATGTTGCAATTAGATAAAAGCCTGCATGCCACAGTGAAAAGATCCAGTATGCCTCAGTGAAGATCCCCCATGCTACAACTAGGACCTGATGCAGCCAAGTAAGTAAAATAAATACTAAAAAAATAATTTCCACACTAAGGGATACATAAGTCAGTGTCTCTACTGTACTGCTCTACCCCTTACCCCAAACCTAACTCTTCCTAACTCACCCTTCGTTGTTGTCATCAAATATAGTTGTAGAATTTCATGTTGGTCTCAGATATAAGTACGTATTGCTTTAAATCTATTTCTTTTCCATTGGAAGAAGGGTAAATGTTTCAAAGCCAAGAAATAAAAAACCACTGAATGGTAGATTCCAATTCGGTCACTGCAAGGTGGCTTTCCAAGGAAGTGGAATTTATGAAAGGAGAGGCCATGAGGGATGGGACACAGGCCTGAATTATAACAGGTGTGTGAGTGCCCTTGTTTGTGGAAGAGCTCCATTCCACAATGACCCCAAAGCACATCCGCAGAGTATAATCCGTACCCATCACTGAGCCTTATAAAGCTGGGGGTATGTTTTCATGGGGGAAACACTGGAACAAGTTAAAGTGCTGTAAATGTAAGGATTTATTTCTGGATTCTTAATTCTGTTACACTGATCTACTGTCTAACCTTACTATCTTGATTACTATAGTTTGTAGAAGTCTTGAAATTGGGATATGTGAGTCCTCAGATTTTGTTCTTTTTTGAGATTATTTTTGCTGTTCTGGGAACCTTGAATTTTTGAACAAATTTTAGCATCAGCTCTTTAGTTTCTACAAAAACCCAGCTGGAATTCTGATAGAGATTGCACTGAATCTGCAGACCAACTTAGGGAGTATTGTCATTTAAAAAATGTTACATCTTCCAACCCAGGGATGTCTTGGGAAACTGGGGTGTCTTCTTTCTTTCAATAAGATTTATATTTTTCAGTGTACAAACCTTATATTTACATTGCTAAATTCGATCCTGATAATTTTATTCTTTTTGATGCTATTATAAATAGAATTTTCTTAATTTCAAAAAAGAAAAAGTCAAAATGGAGATCAACCACTCCTTTTCTTGGTTATCCTGGAACTCCACCACCCAAACCTTTGAAGGAGGTTGCACCTAGAAAATAATGGTTCCTTCATAATATTTTTCAAAGTCATGACCTCTCCTCTATTACTGCCTGCTTTCCTCCTATCAGATGCCTGGCTCCCTGCTTCTGCAAACAGGGATCCTAGAACATGTGTCCCTTTTCCTTCTACCTGATTATTTGTACTATTGACCAATGGAGACAACAAAGATAAAATCAGGATGTTAAAATTAAGACTAGGATTTCTTGATTCTGGCTACAGATTTGACTTAACTGGAAACAAAGTTGAAAATGTGTTTTTGGACTCCACCCCCAGATTTAACTGGTCTGGAGTGGAGGCCAAGCATCAAATATGTTTAAAAAGATCTCCAAATACTGGTATATATTTACTACAGCACTATTCTAGATAAAGAAATGTGAGCAGAGATTAGGAATCATAAAGGGTATTAACTGGATGGTAAAATAACAGAATTTTAGGCATGTAGAGACAGTAGAAGCTTAAGGACCACTTTGTCATAGTGGTGAGGAAACTGAAGTCAAGGGATGCTAAGTGAATAAATCAAGATCTCAAAATTACCTGGAGAAAGAGCCAGAACTCTGGTCACATGATTCATGAGCTGAGTAATGAAGGGACATCTGACATCTGAGAGAACTGAGAATATAGATAAAAAGAAGTGACAGCTTTACCGAGAAAATACAAAACATATGACATATCAAGAGGTAAATGTCACAACACCATCAAGGAGGGATTAATAGACAAACTCATGATGGCTCATGGCAGACTTGTAGGAGAAGCTGGGAGTTTGAGCTATGATAACTAACCATGAAAATCAGGGTAAAAACCAAACGGGACTTCAGTTCAGTTCAGTTCAGTTCAGTCGCTCAGTTGTGTCCGACTCTTTGCGACCCCATGAATCTCAGCACTCCAGGTGTCCCTGTCCATCACCAACTCCTGGAGTTTACTCAAACTCACGTCCATAGAGTCGGTTAGTTAATATCAAATAGGAAAGAGGTTTGGGTGAGTTACAGAAATGATTCTATAAATACTGCATATTTTCTTACCATGTAAGTAAAGTATGTATTTGATAAAGTATGTATGCACAATCAAATAAAGTGCAATGCTTGGCATACAGTAAGTGCTTACTTAATGACTGGAGTTGTTTCCTTTCACTGCTGCCAGCATGCAAAGTCCAAATGAACTGGACTGCGCATGTTCATAAAACTGGAATACTTGACTAGTGTATTGCATGTGTACTCATTTCTTGCCTTACAATGGTGTAAGTTTGGCATTTTGTAATCTGCATTTACCTAAGGCAAAGAATATTTTAACTTTCAATTTAATTCTGAGCAATGAGAAAGAGAGATGGGTTAAAGGACCAAAAGAGACCAGCAATGGGACTCTGCATGTTCTCCCTCCAACTTTCCAGGCCAAACTTGTCTAGGACAAGATCAGTAACTTGGGAAGAGGTGATGGTGTCTTGGGTCAGACCTGGAATATGCAAACATTTCTTCAATTCATTCACCTTCCTATGACTCTTCGTCCTATCTTAGAACTGGGAGTATAAGAACTAACTTTCAAGTAAGAGAGGATACAGCTTGCTCAATGATATATTCTAACACATCACAGAACATCTTTACAGAAGAGGTATTCCACATAAATTTATTTTAAAAGATAAATTACATACTTTTAAGAGTCATCTTTCAGAAAAATGGTCTTATTGTTAAGGAATTATTTATAAAGAACATTAATCATGACCCTGTTTTTTCCCAGTGTTTGTTAAACATAATCTGATATCATTCTTGCAGTAAGAATTGCAGTTATTTCGCTTAACAGCTCTGGTGCTCTGAAAAGATGCTATGGTGTGGCAGGTTATTTCTCCCTACTTTTAATGGCCCCAGCTATCGTCCTTATACTGCGTTGTTCTGACCTCAGTCTCCTTTAGCAGAATATCCTACTTCTTATGTGGTTTTTTATTTTTTACATAATTTTTACTTGAGTGAGATACATGGGCTTGGAGCAGTCTTTTGTCACTTATTGGTACTTCACTTACCAGTAAGTGAAAGCTATTTAGTTGTTTATTATTGTTTGTTTCACTCTGAAAATTCTGAAAATCTGACTTCAAAATACTAAAAGTCAACAAAAAACTTTAGGAAGAACAACTGGAAATCTATCTCCACACCTATTTCTATTCTAAAATTAATTATACATATAAACATATAAAGTGTATCTACTGAGTACAGTCATTAGAAATTAAATGCTCACTTTAGTTGGCTGACTTTTCTGAAGTGCCCTGTTTTCACAAACCTTGCCTCGAGAACAGAGGAAGCAAGCTCAGTGAGCACGTAGAAGTGTTTAAGGCTACTAGTCAAGGCAAAGCAGTGTTGAAAACAAAAGCAAGGGGGAAAAAAAATCCAAATAATTAACTTGCTAATTGTTTCCATTAATGTGAACGCTAGCTGGTGGAGATGTTTCAGCGGTGGCAAATGAAGCCCTTTGCAGTCTTGGCAAGGCCGGTGCAGGGCGGTCTTTGGGGGAACTGTCCCCACGAGGCAGACAGTGCAGTCAGCCCGGCAACTTCTGCGCTCAAGAAAATGCCAACAAGCTTGCTCTCCTCCCAGCTGAGAAGGAGGCTTTGCGGTAATGTTTACACCTCTTTCACTTCCTATCCATTTCTCCTCAATATTTGAAAATCCATTTATTCTTTCCAGGTTTATTCTGGGACTGCCTGCTTCCTGTATCTGCTCTGTGAAGCCTTGACCTTTGAAGGCACTGCTGATCACTTTCCCAGGCTCCTCTTGTGTTTCCAGATCACACAGTCTCAGGCTGGGGTACCTACAATTTCTGACCACATATTGGGTTGGCCAAAATGTAATGTGGTATGGCCAAAATGTTCCATAACATCTTATGGAAAAACCCGAACAAATAATACTTGCAGTATCTCTTCTGAATTAAATTTTGGGAGCTATTTTTAAAAAATTTCTCTCCAGATAGGCAAATGTAATCTTGTAAAGATCATGCAACAAACAGATCATTTGACCCTCTCAGAAAAGCTGAATTAAATTGGAAAGGAAGACCATGCTACTGGCACAAATGGGTCTGCGCCAGAGGCTGTGGACATGATCCAGCTCACTGTCACAGATGCCTGGGGCCTAGCACAGTGCCTGCCATGGAAACACTCAGTGCATGTTATTTCAAGTGGGAAATTGAAAATGACATATTGATGTTGCTGCTTACCATTACTCTTGCTGTTATTAGCAAATGGTGATTGATTGCTACTGAGTTTTCATTAGCAATTATTGAATTCTCCTAACAACCCGAGGTTCAGCCAGTTCAGTTCAGTCGCTCAGTCGTGTCCGCCTCTTTGCGACCCCATGAATCGCAGCACGCCAGGCCTCCCTGTCCATCACCAACTCCTGGAGTTTACTCAAACTCATGCCCATTGAGTCAGTGATGCCATCCAGCCATCTCATCCTCTGTTGTCCCCTTCTCCTCCTGCCCCCAATCCCTCCCAGCATCAGGGTCTTCTCCAATAAGTCAACTCTTCGCATGAGGTTAGGGCTGGAGCCTTCAAAAGACCTTGCACTGAAGAAGTGGTAACTAACCTGTCATTCAAACCTCCCCTTCTTAGAAAGATTGGCAAACTTGTAACTGATCAACTTGGGGAAATGGAATGGAAGGGGGAGATGCTTGGGTTAATCGTAGCCAATGATTGAGGATAAGTGATAAGAGTCTCTGCTCAAAGCAGGGGAGCTGAATTGTAATGATGGTTTTTCAGTGGTCAAAGTTCCCATCAAAGAACTTGACTGAAAAAGCAAGAATAAAGACACAGTGGTTGGATGGCATCACCAACTCAATGGACATGAGTTTGAGCAAGCTCCAGGAGCTGGTGATGGACAGGGAAGCATGGAGTCCTTCAGTCCGTGGAGTCGCAAAGAGTCAGACACGACTGAGCGACTGAACTGAACTTCCACCTTTCAGTGGGTCCCCTGTGGGGGTTGGAAAGGAAGCTGCAGCTCACAGAACTGCCTTAGGAAAGCAAGACCAAAGCTAGATAACACCACCAGCGTTGATAGGTGGGAATATCTGCTACATTTTCAAGCTTGGTTCTGACTGGCTATCAAGCTGACAGCCTACTAGGTCTTCCCGCCCACCAGAAAGTCAGGTTTAGGGTTTACCCCATTCTGATTGGCTTAGGACTGAAGGGGCTGAGTCTGAGGATGAAATGTTACCAGCACCTGAGTGAAGCTCATAAAGGTAGAGACCCTCAGTCCCTTCTAAGTGGAATGTATTGATATGTTTCAAGCAGTAGTGAAAATGACTCTTCAACAGATATTCAAAACCTGGTACTTGGAAAAATTATAATGATAATAATCATTGATTGGAAAATGATGCCCTACTACAGATGAAAAGTTCAAGCACTTAGGACAAATAATGTTTTCAGAAAAAATTCTTGGAAGTATTTCACATTCATTTCCATTAGGTGACATTATTATTCAGAAATCAATGTAAAATAGTCAAGATTGTAGCTTTATATACAAATAAGCCTACATTCAAATCCCAGGTCCTTGGTTTCTCCAAGGATTATCCTTGGCTATTTTTTTATTTAAAAATAAAAATATGATGAGCAAGTTCACTCCTGAGTACTTATCTGGAAAAAAAAATAAAAACACTAAGCCTTTTTTAAAGCCATACTATTCATGTGCTCTGGCTCTATTATCCACAGCCTAAATGACGAGCAAGATTGAAAAGATGCATGCACCACAATGTTCACAGCAGCATTATTTATGATTGCCAAGGTATGGAGCAACCTAAACGTTCATCACCAGAAAAATATCTACTTCTGCTTTATTGACTATGACAAAGCCTTTGACTGTGTGGACCACAACAAACTCTGGAAAATTCTTAAAGAGATGGGAATACCAGACCACCTGGCCTGCCTCTTGAGAAATTTGTATGCCGGTCAGGAAGCAACAGTTAGAACTGGACATGGAACAACAGACTGGTTCCAAACAGGAAAAGAAGTACATTAAGGCTGTATATTGTCACCCTGCTTATTTAACTTATATGCAGAGTACATCATGAGAAACGCTGGGCTGGATGAAGCACAAGCTGGAATCAAGATTGCCAGGAGAAATATCAGTAACCTCATATATGCAGATGACACCACCTCTATGGCAGAAAGAGAAGAAGAACTAAAGAGCCTCTTGATGAAAGTGAAAGAGGGGAGTGAAAAAGTTGGCTTAAAACTCAACATTCAGAAAACTAAGATCATGGCATCTGGTCCAATCACTTCATGGCAAATAGATGGGGAAACAGTGAGACTTTATTTTGGGGGGCTCCAAAATCACTGCAGATGGTGACTGCCGCCATGAAATTAAAAGATGCTTACTCCTTGGAAAAAAGTTATGACTAACCTAGACAGCATATTGAAAAGCAGCGACATTACTTTGCCAACAAATGTCCGTCTAGTCAAAGCTATTTTTTTCCAATAGTCATGTTTGGATGTGATAGCTGGACCATAAAGAAAGCTGAGCGCCAAAGAATTGATGCTTTTGAACTGTGGTGTTGGAGAAGACTCTTCAGAGTCCCTTGGACAGCAGGGAGATCCAACCAGTCCATCCTGAAGGAAATGAGTCCTGAATATTCATTGGAAGGACTGATGTCAAAACTGAAACTCCAATACTTTGGCCACCTGATGCAAAACTGACTCATTTGAAATGACCCTGATGCTAGGAAAGATTGAAGGCAGGAGGAGAAGGGGATGACAGAGGATGAGATGGTTGGATGGCATCACTGACTCATTGGACATGAGTTTGAGTAGACTCTGGGAGTTGGCGATGGACAGGGAGGCCTGGCATTCTGCAGTACATGGAGTTGCAAAGAGTTGGACTTGACTGAGGGACTGAACTGAACTGAACTGACATGTTCGTCAACAGGTGAATGGATAAAGCAGATGTGGTTTATATATACAATGGAATATTACTCAGCCATAAAAAACGAAATTTTGCCATTTGCAGCAAAACAGATGGACTTGAAGGGCCTTATTCTAAGGGAAATAAGTAAGTTTAAGTCAGAGAAAGACAAATACTGTATGATGTCACTTATAAGTAGAATCTAAAAAATACAACAAACCTGTGAATATAACAACAACCAAAACAAGGAACAGACTACAGATACAGAGAACAAACTAGTTGTTACAAGTGTAACGAGGGAGGCAAGATAAGGGTAGGGGGTTAAGAAATACAAAGCATTATGTATAAAATAAATAAGCTACAAGTGTATATTGTACAAAACAGGAAATAGAGGCAGTATTTTACAATAACTATAGATGGAATATAACCTTTAAAAATTGTGAAGCATTATACTGAACAGCCATAACTTGTGTAATGTTGCACATCAACTACATCTCAATTTAAATAAAACACCCAGTTCCTTCACCACCTGTTAATATTTCCAGTCACGGGAACTTAATCACTTTATTTCACTCCACTGATCCTTGGCTTCTTCAAATTTAAAACTGTAGGGAAAGCAATTTTTTTTTAGAAAGCCCTGACGGAGTTGGGTTGTGTTCTCACTGGCTATTATCACCATTCCTTGGTGTCACCTCATTCATTTCCTGGTGTTTCCTTAAGTATCTCTGTTTGGTAGAAGGAGAGAGGTAGGAGTAGGGGGGAAACAGAGCTATTCATTATAGCTGGATTCATATCATATACCTTTGTTAAGATGCCTTGGGGGACTTTCCTCGTGGTCCAGTGGTTAGGAATTTACCTGCCGATGGAGGGGACATAGGTCCAATCCCTAGTCTGGGAAGATCCCACATGCCATGGGGAAACTAAGTCCATGTGCCACAACTACTGGACCTGTGAGCCCTAGAGCCCGTGCTCCGCAACAAAAGAAACCACCACAATAGGAAGCCTGGACGCTGCAACAAAAGAGTAGCCCCTAGTCACTGCAACTAGGGAAAGCCTGTGAGCAGCATAATGGCCAGTGCGGCCATAAATAAATGTATAACTAATTTTTTTAAAATGCCTTGGGGCAAAGAAAATCCAGAATATGAAAATATGGAATTTGAAAGTCGAAGTACTCAAATCCCAGGAAATCACTCTCCATGTGCCAGTAGCAAAGGCAGCATCAAAGAGCAATAAGAACATTCCAGAGATGCTTCTGCCTCCAGAATCACTCCCACCTCTGGACGGAGTCAGCATCTGTTCCCTCAGCCACCCCACTCCCAATGTGAGAATATCCTCACCTGTAACTACCTTTGCAAAGAAGGCAGTAACCAGAAGGAATGCTAGGGGAAATTCAGCCCAGCAGTTCACTCAGGGTGGGTTATATTTAAGAAATACTGTCTTCTTCAGCCTGTGCCCAGAAGACAATATTTTGACAGACAGTATTTTTGCCCAATTGACAAAATATTGGAAAAATATTGACAAAAATGTTTTTATGAAAAGCAGATATCCAGAAACTTTGGGCCAAGTGGTATCCATGAAAATTGTCTTATAGGCACATAAATAATGAAACTGGTCACATGTAAAGTTCTTGGCACTGATCTTACCACAACTCACACTCTCAAGAAACCATTTCAGAAGTGAGTTGGTGAGAATGACATCACTGGGCTAAACTTATCTCCACAAATAAACTGTTTGCAAATGTCAGAACTTCATTCCTAGCAGCAATAAGTTACTTACCTCAGAACTGATGGAGACACACCAGTGTGTAAAATAACACGGCTGAGAACTCCCACCTAGCCTCGTACTTCCCTTTTGGAGTCGATAAAAGTGATGCTCAGAAAGCATAAATAAATTGCTTGAGGTCACACAGTTATTGAGTAGCAAAACTGCCACTGACTGGAAACCAAGTCTGCTGATCTGAGGCCAATGTTCTTTTTACACAACACATCACATTTCCTTCAGCCAAGGCCCAAGGTGTAATTCAAGTGCACATCTATTCAGTAGTGCTGGATGTGACTCACTTTTCCTCCAAGACTTATACTACCTTCTCACTAGGAGAATAGTCTATTCCCCATTTAGCCACTGGACCACCTTTTACCAGGTGGGTGACTATACTGCTATTTCAAAATATATGCTACTTATTCTAAATCTGACATTTTATGGTCACACCTTAAGCTGCAAATAGATATACTTTGGGCTGAAAATATATTTACAACAACTCTGGGCTGAGTGTTGCTTAGACAAAAATTTGTGTCTTTACAGAATTATTTATTGTAGCAGAGTCTTTAATTCCGATGACAAGGTGGCCTGTAGCAATGTTTAATATTCATTCACTTTTATTCAGGCAGAAAATTGACATTAGGACAGGTCTATTCTTATAAAAGACCTTCTAGTTTTTCCAAAAGGAAGACACTTTTTCAAATATTATTCAAATACAGGCATGGAAAAGGTAGCCCCAAATTGTGATATCAAGTGATAACTTTGTATTAATATTAGCAACCACAGCCAATAAAATGCTTTTGCAAACATCTGAGAATGCCACAGGTTGAGAGCTGGAACTTTGCTGATAAAGAGGACAGATAGCTCAGGCCCTTCCATGTGTCCTAGGCATAGGGCACAGAGAAATGAAGAATCCTCCCCTCCTGAGTGAATTGACAGCCACGTATTTGCTCAAGATCTAGGCTGCAGATGGTGGAAAATGTTGACCTTCAGAAAGAACAATGAAGCAACCACTACATCTTAACCCAATCAGAGTGCTAGGAGAGTCATGGCTTGGTAACAGATGGATGGGTTTTTTTAAATCCCATAAAAAGAGACTTACAGATAAGGACAGAGACGTGGACAAATACACTTGCCTGCTCTTTCTAGAGCCCCAGGCACAACTTGAGCAGTACATTGGGTGTCCCTGTGCCCTGACGTCAAGGCAGCCTCTGCCCAGGCTTTGTTCAGCCTGTCTGCTGGTCTATCTTTACATCCTTTATACGAAGACTGGATTAACTCAGCAGCCGGCCATCTGGGCTGCTGTCCCAGCAACAAAGAAAGCCATGTGGTCCGAAGGCATTTTGGGGATTGAGAAAGGGTAAAAAGCAATAGAAAAACAAACAGCCTGAACCAGAGGGGCATGAGGGAACACGCGGAAGGGCATACTGTGACTGCAGAACAAGCATTCCATCCTGCCAGGCTTGCCCGAGCTGCCTCTGAGTTGTGGCATGAGGGTTCACAGTTCTCAGAGCTCAAAGGTCTGGAAACAGAGTGGTCTGAATTGGGAGAAAAGCAGGGAAGCTCTCGTGGCATCCTGCCTCCTGAGACTGGGTGGGGTTCCCAGGGGGTTGGGTCCCTCCCACTAGAAGAGGGTACACCTGGGGCTAAGAGGACAGTGGCCACTAGAAAACCAGCAAGATGAAACCAACCCCCTTGACCACCAGGGCTCACATTAGGAAGGGGATTTCTTGCTCTTTGGAATAATAAAGGGTGGGTATACTGACAGGAAATATTAGGTCCTTATCTAGCAAAGAGAAACTGGCTAAAATATAAAATATTTTCTATTAAATGTTTACCTACTTTAATTTTAGTGCTTTTTAATCAATAAAATAGAACCCATCCAGGCCCAATGGGGAAATTGTCCCAGAGGCTTGGTCACCTTGAAGCAACCATTATGATATTAGTTCAGCAAATAAGCAAATTTCATTGAGATGGGATGACTGACTATCATAAAGACAGCAATGTTTCTCCCTCAAATAGCATAAAATATACTGAAGGTGTAGGTAGACTCCTAGAGAGTTGTGTGTTTGGTTTGGTACAGTAAGGATTATTATTATTATTTTTTTTAATTTTTGGAACTGGGTGAAGTAATTTGATGTTCACATGGAAGAATTAGTCTCCAAGAAAATTTTGAATTATAATAAAGAGGAATATAGCATCTTGTGTTTGAGGCTGAGAAAGTCATCGATTTGCCTTACCAGCTGTAAAACTTATTTTAAAGTTTCTTTAATCAAACCAATGGGAGCAGACACATAGATCAATACAGTATCCAGAAAAAGATCCTACTTTTCATGAGAAATTGACATGTGACAAAAGTGGTATTTAATTTAGAAGAGAAAGGATGTCTTGTTTAGTTCTTTCTCCACCAAATTAAAATGTAATAAGGTTTAGTAGACTTTGCAGGCATCATTGACTAACCATTTTGAGGAAGCAAATTTGGACCTCATCCCACACACAAAAAAGTACTAGATGAAATAAAGGTTTAGCTGTTTAAAATGTTAATAACAAAATGAAACAGAGTTCTTAAGCAACAAGGAATTTCCAAAACTATAAAGAAAAAGGCAATTTTGATTGGAAAAGAAATTCAAGAAAAACATTTGAAACAATAAATTATTCTATGATGTCAAAAGACAAGTAAGAAAATGTAAAAATTATTTGCAAATCACATGAGAGATTGAGAGTTAAATTCTGTAACACATAAATGGATAAGGAAAGAGCATAGAAATCAGTACAAAAAGGAACAAAGTATCTGACTTAAACCTCAAAATATAATTCACAAAAGAGAGTCCAAATGGTTAATTAATAAATGAAAATGATGCTCAACTTCACCAACAGTCTAGAAAATGCAAATTCAATGTACATAAGATGCCATATTTTATCTATCAGGCTGGCATTAATTACAAAGAACACTAATCCCCAGTGTTGGCTAGGCAAATGGAAAATTTCTCTCATGCATTGCTGGTGAAAACATGAGTACTATATTTAAGAAAGTAATCCATAACATCTAGTAAAATAGTCGTGCGTGCACGCCCGGTCATGTCCAACACTTTGTGACCCCATGGACTGTAGCCCACCAGGTTCCTGTCTATGGAATTATCCCAGACAGAATACTGGAGTGGGTTGCCTTTTCCTCCTCCAGGGGATCTTTCTGACCAAGGGATTGAACCTGAATCTCCTGGATTGGCCGGTGGATTCTTTACCACTTGAGACACCTGGGAAACCCCTCAAAATAATTGTAACGTGTACCATTATTTGTAGTGACCTTTCCACACAAAGAAACCTCAAAAATAACCTGAATATCAGATGTCAACGGCTAAACAAATTATGGAACATCATACTATTAAAAAGATGTACAATATGAAGTGTTACATAGTTATTAAGAAGAATGAGTTAGATCTGCCTTTGGGGTTGTTACAATTACTTTTCCCATTTCACAGATGAGGAAACTGAAGAACATAGATGGTAATCAACTTGCTGCAGGTCACAGAGCTAAACATTGCTGGACCTGGGTTACAGATCCATGAAGAGCATTTCAAAATGGAGGCCACAGTCAAAGTTATTAAGGGTTGCCAAGAGTCTGGAAGTATAAATACTGAAAAAGGACACTGAACTTGGTAATTGAGAGGCTACCTTATCCTAGATAGGGTCTGAGTTCAATGGCTTTAGGAGAAGAGCACATCAGAGTCATGTGTGGATGTGAAAGTTGGGCCATAAAGAAGACTGAGTGCCAAAGAACTGATGCTTTTGAACTGAGGTGCTGGAGAAGACTCTTGAGAGTCCCTTGGACAGCAAGGAGATCAAACCAGTCAATTTTAAAGGAAATCAACCCTGAATATTCATTGGAAGGACTGATGATGAAGCTGAAGTTTCAGGACTTTGGCCACCTCATGGGAAGAACCAATTCATTGGAAAAGACTCTGATGCTGGGAAAGATTGAGGGCAAGAAAGCAAAAGGAGAAGGCGACAGAGGATGAGATGGTTGGATGGAATCTCTGACTCAGTGGACATTGAATCTGAGCAAACTCTGGGAGAGAGTCAAGGATAGGGAAGCCTGGCATGCTGCAGTTCATGGGGTTGCAAAGAATCGGACCTGACCTAGCGAGTGAACAACAACAGCAACTCCAAAGAGTAAACAATGGCTATTTTTTCAAGCAATGCAACAGCCAGTAGCAAGAGAAAGGAAGATGGTTTTAATGACTTGCCTCTGCTTGAAACCCTGCCAAGGCTCCTTAACTCTCTTAGAATAAAACTTAGAAAAAAAACTCTCTTAGAATAAGGTTCTATCTGATCTGGCCTCCATCTACCATTTTGGTAATATCATCTGCCAATCTCCTCCTATGCACCTTGGCTCAAGCGGTAAAGAGTTCAACTGCAATACAGGAGGCAGAGGAGACTCAGATTCGATCCCTGGGTTGGGAAGATCCCCTGGAGGAGGAAATGGCAACCCACACCAGTATTCTTGTCTGGAAAATCCCATGGACTGAGGATCCTGGTGGGCTACAGTCTGTGGGGTTGTGAAGAGTCAGACACGACTGAACATGCACACACTACTCATCTCCTCTGACCAACTGTGCTCCAGCATCATCTGCCTGCTTTCTGTCCCAAGCATAGACAGCCTCCTGCCTGGGGAGTGTCAGGCTCCACTGTGCCCTTGACCTGGAACCCTATTCCCCCCATATGTGCATCTATTTATCTAGGTCTCCATCAAGTCTCCTGCTCAGAGGCTTCGTAAATAGCATTCCTTCCACCCCTGTCATCTTCAGCCACTCTTTTTCCTTTAGTTTTTTTTCCCCAGCCCTCATCACCACAATCATATATTTACCTATTTAGTGTTTGCCTTCCAACACCAAACATGAGCTCCATGAGAAGAGGGACTTTGTTTTTGTTTCTTATAGTACCTCCAGCAACTGGAACAGTTGTTGATACATGATAGGAGCTCAATAAAGCTTTGTTAAAGGAATTAAGAAATAAAGTTGGAAGGAACTGTACTTCTTCCCACAAAGCTCATAATTTAATTGTGTGTAGATAATGTGCGTGCGCACATACACACACACACACAATATTTAATTGAGCACAAGTTCATGGAAGGCAAAAACAGCACACAAGCCTCATAAGATAGACAGTGGGCTGAGGTCAACCAGAAAACACTTTGCACAAGCGAAGAGCTTCAAGTGAGATTTGAGGAAAAGGACAGGAGCTTGGATTTATAAGAAGGGAAGTATAAGTGAGGGATGAGTAATGTTTAATATGAAGACAGGAGGTGAAGGAAGATTCAAAGAGAAAGTCATGTGGAAGCCACCAGTTCTCTGGAGGGCTCAAAATAATATCTTTTTCGACCTTAATAAAATCCATAGATTTTATTCAGATCTGCACACTTGTACTCATTTGTGGGTCTGGCTGTATCAAGTTCTATATGATTTTATCACACAAGTGTCCACCACCACACTCAAGATACTGAGCGGCTCTATTACTACAAGACTCCTTATGTGATCTTTTACTAACAGAGATGCCATCCTCCATCCTCATCAGCCTGGTTATATCTTACATGATTAATTTGTTCTAAACGGATCTACTCTTTCAGGGATACAGACTTTGTTTTACAGAAAACAGTGTTCAAAGTAACACATCAGTTAAAACTTTATACTAAAATGCTCATCAAATTGGAAGCTTTTCAGGCCAGCTGTGTACAAGGAGACTTTGAATCAAAAAAAGTTATCTAATTTAGAGAAGAATGAACCAGGGTATTCAATACTCCCCACATAGTCTCCTTGGAGAAGGAAGGGGCAACCCACTCCACTGTTGTTGCCTGGAAAATCCCATGGACAGAGGAGCCTGGCAGGCTACAGTTCACGGGGTCGAAAAGAATCTGACACAACTGAGTGGCTGAGCACTGAGCACCCCCCTCCATCCTCCTCTACTACATTCTGTTGTTTGGGGAAGGACAAATCAGATATTTTTCAGAGTTAGTGTCCCTAGAGGAAAGAACAGCTTATTATGTAAGCATCAAGAAATGTGATGCAGCATGCAGGAACTTTAATTGTGGCAAGTGAGATCTAGTTCCCTGACCCAGGATTGAACCCCAGCCCCCTGCATTGGGAGTGCAGAGTCTTAACCACTGGACCACCAGGGAAGTCCTGCAGCTAATACCTTGAGCAGTCAAATAAAATTAATAAATAAGAATAAATATTAAAAAGTAAATAAATGTGTTGATAATACATTTGCTTCTTGAAATGTTCATGATTGTTTGAGGACATGTCTATAACATGTAGCAAATTTGAGGGACTGTCTATAGTAACAGCAGGGTATTGGAAAGAACACTGGGCTTGGAGTCCAAAGACCCAAGTTCTGTCACTTATTAGCTGTGTGGCTTTTGGCAATTCCCTTAGCCTCTCAGAAACCTCTCAGCTTCTTTCCATAAAATGAGATGAAGACTTGTTATGTTGTTACAAAGATTCCATCCCTTAATGAATGTGGAAACATTTGGTAAATTGTTCTGCAAATACAGACAGCCCATTTCTTTTGTGCTGGAGTTAATTATGGGACTCTTTGGTCAGTAGGCACTGATGCTCTTTCAGCTCTATGCTTACTTTTCTCTCTTCAGCACATTACTAGTCTTCACTAAAGCATCTTGATTTTATCTTTGGGGTCTCCACTGGCCACTATTACAAATAATCAGATAGGAGGAAAAGGGAGACATGTTCTCAGATCTGTCTTTACAGAAGCAAGGGGCGAGGCAACTTATAGGAGGATAGTAGTCAACAGCAGAGGAAACGTCACGGCTTTGGAAAATATTATGAAGGAACCATTATTTTCTAACTGCAGAATACAAGCCTTCAAAGGCTTGGGTGGTGGAGTTCCAGGATAACCTAGGAAAATAGTGGTTGGTTTTCAATGGTACAGATGAACCTATCAGTGGGGCAGGAACAGAGATGCAGACACAGAGAACAGACGTGTGAACGCAGGAAGGAGAGGGTGGGATGAACTGAGCGAGTAACACTGACATAGATACACTTACTGTTGTTGTGGCTTCAGTTGCTAGTCAGTCGTGAGTTGTGTCTGGCTCTTTTGCGACCCCACAGACTGTAGCCCACCAGGTTCCTCTGTCCATAAGACTCCCTAGGCAAGAATCCTGGAGCGGGTTGTTGTTTCCTTTTTCAGGGGATCTTCCCCACCATGTGTAAAATAGCTAGCTAGTGGGAGCCTGCTATAAAGCACAGAGAGCTCAGTCTGGTGCCCTGTGATAACCTGGAGGGGCAGGATGGGGGTGGGCTGGGAGGGAGGCTCAAGAGGAAGGAGATATATGTATGGATGTATATATCTGATTCACTTGGTTGCTCAGCAGAAATTAACACAACATTGTAAAGCAATTATACTCCAACTATATATATATTAAAAATAAATTTAAAGATTAAAAAGTAAAAAAAAAAAACAAAAAAAACACAGTGGTTGGTTACCATTTTTCACCAGTGTTTAAACTTGCTTTAGTAAGTTCCCTCCATGGAAACACACCTCCAATTTTATAAGGCACAGTGATGGGTATAAAGTATGCTTTATAAATATGCTTTGGGCTCAGCATTGCTGGAATGGAGATCATCTACATTAAGGGGCAGTCATGCATCTGTTACAGTTCTGGCCTGTGTCCCAACTTTCATGGCCTCCCCTTTCATAACGTCTGCTTTCTTGGAAAGCCAGCAATGGAAGGTCGAGTCCCCTCAAACCTTGAACCTCTCTGACTTCTCCTTCTGCCACATCTCTTTGACTCTTAACTGGAGAAAGTTCTCTGCTTTCAAAGCTTCACTCAATCAGATTAGGCCCACTTAGATAATCCAGGATAATATCCCTATTTTAAGGTCTGTAACCTTAATTATATCTGTAAAGCATGTAATGTGACATATTCAGTTTCCAGGGATCAGAGCATGGAGGTATTTGGAGTCCATTCTGCTCACCTCACTGCTCATAGCCCATAAAATGACCACCATAAACCTCTTGCATCTGTGTATTTCATCACTCAATCCAAGTTAACATGAAATTTTATAAAGTCTACCTTTCTTCATGCAGGTTTCATGCCTGTGTTATTAGATTAAGAGACATTTCACTGCCAATCTGTTGGGGCTGCTATAAACAAAAATAATACAGACTGGGTGGATAAACAACAGATGTTTATGTCTCACTTTCCCAGAGGCTGAGAAATCCAAGATCAAGGTGCTGGCACACTTACTGTCTAGTAAGAGCTCATGGCCTTGTTTATAGACAACTACCTGTTTGCTAGGTCCTTACACGGCCAAAACGACAAGGGTGTCCCCTGCAACCTCTGTTATAAGGAAACTAATCCCATTCATGAGGGCACCACAATTGTCATATCACCTCCCAAAGGCCCCAGTTGCTAACACCATCACAGTGGGGATTAGGTTTCAACAGATGAATTTTAAGGGGACACAAACTTTCAGACTATAGCCCCTACCAAAATCCTTGAAGAGTCATATTCCTTGTATAAAACAGAATAACGAGTTTTTCTCCCCTCCAAAAAAAAAGATACAAAAGAACATTTTAAAAAATGTAATGTTTCTTTTCAGTTATGCCCATAGCAAGTTGAAAGCAAGCCCTGAAGACAGTTATGGTCTGCATGGTTATAAAAATTCCCTTATTATTGCTATAGAAGTAATATATTTAAATAGTTTTTTAAAACTGGATGCTTAAATTGTTTATAAATAAAGGAATAGAGGAAGTACTTAGAATAATAATTCTTAACTCCAAAATTGTTTGTTTACCCTATCTATTTTTAAATATGGTTGGTCCTGTGTATAGATATTCCACTACCATGTGTAATATTAATGTCCTTAAATGATACACTTTTTACAGGTGGCAAGGGAATCATGTCAGCTTTGATGGAGGTTATATACTGGAAATCACACTAAAAGGAATATGGAAAAGTGAAATGGAATAGTTCCAAGCAGGCTGGAAGCAAAGAAGAATATTAAATTATCACCCAGGAAACCAGAGGTAGAAATTTTTAAAGAGCTTACCATTAAGGTCAGTTAGAGTTTAGTGTCAAGATAAAAGATATATATATATATATATATATATATATATGCATTTACCTAAGCTGTATGAAGGAATAGAAAGTCAGAAAGAACAGAGCATTAAGCAAGAAAAGCCCTGCCCTGGGTGGTGAGGTCCAGGCTACAGCTGCTCCCCACACTGAAGAGGAAGCTTAGGAGGTCAGTGATGGGAGAGGCAGAGATTCTAACCCTCCCCCCTCTTATACTTAGACAAGTGACATTCAGCTGCGTGGTTGCAAATGCCATTAAGCAAATAAGCAAATGGCAGTGAGCGAATATGCCTTTGAAAGTCTACATGATATTCTAATTCAGAAGTGAAAGTCTTAGATGTCTGTGACCCTGAGTAATTGTTTTTGTACTAGCTGCCAAAAAAATCACAGCAAAGTCATTTTAGACACTTCAGTCTAAACACAGGGAAGCTTTTATGAGGCTAATAAACCCATCTCTACTATGTTGTAAATTCGTATATTTCAAAATTCTTTTTAAAGTATATAACCTTTTCACAAGTACACACTGTACATGGTTTTGGAATGGAAGCATTGCAACATGCCATGGCCAGAAGGACTAAAGTCGAGATTTTAAAGTGAAGTACTCAAAAACGGCTGCTTCTGTGGAAGAGCCCCACACATCACTACAGCTGCAGCCTGACTACCACGGGCTGTGGTTACGCCTTGGGCACCAGAGAAAGAATGGCAAGGCCTGTGGTTGGTGGGAGGTTGTGGCGTTGTTTTTCCAAACATGATTCTGAATATATTTGTATTTCACCTCAGGTTAGAAAACCAATCAACTAACCAACAATGACAATTTCACCCGAATTTACTCATGTCATGACACAGAGAGTTTAGTGCATATTGCTGGAAAGCTGTAGGGTGAAGCAGCTATCAGTCAAGGGCAATACCAAAGGGCAGAAAGATCCAGAAAGCACTAAACAGCAGAGCTGGGATGAATTGTAGAGATCCTCTAATCCAAAGGTTCTCAATTCATGGGCTTCGGGCTGCTATCATAACAAAGGAACAATAAATTTATAGATGTCACAAGCCTCATATATAGCACACACTCATACACACAAACACATTCACACACAGTTGCTACATTTTAAACAATAATATATTTAAATCAGTTGTGTTCCCTTTTCCTTTCCAAGATAGCATGTTGTCTCCAACTCTTTGTGACCCTATGGACTGTAGCCTGCCAGGCTCCTCGGTCCATGGGATTCTCCGGGCAAGAATATTGGAGTGGGTTGCCCTCCTCTAGGGGATCTTCCTGACCCAGAGATTAAACCTGCATCTCATGTTTCCTGGGCTTCCCTGATAGCTCAGTTGGTAAAGAATCTGCCCACAATGCGGGAGATGTGGGAGACCCCAGTCCGATTCCTGGGTCAGGATGATCCCCTGGAGAAGGGATAGGCTACCCACTCCAGTATTCATAGGCTTTCCTTGTGACTCAGTTGGTAAAGAATCCGCTGACAATGTGGGAGACCTGGGTTTGATCCCTGGGTTGGGAAGATCCCCTGGAGAAGGCAAAGACTACCCACTCCAGTATTTTGGCCTGGAGAATTCCATGAACTGGATAGTCCATGGGGTCGCAAAGAGTCGGACACGACTGAGCGACTTTTTCACTTTTTTCTTATGTTTCCTGCATTGGCAGGCGGGTTATTTAACACTAGCACCACCTGGGAAAGCCCTTCCAAGATAGTAGCCAAGTTCTTTGTACAACACTGGCTCACAATAAATTTTAATTTTTCCCCGGGTTTTATTTTCTAAAGCCCTGAGCTCCTTGGAGGAATTAAGAGTGGAGAAGAGAGATGCAAGGTTTAAGTCAAAGGAAGGAAGGTTTTCCATCCTGTAAAAGATTTGAAAGTCTTTTGAGATTGTCCAGGAGACTGGAAGGAACAATAGAATCAGTGGGGTAGGGAATTCTCTAGTTTCCTAGGACGTCTGGTACATCTGGGAAGGTATACCATCCAACAACCAGAACTTTTAGACTCAGCAAGGATTATCACATGCAGAAAACGAACAAAAGAAGGCAACTGTAAAAGAAGCAAGTGGTTTCGGACAATGAGTATTTCAGGGCTAATCAGTGTGGGTTGAAGATTGGAAGGATCTTAGGGTGGAAGGGGGAGGCCCAGTAATGATTATGTATGTGTGTGTTCAGTCGTGTCTAACTCTTTATGATTCCATGGACTGTAGCCTGGCAGGCGCTTCTGTTCATGGGATTTTTCAGGCAAGAATACTGGAGTGGGTTGCCATTTCCTCCTCTGGGGGATCCTCCTGACCTAGGAATTGGACCTGCATTTCCTGTGTATCTGCTACATTGCAGGTGAAACCTTTCCCTGATGAGCCATGCATGAAATTAGATAAATTACTAGACTGACAAAATCATCTTTGTGATATTCAGAGCCAGATTAAGAAGTGTTTCTAAAGTGACATTTCACACATACCAGAACTTACTGTATAGTACTGGTGTTGTGCTATAAACATGCACACAAGACTACTCTAAAAATGTACACAGATGTTGTGAGAAATAAAATGAAGTTTGATTAAAAGAGTTCTAAGTGTGACTTCCTTGGTGACCCAGTGGTTAAGACTCTGCACTGGCAATACAGGGGCAAGGGTTTGATCCCTGGTTGGGGAAGTAAGATTCCACATGCCATGCCGCACAGTCAAAAACTCCCCACACCTTCCCTAAAGGGGGAGACACGGCCCTCCACTCACACTGGATATTCCTAGAGGCGGTACAGTTTCCTAACTAGCTGTGCTCAGAAGCACACAAACCACTGATGAAATGCTGATGCCTGGGTCCCAGCCCTAATGCTTCTTTTTTTTCTGCACTGCATGCAGGATATTTGTACTCTGTGCTAAGTCACTTCAGTCATGTCCAACTCTGCGCAACCCTATGGACTGTAGTCTCCCAGGCTCCTCTGTCCATGGGATTCTCCAGGCAAGAATACTGGAGTGGGTTACCACTTCCTCCTCCAGAGGATCTTCCCAACCCAGGGATCGAACCCGTGTCTCTTATGTCCCCTGCATTGGCAGATGGGTTCTTTAGGACTACTGCCACCGAGTCCCCTGACCAGGGATCAAACTCAGGCCCTTTGCAGTGGAAACGCAGAGTCCCAACCACTGGACTGACAGGGAAGTCCCGGCCCTAGAACTATTGATTCTATTCCTTTTACCTGCACCCAGCACTCTCCAGGTGATTCTGATGCATACACAGGCTCAGGGACCTCTATCTCCTTCAAGACACAGGCATGAACAAATCTATGAAGTAGTTTTAATTACAGCTGAAGATCATCATTATCAATGACAGAGCTTTGCTTCTAGCAAATTCTTCCTTTAATGGACCTTTGAGTCTCACTCCTTTCTATCTCTGGCCTCCTATTCAGTCCTCTCCTTTTCACTCTAATAAATAACTGATCAACTCTAGTGGACAACATATGTTCACTAGAGCCAACAAAGTAAACTCTTGTAGTCTGAGAAATGGAGTTTACTGACCCATGGAGTCCATCATAAGTTAACAAAGTGTGTTAAAGTCTCAGAAGGAGTCTCAGGACTTTCTCCTTCTGAAATCATAACTTATCAGTTGAAAGCACTGCAAAATCTTATGTGAATTTCTTTCAAAAACATTCATTGAAGGACTATTACATTAGATGTGCTCTGTCAGGAACAAGGCCTATGAAGGTATCTTAACTGTTTGTACCTTCCTCCCTTCATGAAGATCACCACATCTTAGTGGTGAAGAGGAAAATTATCCTATCCCTATTTACACTTCTGTACCTGGCTTTTCCCCTACTGTGATACTGTTAGCTGGCATTCTTTGAAATTCATATTAAAATAGTATTGGGAAGAAATGAGGGAATTGAGGACACGATTACTCTTTCCTTTGCTATTTGGGGAGACTTAAAGAAATGAAAGTAAGGAGCTGGTAGCACTTAAGATGAAATTACCTTAGCCTCTAATGGTCAGCCTAGCTCTGTGCTAGGATTAATTTTGTCTAGAGGACATTAACCATGGAGCAAACTCTTCTGTTTCTTGTAAAAGCTGCTGGATGATCCAGGAAGCTAGGACAATGAGGCACCTGTGGGTTGTTCTTTTTAATTAAAAACTCTTTAATGGGATGGACTTTTAGGCATTTACTTGTGGTAAATGCTAGAATTTGGTCCACCTCATTTTGCAAAGTTCAATTTGTAAATCGTGTTTAAAAATAGCCTCCTGGTTTGAACACACAATAAAAAATCTACAGCAGAACCTGAAGGATGGATTTATAGGCTATTCAGATTAGAAAGCAAGTAAGATTGCAAAGTGTCTGTTGTATGGATGGATATTTGTAAGTGCCTGGAAACTGGCAGAGGACTCCTGAGAAAACAGAGAGGGTCAACCAAGAGACTATCACATTGGGAGACCTTGGGCCATTACAGCTGAGAATGGGTTTGAACAGAAAGTCTTCTGATTAATCTACAAAATAAGAGTTGAGCTAGCCAGAGAGCTGGAAGGATAAAAAAAAAATCCAGTGAGAGCAACTGTTAAGCAGTTAGTGAGCTGTGAAGCTCAGCTGCATGGAGAATGCTATCCTGATGTGAACTTTCAGAATGTTTCTTAGGAAGGATCAGTGGAGTAACAGTCTGTTATCTGGGAGCAAATGCCTCACTTCCCATTATTTCAACACAAATCCAGGATCTTGGCCCTTAGGAGAAGGTGAGTAAAGAACACTTCATAGTAACTAACTTCTATTAAAGCTCCCTATATGGCAGAAAGCGAAGAAGAACTAAAGAGCCTCTTGATGAAAGTGAAAGAGAAGAGTGAAAAAGTTGGCTTAAAGCTCAACATTCAGAAAACTAAGATCATGGCATCCGGTCCCGTCACTTCATGGCAAATAGATGGGGAAACAGTAGAAACAGTGAGAGACTTTATTTTGGGGGGCTCCAAAATCACTGCAGATGGTGATTGCAGCCATGAAATTAAAAGATGCTTACTCCTTGGAAGGAAAGTTATGACCAACCTAGATAGCATTTTAAAAAGCAGAGACATTACTTTGCCCACAAAGGTCGATCTAGTCAAAGCTATTGTTTTTCCAGTAGTCATGTATGGATATGAGAGTTGGACTATAAGGAAAGTTGAGAGTCGAAGAATTGATGATTTTGAACTGTGGTGTTGGAGAAGACTCTTGAGAGTCTCTTGGACTGTGAGGAGATCCAACCAGTCCATCCTAAAGGAGACCAGTCTTGAGTGTTCATTGGAAGGACTGATGTTGAAGCTGAAACTCCAATACTTTGGCCACCTGATGCAAAGAGCTGACTCATTTTAAAGACTCTGATGCTGGGAAAGATTGAAGGCAGGAGGAGAAGGGGACAACAGAGGATGAGATGGTTGGATGGCATCACCGACTCGATGGACATGAGTTTGGGTAAACTCCGGGAGTTGGTGATGGACAGGGAGGCCTGGTGTGCTGTGGTCCATGGGGTTGCAAAGAGTCGGACATGACTGAGTGACTGAACTGATACATCAGAATTTGCATGGATGGTGATTGCATGTGTTATGATATCTAGAAAAGACAACTCCATGCAAGCTTCCAGCTTAATTTCATTAGCCCCTATTTCTCAATTGAAGATTTGTATATTAATATTTCAAGCCTTAATTTACAGCCAAAAATCATCTCATTTATTCATTTGTTCTAACAACACTCATGGCAAGCTATTTGAGGAACTGTATCAACAGTAACATTGAGCTTTCTGTTGTCCTTATATTTATGCATTTGTCCCATACATTTCTTTTTTTTTTTTTTTTTGGCCATACACCCAGTGGCATATGGAATCCTAGTTCCCTGACCAGGGATTGAACCTGGGCCCCCTTACAGTGGAAGCCTGGAGTCTCAACCACTGGATCTTGGGGGAAGCTCCGATTTGTCCCAAACATACTTTTAAGTACCTTCCACATGCTGGGACTGTACCAAGTTCCAGGGATAAAAATACAGACCCAATTTATCTACTCCTCAACCTAACCACTGAAAGGATGACATTACATTAATAACTAAAAGGAATGTGTAATTACAAGCTGATATGTATTATATTAATCAGGATAAGCTAAATTACACAGTGTTCACAAATAATCTCAGCTTGCAACAACAAAGGTATATTTCTTGTTCACAAAAATGTCTACTTTAGAACCATGCAATTCTCTGGGGCAGACAAAAACTGTCCTCCAGGTAGGAATTCAATATACATATTGCATATCTTTCAAATTTCTCATAAGGGAAATTCAACAAAAGTTTAGCAGCATTTGTGAAGCGTTCTTGTCTGGAGAATCCCAGGAACAGAGGAGCCTAGCAAGCCACAGTCCATAAGGCGGCAAAGAGTCGGACACAACTGAAGCGACTTAGCATGCATGCACATGTGAAGGGTTCTTGTACAATTAACTTAAGGAAAGCATTCCGTGCATTTTCCAACCATTAGCTACATTGCTATCCAGTGTGGCTTGATGAAACCTGTAGAAACCGTTTTGATCACAAGAACAGATACTTTCCATTAGGGTAACTCACTGGCTACCTAAGGTTATAAGCTTGATGGTTCAGAATAATAAATTTGATTTAAAGGTTCAAAATTAATATATGTGGGAGGTAAAAGCAAGAGAAAATGGAGATGAATTGTACACGTAGAGTGAGCAGCCCAGTCGTAGTGTATGCAAATAGCCACCAGACTCGGGATTAAACAAGGATCTGTCTAAAATAATCCAGGCCCTTATTATGTGAGAGAGAAATTCTAACTGCAACTGAGCAAACAGTGCAAGACTCCAAAGAGAATTCACTCACCCTGTATCTTTATAAAATCAGACCAAAGAGTGACCTTCTCATTAAAGATAAGCAAACAAGAAAAAGACAAAACCAATGGAAAAAATTCCACAACCAAAAAGGAGAGAAATGTCATATTTAAGATGAGAGGAACTTCCTACTTAAGAAAAGGTCTACTACAAGAGTCACAAGACTGTCAGCAATATAGCTTCATGCTTCCAAAATGTAAGGATCTGTGAAACAAGAAAAGAAAGTAGTAAGACAGCAGGAAATTAATCAGAAGGTTCTTTAGGCAGAGGAAGAGAAGAAAAGGGAACTAGTTAAAATAAGAAGTTATTACAAGAAAACCATAAATGTACTGGCAGATTTAAAAATCTGCCTGTAAAATTATTCGTCCAGTTAATTAAAAATACAAAAAAAATCAAAGAAATTTGAGATTATCTTCCAGAAGACAGAGGAAAAGGATGGAAATAAACATAATGATAAAGAGTGTGACAAATATGAAATGGAAAAAAAATCCCTTATGTATGTATAATTGATAGTCCTAAGATACAATAAGAGCAAATAATAGATTACTGGGACAATAATCAAACTCATAATAGAGTAGAACATTTTTATGAGCTTAAGACAGTCCTGAGTTAACACTATGTCAAATAATTAATGAGAAAAAAAGATCTCTTACAAAATCAATGGAAAAAAACTCAAACACCTGAAAAAAAAAAAAGAAACAAAATCAAGAAAATAAGTTGTCAATAAACATTTAAATCTATACTCTTCCTAGCAATAAAAGAAAATAATATCTTAAAAGTGTCATTTTTCATTTGTTTAATTGATTTGAACATTCTGAACTCATTTGTCCCAACTCTAGGAAATCTGTAGCAAAATATGTATTCTTACACATCAATGATGAAAAATCATTCTGAGCTTACTAAAAGGTAACCTGATGTTGTATTTTCAAAGTCTTAAAGCTTTGGGTGCTATAACTACACTGCTAGGAATTTAGCTTAAGAAACACACAGAGAAACACACAAAGATATATGTATAATGAATGATATTCACCACAGTCATATTTAATAGTAAAAGAGGAAACAATGTCCTTATGTCCAACCATTATTAAACAAATTACAGTGTGCCCTAGTTGCAGACATGGAGAAGACAGGCATTCAGGTCCATCCAAGTCTGGGGTTTGCCAAGCATATGTAACAAGAAGACAATAGAACAAGATTGCTCAGTCTGCTGGCAGCATTTGGTAGAAGGAAGGGTTCGTGAAGTCTAAGCTGGGGGAGGAGGAAGTCAGGAAGAGTTGCCTGATAATCAGGGAGAAAATCTAGAAGATAACAGCCTATGAGACAAAGCAGCTGAAGAATCAGTATACTGAAAATAATTGAGTGAGATTGCTGGAAAGGGGGATGTGCCATTTCAAAGGCAAAACTCTTCTGAGTGAAAACCAGAGAATGAATGGCCCTGGGAGTGCTTGGCTTGAGCAGTGAAAAGACCATCTCAGAGACTGAAGAACTATTTCTTTACTGACATTGAGCTTGGCCAGGAGGAAGGCAGGGCAGTGGGTGGAAAGAAAGTCTGTGAACTAAGAGCTGAAATCTCCTGTGAGGGGGCCTATTAGTCTGCTAGAGCTGCCATAATGAAGTACCATACATTGGGTAGCTTAAAAAAGAGGAATTTGTTTTCTCACAGTTCTGGAGCCTAGGAGTTCAAGATCAAGGTGGGCAGGGCAGGTGGCTGGTTACTCCCTGTGTCTTCACAAGATCTTCCCTCGTATGTCTGTGTCTTAATTTCCTTTTCTTATAGGGACACCAATTATACTGGACTAAGGCCCATCTGAATGACCTCATTTGACCTTAGTCACCTCTTTAAAGACCTTATCTCCAAAGGGAACCCTCCTACACTGTTGGTGGGAATGTGATTTGGTATAATCACTATGGAGAACAGTATGGAGATTCCTTAAAAAACTAAAAATTGAGCTACCATACGATCCAGCAATCTCACTTCTGGGCATATATCCTGAGAAAACTATAATCTAAAGGCTATATGCACCCCAAATCATTGCAGCACTGTCTACAATAGCCAAGATATAGAAGCAACCTAAATGTCCATCAACAAAGGAATGGATACAGAAGATGTGGTACAGATATACAGTGGAATATTACTCAGCCATGGAAAGATGAAATAATGCCATTTGCAGCAATATGGATAGAACTAGAGAGTATCATACTAAGTGAAGTCAAGACAGAGAAAGATAAATATCACATGATATTGCTCATGTGAGGAATCTAAAACAATGGTACAAATGAGTTTATTTACAAAACAGAAATAGAATCACAGATACAGAAAACAAACTTACGGTTACCAGAAGGAGAGGGAGGGAAGCATAAGTTGGGAGATTGGGATTGACATATACACACTACTATATATAAAATAGACAATTAATAAGGACCTACCATATAGCACAGGAAACTACTCACTACTCTGTAATGACCTATAAGGGAAAAGAATCTAAAAAAGAATGGGTATATGTATACGTGGGGCTTCCCTGGTAGCTCAGCTGATAAAGAATCCACCTGCAATGCAGGAGACCCCAGTTTGATTCCTGGGTGGGGAAGATCCCCTGGAGACGGGATAAGCTGCCTGCTCCAGTATTCTTAGGCTTCCCTGATGGCTCAGAGAGCAAAAAGTCCTCCTGCAATGCGGGACACCTGGGTTCAATTGCTGGGTGGGGAAGATCCCCTGGGGAAAGGCACAGTAATCCACTCCAGTATTCTTGTCTGGAGAATCCCCATGGACAGGGAAGCCTGGCAAGCTACAGTCCATGAGGTCAAAAAGAGTCGGACACAACTGAATGATGAAGCACAGCATGGCACATGTGTATGTATAACTAATTCACTCTGCTATACAGCAGAAACTAACACAACATTGTAAATCAAATATACTCCAGTAGAATTTAGAAGACAAAGACCTTATTCCAAATAAAGTTACATTCTAAGGCCTTAGGGGGATAAGACTTCAACCTATGAATTTGGATAGGGAGACACAATTCAGCCCATAACAGGGATTGGCCAGGAGGTTGTTAAGTGACAAAAACTAGAATGAACACAGGGGAATGTATCAAATTAGATGAACATAATAAGGGAGAAATGACTTTTAGTGGCAGTGTGGTTTAATATGATACCAACTTCAGCAACCCAGCCACATATGGAAGAAAAAAAAAATCTCTCCATTTGAGAAAGTGATCATAAATATCACATCCTTAACAAGTGAGGCAGGTAAGCCCAGAAAATAAAAGGAACATTTAGTAAAGAAGGTAAAGATATAGCAGAAAAAAAACATTCAGTTAAAATAGTATAACAGATTCACAGTTTATCACACTCCCCCATCTCTAAACACATGCGAATATGACCAAATACAAAAAGAGCAAACAAAAGCAACATAGCCAGGCTTTTAAAGAAGTAAGTATCACCCTAGACCAGGAGCAGAGCAGAAACATCCATGGCTAAAGCACAGTCCTGCTGGGCACTAATGCAGATGCCAGCAGGGGGTGGGTTGCTCATCATCTCTGGGAATAAAAACACCCCAAGCACTGGGGATGGTCTCTCCTTTCTCGGAGTAACTAAAATAAAATCACTTTGCTTTTATGAAGTTTACCAGTGAGCTCCACTACACTAAATCCAGAAGTGAGCTCTCAACCCTCATGTTCTTTTTTCCTGTTGTTAACATCCATTTGTTTTACCACTCTCTTCTTTTCCCTTAATTCTCTTTGCAACTCTTTTAACTCTTTCCTCTTGAAATGCTTTGTTCACTTAGCTTCACAAACTCCATCCTTATTCTCATACTTCAATGGCCTCTTTCTCATCTTCTTTACTGGCTTCTCTTCACCTCTCCCCTCTCCAAACATGGGCATAACCAAGACCATGACCCTTGGCCCTATTAATTCTCCTCTCTGCTCACACTCTCTCCCTTTATGACTTCATTCATCTCATGGCCTATTGATCACATATACGACTCCCAGATTAGATGTCTGTCCCAAACCCCGAAGTATATTCCCAACTTCCCATTCACATCTCCACTTGGATATCTTGCAGGCATTCTGTTATTTCTAAAGATTTTTTAATGTGTACCATTTTTAAAGTCTTTATTGAATTTGTAACAACATTGTTTGCTTTACAAGCATTGTTTTGAGTTTTTTGCTGTGAGGCATGTAGGATCCTAGCTCCCCAAGCAGAGATCAAACCCTCACTCCTGCACTGGAAGGTGAAATTTCAAAATTCTGGTGACCAGTGGGCCACCAGAGAAGTCCCTTTGGCAGGCATTCTAAATAAATGCTTCCAAAACTGAACTCTTGCTCTCCGCCCCTTCCTGCCACCCACCTCCCATCCCACATGAGTCAAATCTGTTCTTCCAAATTCTTTTAAAAAAAATATTTATTTGGCTGTGTTAGGTCTTAGTTGTGGCACGTGGCATCTTTCCATGCAATGCACAGACTCTTTAATTGCAGCCTGCAGGCTTAGTTGAGCCGCGCAGCATGTGGGATCTTAGTCCCCCAACCAGGGATGGAACCCGAGTCCCCTGCATTGCAAGGCAGATTCTTAAGGATGGGATCACCAGGAAAGTCCCCTGCTCATCCCACATTCTTCACCATTCTTCATTCATCTTACTGAACAGCAACCCAATCCTTTCAACTGACTACAACACAAATATTGGAGTGGTTCTTCATTGCTCTCTAACTTATTACACACCTAATCCATTTAGTTGAATCTTCAAAATACTTATAACCTCCATCACTTTCACCCAGATTGTTCACTCCACTCACTCCAGCCATGCTGGCCCCCTTCCTGTGCCCCAAGTAAGCACAGTAGGGTTCTTCTGCCTCAGAACCTTTGCACTTCTTTCCTCTGTTTAGAATTCTCCTCTCCGTAGTTCAGGTCTTTACTTGAATATCACTTTCCCAGCAGTCCTTCCCTGATCATTTTATATATGATAACCAGGATGATGACTATGCCACAGACCTAGAAAGTAATCGGTCCAAACTTGAAGAGAAAAGCTAAGGGCCCCTAGAGAATATCTTCAAATGTAACAAACTGGGCTATTAAGGAGCTGATGACTCTAACCATCAGGTGAAAGCAGGCAATTATTTTTATGCCAATCTTTAAAGCTGCAGCTGAGAACATAAAGCAACACTGATAATGTACGAGTCACACTCCAGCTAACTGAGATGGATGTTTAGCGAGAACAGTGAGCGGAGTTGAAGGCTCGGGATTGCCCACATGGAATACTGGCCAAATAGATCGAGAATTCACTAAGCACCAGGACCTTGTGTGTGCTTAGTTGCTTTAGCCATGCTCAACTCTTTGCAACCTCATGAACTGTAGCCCATCAGGCTCCTCTGTCCATGGGGATTCTCCAGGCAAGAATACAGGAGTGGGTTGCCATGCCTTCCTCCAAGGCATCTTCCCAACCCAGGGATTGAATCCACATCTCTTGCATCTCCTTTCCTGCATTACAGGTGGATTCTTTACCCATTGAGCCACCTGGGAAGCCCTTCCTAAACAGTTTAAAAGGATTCTGTCATTTAATTCTTATAACAGCCTTATAAAGTAGGTATTACAGTTATCCCCATTTTACAGATGTACTGAGGAGTCTAGGTACAGTGCCTAAGGTGATTTGTTAAGGAAAAGATTTACATTATTATTTAGAGTTAAAACAGCAATTAATATGTGGATCGTTAAGAAGAGTAAAGTCTTTTTAGAAATAGCACAAGCATGCTAAAGTCCTTATCTTTCATGGAAGGGAATGAATATATATTGCTCAAACAGTCTAGTATACAATGATAATTCAAGAGGGGGAAGCATCAGCATATTATCTGGGATGATTACAGAGGTAACCACAAGAAGAACTAAAAAAGAAAATTGGACACTGAGAATCTGGTTGGGGAGGAGATATTTATTTTCTATATGATCATCTCTGTACTATTCAAATTTTATTATCAATACACATATTGCATTTGTAATAAAAATTCAAGACTTCCCTGGTGGTCCAGGAGTTAAGAATCTGCTTTCCAATGCGGGGGATGCAGGCTTGATCCCTGGTTGGAGAGCTAAGATCCCACATGTGGGGCAACTAAGCCTGCACGCCACAGTGAAAACCCAGAAGAGCCAAAAATAATAATAAATTATAATAAAAATCCCTTAAGAATACAAGTGAGGATTTGGAAAAGCAGCTGGGTAGACAGCTGGGCAACAGTGGTGGTGTGCAGAAGTCAAGAGCGTCCCCAGCTGTCTGGAGGGAAGCAGCCAGTGATCCAAGAATCAGCAGAGAGGACAAGTTCTAGAAGTAGGGGCAACCAGCTCAGCACTCTACAGACTGGTGTCTCCTGCCCACCCAATCGGCTCCCCCACCGAAACCCTGTGCCATGCTCAGTACCTCTGAGTACTGGAGAGCTGTCCAGCCCTCACAAGAAATCTGCAGGGGATTTTTTCTGCACAAAGTTTTGTTTTTGGTTTGTTTGTTTGTTTTTTAAATGTGTAACACAGGTGTGATTTAAGTCAATACATTTTTAAGGGATTTCACATGATCTCATTCTTTCCACTGCCAATCACCTCAGTTCCTACAAAGTCATAATATTCAAGAAACGTACGACAGCCCTTTCCAAAAGACAGTTTGCACAATCCACAGCTGCCGTGTCAGTCAGTCAGTCAGTACACATTTCTTTTAGATGGGCCGCTTTGATCTCCAATGGAATATAGACACACTTCGACATTCCCCATCTGTAATCTTTGGGATCCAATTTCCTCAAGCAATTTACTTTAGGACCATGTTTAGAGTCTGCAGACAGAATTGCCTGGTTCTGAATTTGACACCCTCTAAAAAATGTATTAAGTGCAAATCATATTCACCCCTAAGCTATCATATCCTAGAACAGTACAGATTGTTGGGGTATGTCAACACTTAAGATTTAAAAAAAAAAGAAAAGTTTGTTAGGTTTTTCATAGTTTACTTGGCAACTTTGTCTTGTAGTTCTTTCCAACAGATCGAACAGGCAGTTCTATGAGTAAAGAAAACCACACACTTATTCTACGAGGCATTTCCAACAATGTCGGTTTATTGGAAAAGCCCCATCGGGACAGACCTCAACTAGATCTGCAGTTTTCATGTCTGGTACTTCCTCTGTCATTAAGCATACATACATATATTTGTAACTACATACATGTATTTAGGGATATTACTCGTTCCTGTAGGGTAAACCTGCATGTCACACCCATTAGAAGACTGGGGACTTTCGTTGAGTAGGTCAGGCAGAGAACAGTTCTAGAAAGCAAAACCCTGGACCCTTTATTACAATGACAAACAAGCGCACAACTTCTGCAACTGAATTTTTCTCAGTCAGCTCCGGACAAGGCCATCTTCTATCAAGATTGCATCATTTTGATTACACACAATTTTAAACTGCCATGTGATTATCATATAAGACTATCATCTGAGACTTGATTGTCAAAAATGTGTTCATGTCCCAGAAAGGGCTTCACAGGTGGAACATTTTACCCCCAAACAAATTTGAGTGCAGAGAACTCTCCTTTTTAATGGAGCAAAGAGAAATAAATGCTTTTCTGTGAGGACCCATAAATTGATAATTTACCTTCAAACTGAAGAAGGAAGATTTTACAGAAGACAGCAACTACTGAATCATTCTGTTGTTAAATCAATTACTGCATCTGATTAGTTTTCCAGTAATCCTTGAAGTAGAGAAAATGTTGGCAAAACAGTAAAAACCTGGCAGCTCAGAAATATAAACATTAGCAGCCATTCAGAAACAGAGGCAACTTAGTGCAATGCAGAAGAAGCCTTTGATCTAATTACTTCTGCTAGTAAAGCCTACAATTTCTCTTCCCACTGATTTATTTAGTTTCACAGCATGAGCTCAATTAATTTCTTTTTACTCAGAGGTCATGTAAATTCATATCTTCACTATAAATATTTTGAAATGTCTAACAACTATGCAAAACTTGATTAACTCTTTAGTACCTGAAATTACCATGTGTACAAAAAGATTACAAATACTTGGTACAGAGAAGGCACTCAGGAGAGTATTATTTAAATAGCACAATACAATTAAATCATATCAAATGACTATAAAAATTAGTCATAGTTTAGAAAGTGAGACCATATTTAGACCACGCAATAAATAAATATAAAACCATCAGATTAAATGTCAAACTAAGCAGAAAACTGTAAATGTGCCAATAATTAGAGTTTTGAATAAACAAGAGCAAATATTTAATAACTGAATATTACTGAAACTTCAGATCACTGTGAAGACATTTTGTTTCTGCATTTTCCCCCTTTTGTATTAATATATTTCAGCTATACATTCTCACCAAAGTGGCCTGTATGTTTCACCTGCAGAGAAGATCCCTACAAACAGAATTGACAGAAATGACAATGTACTTTCCCCTTCAGGTGTTGCAAATAATCAGATGGTTACATGTAAACCATGACTCAAGCTTCAGGTAATTATCTAGGTATGGAGTGGGGCTGGGGGTGGGGGGAAGATGATCAAGTACTATACTTAACAGATCACAGCACTTGTTTTCATAATTCAATTGAATTCATCCTAATCTTCTAAATTCTGTTTTACCGAATGAGAACCATCTTAGAGCCAATGTATCTGAAAACAGTCCTTGGAACAGAGGATCTGACATTCCATTTTATCTGTGATTCCTGCCAAACTGAGTGATGCTACATTTTCTAACCCCTTTATCAGGCATTCCTGAGCAAAAGTACTTGGGAGGAAGGATTTTGATTTCAAATTGTGAGAAATGTGTTAGGTTGGCCAAACAGTTCATTCGGGTTTGTCCATAACACCTTAACGAACCTTGTGGCCAATCCAATAGAAGGATCAAAGAAAGAAAGCAGTATTTTTCTTCCTGCTAATTCTGGGGCATTTTATTTCTTTTCAACCTGTTTTATGGTTAACTATTCATCAAGGTCTCAACACACACTGTGGGATGTGTATGTAAAGTAAGAAGATAAAGGAAACCACCAACTTACACAAAATCACATTCCAAAAGCAGCCTGGCACGGTTGTTACACACTCAGTTTCTAATAGCTACACATATCTGGATTTGAATCCCAACTCTGTCACTCACAAGCTCCATGATCTGTAAAGCAAATGGAATAATACCACATCTCTGAGAGGGCTAGGGGGAGACACAGACAAGTAGTAGTAAGAAGAAAGTGTAAAGCTCAGGGCATTGGATGCCTGGAGCCTATTAAGTCATCAATAAATAGCTGGGAGTGCATGCTAAGTGGCTCTAGGTATGTCTGACTCTTTACAACCCCATGGACTATAGCCTGCCAGGCTCCTCTGTCCATAGGATTCTCCAAGCAAGAATACTGGAGCTGGTTGCCATTTCCTTCTCCAGGGGATCTTCCCAACCCAGGGATCAAACATGTCTCTTATGTCTCTTACACTGGCAGGCAGGTTCTTTACCACTAGCACCACTTGGGAAGTCCAATAAATAGCTATTGTTACTCAAAAATAATTTAGTTTTTGGACCATGGTTTATTCTTTCTCTTAGATGAGAAGTTATAAACAGTGGTTAGAATTCCATGTTAGGCTTCCAAAGCCTATTTTACTTATAATGTTTACAGCCTGGCATTCATAGTGTTATAAAACCAAACCACCAATTTCACCGAATCACCAGCCTTGACCTCATATTGTCAGCCAACTTCCCAGACCAGACTCTGCCTCGTTCAGAGCCTCCAAAGTCTGGAGATGCATCAGGAAGAGGTGGCCCTGGTGACACCAGCCAGAGCTCTGTGCTTTTCCTGCAGATATGCGATCACCCCAGGTGTGGCTTTATAACCTCGTAAATCTGGTTCTTGGGAGATGTCCAGAGCTTGGCAGTGATCAGGCATTGCTCTGCCGAACCAAACAAGAGCTCAGAGCCAGACCCAGGGACACCGTGTTCCTTGAGCAGTTTTACCCTCCTTGCATGCAGGGCTCAGAACATTGTGGGGATCGATAAAGGTTAATTAACTGAGAATTACAAATGGCTCCTCACAGCTGGCCTCCAATCTCCGCCATGTGCCGTGTTCATTCTCGTCTCTGAGACATGACCAGGAGCTTTCCTTTGGCCTGAAATGCTCTCCCTCCCCTTTCTCTGAATAAGTCAATCATCATTCCTAAGACCCAGCTCAGGGGCCACCCTCTCCCAGCGCCCTTTCTGGGCTCCCCAGAGAGGGGCACGGTAGCACATCTTGCGCTGCCCTGTCCTGCACTGTCTCTGTAGGCCTTTCAAGCTCTCGTGTACACAGAATCATCTGGGCAGTGTGTGAACAAAGTGTCTGTGGACTTCATGACCAAAGACTCTGTAACAGGCTGGGGAAGCATCCAAGAGCCTGTTCTGTTACAAGCTCCCGGAATGGTTCTGATGGAGGAGATGGCATCATGTGGGAAGCAGAGCATCCAGGCAGAGATGGTCGCACTTACTCTTCTGTCCCCACCAGTGAGTACTGCTCCATCCCCAAATACTGGAGAAGGAAATGACCACCCGCCCCAGTATTCTTGCCTGGGAAATCCCATGGACAGAGAAGCCTGGTGGGCTACAGTCCATGGGATCACAAAGAGTCGGACATGACTGAGCAGCTAAACAACAATCTCCAAATATATTACGTGCTCAATAAATGTTGTTTAAGGGAGTGGGGAGCATTAAAACAAGTAGGTCTTCATCTATCAACAGGTAAGTGTTTACTGAGTATATACTAAGTATACAAGGTCCCACCAACATTGAAGCAAGTACTTGCCAAAATCCAATGTGGAGCATGAGGTACATGAAATCAAATAGAAATAAAGGAATGCAAGATTTTGCTGTTACCCTGTCACAGAGCCAGAATGTGTCAGGGTCATTTTCAGGCCAGTGGTTCTCAGCTGTATTCACACACTGGAATGCCCTGGGGACCTTAAAATACCAATGCCTTGACCTTCATCCCCAGAGCTTCTGAATATGTCTGAGACTGACAGTGTGCACCCAGACGTCTAGCAGCCCCCCAGGCGCTTCTTTCGTGCGGCCAGAGTTGGGTCACTGCTGCAGGCTCACACAGCCACTACTGGCACCTCTCCAACGACACCTGGTTTACATCTGCCTCACTTTCCCACATCTGCTTACTGCTCTCCCCCTCTCACCTTTCACCAGATTCAAAGCTTCTTGAAGTCAGGTACCAAATCATATTCCCCTTTTATTTTCCTAGAGTGCCCATGATAAGAGTCTATACTTAGGGGGTGCAGTATTGTGATTTATAACAAGAAATATATAGCTAGTCTTCATCCCTGTTCCTTGTGTAGAACACCTCTCGTTTCTAGTACAGACTCCTAAAACTCTTGGAATTTCCTAAGTGAGGGGAGTGATAAAGGGGTCTTGTGTTATGTAAGTGGGGTGGTTTTGGAAAGCCCCTAGATCATCTAAGGTTGGGGACTGATTGTCAGCGGGCCCAACTATGTGATTTCAGAGTTGGAACTTGTAGTCCCACTCCCTAACCTCTGGAGAGAGGCGAGGGGCTGGAGGTTGAATCAACTGCCAACAGCCAGTGATTTAATTAATCATGACTTTGTAAAGAAGTCTCAATAAACTCCAAAAGGACAAGGTTAGGAGAGCTTCTGGGATGGTGAACAAGTGCTGGGAGAGTGTGTGGAAGCTATGTGCCCTCCCCTGATAACTTGCTCTATGACATCTCTTCCATATGGCTGTTTCTGAATTATGTCCTTTTCTAATAAACCGGTAATCTCTTGAGTACACTGATTCTCTGAGTTCTGTGAGTTCCTCTAGAAAATTAATAGAATCCAAGGAGGCAGTTTGCAAGGAATCCAAGGTTTGTAGAACCCAGGATCTACAGCCCATCAATTAGAGGTGCAGGTGACAAACTGGACTTGTGGTTGACCCCTGAAATGCTGTAAGTATGGTTGTAATGTGAGAGTAAAGGAGAAACACAGAAGGAAGGCTGAGATTTTCTTAAATAGAAAGAAAGCAGTAGAAATTTGTGGAATGAGGGAATGAGGATACCACTGACATGGATTTAAATCTCAGCAACCATGAGTGAGTTGGACCAAGAAACATTTCATAAAACTCTAAACCACAGCATGAAAACACTGAATAAGCACATTTTAAAAAATAGTAACCAGGAACAAGCTGGCCCTTTAAGCACTGGGGAAGTTGCAGAAGAGTTTAAAATGACACAGACTCAACAGAGAACAGCAGCTACAAACCAAAGGGAGCTCTTTAGGAACCTAGCATGAAAAACAACAACAACAACAAACCTGGACCATCAAATACTTAAACGGGAGCGTGTCTGCAGGTCAGCACCATGGACAGAGGTATCTGGAAGGCTCAATAAAGAAGGAACCAAAGGAACCACAAGAGGACTGCGATCCTGCCTTCAAATTACCAATCAAAGCTACTTTCTTTTATCCCAGAAAAAAATATATAACACAAAGGATATTCTAGCTATGTTTGAGAAGAATGATTAACTTTAAGCTTTTGTGGTAAGTAAGGTCTTTCAACTAGGAGCATTTGCTATTTTATTGAAATGACAAATCTAATGTAAATTATAAAATTCTATTGTTTCTGGCCCCCTAATGAAACTTCAAGTTTCTAATCCTTTTTTAAAAGCATTTTTATTATTGCATTAGCAAATGATCATAAAATACATCTTTTAGTAGACCCTAAAGATGAAACAGGGAGGCCTGGCGTGCTGCGATTCATGGGGTCGCAAAGAGTCGGACACAACTGAGCAACTGAACTGAACTGAACTGAAAGATGAAACTGAATTCTTTTTAATATAATAAGACAATATGAAAGAATATTAAATCTAAATGGACTCCTCCATCACAAAGTTAGGGTTCAGATAGGCTATCGAGGATGAGATTCACATATCAGCATATTAGAGACTGTGAGAGGCAAAGCAAAGGTAACTCATAAATTTTGAACTCTACCGGCATGCCAGAAGTGGTGAGGGATTTCCCATTAATCTCATTTAATCCTCATCAATGCCCTCTTCCTGCAGGTTTATACTGATATCTCCATTATGCAGATGCAGATAGGGAGTATCAGAGAGGATGAGCAAGTTGTCTGAGGTCACACAGCTGCTAAGGAACAAAGTCAGCATTTGGTCTTCTGCCTAACTCTGAAGTTTGCTTCCTTTTTTTAAAGCTACTCAGCTGTGTTACCAGACCTGGGCAGCACACACCATGTTAATCTATGACAAATTGGATATTTCCTTTATCCACTACCTCCTGAAGGTATTATAATCCAGAATAATACACAGATATTCAGAACTAAACTGTAGTCCATGAAAAACAATTTTATTTAAACCAATATTGAAACTATCTCATAATAAAATAACTGTACCTGCTGAGTATAATAACTAAGACAATCACTTTATATGTGGTTTAATAACCACAAGCAGCCTGAAATACAGCTTCATTAAAGCCAGAGTTAGTTTTCCTATTGGTCTCTTGCTCTTTTGTTATACATGTTATATGTTATTTATACATATTCTCACCAATACAGATTAATTAACATGAAAATATGAGTATGACTTCTAAGAATTTAAAACCACTTAAAGGGGACCCAAATGATAGGGAAAAGCTGAGATTTTAATGTGAAAAAAACTACAATACTGGAAAACATTATTTAATTTTAAAAGATATTTATTTATTTGACCATGCCAGGTCATAGCTGTGGCTCACTGGATCTTTGATCTTCATTGCAGCATGTAGGATCCTTAGTTGTGCATATGGGATCTAATTCCTTGACCAGGGATCAAAGCTAGGCTATCTGCCTTAGGAGCATGGAACCTTAGCCACTGGACCACCAGGGAAATTCCTAGAGAACGTATTTTGATTTAGTATCTAATGAGTGGGGACTTCCTTGGTGGTCCAGTGATTAAGAATCCACCTCCCAATGCAGGGGACAAAGGTTCAATCCCTGGTCAGGGAACTAAGATCCCACGTGCAACTGAATCCAAGCTCTAGAGGCTGCATGCCACAACTAGAGAACCTGTGTGCTGCAACAAAGATTCCAAGTGCCACAACTAAGACCTGACACAGCCAAATAAATAAATACTAAAACATATCTACAAAATAAGTTTTCATTTTCCTCTCTGTAAAAAGCATAAGATTACATCTTAAACTATGCATTACAAGGAAAATTTCGTGAATTTTCTGGGCAGGTCAATTCATTTACATGAGCTCTTAAAAGTAGAGAACTCCCTCTAGATAGAGACAACAGACACAATAAACAACCATGTCAAAGGGATTCTAAGTGTGAGAAGAAGTTAAAGCTTTTACTGGCACTAGGATGCAGAGGGTACCATGATGGAAGGAGCAGAAAAAGCCTAGGATGGCCCCCAGCTGACAGCCATTAAGGAAGCACAGTCCTACAACCACAAAGAACTGGATTTGATCAACAACAGAATGTGCTCGAGAGCAGAAAGGAACACAACCCTCCCAACCTTGATTTTGTCTCTGCGAGACTTAAAGTGGAGGACCCAGCTGAGGCATGCTGTACCACAACTCTGCTCTATGGAACTGCAAGATAATGAATGAATGTTGTAAGCCACTAAATTTGCAGCAATTTGTTACAGCAGCAATAGAAAGTGAACACAGTATACATACCTTATAATTAACCCTGCTTAATTTGGGGAGGAGTCGTTCATGGATTAGTGGCTCCTAATACATTTAAAAATCACCTCCCTCATCTTTATTTTAGGCTCTTTGGACATATGGTACATGTGCTAATTGATTTTTCTATCACTGTCATGTTTTCAGATCAAAGGATAAACTTAGCAATCTAGAGGGACTCATTCACAAAACACACATCATTACTATAAATACTCACTTCATTCTCATTCTCACAAAACTCTCTGGGAAAAACTTCCACATTTGGCTTTTTCTAAATACCTCTCCATCCTTGTTAAGAGGCTTAAGCAATCAGATCATGATTTTGTGTCTTTAAGCATTCAAGAGACATGATCCTGCATGATACCAACAGAATGGAAGAATAATTAACCTGAATTCCTAAACGGAACAAGTTTGGTAGATCTTTGATAGAGAAGTAAGCAGTCAATTCTGGATGGTGACTCAATTTATCAGTCACATCAATCTTTAGAAAACTCTTGTACTTTATAACACTAAACAACACCAGTAATAAAAACAAAGAAAAAAGTTTGCCCATTTTCCACTGATCAAAAAAATTCCTATTTTCCTTCCCCTGCCACAAGCTCCTGTAGTGTATATGTGGCAGATAATCTATTAAGATATGACTTTATATTCTTGTTCCTGCTACTGCAATAGGATCTAGGAAAAATAAGGCAAATTTAGCTCCCTTTCCTTCTAGATAAGACAAAGTCTTCAGTTTTGCATTCAGGCCACCCAGAAATATTGGATTTAGGAATTGAAAACAGAAATTGCCAGAAACTTGAAAAAAAAAAAAAAAAGCAAAACCACTATCCAGGCTTTGGAGTTTGTTACTAGCCAAAGAGATGATTGTGGCTTTGAGTTTAGATGGTTAAAATGACCTGGAAATTAAAAGAGACTGAAGAGGTGCTACAGAGCCTGCCTCTGCCCTCCCGTATCCTACTGATTGTCCATGATGTCTGATGAGATGGTCAGGGAGGCTGAAGCCTGAGTACAAGTGAGGCAGGGGGTAGATGTCCCCTCTCCCCCAACAAGATAAGCATTAGAAGTTGATTCCTTATGGACAGAAACTCCAAAATATCAACAGCAGGGCAATCGAGAGAGGAGGCTGGGCCGTGCCCAGATAAGAGACTATGTATTTGTCATTCTCAAAGTCAAGGAACCTTTCTTGACTAGTAAATTCCTTGCAGGTCAAAAGAAGAGTGATGCTAAGTCTACCCATAGGCCTCTGCTGGAATCCACCCTGGCTGAGAGATTTGCGTGCATACATTGTGGTGTTGGAGAAGACTCTGGAGGGTCCCCTGGACAGCAAGGAGATAAAACCAGTCAATCCTAAAGGAAATCAATCCTGAATATTCACTGGAAGGACTGATGCTGAAACTGAAGCTCCGATACTTTGGCCACCTGATGCAAAGAGCTGACTCTTTAGAAAAGACCCTGACACTGGGAAAGATTGAGGGCAGGAGGAGAACAGAGGATGAGATGGTTGGATAGCATCACTGACTCAATGGACATGAGTTTGAGCAAGATCTGAGAGCTAGTGAAAGATAGGGAAGCCTGGTGTGCTGCAGTCCATGGGGTTGCAAAGAGTCAGACACAACTTAATGGCTGAACAACAATAACAACATAGGAGGATCCTGAGATGTACCAAATACGGATTCAGAACCAGACAAATCAAAAAGATTGGCCAAAGGAAACCCAGAAGAAATGCCCCCATAAGTGATTTAAACTACCACGCGGGTGTGACTCTCTGAGTACCCCTATATGTCTATCCACACATACTGCATTCTGTTTCTTCCTAATAAACACTTGACTTGTTTCACTACTTCCCATCTTTGTGGGAATTCTTTTCTGCAAAGCCAAAGGGCCAGAGCCATATCACTGACCATGGGTCTAGTGACTAGGATTTAGTGCTCTCACTGCTGAGGCCCAACCTCAATCTCTGGCTCAGAAGGGAAACCATGCTTTGAGCTGCTGTAGGCTAAGGCCACTGGACATCACAAGTAGATTGACTGACGTGAAGAACGATGCCTACTCCCACATCCACTCATGGGAGATGGGCCTCCTGCCGTGCAACAGACCACAACACACAGCAGTGACCACAATGGCCTACAGAGTTGGAAGTCCTTCCCCAAATTCTCTAAGTCACAGAATACCATGGGACCCTTGGGCCACTATCAGGGACAGAGGCCTCCAGTAATGACTGAAACTGGGTAGCCGGCTACACTAGTCAACAGGGGTTAAGACAGAGACTGAACTCTGTTAGACTGAACTAACAGAGACAGATACAGAAACATGCAGCAATGTGGTGTTCTTGTACACAATTGTGGAGCAAATTCATGCAGCTATATGTGTATCTGTGGACCAGCACATGAGGAGAGTAGATTAAGGGAATCCAATAAATTCCCTTAACCTATAAATAGCTATAGCTTAAATAGCTATAAAAGGAAGGAGACTGGAAAGGGCCCTGCTCCTTTCTTCAAAAGGATTTCTTGATCATTTGTGTTTGCTGATGAGGACAGGAATTTGCCAGGCACAAGCGAGACGGCAGAGAAGCTTGGAAGTGGACACAGGAGGAGGAAGTGCTTCCATGCCTGTGACTGAAAACACAGTCCAGTGTCCCATTGATCTGTAAAGTACCTGCATTCCTTTTGGGTTGGCCAGTCCAGCTTGCTGCAGACAGCCATTTACTGTGATATCTGAACATGTGACTTTGTGCTTTATTTCCTTGATAAAGTCCAAATCAGTGCTCAGGAACTATCATGACTCTGTAGGGCAGATTTGTGCTGCAAAGGGAAGAGATGGGAGCTGACACTAAACACCAGGGCATTTTTCCACTTCTAAAATCTATGTTAATTTCAGTGATGATACAGTCAGGTAAATATACTGCTTGCAATAAATCAGTTGCCTACTTATTCTCTTTGCATTAACTCTCCCTCTCTCTCACACACACTACACACACCAGCTACATATATCACACAGAGACACACACATGCACGCACCTGCAAGAAAATTAAGCCCACGAAGATACTTTATTAGTAGAAAGTCACAGCTGACTTAACTTTCAAAAGTCAGGCAATTCGAAGTTCCTTCTGCAACTTTATCTTATCTCCACTACATAAGCACACAGTGAAGCATGAAACCTAAATATGCAAGCAGAATATCTTTGCACAAAGGGGACACATTCTTGCAGTGATGACTTTGTCATTCCTTGCCCTGTATCTTTAAAATGACTTCTACCAGAGTCAGCTTCTTAACCATCTCTCTTTCACCTGAGCTCCTGCCATAGTCAAGACAAGCACTGGGTTTAAAAGCTATATTTCATGCCAATAAGAGAGTCAAGGCCAAAAAAGAATGGGAGGAAAGGTCTCAGGTCCTATTCCCCACAGACAACTCGGCCACCATAGGCCACATGCATGCATGTCCTTCATCATTCCCAATCCAGTCCTTTTGCAAACACCACTTAACCCCCTTTCAGATGACTTCCTGGGATTTCTCCAGTGGTCCAGTGGCTAAGACTCCAAGCTCCCAATACAGGGGGCCCAGGTTCAATCCCTGGTCAGGGAACTAGATCCCACAAGACACAACTAAGATCCTGTGTGCCACAATTAAGACTTGGTACAGCCAAATATAAATAAATACATTTTAAAATTATATATAAAAGAAGACGACTTCCTGACACCTTTGACAACCGCCATTTGCACCTCCTTAGAACTTGAGATCAAAGCTCACATCTTCCAGAAAGTCTTCTCTGATTTAATTATTTCATCAATTCTTTCAACATGTGGGCATTCAGTTATCAAGCGAATATTCTGCCCTCGCTGACATGTAGCTTTACAAGTGAGATAAAGCACAGCTAATGTTAGAGAGAAGTTGAATGATGGTTATCATAGCAAGCAGATTAGACTTAGATAAGTCATAAGAGAGTAGAATTGTAGTTCATGGTATTAAATAAAATTTTTGGAATTTAGTAAGAGCTCTATAGACAACATAGCCAGGAGACCTCTGTCACTTTAACAGGTGGAGCTCTGTAAGAGGAGAGAGGAGCCAGCATTGAACTAGGAGTCAGGAGACATGGGTCATTCAAAATCTGATGACTTGCTATTTGCCTCATGTGCTACACCTTTAGAATGTAAATTCTTTGCAAATGAGCTGTGTGCTCCTCTTCTCCCCGACACACACATATCCCCTTACAGTGCAAAATTGGAGAATCATCTCTATATACCAGGCACTCTGTAAGTATTTGTTAACCTATGCTTACATACGTAGCTAGGGCCAGAAAGAGTTCTGGTGGTTTTACAAGGATATAGGCAACTTTATAAATGTATAGCCCACAGAGCTTAGAAGAATTCTGGAGATGACTTAGTCCAGAATTGGTATTTTTACAGAGGGACAAACCAAGGTCACAAGGGCTCATCAAGAGCACAGCGCCAGTCAGTGAAATGGGTGGTACAGCACTGAGCTTCCTGAACTACTGGATCGGCAACCCCTCAAGGCCGGCGTTAAAACGTTTCAGGGAAAATCTGCTTCAGATTCCAAATAAAGGCCAATTCCCAAAGAACGTTCGAACTACTGCACAATTGCACTCACCTCACAGGCTAACAAAGTAATGCTCAAAATTCTCCAACCCAGGCTTCAACAGTACATGAACCATGAACTTCCAGATGTTTGAGCTGGATTTAGAAAAGGCAAAAGAACCAGAGATCAAATTGCCAACATCCGCTGGACCACTGAAAAAGCAAGAGAGTTCTATGAAAACATCTATTTCTGCTTTATTGACAACACTATAGCCTTTGACTGTGTGGATCACAACAAACTGTGGAAAATTCTTCAAGAGATGGGAATACCAGACCACCTGACCTGCCTTCTGAGAAATCTGTATGCAGGTCAAGCAGCAACAGTTAGAACTGGACATGGAACAACAGACTGATTCCAAATAGGGAAAGAAGTACATCAAGGCTGTATAGTGTCACCCTGCTTATTTAACTTATATGCAGAGTACATCAGGTGAAATGCCAGGCTGGAGGAAGCACAAGCTGGAATCAAGATTGTCAGGAGAAATATCAATAACCTCAGATATGCAGATAATACCACCCTTATGGCAGAAAGTGAAGGAGAACTAAGAGCCTCTTGATGAAAGTGAAAGAGGAGAGTGAAAAAGTTGGCTTAAAACTCAACATTCAGAAAACTAAGATCATGGCATCGGGTCACGTCACTTCATGACAAATAGATGGGGAAACAATAGAAACAGTGACAGATTTTATTTTGGGGGGCTCCAAAATCACAGCAGATGGTGACTGCAGCCATGAAATTAAAAGACACTTGTTCCTTGGAAGAAAAGCTATGACCAACCTAGATAGCATATTAAAAAGCAGAGACATTACTTTGCCAATAAAGGTCCATCTAGTCAAAGCTATGGTTTTTCCAGTAGTCATGCATGGATGTGAGAGTTGGACTATAAAAACAGCTGAGCACCGAAGAATTGATGCTTTTGAACTGTGGTGTTGGAGAAGACTCTTGAGAGTGCCTTGGATTGCAAGGTGATCAAATCAGTCAATCCTAAAGGAAATCGGTCATGAATATTCATTGGAAGGACTGATGCTGAAGCTGAAACTCCAATACTTTGGCCACCTGATGTGAAGACCTGATTCATCTGAAAAGACCCTGAAGCTGGGAAAGATTGAAGGTGGGGAAGAGAAGGGGACGACAGACTATGAGATGGTTGGATGGCATCACCAACTCAATGGACATGAGTTTGAGTAAGCTCTGGGAGTTGGTGAGGCATGCTTCAGTCCATGGGGTCACAAAAAGTTGGGCACAACTAAGCAACTGAACTGAACAGAACTGCTTCAAAACCTCAATGTTATGACATGAAAACTTTCCAACTCCTAAGGCAAACTGCCATTTACAATAATAATACATTTTTGTGTGTCTACTGGCAAGATGTTTTGCTTGGTGATTTTTCTATATGGGCTAAATGTTTTTCATAATATTTTAAAATAAGACCTGTATTGCTTAGGATTACATGTGGCTGAATATATCCAGAGATCCCCAAGTAGTAGTGGCTTAAATGAGAATGACATGAATTTTTCCGTTACCAGTGCAGGAGATGTAAGAGATGTGGGTTCAATCCCTGGGTCAGGAAGATCCCTTGGAGGAGGAAATGGCAACCCACTCCAGTATCTTTGCCTGGGAAATCCCATGGACAGAGGAGCCTAGCAGGCTACAGTCCATGGGTTCACAAAGAGTCAGGCATGATTGAAATGACTTGGCAAAGAAGTCCAGCAGCAGGGGATTCAAAGCCGCTGTGGGTTCATATCTCTTCTGTTCCATATCTCTCCCATATTACTTTTGGGTTCAAGGTTCTCCTTGGGCTCCTCCATTTCTCTAAATTCACACAGATGGGGAAGAGAAAGGGCACACTCCTCTTTTTCAGATGACCTCCTGAAGGTCCCAAACAACAATTCTGTTTGTATCATCTTAAATAGATTCTAGTCACGTGGTCAGACTTGGCTGCAAGGGACCTTAGACCATGTTGTCTTTACTATCAGTGTTCTGCTACTAGGCAAGAATAAGGGGAAAATATGAGGAGCTACTGGTATCCTTTTCCACAGAATTTCTGCTCAATAATCCCTTTCTGAATAAATTCAAATGATACTTTAACATTATACAAACAATGTTAAAGCAGAAGTATTAAATAGAATGCTATGATTTACATAGATAAAGTAATATGAATAATGACAATAGTTTTTTTTTTCATTTGTATCACATTTAATATTCCATATAAAGTGATTACATATATTTGTCTTTTTCTGTCTGCCTTACTTCACTTCGTATGATGATCTTTTTTTTTTTAATTTTTTTATTAGTTGGAGGCTAATTACTTCACAACATTTCAGTGGGTTTTGTCATACATTGATATGAATCAGCCATAGATTTACACCTATTCCCCATCCCGATCCCCCCTCCCACCTCCCTCTCCACCCGATTCCTCTGGGTCTTCCCAGTGCACCAGGCCCGAGCACTTGTCTCATGCATCCCACCTGGGCTGGTGATCTGTTTCACCATAGATAGTATACATGCTGTTCTTTTGAAATATCCCACCCTCACATTCTCCCACAGAGTTCAAAAGTCTGTTCTGTATTTCTGTGTCTCTTTTTCTGTTTTGCATATAGGGTTATCGTTACCATCTTTCTAAATTCCATATATATGTGTTAGTATGCTGTAATGTTCTTTATCTTTCTGGCTTACTTCACTCTGTATAAGGGGCTCCAGTTTCATCCATCTCATTAGGACTGATTCAAATGAATTCTTTTTAACAGCTGAGTAATATTCCATGGTGTATATGTACCACAGCTTCCTTATCCATTCATCTGCTGATGGGCATCTAGGTTGCTTCCATGTCCTGACTATTATAAACAGTGCTGCGATGAACATTGGGGTGCACGTGTCTCTTTCAGATCTGGCTTCCTCAGTGTGTATGCCCAGAAGTGGGATTGCTGGGTCATATGGCAGGTCTATTTCCAGTTTTTTAAGAAATCTCCACACTGTTTTCCATAGCGGCTGTACTAGGTTGCATTCCCACCAACAGTGTAAGAGGGTTCCCTTTTCTCCACACCCTCTCCAGCATTTATTGCTTGTAGACTTTTGGATAGCAGCCATCCTGACTGGCGTGTAATGGTACCTCATTGTGGTTTTGATTTGCATTTCTCTAATAATGAGTGATGTTGAGCATCTTTTCATGTGTTTGTTAGCCATCTGTATGTCTTCCTTGGAGAAATGTCTGTTTAGTTCTTTGGCCCATTTTTTGATTGGGTCATTTATTTTTCTGGAATTGAGCTGCAGGAGTTGCTTGTATATTTTTGAGATTAATCCTTTGTCTGTTGCTTCATTTGCTATTATTTTCTCCCAATCTGAGGGCTGTCTTTTCACCTTACTTATAGTTTCCTTTGTAGTGCAAAAGCTTTTAAGTTTCATTAGGTCCCATTTGTTTATTTTTGCTTTTATTTCCAGTATTCTGGGAGGTGGGTCATAGAGGATCTTGCTGTGATTTATGTCGGAGAGTGTTTTGCCTATGTTCTCCTCTAGGAGTTTTATAGTTTCTGGTCTTACATTTAGATCTTTAATCCATTTTGAGTTTATTCTTGTGTATGGTGTTAGAAAGTGTTCTAGTTTCATTCTTTTATAAGTGGTTGACCAGTTTTCCCAGCACCACTTGTTAAAGAGGTTGTCTTTTTTCCATTGTATATCCTTGCCTCCTTTGTCAAAGATAAGGTGTCCATAGGTTCGTGGATTTATCTCTGGGCTTTCTATTCTGTTCCATTGATCTATATTTCTGTCTTTGTGCCAGTACCATACTGTCTTGATGACTGTGGCTTTGTAGTAGAGTCTGAAGTCAGTCAGGTTGATTCCTCCAGTTCCATTCTTCTTTCTCAAGATTACTTTGGCTATTCGAGGTTTTTTGTATTTCCATACAAATTGTGAAATTCTTTGGTCTAGTTCTGTGAAAAATACCGTTGGTAGCTTGATAGGGATTGCATTGAATCTATAGATTGCTTTGGGTAGAATAGCCATTTTGACAATATTGATTCTTCCAGTCCATGAACACGGAATGTTTCTCCATCTGTTTGTGTCCTCTTTGATTTCTTTCATCAGTGTTTTATAGTTTTCTATGTATAGGTCTTTTGTTTCTTTAGGTAGATATACTCCTAAGTATTTTATTCTTTTTGTTGCAATGGTGAATGGTATTGTTTCCTTAAGTTCTCTTTCTGTTTTTTCATTGTTAGTATACAGGAATGCAAGGGATTTCTGTGTGTTAATTTTATATCCTGCAACTTTACTATATTCTTTGATTAGCTCTAGTAATTTTCTGGTAGAGTCTTTAGGGTTTTCTATGTAAAATAATGACAATAGTTTTAAACCCATTTGGTATAGAAGGAATATTTTAGTAAAAGGCAATTATTATAAGATCACATCTTCGCCTTATTGATATTTAAAGTAGCGGAATAATCCCAGGGCTATTAGATAATCCCTCATAGGGCAAGAAATTAGTCACTGGGTCATGACATTTGTCAAGAGAGCTCATAAGAATGGGTGATTTCTTCAAGCATCTGTTCAGCTCTTTCCACCCACCTCACCTGCCACTTTCCTAGTTTCTTAGCTCCGGCCAAAGGACAAATCATCACCAAGGCAACCAAGGCTCTTCACTCTCCCTGGCTGATCCTGGTCATGATCAGACAAGCACTAAAAATCAAGAGATGCTCTAGAGCAGATAAAAGTCCAGTTTTGCTTCTGTCACAGGATGCCCTGTGTCTTGGTCTCTGAACCCAAATACAGAGATTAAGATTGCAGATTCTCTCTTCCTATTCTTCATGTGGAAGAGACTACTGTGAGGGAGTCTGGAAAACGTGAGTTACTCAAAGTTTAAATTTTAAATCAATGAAAAAGATCTTTCACATCAGACTTCACCAGCTCCTTTATACCCCTCCCAGATAGCTGTTCATAATGAGAGCCTGTGAACAGAAGAATGGATGAAGAAGATGTAGTGTGTACATACAATGGAATATTAGCCATAAACAGGAATGATATTGGATCATTTTTAGAGACATGGATGGACCAAGAGACTGTCATGCAAAGTGAAGTAAGTTAAGAGAAAAACAAATACCATATGTTAATGCATACATGCGGAATCTAGAAAAATGGTACAGATGAACCTATTTACAGGGCAGGAATAGTGACACAGAGGATGGACAAGTGGACACGGGTCGGGGTGAGATGAACTGGGAGGCTGGGCTTAAAGTATGCACACTACCATGTATAAAACAGATAGCTAGTGGGAAGCTGCTGCATACTGCAGGGAGCTCAGCTCAGTGCTCTGTGATGACCCAGAGAGGTCGGGTGGGGTTGGGGGTGGGAGAGAGGCCCGAGAGAGGGGATATATGTATATATACAGCTGATTCACTTCATTGTACAGCAGAAGCTAACACAACTTTGTAAAGCAACAATAAAAAACCCAACACTGTAGACCCGATAAAAAATGGTAAAAAATAAACAAATAAAAGAATCAGAGCCTGGCCCCTATACTTCACATAGAAAACCACCAAAAACTCTTCTGCAATACTGTCTCAACACAAGACTAGTACTATTCCAACACTGTAACCAAAGTCAAGGAAACACTCCTCTTAACAGCCTATTTCCTTCTCTCCATTGCTACCAGCTCCAGCGTCCTATTGTCAACATTGAAGAAATTCTAGACCTCTTTAGCCTCCATCATGATATGACTGACTGTGATCTTCTGGATTTCTAAAGGTTCCTTTGACCCTCAAATTTACTTTAGAGCCTTCAAGTTACGTATCCTCTCTGGATCTCACTTATCTCATTAGAAAAATCAGTGCTTTAGAAAAGACAATCCCTAAAACATGTCCCAGCTCAGACCCATCCCACCAATGCTACAACATAACCACCGAATAGCAAGGCCACATCACAGAAGTGAAGCTTTAAATTTCTCTTGCAATGTTTCATTAAGAACTACAGCCATTTAAAAATAATTTGACAATTCTTCTGGATGAATTCTTCTGAAGAAGAAATCGTTTGTATACATCATCCTGTCTTATCAAACTTTCACAGCTGCCGATGAGTGGTAATACACTGTGCCATTTTGAGAGGGTTGGTGAAATGAAAAGTGATGGAGCCTGCCAGGTAAGTACCAATTAAAATGATTTCAAATCATTTAAAATGAGCATTATGTCACAGTCACTGCTTTTTGGAAGAACTAGGACTTTGTCTTTTCTGCAAGGGGAACAGAATCATCTCGCTTTCCAACTCTGCAGGAGTATCTGACAAGGACTTGTGCAGTATACATTCTACAGCACTCACTGTAATTTCAAGTTCAAAGCAGCAGGGACCACAGTATATGCTGCAGCCCACGAAGACCAGCATCATCTTTTTTCCCATTTCCCTCCTTTGCCTTTGCTTCTTTTCCAGGATTTCTGTGTGCCCTACTCTGTTGCATAAAGAATAGTTCCCTACGGACGACTTCTGATGCTCACTTTCTGATGACAACTCTCTAGTTGGTGATAAACAATACAGAAGCTTTAACTTCCAACCACTCATCCATTTGCCCTTCAAATTACAATGTAAGATCTAGTATTGTCACTTTCAAGTGGTTTAGAGTTTTCACCCTTCCACTCTTCAGTCCTTCTAAATAGGACTGGCTAAAGGAGAATTGTATTTTAAATGCAATATCATCCAGAAGTGAGTGTAGGGAAGGGTACTTCCTAAGAATCAAAGTAATACTTGCAAAAACATTTTTTGCAGCCTAGTGTTTGGTTTTGTATATTCAAAATGTCACTCAATACTTTGCATATAAGACTTTTATAGCTCCAAGTTAAGATGAATGCTGGCTACCATGAAACAACCTTCTTAAACTTTGCTTGAGGGAAGGGCTTAACTTTAAATATGGCATTCCACAGGAAAAAAAAGGGAAGTTCCTAAAAGCCTTAATTAACCTTTACTCATTTCAGCATATATTATCCTCCAGAGAAGATTGGACCCTCCTGGCTAACAGTTCTCCAAAGGACAAGGCTATTTGGTTAACTTACACTAAGGGTGGAGACTGAGAATTTAAACTCTGCACTGCTTATGCAGCAAAAACATTTTCAAAACACTAATCAATTTCAATGAAGCCTCCATAATTGAAATTTCTCATTTTAGATTTTCTAATTCACCTTAGGACAATAACATTTAAAATGCATTCAGCTTTTCATGAAGATTGTGCTGAAGGCGAAGAAGGAAGCCCCTGTCCCTCCCAAAGCTAAAGCCAAAGCAAAGGCCTCAAGGGCCAAGAAGGCAGTGTTGAAAGGGGTCCACAACCACAAAAACAGAAGATCTGGACATCACCCACCTTCTGGCAGCCCACACTGTGGCTAATATTCAAGGTAGTCCAATATCCTCAGAAGAACGCCCCTAGGAGAAACAAACTTGACCACTAGGCCATCATCAAATTCCCCCTCACCACCAAGTCAGCCATGAGGAAAACAGAAGACAACACCACGCTGGTATTCACTGAGGATGTCAGAGCTGGTAAGAACCAAGTTAGACAGGCTATGAAGCGCTGCAACTTTGATATGGCTAAAGTCAACACCCTAATCAGGCCTGATGGACAGAAGAAAGCATGTGTTCAACTGACTCCTGACTATGATGCTTAGGATGTTGACAACAAAACTGGGATTATCTAAACTGAGTTCAGGGATTTCCCTGCTAGTCCAGTGGCTGAGACTCTGCACTCCCAATGCAGAGGGTCTGGGTTGGATCCCTGGTCAGGGAACCAGGTCCCACATGCCGCAACTAAGAAACAGCATGGCCAAATAGATAAATAAACAAAAACTCTGAATAAACTGAGACCAGCTGGCTAATTCTAAAACAAAAGTTTTCAGTACAAAAATAAAGCATTCAAACTCTTTATAAATGAACTACATAAGTTTATATTTTTTTGCACCATGAAGATTAAAGAATACAGTCTTTTATGAACAATTTAAATCTTAATTTTACTATTCATTATTTTTATAGAAAGCAAAGGGAGTTTGGTTTTAAACGAAATAATCTTGATAAAGTCACTTCACTTTTCTTTCATATATAAACGTGAGATGTTTAGACCATAAAACCACTAATAATCCCTCTGGCTGTAAGAGCTTATGAAGTGATAAAAAAGAAACTTTGGCTCAATTTGGACCTTTCCATATTTTTGCTGTGCTTATATCCCTTACATTATAATAATAATGCTGTAGAACTTAACTTTTCTTGAGGTACTTTCAAACCCATTATCTCATCTACTCATGGAAAGATGTAGTTGGGGAGAAAAGATCTTCATTTTCTTGCTCACATGTTTTTCTCTGATAACTGCTAAGCCTGGCGAATTTATCAAAGCCATAAAATCCTGACCTGGAAAGGTCACTTAATTTATACCTTTTTGCAGCCTTCAATGAAGCCAAGGATCAGAACAACACTGAGTTTTTCAGACTTCATCCTGTGCCTCTTGATTAATTTAGACTCTAAGTGATTATTTTTTTCTTCCTATTTTTTAAAAAATCTGCTAAATGATTTTAAATGGCAAACTAAAACACAATGTACATCCCTGCAAGAAAAGAAACATGACAGGCTACAAATAATGTTTTATTTCAGAGTGAGATCTCACCAAGGAAGCGTAAGCAGATAATCACTTAGAGAAGTTTCAAACATGAGATGGCTTAATTTTGGAATGGAGGATTATGAGTGGCTCATAATACAAAAATCTGGGAGGTTTCTTCCATATACATTCCTTTTAGTTTCTCCATAACTTATTTACATACTCACTCAGTAACTGTATTGAGTACTTGTTACCAGCTCTCCTCGGTGTTTGCTGTCTTGGGGATGTAAAGGCGAATAATAATGGAAAGCAGCCGACACCTACTGAGCGTCTAGTGTGTGCTCGGCCATGCCAAGTGCAGTTTAGGCCAGCCTTAAGCTGCGCTGCCAGGAACAGTGGCCCCTGGCTTCTAACACTGATCTGCTTGCCTGGACTCCATGCTGTTAAGTGCCTCTCATTTTAAGAGTAAGCCAGAGTTATAGCTGTCAAGGGGATTCCCAAAATCTAGCCAGCGGGGTCATCTGCTAATTCTTCCCCAAAATTGATACTTACCTCTAAGTTGTTCATTTGTGTCAACGATTCTTCTCCCACCCACCGCCCCCCCCCCCAAATAAAACAACACAAGTTCAGAAGTTATCTCTACAGAGAACTTTTTTCAGTTCCTTAAATACGCATTTGTTAATTACCTGGTAATTGTTTAGTGCCTTTTTAAATGAAGTGTGAAGTCACTGAAATACTGTGAAAATTTTGGTAGAATTTATGACTTTTCCTTGGGGACTGCTTCATACTGAAATGAGCAGCTACCTTCTCAAGCTTTAAGTAAATGAGCAGTTGGGGCATCAAAGAGGAGGGTCCTACAGTTACTACTTGATTTTTGTAAAAAAATAAAACTCATATTGATAAGGATACAATGAAACAGTCACTAACTAGGAATGTGTGAATCGGTACAACTTTCTGAAAAGCAATTTGAATTCATTCCAGAAAGATGTTCATGCCTTTTGACTAACTCCACCTCTTAGCTAGAATCTATCCTAGGGAATGGACTTGGTACTTGAACCACAGCATATTTATATGCATGTTCACCGGCCCTTAATAGTAATACCACAATATTATATTTATACTCATGTTTACTAGCCCTTCATAGTAATGCCACAATATTAAAAGCAAGTTATAAGTACATAAGAATATGGAAATGAGTAAATACACTGGAATACATAAATTACACACTGGGATGTACACTCGTTTTATGTCATCTTTTCCAAATATTTTGAGTGATACTGGAAAATATTCACCATAAAATTTTAAGTGAGAACAACAGGATCAAACCATTACATACATGAAGATCTTTCTTAAAGATAGATAATTACAGAGAGAAAGAGAAGGAAAAACTGGACCAGATATATAAGCATTAAAAAGAGCTATAATGAAACAAAGCAAAAAATTCTCAAGGCAATCAATCAGTAATAAAAGTTATTTTTTAAAAACCAAGGGAGAGTCACTTAGGATTAAGCAATGGTTTCTTAGATATTATATCAAATCACCAGCAACAAACAAAAAAATAAACTGAACATCATCAAAATTTTGTGCATCAAGGGGACACCATCAGGAAAATGAAAGGACAGCTCACAGAATAGGAAGACATTTTTGCGAACCATATGTCTTCTAGGGAAATTGCAACTAGAATATAAAACGAGCTACTACAACTCATTAATAAAAGATAAGTAACCCATTTTGAAAAATGGTCAAACGAACTGATATTGTTGTCCAGAGAAGGCAAACAAATGCCCACTAGGCATATGAAAAGATGCTCACATAATTAGCCATCAAAGAAATGCAAACCCAAACCACAGTGAGATACCACTTCACACTTACTAGAATTGCTATAGCCAAAATCTCAGATAATAGCAAGTATTGAGGAGTATGCAGCGAAACTGGAATCCTCATACACTGCTGAGGGGAATGCAAAGTGGTACAGCTACTTTGGAAAACAATCTAGTAGTTCTTCAAATGATGAAGTAGTAGGTTACCATTTTTGTTGTTGTTTAGTCGCTTAGTTGTGTCTGACCCTCTTGTGACTCCATGGACTGTAGCCCACCAGGTTCCTCTGTCCATGAGGTTTTTCTAGGCAAGATACTGGAGTGGGTTGTCATTTCCTTCTCCAGAAAATCTTCCCAACTCAGGGATCGAATCCAAGTCTCCTGCATTGCAGGTGGATTCTTTACCACTGAGTCACGAGAGAAGATCTAGTATGTTACCATTTTGTTGTTTAGTTGCTCAGTTGTGTCCAACTTTTGTTACTCCATGGACTATAGCCCGCCAGGCTCCTCTGTCCATGGGATTTTCCAGGCAAGAATACTGAAGTGGGCTGCCATTCCCTTCTCTCTATGGCCCAGCTATTCCACTCCTAGGCACATACTCAGGAGAAATGAAAACATATGTCCATGCAAAAATTTGCATATGGATGTTCATTAAACATTATTCATAATAGCCAAAGTGAAAACAACCCAATTATCCATCAAACAATAAACAGATAAATAAAATGGACTATATACAATGGACTATTACTCAGCAATAAAAATAAACAAAGTACTGATCTGTGTTGCAACATGGGTGAACCTTGAAAGTAAAAGCGGTCAGTCATAAAGAACCACATACTGCATGATTCCAGCTGTCTGAGATATCCAGAACAGGCAAATCTATAGAGATAGGAAATAGATTAGTGGTAAACTAAAGCAAAGGTGGGAGGTGGATAAGGAGAAGGGTGTTGAGGGGGACAGCTGCTAGGCAGGGGGTTTCTTCTGGAGATAATGAAAAAGTTCTAAGATTGACTGTGATGATGGCTGCACAATTCTGTGAATATACTAAAAGCCACTGAATTGTGCACTTTAAATGAGTGAATTGCATGGTAAGTGAACTATATCCTAATAAAGCTGAATTTTTTAAACCAGAAAAAAGAATAATTATTATTTCATTCACCAACCTTACACCAAGCTCATACTATGACTTGTGTTAAGCACAGTGGAAGACACACAAACAAAGAGAACCCCTTGTTTTCAAGGAGTTCACATGAACTAACACTACTATATGCCGTTAGTAACAGTCACCATGTGTGTTATTCACTCAGTCGTGTCCAACTCTTTGTGATACCATAGATTGTAGCCCGCCAGGCTCCTCTGTCCATGGAATTCTCTAGGTGAGAATACTGGTTTGGGTTGCCATTTCCTTCTCCAGGGGGTCTTCCTGACCCAGAGATCAAACCTGTGTTTTCTGTGACTCCTGCATTGCAAGTAGATTCTTTACCATCTGAGCCACTAGGGAAGCCTGAAGTCTCGACAGAACTTAAAACTTCAGTTGCCAGTAGTTAAACCCTGCATCTTTATTGCCTTCTCTCATGGTCCATTTAAGTTTCAGTTCCTGCTCACTGATATGGCTTTGAGGTCTTCTTCATTTCTGACAGCTGAGGAGTTGTCAGTTGTTAAAAATCCATTTCTGGATTTTTAACCTGGCCCAGCTATTAACATTTTCCTAATTTTCTGACATTCTTGGGTGTTGAACTGAAAGGCAATGAAGCTCTTTCACATCAACTCACACATATTCATCTGATACCTCCAAATACAAATATGATTGCATATTGAATGGGCACCTAAGGATCATGTCAATCTCTTTATCTGGCTATTTATAAAACTACACATCCAGATAAGATCCTAGCTCCCCGACTTCACCTGCAATCATATCCCTAATCCATTCCCCTACCCCATGCTCCAGCAATAGCTACCCAGGCTCCATTCCCCGACATTCCATGTAATAGCACATCTTTAAAAAACTTCACTTAGAGATGGTTTTTACATCTAATTTCTATTTCTTTTTTAAAAAAGTTGTTACTTTATATTGGAGTATAGTTGATTAACAATGTTATGTTAGTTTCAGGGGTACAACAAAGTGATTCATATATATGTTCAATTATACATATACATGTATCTATTCTTCTTCAAAAGCCCTGGTGGCTCAGATGGTAAAGAGTCTGCCTGCAATTCAGGAGACCTGGGTTCGATCCCTGGGTCAGGAAGTGCCCCTGGAGAAGGAAATGGCAACCCACTCCAGTATTCTTGCCTGGAAAATCCCATGGACAGAGGAGCCTGGCGGGCTATAGTCCATGGGGTAGCAAAGAGTGAGACACAACTGAGCGACTAAGACGGCAGTTCTTCTTCAAAGTCTTTTCCCAGTTAGATTGTTACAGAATATTGAGCAGAGTTCTCCTTGATACACAGCAGGTTCTTGTTGGTTACCCATTTTAAGTAAAGCAGTGTGTACATGTCAATCCCAAACTCTCGAAATATCCTTCCCTACAATCCTTCCCTGCTTGTAAGCATATGTTTGATTCTCTAAGTCTGTGAGTCTGTTTCTGTTTTGTAAATAAGTTCATTTGTATCATTTTTAAAAACCATTTTGCATATAAGCAATGTCATACAATATTTGTCTTTCTCTGTCTGACTTCACTCGGTATGACAATCTCTAGGTTCATGCATGTTTCTGTAAATGGCATTATTTCATTCTTTTTAATAGCTGAGTAATATTCCATTATATATACATAATCATGATATTTTGTGTTCTTCATTCAGGCTATGAATTCTTCAAAATCTCTGCATTTTCCATTTCAGAAAATGCCAAATGGGGTTTGAAAACATAGCTGATTGTATTATCCATGTCCATTCAAAAGACTGAAAGGGCAGTATGCAGACAGAAGCAACTGACCCAGTGCATGTAATCTGTTGAATTTCATACTGATGCAAGCTGGCTGGTGTAGAAAGTCCCTCTGAGTTCATTAAGAGTGCTCTCTGCTCTCAGAGAACATTTTCTCTGCCCTCTTTAGAAAGGGTAGCCTGCTGAGGAGACAGCAGTTTTATTTTGTGTGCTTCATTAGAGCAAGGAAATATAGTTCACTGTGCTTCAACAAATTCTAGCTGCTAATGGGCTGAGATATTGTGAATGTTGAGTCAGAATTGCTGGGACATCAGAGAGCTGAAGGGGAAAAAAAAACTCAAAGAACCAAAGAAATTGCATTTGTAAGCTTCATTTATATACCACATAGCAAGTGAATCAATAACTTGAAAATGTACAGTGAAGGCCAAAAAGGAGTTGATTGCAATCTTCAAAGAGTCGGCAAAAAGAAAAAGTAGCAGTGCAAATTAAACTCATTCAAAAGAGTAAAGATGGTTGGTTCAAACCTAAGAAGATTCAACTAGGTTAGCAAAAAATCATTATTCCTAGAAGAGATGACACAGGAAAGTAATAGAATATGAAATGTGAATACCATGAAAACCCCACCCAGATGTTGGTTTTGAGAATTTTTTTCTCATAGCATAATTCATGAGAATGTAAAATGGTATCCTTAGGAAGGCTCATGAATATAAAATTAGAAGGTCATCATCAGGGTAAACAGAGTTTTACTAATTAGGGTAGGATGTGAAGAAGTGAAAAATGACCATCTGATCTTCCAGTTTATGCTATTATTCAAAAGCACAGGCAATGTAAAAAAAATCATTCACATTTTATTATTCACTTCTTGTTTATTTTTCAACTTGGACTTTTTAATCCACTTTTTAAAAATATTTATTTTAATTGGAGGATAATTACTTTACAATATTGTTGTGATTTTTGACATACATCAGCATGAATAGGCCACAGGCATACATGTGTTCCCTCCCCTTTCCCTCCCCACCCCATCCCTCCAGGTTGTCACAAAGCACCAGCTTTGGGTTCCCTGCATCATATATCAAAGTCCCATTGGCTATCTATTTTACATATGGTAATGTATATGTTTCAATGCTATTCTCTCAAATCATCCCACCCGCTCCTTCTACTGTGTCCGAAAGTTTGTTCTTTATGTTTATGTCTCCTTTGCTGCCCTGCGTGTAGGACCGTCGGTACCATCTTTCTAGATTCCATATACAGGTGATGTTTGTCTTTCTCTTTCTGACTTAGTTTCACTCTGTATAATAGGCTCCAGGTTTATCCACCTCACTAGAACTGACTCATATGTGTTCCTTTTTATAGCTGAGTAATATTCTATTTTGTGTATGTACCACAACTTCTTTACCCATTCATCTGCTGATGCATATATGTAGGTTGCTACCATGTCCTAACTGTTGTAAACAGTGCTGCAATGAACATTGGGGTACATGTGTCTTTTTCAATTCTGGTTTCCTCAGGGTATATGCCCAGTGGTGGGTCTGCTGGGTCATACGACAGTTTATTCCTAGTTTTTGAAGGAATCTCCATGTTGCCCTCCATAGTGGTTGAATCAGGTTGCTTTCCTACAAACAGTGTAAGTGGGTTCTCTTTCCTCCACACCCTCTCTAGCAATTATTGTTTGCAGACTTTTTGATGATGGCCATTCTGACTGGTGTGAGGTGATACCTCATTGTGGTTTTGATTTGCATTTCTCTAATAATAATCAGTGTCGAGCATCTTTTCATGTGTTTATTAGTCATCTGTATGTCTTATTCAGAAAAATGTTTAGGTATTCTGCCCACTTTTTGATTGGGTTGTTTGTTTTTCTGGTATTGAGCTGCACTTTTAATTTCATTTAGATATTCATACTTTTTTACCTGTGGAAATACCATTACATGGCTCATCAATGACAACAGTCTTTTCAACATCCCTTTCCCATTCTACACTTTTTCACTCTTCCTTCACACACACACACACATGCACATACACACATCTCAATCAACTGTCAGACATCTTTAGGGTGAATTTAATGGGAATTCCCAAGATGAGAATCCCATCTGATCAGATGACCACAGATCATAACTTAAAGAATTTGTCTTATGGCATCTCTTCCAGAGTCCTGGTCTTGAGTTCAGAATAGTTTTCATTCAACACATGAGGATGGGGTTAGTTGACTAGAGGACTAATAGGAAATGATTATGTCTCAGACTACATGCCTTCATTATGACAGCTTTCTCATCAGTCAACACCACCAGAGCATGGGACACAGGCAAAGGCATGTATATATCTCTAACGCCACAATGAAAAAGTAACTCAGGGCAAATCAGACTGATAAAAGTACCATGTACAAGACTCATGTTCATATCGCCCATGTATATCATCTCTGTTTAAAAAAATGGAAAAAAAATTTGCCCAGGAGGAGTACAACATTTATTCATATGTTTCAAAAAATCTGGTTGTGTCTCATGTTAACTAATACAAAGCATCTTGTGTGAGTGGCTCCTCTGGTTTGCACTCACACAAAGAGAAGGAACTCAGAACATTCAAAGGAACCTCTCATCCAACTCTGTAGCATGATCACCGCTACAGAAAGCAAGCCACTGACCAAGGGCTCAGAAAGAAAGATGTACTCAGTGCCCGCAGGACTCTCAGCATATTTTCAGCCTATAATTACAATCTTCCCTGAACTGTCCCAGCAGCTGATTTAAGCCACATCTGAACAGTTTCACTTCACATATCCTCCTGAGAAAGGTGAAGTGCCAGCAGTGAAGAAAAAAAGAAGTGTTATACTGAAAACACGATTCAACAACAAAATTGCATATATATATGCCCTCAGCTATGTTCTTATCTATGTGTCTATAAATATTTAATCTATATGTCTACAGAGTTACACACAATGATTTTATGCATGTAAAACATTTTTATCTTTATGGCTACATTTTGTATATCAATATTTCATGAAGTTAATATATACACATATAACGATTTTAACTTTGTATCAATATAAACTCACATATATTAGTATGAATCTGCATAAATTTCTTGGCCATTGTGGGTGTGTGTTGTATGCGTGTAGAAAGCCACAAAGCAAAATCATGGCATTCTCATGGTAGTTCTATCAAGATGCAATTATAGATATATTTCTTTATTAAAGCAGTGGGGTATAAGAAAACTAGATCTGTACATATAAAACTAATTTAGTAGATACCTTGTATGAAATGAGAATGCAATCTTTCATCGATTTAAAATTGAAGAAAGGTGGGTAGCCACATATATATCAATGAAGTTAGAACACAACTCTCAACATACATAAAAATAAACTCAAAGTTGCTTAAAGACATAAACATAAGACATGACACCATAAAACTTCTAAAAGAGATCATACTCAAAACATTCTATGACATAAATCACACCAGTTTTCTTAGGTCGGTCTCCCAAGGTAATAGAAATGAAGACAAAAACAAACAGATGTGACCTAATCAAACCTATCAGCTTTTGTATAGCAAAGGAAACCATAAACAAAACAAACAAAATCTACAGAATGAGAGAAAATATTTGCAAACAATGTGACTGACAAGGGCTTAACATCCAAAATATACAAACAGCTCATAAGACTCAAGAACAAAAAATAAGCAAACCTATCAAAAAATGGGCAGAAGACCTAAAAAGGCATTTCTCCACAGAAGACATATAAATGGCCAATAAGAACATAAAAAGATGCTCACCATCACTAATTATTAGGGAAATGCAAATCAAAACTACAGTGAGGTACTACCTCACACTAGTCAGAATGGTCATCATTAAAAAATCTACAATTAGCAAATGCTGGAGAGGGTGTGGATAAAGGAAACTTTCCTACACTGCTGGTGGGGATGTAAGTGGGTGCAGCCACTATGAAAAAATGTATGGAAGTTCCTCAAGAACTAAAACTAGAGTTGCAATATGATTCAGCAATCCTGCTCCTGGGCATATATCCAGACAAAAGTATAACTCAAAAGGATATAAGCACCCCAATGTTCATAGCAGCACTATTTACAATAGCCAAGACATAGAAAGAACCTAAACGTCCATCAAAAGATGAATGGATAAAGAAAATGTGGTACAATACATATATACAATGGAATACTACTCAGCCATAAAAAGAATGACATAATGCTATTTGAAGCAAAATGGCAACTAGCAATTATTTAGCAATGCAACTAGTGATTATCATACTAAATGAAGTAAGAAAGAGAAAGGCAAATACCCATATGATGTCACTTATATGTAGAATCTAAAATATGACACAAATGAGCCTATCTATGAAACACAAACAGAATCAAGGACACAGAGAACAGATTTGTGGTTGCCAAGGGGGAAGGTGTCTGGGAGGGATGGAGCGAGGTTGGGGTTCGCAGATGTAATCTTCTATGTATAGAATGGATACAAAATAAGGCCGTACTGTATAGCACTGCCAAAGAATGCTTAAACTACTGCCCAATTGCACTCATCTTACACGCTAGCAAAGTAATGCTCAAAATTCTCCAAGCCAGGCTTCAACAATACATGAACCATTAACTTCCAGATGTTCAAGCTGGATTTAGAAAAGGCAGAGGAACCACAGATCAAATTGCCAACATCTGCTGGATCATCAAAAAAGCAAGAGAGTTCCAGAAAAACATCTATTTCTGCTTTATTGACTATGACAAAGCCTTTGACTGTGTGGACCACAACAAACTCTGGAAAATTCTTTAAGAGATGGGAATACCAGACCACCTGACCTGCCTTCTGAGAAATCTGTATGCAGATCAGGAAGCAATGTTAGAACTGGACATGGAACAACAGACTGGTTCCAAATAGGAAAGGAATACGTCAAGCCTGTATATTGTCACCCTGATTATTTAACTTATTTGCAGAGTACATCATGAGAAACACTGGGCTGGAGGAAGCACAAGCTGGAATCAAGATTGGTGGGAGAAATATCAGTAGCCTCAGATATGCAGATGACACCACCCTTATGGCAGAAACTGAACAACTAAAGAGCCTCTTGATGAAAGTGAAAGAGGAGAGTGAAAAAGTTGGCTTAAAGCTCAACATTCAGAAAACTAAGATCATGGCATCTGTTCCCATCACTTCACGGCAAATAGATGGGAAACAGTGCAAACAGTGTCAGACTTTATTTTTTGGGGGGCTCCAGAATCACTGCAGATGGTGACTGCAGCTATGAAATTAAAAGATGCTTACTCCTTGGAAGGAAAGTTATGACCAACCTAGACAGCATATTAAAAAGCAGAGACATTGCTTTGCCAACAAAGGTCCCTCTAGTCAAGGCTATGGTATTTCCAGTAGTCATGTATGGATTTGAGAGTTGGATTGTGAAGAAAGCTGAGCACTGAAGAATTGATGCTTTTGAACTGTGGTGTTGGAAAAGACTCTTGAGAGTCCCTTGGACTGCAAGGACTCCTCCATCTTACAGGAGATCAGTCCTGGGTGTTCACTGGAAGGACTGATGTTGAAGCTGTCCAATATTTTGGCCACCTGATGAGAAGAGCTGACTCGTTTGAAATGACCCTGATGTTGGGAGAGATTTAGGGCAGGAGGAGAAGGGGAAGACAGAGGATGAGATGGTTGGATGGCATTACCGACTCAATGTACATAAGTTCGGGTAAACTCCGGGAGTTGGTGATGGACAGGGAGGCCTGGCGTGCTGCAGTCCGTGGGTCGCAAAGAGTCAGACATGACTGAGTGACTGAACTGAACTGAACTGTATAGCGCTGGAACCATATTCAGTACTTTATGATAAACATTAGTAGGAAAGGAATACTTAAAAGAGAACATATATATATATATATATATATATATATATATAACTCAATCACTTTGCTGTCTAACAGAAATTAACATGACATTATTAATCAACTGTATTTCAATAAAATAAAAAAAAATTTTTAATAAAATTGAAGAAAGGAAAATCATAAATGAGGACAGCTATCATAGGTCAGGTTCCCCAAAAAACAGATTCTGAGATCAAAATGTGTCTTCATGATGTCTATTAAAAGCTGCCCTTAGGAAGCACTGTTCTTGGGTGTGTGGGAGTAGGATGGGGAGAGGGAGGAACTGAACTGCTCCTCAGGATCCAAAGGAGCCTCAGTTAACCCCAGAGGAAGTTCTGGATCTTGGTGGCCTTTCAGAGACATCCAAGAGTGAGGCAGGAGACTGGGTCTTTACACCCCTGCCTTGATCAGCCATAGGATGTTGGCTGCCCCTGGGGAAGGAGTAAAAACCTTGACAAGGGAAGACAATGCCTGGGGATGAACTCAACTATGAGCCCTCAGCAGTGACACCGCCAGCAGCTGGGGAAATGGTAGGGGGCCTGGGTGGTACACCCAGCATCACTACAAAATTCTTGTGAGTCCATAACTTTTTTTTTTTTGGGCCACACCATGAGGCTTGTGGGGTCTTAGTTCCCCAACCAGGAATCGAACCCCAGGCCACTGCAGTGAAAGCACCAATTTCTAAGCACTAGACCACCAGGGAATTCCCCAATCATAATATATTTTTTTTAATGATAGCTATTAGAATCCACCTGCCAATGCAGGAGACGCAGGTTCAATCCCTGGGTCAGGAAGAATCCCTGGAGAAGGAAATGGCAACCCACTCCAGTATTCTTGTCAGGAAAAATCCCACGGATAGAGGGGCCTGGCAGGCTACAGTCCATGGAGTTGCAAAGAGTCAGACACAACTTAGCGACTAAACAACAACAACTTATTTGTTACTCTTAATTAGAAGTCCCCTGCTCTATCAGAGATTCCTTCTGAACTTTATGATTTTTTTCTCCTGATATTCTGCCTTTTTAGATCACTGAGTCAACTGTAGTGCAGGTTTTTCATGTGGAAAAACAGCTTTAATCACCTTGTAGAGAAACCTGACGGACAAAATGGTTGCCCACTTTGCAGAAAGGGCTCCAGTTCCTTTATCTGCACAATAAGAATGGTAATAATAGTAACAACCTCATGGGGTGTAGAGAATAAATTAAATTATCCATGCAAAGGTCTTAGAAGAGTACTGTCACACCATTAGCTATAATGAGCATTATTATTTTTGGAAAACTCTATGAACTCAATATCACTGTGTGGTTATGAAGATGTACTCAGAACTGCTTCATAAACCAGCTCAAGGGGTCAATACCAGGAATGTCTTTTCGGGTAGTAGACTTCACCCTACCTCTGGTTGACTTCCACATGAGTGATAAGAAAACAAGAAAACAAGAGAAACTTATTATTAAGTTTCTCCTCTGTTCACGGTTTTATCATAAGGAGATAGAGCTTCAAAAGACAATTGAGAATAGAATACCTACTTCCAGAAGTGTATCAGGTGGCACTAGTGGTAAAGAACGCCCTGCTATTGCAAGACACATAGGAGACACCGGTTCAATCCCTGGGTTGGGAAGATCCCCTGGAGGAGGATGTGGCAACCCACTCCAGTATCCTTGCCTGGAGAATCAAATGGACAGAAGAGCTTGCTAGGCTACAGTCCATAGGGTCACAAAGAATTGGACACGACTAAAGTGACTTGGCATGCATGCACCATAAGTGTATGACCTTGGATGAGTTGCTTATCTTTGGGGCCCTACATTCCTATCTGTAACAGGATTAGGATTTTATGTGATTCATAAAACCACATAAATTACAATAGGATTAGGTATCAGTGAAGGTAATGGGGGTACAGGAGTGAACATGGATGACAAAATTAGAAAACTTGGTTTAACACAGTGACATACATACCACCTGGTCCCGTGCCCTTGCTGGAGGTGGACCTCAGATCGATGGTACCCACCTTGTCTGTGGCCAAGGCACTCATCCAGGGTGTCTGGGCTCCCTAAGGTTATACAGCTAATGAGTTCCTCACCTGAGTCTTGTCTGCAAAATTTCTTTCTTGGAGTCTCATAAAAAGGATACTGTGACAAGGGAGATAATAATAGTACCTATAGATAGATAATAACCTATAACAGGAAGATAATAGTAGTACCTATGCCAGGTGTTGCTGTGCAAAGTAAATCAGATCATCTCAGGTATCCAGGTAGAGCACTTTGAATAACACACCTCCAGAGCAGGTGCTCAGTTATTTTTGCCATTATTCTCCTTATTAAAATAGTCCATAGCCCCTACAAGACTCAAGAAACGCTGCTCTGGATATCCTCAGTTAAACCCTGAGTTGGAGAGACACCATTAGAAAGTGTGGCTTGGACCATGGTTTTTAGACTTGGTTTTTTAAAAATTAGTCCCTAGTGTTGCACAACTGGCCTCACTGAGGGATGACATAAGAGGCCAACCACATGGTACCCACTACTCATCTACTGGCCCCACCCCTTGTCACAGCATCCTTTTTATGAGGCTCCAAGGAAGAAATTTTGTAGACAAGACTCAGGGGAGGAGTTCATTAGCTGTATAACCTTAGGGAGCCCAGACACCCTGGATGAGTGCCTTGGGCACAGACAAGGTGGGTACCGTCTGTCTGGAGTCCACCTCCAGCAAGGACACAGGACCAGGTGGTATCCGTGTCACTGTGTTAAACCAAGTTTTCTAATTTTGTCATCCATGTTCACTCCTGTACCCCCATTCCCTTCACTGATACTTAATCCTACTGTAATTTATATGGTTTTAAGAATCACATCAAATCCACTGAGGAATAAATACATTTGAGGGATTCCTGGATGGCTCAGTGGTAAAGAATTCGCCTGCCAATATAAGAGATGCAAGAGATATTAGTTTGATCCCTGAGTTGGGAAGATCTTCTGGAGTAGGAAATGGCAACCTGCTGCAGTATTCTTGCCTGGTAAATACCATGGACTGAGGAGCCTGGCGGGCTTATAGTCCACGGGGTTGCAAAGAGTCAGACGTGACTCAGCACAGCACAGCACATACCTCAGCAGAGCAACAAATTCACACGGAATGAATGAGCGCCTCGTTTCCTATTACACCATTTGCTCTGTCTTATGGGTGTTGTCCATCCTGTTTAAATGAATTTTGATCTTCTACTGTTGTGAAAATGTAAGAGGCTGGGAAGGAAGAGGGACTGGTAGGTTGCAACGAGATGAAAAACAACCAAGGGATTTCTAAGACACCCGATGGTGATAGTTTTCAAAGCAAACAAAATTGCTCTCAGAAAAATATCATACAGGCAAAGAAAAAGAAATCACTTGAAAATCAATCCTGTTTACATCTTAGAAAGGCATTTCTTATAGAGCTAATACATTCTTAATTCTTAGTCTAACAGAACTCTACCCTGTTTTCTGCTGCTCTGAATATAAATCCCTCTTTTTAAAAAAAAAAAATATTTTAAGCCTGACATTTCAAAGAGAGTGGTCCTTGGGCTTTTTCATTCCAGTGTAGCCTGAAAGCTGCTAGGTTTCCTTTAACAGAACATTTCAATTTCATACAGAAGCCCAGTGACCTTGAGTACAACAGTGAGTTTTAAGAAGACCAATAAAAATTCTGGAGAAAGTTTCTTGAATTCCCTCAGAAAACCAGAAATTAATTAGTGGATCCTAATTATTTAGAAGAATTATGCTAAGGGCAGCTTTATTATCTCTTGCTTAACAATCCTATGGAGGCAGAAACATTTTGCCTTCATACTTTCTACACAGCCTGCTATGCAATGTCCAAACATCTGAGGGAAATGGGAAGAAATAGGCTGAAAAACAGTAAAAATACACAGCAATTAAAACAGCAACAACTCACATCTGTGTTGTACTTCACAGTTTGTGAAGTGCTTTCATAAATATATCTTACATGATCTTAATAAAAACTCTGGTGACAAAGTCTAAACTTTCCTTTGCTGCTTTACAAGACTGTTAGAAGTCAAACTGTTTCTTGCAAAATTCTTATGTTGAAATCCTAACCCCCAGGACCTCAGAATGTGACCTTATTTCGAAGGAGAGTCTTTACAGAGGGAATGTAGTTATAATGAGGTCCTCAGGGTGGGGTCTAAGTCAGTATGACTGGTATTCCTACAAAAAGAAGAAATCTGGACACAGACATGTACACAAGGAGAAGGCAGAGATGAAGATGAAGGCAGAGACCACGGTGATGCTCCTACAAGCCAAGGAACACCAAAGACTGCCAGCAGATGGCCAGAAGCCAGGCAGGAGGCAGGGGACAGACTCGCCCTCAGAGTCCTCAGAAGGAACCAGTCCTGCCGACACATTAATCTTGGATTTCAAGCCTCCAGAACTGTGAAACAATAGATTTCTACTGTTTAAGTTGCTCCATGTGTGTATTTTGTTACGGCAGCCCGAGCAAACTAATACAAAGGCTCCTCAGTCTGCCCCTCTTTTTCCTCTGGCATCTCCTCCCATCCCTCCTTCCAAGGATTCTACACTTTACACTGAGCATCCTAGTCAGGACTCTTTGTGCAGGGAAGCTGCCAGCTGTTGTTATGGTTTTTTAATAATTACTTTTATTTACTTATTTATTTGGCCGTGCCAGGTCTTCAGTTGCAGCATGAGAACCCTTAGGGCTTCCCTTGTAGCTCAGCTGGTAAAGAGTCCGCCTGCAACGCAGGAAACAACGGGTTTGACTCCTGGGTCGGGAAGATCCCCTGGAGAAGGGATAGACTACCCACTCCAGTATTCTTGGGTTTCCCCAGTGGCTCAGACAGTGAAGATTCCACCTGCAGTGTGGCAGACCTGGATTCGATCCGTGAGTTGGGAAGATCCCCTGGAGAAGGGCATGGCAACCCTCTCCAGTATTCTTGCCTGGAGAATCCCCATGACAGAGGAGCCTGGCAGGTTACAGTCCATGGGGTCACAAAATGTTGGACACAACTGAGTGACTAAGCACAGTACATATGTGAACTCTTAGTTGCAGCATGTGGGGTCTAGTGACCTGACCAGGGACTGAACCTGCATTGGGAGTGTAGAGTCTTAGCCACTGACCACTAGGGAAGTCCTTGTTACAGTATTAATTGATAGAAGTAGAAAACCTTGCCTGGCAGGGCTCACTACACATTTCAGAATATGTGGGGAGACAATCTACCCTTTCTAGTTTCATGAGATATTAATAGACACCAAACTTTGGGAGCCTACACTCATTCCATTATTAAGTTTTCAGCTTGGTTCATAACAAGAAAAAAAAAGCTAAACTCAAGTTCTTGCCTATGTCTTTAGCTCTAACAATTTGGCATATTTTTTAAAACACCCTAGAGTGTAAGGAGTATTCAGAGGGTCAGTCACTCCAGCTTGTGGATGGAGTTGGTGGAGAACAGGAACATGGCATGTAGCTCCTATGAACATCCTCTGCCAGACATTCTGTGGCAGTACTTCTATCTGGGAGCAAGGTGTTTGTCCTCCTCTTGAGTCTGGATGGGCATGGTGACCACCTAACCTACAGAATCCAGAATGCAGGTTTCCCGGCCAGACTGTAAGACACAGGCAACATCTCCTTGCCCAGCATTTTGTTCCCACATCAGATGGATTGTCTTAGATGTCACACTCCAGAACCGCTGCTCTCAATAAAGAAAGAGGCAAAGCAAGGAATAAAGAAATTCCTCTCGTGAGCATGCAGTTTAACCTGTGGCTGAAGAACTGGATTCACAAGCTCTCAAAATATGGGCAGTGACCCTGAAGGTCTTTTAATATATCACTCCGCCCAGTTTATACCTCCTGCTGTGGTTCAAGAGAACAGGATGGGAACAGAAAATATAGATGCTGCTCCTCTGCTAAGATGAGCGACCACCTCTGCCCTCACTTGGAATAACAGAATCATGTGTTTTGGAGTCAGACATACTAACTGGGGCCTTGAGCAAGTTGCTTAATCTCTCAGAAATTCGATTCCCTTTCTTTCTGTGAAAGTGAAAGTCACTCAGTCGTGTCCGACTCTGCGACGCCATGGACTGTAGTCCTCCAGACTCCTCTATCCATGGAATTCTCCAGGCAAGAATACTGGGGTGGGTAGCCGCTCCCTTCTTCAGGGGATCTTCCCAACCCAGGGATCAAATCCAGGTCTCCCGCATTGCAGGCGGTTTCTTTACTATCTGAGCCACCAGGGAAGCCCCTTTCTTTCTGAACTAAAGATAAAAATATTTTCAGGGTGGTTGTGAGCATTAAAGGGATTGTTGTTGTTTAGTTGCTATGTCATGTTCAACTCTTTGTGACCCCATGAACTGCAGCCCGCCAGGCTCCTCTGTCCACGGGATTTTCCATTCAAGAATACTGGAGTAGGTAGCCGTTTCCTTCTCCACGGGATCTTTCTGACCCAGGGACTGAACCTGCATCTCCTGCATTGCAGGCAGGTTCTTTACCACTGAGCCACCTTGGAAGTCCAGTAGAGTGATGATGAGTTTATATAAAGGGCCTGGTGGTACCAGGCAAGTGAGTGCTCAATGAAGACACCTACAGGGCCAGAGGACCCCTCTCACAAGCCCTCAGGCCTGAGAATACCCTTATGTCAACTCAGGTCCCTCATGGGAAAGGATGACAAGGCTGGAATATTCCAGACACACATGATAGCAAGTCCAATATTTATATTAAAATATACATTTGACAATGTGCTTAAGTCATTACACCAAAAGTACTCTGCTTCTCTGAAGGGCTCCTGTTTAAGACACTCCTGGGTGCAGCCAATTTGTAATATCATGGGTATTTTGCTGAAGGCAGGGACTCTGGAGCCACTGAGCCCTCCAGGATGTCACAGGGCCATGGGAGACAAACATAGCAGCCTCTGAGAAAGAGGATGAAGGGATTATTGTCTCTACTGTACAGAAGGGGAACCTGAGGATCAGAGAAGTCAACATGACTTAGACAAGGTCACACAGCGAGTAAGAGGCAGGCCTAACAGAACACAGATGTCCTGGCTTTCCTGGTGGGCGCTCTTCCCTAACACACATGGTGCCTCCTGGGGACCTAAGCTAAAATCTTTGCACAGCATTTAACAAGATGGTGATGTTTTTCCTTTGGGAAATACCTAGAGAAGCACCAGGGGTAGAAGCTGAGACTTCTAACAGGAATAGTGAGAGGAAGCATTGTATTTTCAGTAAAGGCTTGGGAGGGGCCAGGGGAGAGTGATGTCCAGCCAGGGAAGCATCAGAGAGGGCTTACTTCCCGAGGGATCCCTCCCCACAGCCCCAGAATTGTCAACAGAGGTTACTGAAATCTGGAAATGTTACCAGTGTGGCTCTTCTTGTGAAAACTGAATACAGAGGAGGCTATGTGTGGTGGCCAGGTTGGGCCACGTGAAGCAGATGACCTGCACAGACCCAGGGGCACCAAGACCAAGGGTCCCCTGAGGAAGAAAGCCCAGGGCTCCCCGGCCCTCCCATAAAGGACTCTGTGGTGTCACCTGCTGGGAAACTGGTCAGACCAGGGGTAAGCAGCTCTTCACAGAGTGGGAGACTCTCCTGACATCTGTGTTACGAGAAGTAAAACCACCTGATTGACCAGTGACCTCTGACAATCAGGTGAAAGAATGTATCCTTATATTTTTCTCATCAAAAGAGACTTGTAGGACCTCCCTGGCAGTCCAGTGGTGAAAGGCTTCATACTTCCAATGCAGGGGGTGTGGGTTCAATCCCTGGTCAGGGAACTAAGATCCCACATGCCATGCAGCATGGCCAAAAAAGAAAAAGAGTGGATATGGTCATATGCATAAAAGACTCACTTTGATGGACAGAAGAAACTAACATAATACTGTGTTTTTATACTCCAATAAAAATTTTTAAAAAGCAAAAGAGACTTGCACACATCCATTAAAATCATCACACATTTTCCAGGATATCTTCAGGTCTTCTAGGGATCCCAGGTTCCCAGGTTAAAGTAATTAATTAGGCTTTTGTTTTGAATATTTTGTGCAAATTAATTTATGGGGCAGGTTTATTCTACATTGGAGAAAGCAAGTACTCCATGTTTATTTCAAGATATTTAAAATTTGTTCTGAAATTTGCTGGAATGAAAACCAAAGCATGTATTATATATGAAATGACTCACAGTTGTTAACAAAAATCAAATCCTCCCTTAAAATAGATAGCTGCAATTTTGTCAGCTAAACAAAAATAGAAACAACAGCTTTTTACTGCTTTCGTAAGCAAAGGTGCAATGAAAAAAATGTGTCCTTCTTTAGAGAAAAGTTGAGCTTTGCTTGGTCCCTTATAATCAGAAGGAGAGATAAAGGAGAATTAGATGGAGCATCTTCCTTCCTACTAACCTACTCCCAAGTCAAATTATTGTATGAAAATTTTTATCCTCCAAAACATCCACTGAATATGTGTTAGACTATTCCCCACAATATTTAAGTACTTTCCAATCAGCCATAGAGGACATAAGTGAGAAATGAGTATCTCAGAACTCGACATTAAACAAATATCCACTGAAAAAAAGCAACTTCCAAACACGTGGGTATAAATGATGTATTTCTCTCTGCACTTTGGTCTATAAATGAATGACTTAAAAATAAGTTCAGAAGCAAAGTTTAAGAAGCTTTAGAAAATCTAGGATTGCTAAAGGATGTTTTTAAAATTGAAGACTCTTTGAAAGCCCCATAATTTCCTCTTAATAAGCATTTGCTTACTTTTAAAAGTGATGATTTCATAATAGCCAAAATGCCTCTGATGAATGACTATTAAAATTAAGTTCACCTTATTTGAAACATGGCAAGAAAAGGTCAAAATGAAATCATCTCCTTTTGCTTTTAACTGCTTTTATAGATAGAAGCCTAAATTACCTCTGTTGGCTCTGAGCTCACAGCTCCTACGGACTTGTCCACGGCCAGCCTGTGCCACAGGTCGGGGGGAGGAGGCAGTGGCTCCAGCACCAGGGATAGCAAAGAATCCAGGCTCAAGGAGCAGATGCTTTCTCAATAGACACTTTCTGGGCAAAATTGTGTATGGTTAGTAACTATCAGCATGTTTTAGGCAACGAATTTCCAGCCAAGGCATTGTTTCCCTTTTCAACAACGTGCTCTGTAGAAAAAAAAAAAGAAGAAGTATATTTCAGTTCAGTTCAGTTGCTCAGTCATGTCTGACTCTTTGCGACCCCATGGACTGCAGCACACAAGGCCTCCCTGTCCATCACCAACTCCTGGAACCTATTCAAACTCACGTCCATTGAGTCGGTGATGCCATTGAACCATCTCATCCTCTGTCGCCCCCTTTTCCTCCCGCCTTCAATCTTTCCCAGCTTCAGGGTCTTTTCAGATGAATCAGGTCTTCACATCAGGTGGCCAAAGTATTGGAGTTTCAGCTTCACCATCAGTCCTTCCAATGAATATTCAGGGCTGATTTCCTTTAGGATGGACTGGTTCGATCTCCTTGCAGTCCAAAGGACTGTCAAGAGTCTTCTCCAACACCACAGTTCAAAAGCATCAATTCTTCAGTGCTCAGCTTTCTTTATAGTCCAACTCTCACATCCATACATGACTACTAGAAAAACCATAGCTTTGACTAGACAGACCTTTGTTGGCAAAGTAATGTCTCTGCTTTTTAATATGCTGTCTAGGTTGGTCATAACTTTTCTTCCAAGGAGCAAGCATCACTTAACAGTGCTAAATATTCACTGAATGCCTGAATATTCTGCTGGATGCAGTACAAATGGTCTAGGAAGAAAAGAGTACTACGATTGGAAGAAGAGGTGGGAAAAGTGGAGGAAGGCATGAACAGGAGTGTGGTTTCTTCACACAGACAACTAGTCCTTACCCTGGAGAGTCAATCCTGTGAGATAACCAAGCGAGCAGAGCACCTAGCAGATACTGGACACATGTCCTCTGAGGTGGCACAGGAAGGGGCTCCAGGCGATGCCAATGCCTGATTAGGACACCTTGTGAGCTGCTTTTCCATGAGCAGAAATTGGGTTCTCTAGGCTGCCTTGCTTGTGACCACAGTGGAACAACTGAATAGAGTTAGGGCTCTCATCCTGATGGTAGAATGTGAAGAGCAACGAGAATAAAATGCCCCCAATTACTAATAAATAGAAGAGAACTATGCATAAAATTTAACTCATTTCTTCCATGACATGACTTGGAGCTTCAGTGATCTTGCAGACTTAGTGCCATCCTTTCTCCCACCTGGAAGGTAATGGTTTCTGGATAACCATTCAAGCCACTGGTTCTAACAGTCCGTAAACCACCGTGCAACAAGGCTAAAGATTACCACTGTCTCCATTTCGGTCTAACACAGCTCAGAGAAGGAAAGCAAACAAATCTCAGGGAAAAGCAATTCTGTAAAATAGAGCACTTGTGAAGCTATAGTGGCTTAGAATTTTTACCGATATCCATTCTCACTTTTGAGACAAAAAGAGTAAGAACAGGGTAATATTTTAATAGTAATGACATTCAAATATGATCCATTTGAAAAAGGCTAATATATGAAAGTTTACTATAAGAGAACTAAATTGACACTATTTATTCAAGGTTCAGAATAATGTATTTCTCACTTTGCAAAAGGATTCTCTTTTGTAATTCTCCTTAAATAGCCAGCTTCAATAAGCACCAACAGCATTGCTGGGCTCTGAAATTATGACTTACCACCAATCATTCTGGAATAGCTATGGCAGAAAGTAAAAAAGGTGTGCCCTTCTCCTAACTCTGCTGGACAGGCTAAATGTTTCTTTTGCCCTCTAGTGTACCAGTTTACAAAGACTTTACGTAAAATTTTAAACATTTTACATAGCCAGCATAAAAACGATCACCAAAAGGAAGAGCTTCTATTTAATTCATTTCTAAGGTGCTCTTTGCTTTTAGGTATGAAGATCATGATACCTTCCATAGACACCAATATTTTTCCAGATGGAATGTGGTACAGAAGGAGCTCAAACTGCAAAACAGAGGAAAAGTTTGCAACAGGCTTCCAGATTATAAACTGGAAATTTTAGACCAGAGAGACCTAACAAACACCTATAGAACATTCCATCCAATACCAGCAGAATACACAGTCTTGTCAAACACACAAAGAACATCATTCAGGATAGATAATATGGTAGGCAATAAAACAAGTCTTAACAAATTTAAAAAGATAAAAAAAAATCTCACCAAGTATATTTTCCAAGAATAAAACTAGAAATCAATAACAGTAGGAAAACTGGAAATTTCACAAATATGTGGAAATTAAACAAAACACTAATGAACAATCAACAGGTCAAAGAAGAAATCAAAAAATACCTTGAAACAAATGAAGATGAAAACATTACACCAAAACTTACAAGATGCAGTATATGTAATTCTAAGAGGAAAGTATACAGTTACTAATGCCTAGATTAAGAAAAAAAATAGAAAGACCTCAAATAGGCAGCCTAACTTCACACCTTAATCACCTAGAAAAAAATAAAAGAAATAAAGGCCAGAAAAACAACCAAAAAGATCAATGAATGTAAAAGTTGTTTTTTTTTTTTTAAATAAACAAAATTGACAAACCTTTAGCTAGACTAAGGAAAAAAATGTGAAAGCGTTGGTCACTCAGTCATGTCCAACTCTTTGTGATTCCATGAACTGGAGCCCGCCAGGCTCCTCTGTCCCTGGAATTCTCCAGGCAAGAATACTCGAGTGGGTTATCATTCCTTTCTCCACGGCATCTTCCTAATCCATCAATCAAACCCGGGTCTCCTGCATAGCAGGCAGATACTTTACCATCTGAGCCATCAGGGGATCTTATTTTTTAAATAAAATTCACCAAAGCATTTTGGATTTGTCCATAGGACAGAGGTTTTTTAAAATGTTACTTCTGATTTGGAAAAGAAAAGACTCAAATAAATAAAATTGGAAATGAAAGAAGAGACATTGTAATTGACGCCACAGAAATACAAAGGATCATAAAAGACTACTATGAACAACCAGGTGCCAACAAACTGGATGAGCTAGGAAAAATGGAAAATTCCTAGAAACATGAATCAATGAAGAAATGAACCACTATTAATTATGAAGAAATAAAAATTCTGAACAGAGCAATAATGAGTAAGGTGATTGAGTCAGTAATCAAAAACTTCACAGCAAAGAAAATCTCCACCAAAAGGCTTTATGGTTAATTCTAGCAAACATTTAAATGATTAACACAATTCTTGTGTTAATCTTGTGATTAACACAAATGAAACACAAATTCTTCTCCAACTCTTAAAAAAAAAAAAAAATGGAAAGGAGCAAACAGTCCCAAACTCATTTTATTGCCAGCATTACTCCAATACCAAAACTAGATAAGGACACTACAAGAAAGAAAACTTATATCCCTGATAAATAGAGTAAATTCCCAATAAAATACTAGTAAACAAAGTTTCATAGCGAATTTAAAAGATTATTTACCATAATCAAGTGGGATTTACCTCTGGGATGCAAGGATAGTTCAACATAAGCAAATCAATAAATGCAACACATCACATTAACAGAATGACAGAATATATCATCTGATCATCTCAAATGGTGATCAGAGACAGAAGAGCATTTGATAAAATTCAACATCTGTTCATGATAAAAACTCTTAACAAATTAGACATAGAAGGAACATACCTTAACATAATAAAGGCCATACATGGCATGCCCCCAGCTAACATCATACCTAGCAATGAAAAGCTTTTCCTCTAAGATTAAGAACAAAACAAGGATGCTCACTCTTGGCTCTTTATTCAACATAGTACTAGAAGTCCTAGCCAGAGCAATTAGGCAAGAAAGATAAATTAAAGGCATCCATATTATAAAGGAATAACTAAATTCATTCTTGTAATCATTCACAATATATACATGTATCAAATCATGACACTGTACACCCTAAACTTACACAATATTATATGTTAATTATATCTCAATAAATCTAGGAAAGGAAGAATAAAACATCTAAAAGGACAGACAATGTATTTCTGGTTGTGGAAGTTACGTGATATGCATATAGAGGCTTCTCATACTATTCTATTTTTGTACATGCTTGAAATTTTTCATGACGCAAAGTTTTTAAAGACAGCATCCAAAGATTCAACTATTATTATGATCAGAAGTCACATTACTATTAACTTAAGAATATCTACATCAATCAATACCAAATTAAAGGAACTTTGAAAGAAAGCTATGCATTTAAGATTTGAGATCTCACAAAAAGTCCTTTCTCCCTCATTTTACTTGATTGCACAATGAGGAAACATCAATTATTCTTTAAAAATGAGCTCTTTTCACCAAAAGAAAATCACTGCATGGCATTTACCACAAATATCATCAGTAAGATCATTTGTTGACAATTTAGTAAGTATTAAAGAAATATATTGCCTGATTATTTCAAGGCAAATAGAGGGGGAAAAAGTGGAAGTAGTGACAGATTTCCTCTTCTTGGGCTCTAAAATCACTGCAGATGGTGACTGCAGCCATGAAATCAGAAGACTTTTGTTTCTTGGCAGGAAATCTATGACAAACCTAGACAGTGTGTTGAAAAGCAGAGACATTACTCTGTTGACAAACGTCCATACAGTCAAAGCTATAGTCTTCCAGGTGGTCATGTACAGTTGTGAAAGGTAGGCTGAAAAGAAGGCAGAGAGGCAAAAAATTGATGCCTGAGAACTGTGGTGCTGGAGAAGATTCCTGAGAGTCCCTTGGACAGCAAGGAGATCAAACCAGTCAATTTTAAGGGAAATCAACCCTGAATGCTCATTGGAAGGACTAATGCTGAAGCTGAAACTCCAGTATTTTGGTCATCTGATGCAAATAGCTGCCTCATTGGAAAAGTCCCGAATGCTGGGAAAGATTGAGGGCAGAAGGAGAAGAGGGCATCAGAAGATGAGATGGCTGGATGGCATCACCGATGCGATGGACATGAACTTAGGGAAATTTCAGCAGATGGTGAGGGAAAGAGAGGCCTGGTGTGCTGCAGTCCATGGGGTCACAAAGAGTCGAACGTGATTGGGTGACTGAACAACAACAACAAAGAAACACATGTTTCAACATCTATAACTGAAGCTGCCTATTTCTCAGTAATGGAACTCAAAGTCAGGTATAAACATGTAAAATGACAAATACAGTCCAGAAAATTTTAAACATTTTACCTAACCATTCACATTATATTTTGATATTATTTACTGAACTCTTATGATAGGCTTGCTACCTTACTAAGAGCTTTATCCATTTTATCTCACTGTATCCTCACCAAAACCTTGTGATATGGACATGCTCTTTTATCAGAAAAAGAAAAGGTTCTATTTTATTTCTTTGGCAGTTAATTAAAAATAAAACTCTAATTTTGTCATCCATTTTATGCTACAGTGATGTAAATAGTAAGTTTTTAAGCACAATGTGATTCTCTCAAATTAAAAAAAAAAAGCCCAGCACTTAATGTATATACTTCTCATGAAGAAAGATACTAACATTCACTTAAAATATGTGTTCCTAATAACAACATGCAAGTGTTCATATGACAGCTTGGCAAAGATGCTAGAGAATCTTTTTTTTTTTTTTTTTTAATGCAATTTTACAGGTGAGCCAACTGAGCCTCAGGAAGTTTATGTAAACTTACCCAGTGTCTTAACATCTTAACAGATGTTAAGAGGCCAAGCTGGGATAAAAACCCAAAAGTGCCTGATTCCAGAGCCTACCTCATAGGAAGTTATGAACCGTATTTCTTCAGAAAAAGAAGAAGCTTAAAAATGGCCATTTTTGACTATAGGTTAAGAGTGAACTGTATAATCCCAGATTACTTACACAGTGGTCTGTTTCAGAAATCAAGACACAAAAGTTGAATCACCACAGATTAAAAACAAGGGAAGAATCACAAGCTTCTAGTATTGATGACTTAACAAGGTCCAGTTTAATAAACATGCAAAAAAAACCCTCAATAAAACTGAAGCTACTCCTTTTTTCTCATATAAACTTATTAGGCAATCAAAGAAAGGGAAACAGAAAAAAAAAAGTTCTCTCATTTTTTCTCAGCAAGAGCTTTATTAAGAATTAGATGCAAAAAGAGCTTTGCATTTTATTCATAATTAAGAGTTCACTGACCCCCTTACACTGTAAAGAAATTTATCAAAAATAGTCCCCTGTGACCTGCAGCTCATCTCTTTAATGTCACTGAGTTCTATGGCCATCTGAAGCTTCAAGCAAAAAGACCTTGAGAACTGTAACAAGTCACTTCGCTTTATCTAAAATGAGTCTCTAATTGCTTAGTCATGAAAGAGCCTAATTTGGGTGTTTTGTGTTATGTCCTTGGTGGCGTCTGCCTGTCCCTATCCTGCTCCTACCCGACAGAACTGGCTCACAAGAGCCACATGCAGTAATTAACCATGGAAATGAGAGCTGGTAAGGACACTGCTGTCCCCAAAATATGCACACATAATCACGTTCAACAATCCACAGCAAAATCCCATCAGAAAGTGAATCATTTGTCACTTGATCTTTCATTAATTAATTGAAAGCTCCACATGGGAAGGAGGGAGGGCAAAGCAAAGGATAATGTCACAGTAGACACTTCACAAAAAACCAGCACATTCCCTATAAAGCCTTTGCTGGAAATTTTAGGACTAAACTTCAGGTGGTAGGAGAATTGCACTGGGTGATGATCTAGAAACCTGGACTGTAGACAGACCTCACTCTTGCCCTGGAAGCTGAATGACCCTGGGCAAGGTGCATCCTCCATCCTGAGCTTGGGGGCCTCCCTGGTAGACCGAGGCTTGTGAACTCCATGAGAAATTCCGGCTCAGATAATCCATGTTTCCTCTATCAGGCTACCTCCAAATGGCATGGAGAGGGATCTTAACTCTCCAATAACCAATTTTGTTTAAAAAAGGATTTACCAGGACTTCCCTGGCATTTCAGTGGTTATGACTTCACCTTTGGATGCAGAGGGTGAGTTCAATCCCTAGTCAGGGAGCTAAGACCCCACATGCCTCGCAGACAAAAAACCAAAATCTAAAACAGAAGCAATATTGTAACAAATTCAATAAAGACTTTAAAAATGGTCACATCAAAATAATATTTAAACAATAAATTAAAAAAGGATCTGCCAATGACAAAACCCTAAGCACAAGAGACTTCTCACAAATCTCTGTCCTCAAGAATATACTCCAAAAGGAGTTCCAGTAGATTAACATTTTAAAAACTGAGTGAGTGGACAGAGCTGCTAAAAATCTGAGCAATCAAGATCCAGATTAAGGGGTACTCCATCATCCTAGCAGGAGTATAAGTAAAACTGTAGGGAAAATTCATCAAAAATGTTACAGTGTGCTTGGGTTTCACCTGATAATTCTGCTTCTAAGAATTTACTGTAAAGAAATGATGGGACAAAGGCACTGAGATACATATAGCAGAGATGCTCATCATAACAGGGTCCACAATTTTTAAAAGGATGAAAACAAAACAATAAATACTATTATTGATTTCACCAATTGGTTTAGAAAAGAAATATTAGTTAAGGAAGACTAGATTTGTTTCAGAAATACAATATGTGTATAGCACGCTGAATATGGAAGCTGGGCAGCATGGTGGATTTTGGTTTGGTCTGCTTTGGTTTTCTCCCGACTCCTGGCCATCTCCCTTGCAAAGTTGCTTTCTCTGTCCTCTGAGCCTCTGCATATGCTGTGCCTTCTGCCCCAGACCATTACCTGCAACCCTTCTCTTTGATGTACTCAAGGTCTCCTAGGCTCTTTCCTTGACCTTCAAAATTAAGTCAAATGCCTTACTGCAAACTCCTGAAGAAACATGTATTTATCAATCTCTTTACCTATATGGCCCAGAATTGTGAGACCCTGTTTGCTTCTCCTGACCCTTGAATGACACTGTCAGGGAAGTATCTGCTATTATTTCTCTAATACCCAGCCGAGTAACAGATGTAGCAGCAGGTATCCCGTAGTTATGGAAAGCTCAACAACATAAATCTCTTAGAATCTCATATATTCTCATTCTATTGTCTAACAAGAGGATTTTCCATTAGCAAACTTTCCATATTTAATTACCCCAGAGAATCCAAGCAAATGGGGAACATTTGGAAACAAGAGAGAATTCATAATGATCAGGAAATTGTTTTTTTCATATTATTTGAAAAACATATTGAACTCCCCCTTTTACTCTTTTATATGATTGCTAATAACACACACACACACACAAAAATGACTCAAAGATCTTTAAATTTTAAAACATTACTAGAAAGAAAAAGATGATGCTATTACACCTTAACATATTTTAAACGTCTATAAAACAGAAAACATTTTTTTCCCATTCTCACTGTCATACTCACTCTCCTCAGTCGAGGATCTGTAAGCAGCACACAAACACTGCTGTCATGACGGTTAAAGGTTAAACTTTGACGACTGGAATTTTTTTTTCTTTCTCCCTGGGAATTCAGACTTCTAAGCAACACAAGCAGAAGGTGCAATTTCACGGGACCACGTGCAATCACATTTCTGGGTTTGTTGTGCCTACTGATCTTAGGACTTCCTTTAGCCTCTGGTTTACTCTGGTCGAGGAACTCTTCCCTAATAATTAGGGAACAAGGCTAAGACAACTCTGCCACCACCACACTAGGGAGCTCACTTCCTGGTCCCTGTGCCACATGTAACAAGGTTGGAGTTATGATAATTATCTGTCACTATTTTGACTAATGTTCTTTTGGTTACCTTTTAATATACTTTTAAGCTTTTGGAGAGGTAGCAATGGTATTGGATGGCTATCCAGTAGAAAAGCCAACATGAGTAAATAATGTGTGTCTAAATTTGTTCGAACTTGTAATGCTGGAGGCATAGCCATCTTCATTGTGAGCAATCAAGAATGAGTCATTGGCTAAACTGGATTAATCTCAGTTCCCATTCATTCCTCTTCACTCATCACTCTACCAAGTATGTGCCCCTTTCACATCCTTCCATCACCCTAGACCCTTGCAACTTACTGTTATACTCCCAGTCCTCAAGTTCAAGGTTAAGTATTGTTCCTCCCTTCCAAGAGCCTTTTGGCTAGATGGAATTTATTCCTCCTTGGAAGTCCCATAAGAGCTTTATCTGTACTTCAGTTTATTAATTTGTGTATTCACTCAATGGACTCTAACAGAAGGTCCATTGTCCGAAACAATCCTCACCACTTGCTTTGTAATTTTGTGCAGACACATGTTTCGGGATCTGTTACTAGACGGAAAGCTCCTTGGAGACAGGACGCAAGTCTGATTTATTTGTATCCCACAAGACATTTTTGGTGTAGACACTATTTGCTGCCCACCCAGTATCAGCGTCCTCCTTTTTCCTCTTTTCCAATAGAATTTCATGTTGTCTATGCAGCCTTCTCACCCATGCAGATCTCAAGAAACATCTCACATCATCGCATGCTGCTTTCCTTCATTTGTTTTTCTTCCTCCCTTCATCCCTCCCCTCTGTCCTTCCTCTTTCATTCCTTTCTTCCCTTCAGTTATTCAACAGTCCCTGATGGCTCAGCAGGTAAAGAATCCACTTGCCAATGCAAGTTCGATCCCTGGGTCGGGAAGATTCTGTGGAGAAGGAAATGGCAATCCACTCCAGTATTCTTGCCCGGGAAATTCCATGGACAGAGAAGCCTGGTGGGCATAGTCCACAGGGTCGCAAAGAGTCAGACATGACTGAGTGACTAAACATGCAGCAAGGACCAAAAAGTGAGTTAAGAGAAACAGTGCTTTTTTTTAGTGAATCATTGGTTGAGATTTCTAATGACTCCTCCAAAAACCCCAAAATCTAACTAAGCTCAACTTCCTCAAGAGGAAACTGAAGGCTTGAGATTCAAAAACATGTCCAAGTTCAGAAAGCAATTGGCAGCAAGGAGTCAGGTATATGTCTGCATACATATATATGTGTATGTGTATGTATGTGTACACATTTTTTTAATCTTAATTCACAACTGAAAAGGCAAATAGATCAGCATTTTAAGATAGCTCCTGCCCTCGAAAAGCCCACAGTCTAATAGGGGAGGCAAACATGTTCTTAATTACAAGAAAGAGGGGAAGGGGCTTCTGCTTCTGTGGGCAAGGGGGCAGCTTCACAGAGCAAGACACTCTGGAGGTGAGTCCTAAAGGGTGAGCTAATCAGATAAACAGGAAAAGGGGGACTATCCCAGGTAAAGGGGCTAGGGCTCTTTGGCATCTCTGGGAACCCCAGGGTGCAGGTGAAGAACAGGCCTGCCTGTTGGGTAGCTGTGCTGGAAGATGCCAGAAGGGGCTTAGAGAAGATGCCCTTAGGAGCTTTCATATCAGAGTAAGCCGCTGTTATAAACAGTATGAAAAGGCAAAAAGATATGACACTGAAAGATGAACTTCCCAGGTCAGTAGGTGCCCAATATGCTACTGGAGAAGAGTGGAGAAATAACTCCAGAAAGAATGAAGAGACAGAGTCAAAGAGAAAACAACATCCAGTTGTGGATGTGACTGGTGATGGAAGTAAGGTCCGATGCTGTGAAGAACAATATTGCATACGAACCTGGAATGTTAGGTCCATGAGTCAAGGTAAATTGGAAGTGGTAAAACAGGAGATGGCAATCAACATTTTAGGAGTCAGTGAACTAAAATGGGAGAATTTAATTCAGGTGTCCATTATATCTATTACTGTGGGCAAGAATCCCTTAGAAGAAATGGAGTTGCCCTCATAGTCAACAAAAGAGTCTGAAAGGCAGTACTTGAGTGCAATCTCATAAATGACAGAATGATCTCTATTCGCTTCCAAGGCAAACCATTCAATATCACAGCAATCCAAGTCTATGCCCTAATTAGTATTGTTGAAGAAGCTGAAGTTGAATGGTTCTATGAAGACCTACAAGAACTTCTAGAACTAAAACCCAAAAAAGATGTCCTTTTCATCACAGGTGACTGGAATGCAAAAGTAGGAAGTCAAGGGGTACCTAAAGTAACAGGCAAGTTTGATTTGGAGTACAAAATGAAGCAGGGCAAAGGCTAACAGAGTTTTGCCAACAGAATACACTGGTCATAGTAAATACCCTCTTCCAAAAACACAAGAGATGACTACACACGGACATCACCAGATGGTCAATACCGAAATCAGACTGATTATATTCTTTGCAGCCAAAGATGGAGAAGCTCTATACAGTCAGCAAAAACAAAACAGGGAGATGACTGTGGCTCAGATCATGAACTTCCTATTACAAAAATCAGACTTCAATTGAAGAAAGTAGGGGAAACCACTAGATCATTTAGATATGATCTAAATCAAATCCCTATGATTATACAGTGGAAGTGACAAATAGATTCAAGGGATTAGATCTGATAGAATGCCTGAAGAACTATGGACAGAGGTTTGTGACATTGTACAGGAGGCAGGGATCAAGACCATCCCCAAGAAAAAAGAAATGCAAAAAGGCAAAATGGTTGTCTGAGGGGGGTCTTATAAATAGCTGAGAAAAGAAGAGAAGCTAAACACAAAGGAGAAAAACACAAATACCCATTTGAATGCAGAGTTCCAAAGAACAGCAAGGAGAGATAAGAAAGCCTTCCTCAGTGATCAGTGCAAAGAAATAGAGGAAAACAATAGAATGGGAAAGACTAGAGATCTCTTCAAGAAAATTAGAGATACCAAGGGAACATTTCATGCAAAGATGGGCACAATAAAGGACATAAATGGCACGGATGTAACAGAAGCAAAAGATATTAAGAAGAGGTGGCAAGAATATACAGAAGAGCTATACAAAAAAGATCTTCATGACTTATCTCCAGATAACCACAATGGTGTGCTCACTCACCTAGAGCCAGACATCCTGGAATGTGAAGTCAAGTGGGCCTTAGGAAGCACCACTATGAACAAAGCTAGTGGAGGTGATGGAATTCCATGAGCAATTTTAAATCCTAAAAGATGATGCTGTGTAAGTGCTGCACTCAATACGCCAGAAAATTTTGAAAAATCAGCAGTAGCCACAGGACTAGAAAAGGTCAGTTTTCATTCCAATCCTAAAGCAAGGCAATGTCAAAGAATGTTCAAACTACCACACAATTGCACTCATCTCACACGCTAGCAAAGTAATGCTCAAAATTCTCCAAGCCCAGCTTCAACAATACATGAACCATGCATTTCCAGATGGTCAAGCTGGATTTAGAAGAGGCAGAGGAACCAGAGATCAAACTGCCAACAACTGCTGGACCATCAAAAAAGCAAGATAGTTCCAGAAAAATATCTACTTCTGCTTTACTGACTATGCCAAAGCCTTTGACTATGTGGATCACAACAGACTGTGGAAAATTTTTCAAGAGATGGGAATACCAGACCACCTGACCTGCTTCCTGAGAAATCTGCATGCAGGTCAAGAAGCAACAGTTAGAACTGGACATGAAACAACAGACTGGCTCCAAGTCAGAAATGGAGTAAGTCAAGGCTGTATATTGTCACCCTGCTTATTTAACTTATATGCAGAGTACATCGTGTGAAATGCTGGGCTGGATGAAGCACAAGCTGGAATCAAGATTGCTGGGAGGAATATCAATAACCTCAGATATGCAGATGGCACCACCCTTATGGCAGAAAGTGAAGAAGAACTAACGAGCCTCTCGATGAAAGTGAAAGAGAGTGAAAACGTTGGCTTTAAACTCAACATTCAGAAAACTAAGATCATGGCGTCTGGTCCCATCACTTCATGGGAAATAGATGGGGAAACAATGGAAACAGTGACAGACTTTATTTTTTGGGCTCCAAAATCACAGCAGATAGTGATTGCAGCCATGAAATTAAAAGATGCTTGCTCTTGGGAAGAAAAGCTATGACCAACCGAGACAGCATATTAAAAAGCAGAGACATTACTTGACTAAAAAAGGTCCATTTAGTCAAAGCTATGGATTTTCCAGTAGTCATATATGGATGTGAGAGTTGCACTATAAAGAAAGCTGAGTGTCAAAGAATTGATGCTTTTGAACTGTGGTTTTGGAGAAGACTCTTGAGAGTCCCTTGGACTGCAAGGAGATCCAACCAGTCAATCCTAAAGGAAATTAACCCTGAATATTCATTTGAAAGACTGATGCTGAAGCTGAAACTCCAATACTTTGGCCACCTGATGTGACGAACTGACTCATTGGAAAAGACCCTGATGCTGGGAATGATTGAAGGCAGGAGAAGAAGGGCATGACAGAGGATGAGATGGTTGGATGGCATCACTGACTCAATGGACATGAGTTTGAGCAAGCTCCAGGAGTTGGTGATGGACAGGGAAGCCTGGCATGCTGCAGTCCATGGGGTGGCAAAGAGTTGGACATGTCTGAGCTGAACTGACATCATGTGAAATGCTGAGCTGGATGAAGCACAAGCTGGAACCAAGATTGCTGCGAGAAATATCAATAATCTCAAATACATAGATGACACCACCCTAAGGCAGAAAGAGAAGAAGAACAAAAGAGCCTCTTGATGAAAGTGAAAGAGGAGAGTGAAAAAGTTGGCTTAAAACTCAACATTAAATCCTTAATGGATTTTAAGCATGGGGGTAATTAGATTTTCTTCTTCTTTTATTTTTTAAAATTTTTTCCTCACCACTTGGCATGCAGAATCTTGTTTCCCCAAGAAGTGCCAGTCGCTCAGTCATGTCCGACTCTTTGCGACCCCATGGGCCCCTCCAGACTACTCTATCCATGGAATTCCTCAGGCAACAATACTGGAATGGGTTGCCTTTTCCTTCCTTAGGTGATCTTGCTGACCCAGGGATCGAACCTGGGTCTCCTGCATTGCAGGCAGATTGTTATCGCCTGAGCCACCATGGAAGCTGTATCAATCCCATGTTCCCTGCAGTGGAAGCTGGAGTCTTAACCAGTGGACCATCAGGGAAGTCTTTAGATTTTCATTATATCAGATCACTCTGCTCATGGTTGGAAAAATAAGCTGAAGCAAGTAAGCCCAGAGACAGCAAGATCTGTTAGAAAGTGTCTTTTTATTTTTAAATCCAGGCAAGAAATATTGAAGGCAGTGGGATACACCAAAGGGAACAAGCTTGTGAATTAAATGGTTGGGTTTTTGAAACTTGGTCACATAGCAGGGAGCACAACTTCATATTTTTTCAATCAGGTATGATTTTAATTTTTTTTTTTTTTTTTACTATTTCTTTGAAATAAATACTAGTCAGATGAATGCCCATTAAGTGATTATCTGGAATGAAGGGGAAAGCTATAAAAACCCTAGAAAGTATATACACATAAAAGGCTGCATTACAATATTAATATTCAATACATAGTAGCACTTTTAAAGGAGAAGGTAAACATAAAATAACAACGTTGACAAATATTCAATAGCAGGGGTTCATCTTAGAACTTGCGGTCAATTTAACTTCTAGTTAAGTATCTATTAGTCACCTGGCCTTGATCATAAACATTCACAGTGAGTGAGCTTTATGTGATATAATGTCCTGAATAAGCAACATTGGAGGCAATTTATAATGGCTAGCTTCAAGAGATTCCATCTTGGGGAAGTCGTGAAGTTGCCACGAACTAATTACAGATGAAGAGGAGAGACACAGAGGAAGAAGAGGAGGTAGAATTTGTATTTTTGCAGAAGGAGAAGCAAAAGCAATTTAAAAAAAAAAAATTGTAAACATTTAAACACCAGGCAAATGTAATTTGCTGGCCTACTTTTGTATCCCTGGAAATCCTAGACAGTGTTTACTTATTCTGGCAATCATTAATTCAACTCTTTTTAAAAATATTTATTTATTTATTTATTTTTTATTTTTGGCTGTGTCAGATCTTAGTTGCAGTGGTCAGGTTTCTCTCTAGCTGTGGCATGCTGACTCAGCTGCCCCGCTGCATGTGGGATCTTGGTTCTCCAATCAGGGTTTGAACCCATATCCCCTGCATTGGAAGGCAGATTCTTAACCACTGGACCACCAGGGAAAGTAGCTTGTAGAAGAAATACTTTTATTCAATGCTTCATATACTGACTTTCCTTCTGTATATCTGCTTTCTGTTTGGGGGCCAGAGAGAAACGACGACTTTTTAAATTTGATCAACAGGAGAGATACGAGTTATAAAAAGCCATCATTTCTCTCTGACTCCCAAACAGAAAGCAGATATACAGCAAGAAAATCATAGTATGAATCACTGAATAAAAGTATTTCTTCTACAAGCAGACATGAATATTAACTGCAGCATTGTTCATGATGGTAAAAAGCTGGAATGCAAGTCAGCCAGAGAATGGATGAATAAATTGTTGCATACAATGAAATACCATTCATTAGGTAAGCATGAATAAATCTGAGGTTCAAGTATCACGAAAGACTGAATATACAAACAGATGACATACAAAAACAGAGCTCTGACCCCCAACCTGCAGCCACCTGCCCAGGAAACACCCCTTCTCTCAATTAACAGCCCAGGAAGCCAACCTGCTTTAAGTCAGATCTGCAGGAAGCTGGACAGCTTTCTTGAGTGTCAGCCCAGGAGGCTACACAACAACTTCTCTAACAACCAGCCCCAAATGGCCAGGACGTGATTAATAATGGATAGTTTCCTTAATTTCTGTCCCACTTTCAACTTAGGATCAATCAAAGAAAACCACATATGTACTCCTATGGAGGAGGAGGTTTCAGTTCTGGTGAGCCTGCCCACAACACCCCCATGCCAACAGCGTCCAGTCAGGGCGCACCTGAAATCTTCCCTCTTTTCCCACAATAAAGATGTAAATATTCTACTTGATAAGACCAAAACAATATCTGAAGGAATTCAGCAAAATGCCGGGTTTTTGACAAAGTTGAACTCATGGCCATTTCATTTTTCTCTATGTGCTTAAATCTTTAATGATATGAAAAAGAAATAGTAACGGTAACTCTTCCAATTATGAAGAAAAAATGCTTCTCATGCAGCAATAGATGCTTCTACCTGTTGCAGATACATCCTTAGTTAAGGCTAGTGGTTGATGATATGTTAAAGAGATAGACAGAAAGAAAGAATTTTCTGTAGTTCAGCTTCCTTTCTGTTTCGGACAGATAGCAAGATATTGACAGTTGCTCTCATTTTTCTTGGCTTTTATTTCCTTTTAGTGAATATACAAGTGTCTATGCACATGAGCTTTCATATGACCACTTGTGACCTCATCACTCTGTTCTTCAGACACATATGACCCTTGAGCATCTTTTTTCTTTTTAAAAGAAGACATATTTCCTTGTTTCACATTTAAGAATTGTGTGTTCATTGCAGAAATTTTGGAAATTACAGGCTATATATAATGAAAGAAAAAGTATCCATAATCATAACTTTCAGTACACATACTAGTAATTTCCATGTATTTTTCCAGTAATCTTGTCTACATGTCTTAAAATAATAAAAGATATTTAGATGTTTATTAATATTAATTTTTAATTGAGATTCTAGCCTCAGGTAATGCCTATAGCCAAAAATACCCCTTATGGTGTAAACAACTGTAACCTGGGATAAGAGGCTGATGTAGGAGATTATAATAAATAAATGTGTGAATAAAGTGATAAGTTAGGCACAAGAGTATCATCACCTATATCTTCACTGATGAAAAAATTTAAATATGTATGTAATTTCCAATAGTTCCCCAAAATTCACATGGTTAATGCAGACTAAAATCCTTAAAGAATCAAGTTATAAACGACAATGTCCTTTCAGGAGGCATCTGAATAATTAAGCTTACTGTGAAAGAAAGTGAAAGTGAAGTCGCTCAGTCATGTCCAACTCTTTGTGACCCCATGGATTATAGCCTACCAGGCTCCTCCATCTATGGGATTTTCCAGGCAAGAGTACCGGAGTGGGCTGCCATTGCCTTCTCCAGGGGATCTTCCCCACCCAGGGATCAAACCCGGGTCTCCCGTCTTGCAGGCAGACGCTTTACCATCTGAGCCACCTGGGAAGCTTACTGTGAGGGGTGCTATATTGAGGAGACATGATGTGGATTCAAGCCCACAGGAAATCAGGTTATCACTGATGGTCTCTCAAGAATCTGGGCACTGATCCAATGTCATTCCTCTACTTGATTCTTTTCTGAACATCACCTGCCCTGTAATTTTAAAAGAAATCATTAGCGTTCTTTATCTGACTCAATGAAAGTCATTTTGATTCCATGTTACTTTCATAACATTATCTGTTATGTCTGAGGGACAATTACATTTTATAGTTATACAGGTTATAGAAGCTAACAGGGTTACAATACAAAATGGTTTAAATTAAGAATAAATAAAATACCCAGAGAAGCCACTGACCATTGGGGAAAAATCAGTGATGAAAAGGTCTTATTCTACAAGTCAGTCATATCAAAGGAAGAAAATACAGATTTATCCCATTTTAATGCAATATGTCTGTGTGTGAATGCTAAGTCACTTCAGTCATGTCCGACTCTTTGTGACCCTATGGAATGTTGCCTACCAGACTCCTCTGCCCATGGGATTCTCTAGGCAAGAATATTGGAGTGGGTTTCCATGCCCTCCTCCAGGGAATCTTCCTGACCCAGGAATCAAACCCATGTCTCTTATGTTTCCTGCATTGGAAGGCAGGTTCTTTATCACTAGCACCACCTGGGAAGCCCCCACAATATGTCTAGACAGGTAATTTAATCACCCTGAAGTTCCACATGATATGGAATGATATGAATGACCTAAAATGTTGAGTTTGTCATAAACTAAGCTTAAAATTTTAAATCAAACACTTAAATCTGTTTAGTCAAAATGATCATTAATGTTGGTCACTCTTATATGAGACAACCTGTGTATGGCGTGCGGGGTGTGGTGAGGAAGGACAGAGGTCAAGGTGCCACTCTCTGACCCGTCTGCCCAGTGTGGTTCCAGACACCCACCGCCTGCTGCACACCCACCCCTGCAACATAGGGTGCCTGAAACTGAACTTGTCTCTCCCCGCAAATCCTGTCTGCCTTCCAGTCTCCACCAGTGGCATCACCATCCTTACAGTTTCCCAGACAACAGAGTAAGTCCTTCTCAATCCCTCCTATGAGTTCTAACTCCCCATCTTCAACTCTGTCATTCCACTCACTAGCCTATGAATCAGCAAAGTTCATTGATTCTACCTCATATATGTCTCTGGAATCCAGATCCTCCTCATCACCCACCTGCATGTTCACTGCCTCGTCCTCTATGAGTTAATCATCCACAACAGCCTCTAACCCACGTGTTGTCTGAAGGCTGGCCCAGCTCATGCCTCACCTTGCCCTCAGAGTTGTCTTTTATAAAAACTCATCTCACCGTGTGACTCTTGAATATGTCTGTCAGCTCCCATTGCTACTTGGCACAAGGTGTCGAGATGTTCAGCATTTGACTGCAGCCTCTCTCATCTGCTTCACGTTCTGCAAGTTGTCGACCCTTTACATCCACGGGGCCCAGACAAGAACAGAAATGAAAGTCCATATCCATATGCATGAACATAAAAACATATAAATAAATCAAGCTCATAAACCGTTAAATATGCTCAAACCTCCTATCTTAACAAACATAACTGCTTAACAGACTTGGAGACTAGGGGTGAATTTAGAATTCTTGGGTTCCTCAGAGTCTCACATGCGAAACAGCAGCAAAGGAAAACTCTGGGTCCCCAGCCTACATCCCACCCTCCTTTTCGTCCATTCATGGGTTCTGTTCATGAGCAATATGGGGGGCAGGCTGTGGACAGTCCTGGCTGACGTCAAGAGCTCAACCACATCCCTCTGAGAACCACCACCCCTTGGGCCAACCTCAGGCTTAGAGATGCCTACATCCACTATGCTTCCTGACCTCCAAGAAGGTCTGCACAGATCTTGGATGTGAACTAAGGAGTCATCTGAGCAGGCATGCCCAAATCCCTGGGACCTGGAGCACAGTGGGGATGGACTCCAGATTGGCAGGACCCATGGGCCGTAGGGACCTCTTGCCAGAGTGATACTCCCTAAGGTTCAGGAGCCACAACAAGGCACCTGTACCCCAAGTTTAAGGCCAGCACACCTCACACACCAGCACAACAAAATGTCTTCAAGGTCATTAAGATGACAACGCATCAGTCATATAAAACCATCATCAGAGATCCTAAAGCATATGAAGAATTTATGGTTCATGTTATACCTACTGGCATCAAGTATTGTGGAACCTCCAACTGTCAATGACGTAAATACTTTACAATCTGCTTGGCCAGCCAGCTTAGAAATTAAATAATTCAAATGATTTTAAAATTTGGTATATTTGATTTTTTCAAATTTTACACATAAAGTGAGATTCTGCTAATATTTACTAACATTTGAGTCATACTTTTAAAAAGTATATGAATTTTAAATTTACATAGTTTAAAATTCACAAAATTTGACAGTGTGGTATATTTTTAGATGCTTTCATAAAAATTTTCAACACGTGGGCCATATCGCCAAACTTTGTGTTTGCTGTCATTATTGTTTAGTCACTAAGTCATGTCTGACTCTTTGTGACCCCCAGAGACTGTAGCCTGCCAGGGTCCTCTGCCCATGGAATTCTCCAAGCAAGAATACTCTGGAATGGGTTGCCATTTCCTTCTCTAGGAGATATATCTTCCCAACCCAGGGATTGAACCCAGGTCTCCTGCATGGGCAGGCAGGTTCTTTACCACTGAGCCACCTGGGAAGCTCTAAACTTTATGTTGTAGAAGTGAAAAAGGACAAATGGCAAAGGAATGGAGAGGGTATGAAGGAAAAAAGAGGAAAAAGGCGACGGAGCTGGGCTAGCCGCAGACCACAGCTGGGTCATCTTCCCGCTGGGCACTAAGCTGAACCCCAGTATCAATTTTCTCTCACGTGACTGAATTCTGCCTAAGAAAACGTGAGTCAGAGCAATGTGTGCCATGGTCCTTAAACATAATCAATCCTTCATGCCCTTTCTCCTTTCATGGTAACTTGGAAACTGTATCAGAAATGACAAAGCCACAAAATGAAAGAAAGTGGAGTTCCAAATCATTCCTGGAAGAATGCCACTCACTAATTAGGAACACACATTAGGCAACCAAGAAATAAACTTCTCTTGTGTTAAGCCCTTGAGATTTTCAAGTGTATCTGTTGTAGAGAGGCCAGGGTTATCATATACAATATAAATTCCATAAAATATAATCAAGAAGCACCAGTATCTTGATTGGATTGTAGTAATATGTTTGTGGGGATTTGGTGGCAAAAAACATACTTTTTCATTTCTATGTTATTCATGCTAATATTAAAAATTTGCCTGCATTTTCTAAATCAAAACCTATGGCACAAGGAAGTAATTCAAAACTGTACCGTTTGAGGAGGGAAAAACTAGGCTCTAATATTCACAGCAGAAACTCCAAGTTGGGTAATTTATATAGGGAGAGAGAGCTTTATTCTACCTGAACCACATAGGAAACAAAGCTATGTCTTTGGAAACCATCTCTGCAATAGCTCCAACACCACCACAAGAAATACCATAACCAAACCTGGTGGCATCGTTTCAATGCTAGTTCCAATCTTACAAAGAAAGAAAGTGAAGTCGTTCAGTCGAGTCTGACTCTTTGCGGCCCCATGGACTGTAGCCTACCAGGCTCCTCCATCCATAGAATTCTCCAGGCAAGAGTACTGGATTGGGTTGCCATTTCCTTCTCCAGGGGATCTTCCCGACCCAGGGATCGAACCTGGGTCTCCCACACTGCAGGCAGACACTTTACCATCTGAGCCACCTGGGAAGCCCCTGATCTTACAAAGGACACTTCTTTAGAATCTTCTAGCACTTGGAGACTTCTATCAAGGTGACAAAAGGGGAGAAGAGTTGATCACAGAAAGAGTGCCAGGTTAAAAACATGCTACATTACATTGTCACATTGAGGGGTGCCTCACACCTGACCAGATGTACCTTGAATGTATAGCACTACTATTACCCATCATAAAAAGGTGACTTGTATTCTGTATGCAATATATTACTTAATCCCATCAGGCTTCCTACTTCACAGAGTTCCCTGCTGCTGCGCTAAATCGCTTCAGTTGTGTCCGACTCTGTGCGACCCCATAGACAGCAGCCCACCAGGCTCCCCTGTCCCTCGGATTCTCCAAGCAAGAACACTGGGTTGGGTTGCCATGTCCTTCTCCAATGCATGAAAGTGAAAAGTGAAAGTAAAGTCGCTCAGTCGTGTCTGACTTTTCGCAGCCCCATGGACTGCAGCCCACCAGGCTCCCCCATCCATGGGATTTTCCAGGCAAGAGTACTGAAGTGAGGTGCCACTGCCTTCTCCGACAGAGCTCCCTGATATTGGAAAAACAGATGGGCTCTTTGGAGCCACTGGAGATACACAGTGGTCAACATGTACACAGGAGCTACCCCTGTGTCCTACTTACTTTGGGGACACTGGGAAGATCTGGTACATCACAAAGACACCAGAGGACCAGACTGGCTCGGGGGTGAATAAGAGCAAAACTAATATCACTCCTCAAAAATAAAATGGGAACTAATATAATAGCTACCATTGACTACAATATAATAAGTTGCGTCACAGTCTTCTCCAACCTTGGGGGCCAAGGTAGCATCATTTTGCTTTTGCTTTTGAAGTAGTAGGGCACAAACTCCTGTTTTACTTTTCTGTCACCACTAAACACAGTGAACTTTATCTGCCAGTGAAGAGTTCATGAAAAGTGAGCTTAGGTTGAAAGTATCTTTTAACCAATAATAGATAATGTGTAACTAAACTACAAAAATGCAACTCTGCTGCTGCTGCTGCTAAGTCACTTCAGTCTTGTCTGACTCTGTGCGACCCCATAGATGGCAGCCATCAGGCTCTTCTATCTCTGGGATTCCCCAGGCAAGAACGCTGCATTGGGTTGCCATTTCCTTCTCTAATGCATGCATGCATGCTAAGTCGCTTCAGTCATGTCTGACTCTGTGCGACCCCATGGACAGCAGCCCATCAGGCTCCTCTGTCCATGGGATTCTCTAGGCAAGAATACTGGAGTGGGTTGCCATTTCCTTCTCCAACTCTACTGAAGCCTAAACAAGACATACAGCAAGAATCAAGATTCATCCAGTGTGCAGCCACTTGAGAAATAGGATTTGCATTTTTTAGTACAGCCTCTGGCACAGAAGACATGAAAACCACTAAGTCAAACAGGAGAGGGCTGGAAGCACAGTGAGAGAGATGGGCACATGCCCACCATACATCGTTACCAAGAAGAGAAACATCACATCCCCAGGCATGATGTCAGAATGGTTTACTCCAGCCTCCCAAGGGCTTCGAATCTTCTCAGATCCAAAACTATCTAACTGACTACTGTACATGGGGAAGGATAGGGGAAGAAAAGCAGCATTGATTGATTACCAGTTAATTAGGTCTGATTACCCATTTGGTTGCTGGAAATATAAATGCCTATAATTAATTTTGAGTTTAAAAGGAGGCAGTTCCCATGGCAGGCACTGATTGCACATGTCGAAGCCAAATATGCTCCAGTGTCTGGAATAGAGCTCCTTAGACACTAAGGTCATTACAGCAAAGCCTATGAGAGCTGGGAGGGATGAAAGAATGATGTAGCAGCAATCAATCCCACTTCTTTGATAAAGCACATTTGCTGTCTCATCTCTTTCTGCATTACAAGAAGTCCTCACCAGACCTGAAATGCTGTGGGGATGGGGGCTTTGCATCATATGCCCAAGGACTCCTGAGCCCCCAACAGTGGGAATAGCACAGTATAGGGATGAATGCCAACTTACATGTCTGGTGTGGCTCTGGAAGGATGTCTGCCGGACATCTGTGAGGCTCTACAAGACCCAGACAAGCCTACACCACCCTTAGCTGCTTAGTTCCAAGCACCCTCATGAGGCAAGTTAAGTTCAAGATCCTTGAATTAACCCATTCCTGGGCTGCACTAAATGGTAAAGAGCCATCTTCAGGTACTTGAGTGCTCCTCCTCTCTTGTAATAAAGAAATGATGTCCCTGCCCCCACTGTTCCACCACCTCACTGTTTCTTCCCCAAAGGAAAAGCTACAAATCTTATTGGTCAGCTCTTGAAACATTCATGGGGCCCCATGTTAAGAATGGATGAGGTGACTGTTCTTTGGCGACAGAATGGAACTTCATCCACTTTGTTGTCGTTTGCTAATTCAGAGGTTACTTTTCTCCACAGTCTTGCTTTTCCAGAGGAAGAACTCTGGAGCAGGAACCAGCTCTGGATGGGAGAGGGGGCAACAAACCCCCTCCTTCTAGCCTCCTGAGTTAGAGATCCTGGCATCTGCTTCCGAGGAGAAAAGGAGAAAGAGTGCTTGGATTCCTGGATTTAAGCCTCATCTCTGGGCTTGCTTTGCGGGGCAGGATGCTTGCCTGATTATCACTAAAGCAGTGCTTTCTGTCTCATTAGTTTTTCTTACAAATACACTTCCATGCTAGGGAACTATAGAGGGGAAAGGGGCATTAAAATTCTGCCTACCCAGGACTTCCCTGGTGGTCCAGGGGTTAAGACGCTGCCTTCCAATGTAGGAGATGCAAGTTTGATCGATCCCTGGTCAGGGAACTAAGTTCTCACTTGCCTTGGGATGTGAGATTTTTTTAAAAAAAACTTCTATCCCTGCCCTTTGTTTTCTTGGTGAGTGGCATCTCCCAACTGAACAGCAACTGCCCAAGCTGAGTGGTCCTAGCGTCTTCCTTCTCCCTTATCCATGGTTAGTTACTTTGACTTTCCAATTCTTTTTTCGGTTTATTTCCATCCCATTAGAATCTTTGTCTACATGATAGCTGGCATTCATCACATACTCGCTCAGACCAATGTAGGCTCTCCAGGTTCAAATTATTGCTAATTACTCCTGGCTGTTCTTACTCTAAAAAAAGATTTAAGGAGGAAAATCATCCTTCTCATGTCTGTTCCCTCAGCGGGGGCTCCAGCACCTCTCACCTGGAGTGTTAGAAGCTCCAGCCTCAGCCCTTCCTCCAGACCAGCCCTCCTCCAGTCCTCAGGCCACACTGATCTCTAAATGAAAACTTTATTACACTACTCTCCTGCTTGAAATTCTGTCTCCCCAAAGCTTCCCGAGCAAAGCCCAGCTCCCCCACAACACGCACCTCTGCAGCCTCACCTCCTCCCACCCCCAAGTGTGCTCTTCAGTGTGTGCTACATACCCGTTCATCTCTCCCCATCATCATACGCATTCCCTTCACTGTGCATCTTTGTGCAAACCATTTCTGACCACCCTCTCCAACTACTTACCTAACTATCCACTGGTTCCTATGTTTCCATAGCACCCTGAATGCTCCTGTGTCTCCCAGCTAATCCACGGGGCCCCCAGGAGGGAGGGCTCTGTGCTCCTATCTCTGTTTCTCTTGGGCTTAGTGCAAGAGATGAATATTTGCTGAATGAATAACTAAACGGAGGCCAGAGTAAGAATGGCATGTTCCCGAAGAGGCAACTTGAGCATATAGTGATAACTACACCTCTGGAATCAAATGGCTTCTATGAATCTAAATGTTGGTTGAATGAACTTCCAGTTAATACTGGGGTTGAAGAATAAATGATTGTTCTTTGCTGTTAAGTGGTGCCTAGAGGAAACTATATGGTGATAAACTTGATCAAACTATTAGCTGTTTATTTATACACAGAGATCATCCCCACGAATAAAAGCTACCATTTAAATATCACAAAAGCAAAATCAATATTTGCTACATTCACTCTTTCACACCACTAGTTACAACCAGCAGGCATGAGACCACACTTGATTTAAAAGCCAGAAAAATCTCTTTAGGAAGGACCCAGTTTTCTTTTGGAATACATGATTTTCAATTTGTCATCTGACTCAAATCTCCTACTGAGTAAAAGAATACTGAAATCACTGCTAATTAAAGAAATTTAACCACTGTCTACCTTCTTATCAGCCACATTTTCCCCTGCAAGTCACCTTCAAATTACTCCTTACTGTGATAATACAAAAAAATTAAAATTACCAAGTAAACCTGATAAGACTTGGAAATTGGAAAGCAGCAAGTATTAGGTAGGATAGCAAATGAACACTTTTCCCCTGATGTTTCATACATGTTGCTGGGGTAGGAAAAGGGTGGTAAAGAGGAGGAGGAAAAGGGAAAACAAAGGAAAGAGTCATCTGTCTGACTGTCCTACAGTGTTTATCACAACTAACGCTGAGTTTGACTTAAATGCCCAGTTAATTTTTTTAGAAAAAATCAATATTTAAGATTTAGTGACTGAATCTGAGACTAGACGAGCCTTTGAGTGGATACTTGTTCAACTCTCTGAACTCTTTTTTAACAGCTGGTAAACTGTCTCAACATAAGCATTTGCAGAACCTTGGTCTTATTAACCTTTTGACTTTTTTTCATCCTCCCATGTTGCTACCTCCTTTTGCCTTTACTGTTATTCTCCTTGTTATTGGTAAAAGGTTAAAAAAAAGTTTAGGGTGCTAATAGAGATGCCCCATTCTGACTGCTAGAATTCAACTCCTGTCCCATTGTCCATTCCAGACCCTTCTGCTTTGCTCATTCCTAAATGTTTCCATCTCAGTGTGTACTGATGCAGCCTTATTTTTAAAATAATATATTTATTTATTTGGATGCATTGGGTCTTAGTTGCAGTGTGCAGGCTGCTGGCAACATGTGGGATCTTAGTTCCCAACTAGGGATCAAACCCATGTCCCCTGCATTAGAAGGGGGATTCTTAACCACTGGGCCACCAGGGAAGTCCCCTGATGCCATTTTATAATGCAAATTCTTTACTAACTTCACTTTCAGTCCTATTCAGACAGAGTGGTAACATCAAGGACTAGCCAGTCAGCAGCCCAGTGAAAAGAGTTACTTTCATCTGCCCTGGTCATGCACTGTAGTGAGTACATCATTGTGACCAGTGCCTTGTCCTCACACACTCCATGCTGGTGTAAAAGGGAGCTGACAGGGCTTACCAAGTACATGATGAGAAGGGCACACATGGAGTGGTAAGGGAAGAAAGGGACACCCACCTAGCCACCCAGATCAGCCAAATCAACCCTGGTGACCAATGGGTGACAGATGTCGCAGCCCAATTGCCCTCACATCCAAATGGTGGGGTGCACCTCCAGCTCTGAGAACTTAAATGCTGGTTGAATGAACTTCCAGTTAACACTGGGGTTGAAGAATAAATGACCGTTCCCTATGTGCATGTATAATTCGAGGTGAATGGAAGAAGTGAGCTAAGTGGGGATACGGTATTAAGGAAATCATTTCTCTCTCTCTCTACTGCAAAGAAAACAGAAAACTAGTGTACTCTTCATACACACAATGCAGGTGTGGACACAGAAGCGCCTGAAATTTTTAAAACATGCATACAACTTTCTGAGGGCAATTCCACAGACAGAAAACTGGTGGCTCATACAAGTGAAGCACCTTGTTCAAATCCAATAACCATAAAACTGAAGAGTTGTGAATCAGCCCAAGATCTGTCAGATAAAATGATTTTCTCTCTACACCATCACCTAATCATTATGAGCCTAGCTGTTGTTCCTGTCGTTGCCTTTTACACAATAAAACTACCTATCCTGAAATCAGGCCTTTAGAAAAACTATAGCTTCAAAATTAAACACTGATATACCTCAACAAAATAAAAGACATATATGAAAAACCCACAGCATGCATCACACTAATGGGGACAGACAGAAAACTTTCCTCTAAGATCAAGAATAAGACAAGGATGCCCACTGTTGCCACTTCTATACCATGCAGTATTGATGTTTTTGTTATTGAGTTGTATAAATTCCTTATTTGACTACTAACCCCTTATCAGATACATGGTTTGCAAATATTTTTCCCGTTCCTCAGGTCCTCTTTTCACCCTGTTGATTGTTTCTTTTGCTGTGCAGAAGTTCCCTTTGTTTGCTGTAGCCCCACTTGTTTATTTATCTTTGTTGTTTGTGCTTTTGGTGTAAGTTCGCATGTCAAGGAGCTTTCTTCCCTATGTTTTCCTCCAGGAATTTCATGGGTTCAGGTCTTAAACCTCAGTCTTTAATCCATTTTGAGTTAATTTCTGTGAGTGGAAAAGGTACAAAACTCCAGTTATAAATAACTACATGGTATATAATGCACAACACAATTACTATAAATAATTGTATGATATATAAGAAAGTTGTTAAGAGAGGAGAGCCTTAGAATTCTCATCACAGGAAGACATTTTTTCTTTTATTGTATTTGTATGAGATGATAAATATTAATTAAATCTATTGTGGTCATCATTTCACAATATATGTAAATCAAACCATCATGTTTACACCTTAAATATACAGTGGCATGGGGGCTTCCCTGGTGGCTCAGTGGTAAAGAATCTGGCTGCTAATGCAGGAGACATGGGTTTGATTCCTGGGTGGGGAAGATCCCCTGGAGAAGAAAATGGCAGCCTACTCCAGTACTCTTGCCTGGGAAATCCCATGGACAGAGGAGCCTGGTGGTCTTTAGTCCATGAGGTTGCAAAGAATAGGACACAGCTTAGTGATATGTCAACTATTTCTCAATAAAACTGGGAGTAAAAGGAATAAAACACAGTACTGGAAGTCCTATCAGACAAATTAGGCAAGAAGAAGAAATAAAAGGTACCCAAATTAGAAAGGAAGCAGTGAAAAAACCTCTATTCACAGGTGATGTGACTTTATATGTGCATGTTACATCACTTCAGTCATGTCCGACTCTTTGCAACCCTTTGGACTGTGGCGGTCCAAGCTCCTCTGTCCGTGGGATTCTCCAGGCAAGAATACTAGAGTGGGTTGCCATGCTTTCCTCCAGGGGATCTTCCCAAACAAGGGATTGAACTCACATCTCTTATATCTCCTGCACTGGCAGGTGAATTCTTTACCACTAGCCCCACCTGGGAAGACCTAAAAATTCCACACAAAAATCTGTTACAACTTATAATTCAGCAAAGTGGCAGGATACAAAGTCAACACACAAAAATCAACTGAATTTCTAATCACTAACAATGAACAATCCGAAAGAAAAATTAAGCAAACAATTTCCATTTACAATAGCATCAAAAAGAATAAAACACTTAGGAATTAACTTGGCAAAGGAGGTGAAAGACTTGTTCAATAAAAACTATAAAACATTTCTTAAAGAAAGTAATGAAAACATAAATCAATGGAAAATTATCTCATGTTCATGGATTAGAAGACTTAATACTGTTAAGATATCAACACTATCCAAAGCAATCCATACATTCAGTATAATCCTTATCAAAATCTCAATAACACTATTTTACTGAAATGGGAAAATCCACCCTAAACATCATATGGAATCTTGAGGGACCCTATAAAGTCAAAACAATTCTGAAAGAAGAACAAAACCAGAGTTCACACACTTTCTGATTTTAAAAGTTACTACAAAACTAGTTTGGAGAACTCCTAAAATTCAACAACAACAAAACAAATAACTTGACTCAAAAATTACCAAAGAATTTGAAAAGACATTTCTCAAGAAAAAGATATATACATGGGAAATAAGCACATAAAAAGATGCTCAACGTTCCTAATGACTAGGGAAATACAAACAAAACCCACAATGAGAAACCACCTTACACCCAGTAGAATGGATATTATTCCAAAAAAAATCAAACAAGTGAAAAAAAAAAAAACAGAAAACAAGTTTTGGCAAATGTGAAGAAACTGGAATCCTTATGCACTATTAAATAATTCTATTTAAAACTGAATTACCATATGATCCAGCAATTCCGCTTCTGGATATATACCAAAGAACAGAAAGCAGGGTTTCGCATCCATGTTCATTGTTGCATTCTTCACAATAGCTAAAATGTGGAAGCAACTCAAGTGTCCACTGATGGATCAATGGATAACCAAAATGTATATATGCATACAAAGAAATTCTATTCAGCCTTTGAAAAGAAGGAAATTCTGCTAAATGCTACAATATCAATGAAGCTTTAGGACATTATGTTTAGTGAAATAAGCCAGTTTTTTTTTTTTTTTTTTGAGACAAATACCATATGATTACACTTATATGAGGTACTTGGTGGTGATGGTGGTGGTTGAGTTGCTAAGTCATATCCAACTCTTGCAACCCCATGGACTGTAGCCCCCCAGGCTCCTCTGTCCATGGGATTTCCCAGGGAAGAATACTGGAGTGGGTTGTCATTTTCTTTTCTAGGGGATCTTTCCAACCCAGGGATTGAACCTGAGTCTCCTGCATTGCAGGCAGATTCTTTACTGCTGAGTCATAGGGGAAGCCTGAAATGGGACTAACCCAAGAGTCTCTGGATCTTGGCAAAAGATCTGGAACAACCGTATATATCAATTTTTTTTCCTTTGGGTTCCTAGGATTTTATCAAGATTTTAACTTTTCCTAGTAAGCTCCAAGGGTCTGAGCTATCTTCTCTACCAAACTTTTCCCTCTGTTTGCTCTACAGTTCAGGAAAGAAGCTGGGCCACAGCCAGAGGCAGCTGAGCCCAGAAGAGTCAGCCGGGGTGGTACAGCTGCAGAACTCTGGATCAGGAGTGCCAGCCCTGACGGCTACACAGTCTGTGATTTGCCTACGTATTTGTATAATGAGGATAAAATTCAGTTTGTATTTAATTATTGTTTTGATAATTTGGTGGTCTTAAATCATTTGCCAATGGTATTTTAAAATTCCTTTTCTTTTGATTTTATCTTTCCTCTTAATGTAGCTATTAAATGCCACTGATTAAGGCTCACAAATGGAAAAAATTAGCAATGCTTATAAAAAAAATACCTTGTAGAAAATGGTACAATGGATGTAACAGCTCCTTCTCTCAGAAGATGCCCAGAGATGAAGGAGACATGAGAAAGCAAAACAAAAAAAAAAGGCACATTTAGGAATTTCACAAGGTGAATGTCAAGATTCAAGGGACCCAAAGAGATGCTGGAGGGCAGAACCAGAAGAGGGGACACTTTCTGCTTGAGGCCAGGGGACATTAAGGATGAAAGGGATAGAGAGCAGTGGAAAATGATATGGAGGCAGCAGCTATGACAGCTTTGTTAGTGTTTTTTTGTTTGTTTTGTTTTTAAGCAAACACTGCTTCCCAGGTGGCCCTAATGGTAAAGAACCCACCTGCCAATGCAGGAGACATAAGAGAATGGGGTTCTTCCAGTCGAGAAGATTCCCTGGAAGAGGGCATGGCAACCCACTCCAGTATTCTTGCCTGGAGAGTTCCACAGACAGAGGAGCCTGGTGGGCTACAGTCCATAGGGTCACAAAGAGTTGTACATGACTGAAGTGACTTAGCATGCGGGAGGGTTTAACTCTGATAGGGGCAGGGAAGAAGGAACAGTGAGCAAGCAGCTAGGAGAGAATTTATAGATCAGGGCACTTTTGAGCTGGGTCTTGCAAGTAAAAAACAAGTTTGTCAGAGAGACAGAGGGTTGGAATAATTAAGCTGCAAAGGTGGAGTTGAGATGGAAAGTCTGAAAGTTTTAGGTCTACGATTTCCTTTCTGTTGTAAAACAAAGTAGATGCTTTAAAACTCAGATGGGTTGGTACATCAAAAGCCCTAATGATTTTTCATTAATTAACTGTTGAGATTAGTATGGATTTTGAACAAATGATATCTTCAATCATTAAAAAAGATTACTTGGCTTATTATGGAATATACTCCCATTCTGTTCTCTAAAATTCTTCCAGAAACTGGAAGTCCAGATAATGTTTGCTTCAATCAGAAGATTCCTGTTCCCAAATGTTCTCAGAGTATATTATTAATACAGAGAGCGGGGTCAACCCATGCAAGCTGCCAAGCTCCAAATCCAATTCCTAGCTTGCATCCTAAATTTTCTAAAATTATTATAGCTACTTCAACCAAGAAAAAGGTGGGTGGCTATTGACTTTTGATTATGTTCACAAGCAGAACATAGAGACGAAGCAGGCATAACAGAAATAGCATGTTACAGTACAGAACTCTCAAATTATTTCTAATAACAATTGTGGGCTTAGCAGGCAAGCTTCCTGGGGTGCAAATGGTCTCCTAATCCTTGTACTGAGAATGTTATCTTTTCATTCTATAAGGCTTCCAGAGTGTCCTCATGGACACTCTAACGCTAACCCGAGCTGCTGGTGTTAGCCAGTTTTCCCTCTGTCATTGTTAGACATCTATTAATACTCCATTGGCTCCACTGTCTATCAAATCTGAATCTTTTTTCAACTAAGCACAGAATATTTTCTATCTAAAGACTGGAGATCTCATTAAAAAAAAAAAAAAGAGGCCATTAGACTGCAGAATCATTTTGCAGAGCATCTAATTTCAAAGATCTACAATCCTACATCCACCAACTGTTATTTATGTGGACACAGGTTAAGGACTCAAATTTGTGCCTTAGCTTCCTTCTATGTAAAACTGGAGACATTAGGGGTCTTCCCTTCCCTTTTCCACTTTCCAGTGGTAAAGAATCTACCGTGCAATACCAGAGATATGAGTTCGATCCCTGATCAGGGAACTAAGATCCCAAATGCCACAGAGCAACTAAGCCCGCATGCCACAACTAGAGAATCTGTGCGATGCATCAAAAGATCCCACATAATGCAGTGAAGATCACGTGTGCTGAAACTAAGATCCAATGCAGCCAAAAGAATAAATAATTTTTTTAAAGCTGGAGATATGAATACTTTGTAAGAATCTTGTATAGTTTAACTCAAGAGCATAAGTAACACACGGTGCTGCTGGGCTCAGTCAGTCATGTCTGACTCTCTGCGACCCCATGGACTGTAGCCACCAGGCTCCTCTGTCCATGGGATCCTCCAGGCGAGAATGTTGGAGTGAGTTGCCACGCTCTCCTCCAGGGGATCTTCCCGACCAGGGATAGAACTTGCGTCTCTTGCATCTCCTGGCAGGCGGATTCTTTACCACTGTGCCACCTGAGAAGTCTCTATATAACACATAGCTTATTGCAAACTTGACCCATAGGAGACACTCAGTAAATGCCTATTTACTTTGGCTCATGATAGAACTTTTTTAAAAGACAACCATCTAAAGACATGGAATAAAATAATGCTAGGGTTTAATAAAAAATGTCTTTCCTTTATGCTTACATTCATTAGCAGCAAATCATAACTAATGCTTTTGATACAAGAGAGAAAAGTCATTTCTAAATAAATATAATCAAATATAAAATACCTAAGGGAAATAGAGAAAGTACAAGATTGTGTGATAGTGGAAAATTATATCTATAACATGCTTCTTAATTCTGAGTTAGTGAAAATAAAAGTGAATGTCACAGGTGGTTATTTTAATGATATGGGAGCCTATATCAAGGTTGTTAAAAATAGTCAAATTTTCAGAAACAATTCTTCTGCATTCAATTAACATTTGGATCAAAGTACAATTTTTTCCCATGCAACTCATGGCAATAAAATCAACCTATCTTAGGATCAAACAAATATTTTGTTCACTGACTTCCACTCTAAAATAATGTTTGCTTAAGCCCACTGTAAATGCCTTAGGAACCCAAAGAAAGGTAAAGTTACTACTATTTCAGTTCATTAACTTGCTCCTGACACATAACACAACACCTCCACCTGCAAATTAATGACATTCTGAGATTATAGGAATTGATGAAAATGTTCACAGTGGAATTCAATCTGTTTCCTTATGAAAACTATTTTGGGCTTCACATGCAACACAGGATAACTGAACAAGGATAGACACTGGTGTCCAACTGGCTCTACCCAAAACCACCTGTCTTCCCTGCCACCTAAGGGTAAATTTCAAGGGATGTGAAATACCGAATCCTCAGTCAGAAGTAAAACAAATAACAACACACCAGACCCACTCTGTGCCTCTAAAAACAATTTTCCAAGAAATTTATTTTAAAAGTAGACATCATGAAAGATGCCTGCTGATGTGCCTTCATTCCAATGTTTCTCAAAAGCTATGCCTGAACCTCCTCTCTTCCAGGTTCAACTGCCCATAAATAGTTGCAAATATTTTCAAGACACATAATCTGACAAAGAGCCCCTGGAGATGTCTCGGAATATAGGAAAGGAAGCCATGAAGTTAAAACTTTCTCTTCACATTTTTCTTCTACCAGATTTGCTAAACCACAGAAACTGTTTTGATTCGCAAGACCGTTAGCCACACAAACAAATTAAGTTCATCCATCATGGTAAAATGAGATGAAATTGAATATTTTTTCATACTGAGAGTAAATTCCAGTGCACAAAGGAGGAGATGGAGAAATGGGGTCCTAGCATCTGAAGAGGGCTTCCCTGGGGGCTCAGTGGTAAAGAATCTGCCTGCCAAGCAGGAGACACAGGTTCAATCTCTAGGTCAGGAAGATGCTCCCCAGAGAAGGAAAAAGCAACCCATTCCAGTATTCTTGCCTGCAGAATCCCACAGACAGAGGAGCCTGGTGGGCCACAGTCCATGAGGTCACAAAGAGTCAGACATGATTTAGCAACTAACCAACAACAATACCCGAAGGACATTTTAGCTCCTGTAAGGACTTCATGACTCATAATGGAGAAGTGAAAACTAGGAGACCCATTTTCAGCATAGATTTCAAAATGCTTCAGCACACATAACTCTCATTGGTTTCAGTTATTAAAATCTGCGAATGAGTAAGCCTCCCGAACACATCTGTTCTTGGGTCCAGGATGTCTCACACAATATCAGAGACAGCATTCAGCCTATTATGAGTAGGAATGACAAGATGCATGCCTGCCAATGGACTATTAAACTTTATCTCTTTCTAAACTAAGAAAGGACTTGAATATATTGATGACAATTTAAGACAGGACCAACAACTTCATTCTGCCAAGATGCTGCTACTGCAATTCTCCTTCATTTATGTCAGCCTTAGTCACAGCCTCTCATTCAAATTCTTAAATTAGTCATTTATTAATTCAACAGTATATTCTGAGATAGACACTGTCCTGGGCAGGGGAGAAGTGAAGCATGAACATGATTTGAGAGGCTGTAGTCAAAGAGCATCCCATCTAGTGATGGAGACAAGAAAAGTAAACAGGCAGATATGACACACAGGAACAATGCAGTGAAAGCAGGAGATGCACCAGGGCCACCGAGATGGGGAGAGTATGTAAGTGGAACCAAGAGGAGGTTGGGAGAGAAGCAAAAGGAAGGCTGTTATCAGGCAACTGAAACAGACATGAATGAAACAGAGGCCCATTCATGTCAATGTATGACAAAAACCACAACAATATTGTAAAGTAATTAGCCTCCAACTAATAAAAAGAAATGAAAAAAAAAAGTTGAGAAACACAGTAGTACCACAAAAAAAAAAAAAAAGAAACAGAGGCCCATTCTCACATCCTCAGGGCTGCCAACCACCCAGCAGGGCTGTAAGTTAGGGCAGAGTTGAGAAAGGAGTGACTAGAAACCAAGCAGAAGAGGTCAGCCTGGGTTGGGCTTTTGAAGGGTTGTAGATATGCCAAAAAAGTTTAGACTTTCCTTAAGGGCAGTGTGGAAAAATTGAAGACTTTTGAGCGATAAAATGACATGAGCAGATTTTTATATTAGAAAGATGACAATGTGAATTTGACATTGGATGGAGTTAGGAGTGGACGGCTGGAAAGTCGTTTAAAGAAAGGACTGCAGTAACCCAGGCAATAAATGACAATGGCCAGAATAAAGCTGTGGGAGTGAAGTTGGAGAGTATGAAAGAGCATCAAGATACATGTGGAAGGTTACAAAACAAAATAAAAGAAATACAGGGGACAAAGCAAATTTGGAGAGATGGTTTGGAAACTACATTTTCAATTTATAACAGGCTGTATTTGAAGGTCAACATTAGTTCTTTATGTACAATTAAGCACTGCACAACAGTGAGGTATCTGCCTGGACCCCAAAGCTGGTCTGAGGAAGGTCTGAACTTGGAAGACTCTCCAGTGCAAGGAGTGGCCAAGACAGCACAGGCAGAATGCACAGAATTAAGAGGAAAAAGAGAAGACAAAACATTAAGAACACCAACATTTTAGAAATGGGCATCAGTAGAGGAGCATAAAGACAGATGACCATGGAGAGGCAGGAAGAAACTGAGAGAGTAACAGGAAGCCAAGGACAAACATTTCAAGAAGGCAGTTGCCTTCACCATTCGCAAATGCTACCAAGCTGCTAACTGAAATAAAGATAGGGAAATGCAGTGGATTTTTTTTTTTTTTTAAAGAGAGATGGATGATAGATAAGGGGGATTCCTGGTTGTACAAATGCTTGATTGGACTGAGTTAGGGTGCACCTAGGAGATGAGGAATTGGAGATGAGTGTAAAGAACATTTTCATGAACTCTGAAAGTCCGCTTCTGGAAATTTACATCCATGGGGAAAAAAATGTTGGGACATGACATCATTCCAAGGGGCAATGAGCTCCAGGATGAATCCAGGAGGACAGACAATTGCAGAAAAGTGAAGATAAGGGTCACTGGTATTGAAGAGGTCAAGGAACCAAAAAGCTAGAGTGATGGGTGCATCATCTTTGTGGACACTGAAGTCACTCCAGACTTGGCATGGCAGAAAGGCAGGAGCCAGAGAGCAAAACCTTAAGCACAAGGGAGACGGAAGTGAGGACAGCTGCTGACAGTGATGGGGTAGTGGGTTTTAATCAGGTAGCATGAGCCTCAAAGTGAGAGGCATTGAAAGTGGAGAAAGAATCATTATCTGTAAGATACACAGGGGAACAAAGGGGTCTCAACCCCAACTCCTGACTGACAACACAGGCTGTGGCAAATAAGCAAATCCTTCATTCACTCATCTCTTCATTGATTCAAGTATTTCTTGAGTACCTGAGGGTTGTGCTAGGTACTTGGAAGATTCATGTGTGCTTCCCGCTCTCACAGAACCTACAGTAGGGAGGCTGTTGGAAATGTGGAAGCCTTGAGATGGAGGAGGTGTCACTGGAGATCCAGAGGGGAAGAGAGCTTCCACTGAAGGGGAGGACAGAGGAAGGGGCTTTTGTCCACGAAGGAACCAGTATACCACAAGGCACAGAGAACAGGTTTTGGAGAACGAGCGTGGTGGAGGCAGGGTCAGATGAGGAAGTACAGAGCAGGCTGGGCTCACAGAAGAGGGAACTCACCCTGGAAAGACTTTCATTGTGAGAAGCAGCTGAGAATGTCAGGGGCGTGAAGCCTGGAGGAGCTAACTAATTAACAGGCCTTGAGGTCTCCAGGGGTATCAGTCCCGAACAGGCAGGTCGTCATTAATTGGGCTTCTCAGGGAATCCAAGCACAGGACACAGCAGAAGGTTCTGGGACCTAGCTCTCATTATGAAATCAGCTTAAGCCTGGATAGACTGTGGACCCAGGGAATCTGAGAGCAGGACCATGGGAGGCCTGAGAATGTACTTTCCGATGTCAGTTACAGAAGCAGCCCCTGATGCTCAGGGAGAAAGCTCAACCTTTTGCAAAGGAGCCTGTCAGTTCTAGACCATGCTTTGGAAGGAATTCACTTCTGACCTAGGTCATCTGTATCTTTCTAACCTTTGTATCTTCTTCGAATGCTCATCTTCATCATTTCCCTCACCATATGTGCATCTTCCTCTGAAATCTAGTCCCCATCTCTCCCCAATAATAAATAAGATAATTTCTGCCTTAATTATCTTGATTACCATAGTCCTGATGGGCTTCCCTGGTGGCTCAGATGGTAAAGAATCTGCCTGCAATGGGGGAGATCTGGGTTCCATCCTTGGGTTGGGAAGATCCCCTAGAGGAGGAAGTGGCAACCCACTCCAGTATTCTTGCTTGGGAAATCCCCATGGACAGAGGAGTCTGATGGGCTACAGTACATGGGGTCGCAAAGAGTTAGACATGACTGATCGACTAACAATGTTCCTATAGAGTTAACTAAAATTTTAATATGTTCACATTTACCATTATTTTTTGTGCTGTCCTTAGAAATCTTTCCCACCCTAAGATTATAATATTCTTTACTCATACATGTTCTTAATTTTTTTCTTTAAATGTTTTAATTTTGATTCATCTGGAAGGGGAAGAGAGGAAACCAGTTTTGTTTTTCTCCAAATATAGCCAGTTACATCAACAGTTTTTATTGAGCACATTTTTTTCGGCAATGAATTTGAAATACCCTCTTTATTATACAGTCCCATCTTGTTTTGCGTGTTTCTACCTTGGCACTTGGCACTTTATTTACTCCTTCTCTACACATCTCCATATCCCCTTCCCCATCACAGCTAGCAAAGAATAACTCCGATCACCCATCATCATGGCCCTTCTGTTTCCTTATGTAAGTTCTTGCTTACATTCTAACTCACACAAATGATTTTGCAGACTAGGTAGAAAGGATGAACATGCCTCTGTCCCAAATATCTATCTGAGATGTAGGTTAATAGAGGGCAGGGAACCTGCTGAATGAATGTTCACTGCAATCCACAGAACAACATCAATGTTTACAAAGGGTGCAAAATTATCGGAAAAACCTGAACCGTCAGAGAGACAGAAGCATGGATTCATCGTCTCTTCCTCTGCCCGCTCTGATTTGCACCCACTGCCTGATGAACCTCCTCATGCCAGTGCTGTCTCCCTGTGGTGAACCATCCATTCACTGGGCTGCATCTTATTACTCATTTTTCTGTCGGCTCTGGGTGAGCTTCCTCCACACTTGCCTCTCCTGTCTTCTAAGGCTACAAATTATCTGTGGGCCAAGTACGGTTACAAATAGCCTTCCCAAGTTTTGCTGGTAAAGAAAATAGATCATGTCTCTTCGTGTCTCAAAGCACTTGTATTTATTTATATATATGCTTGTGCTCAGTCACTTCAGTTGTGTCTGACTCTTTGCGACCCCATGGACTGTAGCCTGCCAGGCTCCTCTGTCCATGGGATTTCTCAGGCAAGAATACTGGAGTGGGTTGCCATTTCCTTCTCCAGGGAATTGTCCTGACTCAAGAACTGAACCTGCACCTCCTGTGTCTCCTGCACTGCAGGCAGATTCTTTACCCACTGAGTCACATGGGAAGCCCATTTTAGCTGTTTTGGAGATATTTAATATATGTAAATATATATGTAAATATATTACATATATTATATATATATAATACAAATATTGTATATCTCCAGAGCAGCTAAAATTATTCAGACCATTCATTAGAGGTTCTCACTAGGCCGAGAGGTGCTCATCAGGACATGCTGAACCGTGATGCACTGAAGCCTATTCCCAACATCTCTGCAGTAATTGGCAATATGAAAAATTTAACAACTAATTTCCAAAGATGCCTAATTTCTGTCTGGGAAAGCTCAGAAGCTCCAGCCAGATATACTGAGTGACTCAATGTAAACATGTTCTGTTAGCAAGCATTCTGGCCAGGATGGAAATAACTGGAGTGTCAGATGTGTTTCCAAATAATTAAAATCAAATATTTATTCTCTTTTCATTCATTTATATAACACTTCTTGAGCAACTACTACATGCCAGTTAATAGCATTGGTGCTGAGGATACAGCAACATGGATAAAATAATCAAAAACCTTTGATGCTTTGTTGGCAAAAAGACAATAAACAGACATAGAATTCTAATTAGAGAATCTTTCTTCTACCTCAGTCTTTGGAGGTTGTGATGGTTAATTTTATGTGCCAAATTGGCTGGGTAACAGTGCTTATACATGTTTAGTCAAACATTATTCTGGATGTTTTTGTGAGGGTGTTTCTTCCAATAATACTAACATTTAAATTGCTGGGCTTTGAGGAAAGCAGATTATGCTCCATGATGTGGGTGGGCCTTATCTAATCAGTTGAAGGTCTTAACAGAACAAAGACTTATCTCCCCTGGGCAATAAAAAATTCTACCTGTGATGAGCCTTTAGACTTGAACTACAGGCTCTCCCCTGGGTCTCCAGCCTGATATCCCACCCTGTGTGTGAATGTGTATCTATATTTGTATCTATCTATCTATCTATATGGGGGCATGAGTCACATGATGGACTCTGGGCATGGCCCCAACGGGGTTAACAGTATCAAGGAAAGCCTACTCCTTGAAAGCCCTCCCTTTGGCACCTTCCACTGGCATACCCTCAACTTCACTTGTTCTGGTATGTTCTCTGAGAAATCACCCAGTTCAGCTGGCTTTAGTCAATTTTCAGATTGGAGCAACACCAGTTTGGATCTTTATGCCCATGTCAAAAGCAGCAAGAAAGTAGCAGGTAAGAAATGGCAGTCAACCAGTGGGAATGTAAATGGGTGTAGCCACTATGAGAAATAGTATGGAGGTTCCTCAAAAAGCGAAAAACAGAACTACCGCATGATCAAGCAATCCCACTCCTGGGCATATGACCCAGAGGGATGGGATGGGGAGAGAGGTGGGAGGGGGGTTCAGAATGGGGAACACATGTACACCCATGGCTGATTTATGTCAATGTATGGCAAAAACCACTATAATATTGTAAAGTAATTAGCCTCCAATTAAAATAAATAAATTAAAAAAAACTGTAATTCAAAAAGATGCATGCACCCCTGTGTTCACAGCAGAACTATTCACAATAGTCAAGACATGGAAAAAACCTAAATGTTCATGGATAAAGAAAATGTGGTTTATATATACAATGGAATACTACTCAGCCAATAAAGACAAATGAAATAATGTCATTTGCACCAACATGGATACAACTGAGACCACCACACTAAGTGAAGTAAGTCAGAAAGAGAAAGACAGATACCACATTATATCACTTATACGTGGAATCTAAAATATGGCACAAACGAACTTATTATAAATAGAAACACTCACAACATAGGGAAAAGACTTGAGGTTGCCAAGGGGGAAGGGATTGGAGGAGGGAGGAATAGTTGGGGAGTCTGGGGTTAGCAGATGCAAACTATAACATTTATGATGGGTAAATGACAAGGTCCTTCTACATAGCACAGGGAACTGTATTCAATATCCTGTAATGAACTATAATGGGAAAGAATGAATATATATATATATATATATATATATATATATATATATATATGTTTAACTGAATCACTTTGCTGTATAAAGAAATTAACACAACACTGTAAATCAACTAAACTTCAAAAAAAAATTGTTTAAGTGGCAGTCAAACTGCCCCGGGGACAACAAACCAGCTAGTGGCTCATGCACCCGCTAACTGGAAACCTTATACATGGGAAAGTTCTACGCTTGTTTTTAAAGTTCTTAATTTCAAGGTCATCCTCTTCCCATTGGATTCCACCTGGACTCAAGCACATCAGGCAGTTCCACTTGGTCTTGCCTTTGCTCACGCTCTCCCTCTGCATGGAATGCTTATTTCCCTTCTTCTACCAGAAAACTGTTCATCCGTCCAGCCTTGCCTCAAAAGTTACATTTTTTCTGGTGTTTCCTGACCCCAGCTAGAAAAAAATTAATTACTCTTTTAACAGTGTTCCCAGAAACATCTGCATGACTTCTGAAGATTAAAAAGGACACATAGAAACATTGTCATATTAGCCAAACATTCAAATGTCAGCCCAATGAAAATTGTTCTAGAAAACTAGTCTAAATATGAGATGGTACAAGTTTCATTAGTTCTCTTCTGCTTTCATTTCCACTCTTTACAAATGCAATCTGTAAACAGAGCTTCACAGCACTGAATAACTCCAAATAGGATGCTTTTTAGAGATTATTTAACTCATAAATCAGACATAATCCTCAAATACAAGAACTCCCAGTTAGAAAAACTTATTGGTGCAGTGTTGGTGAGGTGGGTGCTATGGGTGCTGGTCATTCTCCTCAAGACAGCAGGGTGTGAACTCCATAATTAAATAGAGTATATTATTATCAACTTAATTACTTCTCTGCTTTAGATCCTTCATCCCTGAAAGAGAGTGAAATTGTACTATCTTGAAACCAGTTCAAGCAGCTGTCACTTTATTTCAGTGGAATGTCTGAATAAAATGTCCCCCCTTGCTGGGAATTTTCAAAACTAACACAGGTCAGATCTATTTAAATGCCAGAGAAGTTGTTCTCCCTCAGGCTGCTTTTAGCACATATCATGTGCTCAACTTAGAGGTGATTTGCACAAGAAATCATAAAACTGAGCTCATTGTGGAAAGAGATGTCCGATGGGATTACCAATAGGCTGTGGTAAGAACTACCATAAACCATTTTTGTAAAGCTCATCTGTTGCCTGGAGCCCCCAGGGGACGGTTTCCGTTTTGCACATATTTTTAACTTTCAGGTTTCCTGTGCAGGTCACGTTCCAATATATCATAAAGGTGATTAAATAATCTTAAACTTACTGAAATTTCTGGCAATCTGTGTTTTCCTCCACTACATGTTAATGGTGCCATTTTGGCTTTTATTCCAAGTACCCAACTCATCACTTGATATTTCTGCAGAGGCAGGACTGGATTTGGGCAACTTTTGTGCATTCTACTCTCTTTTAGTGGCTGGTACATCAAAACAACTGCCCCTCCCACACTTGGTCAAGAATTATTTCCTAACTAGAGCCTCCTCCATCTGTCCTAACCCTGGTCTTGATGTACAAAGACGACGGCAAAGTCAACAGTCATCTCTCACTCTCAGTTGTACCTGGACGCTCAGCAGTGTTTTATATAGCCAACACCCCTCTTCCTGTGGTCCCCACACTCTCCTAGTCTTCTGCTTTTAGGCAGCCCCTCCCACCCCCCACCAGTCTATCACTTCATGGCAAATAGATGGGGAAACAATGGAAACAGTGACAGACTTTATTTTCTTGGGCTCCAAAATCACTGTAGATGGTAACTGCAGCTATGAAATTAAAAGATGTTTGCTCCCTGGAAGAAAACTATCACAAACCTAGACAGCATATTAAAAAGCAGAGACATTGCTTTGCCAACAAAGGCCCATATAGTCAAAGCTATGGTTTTTCCAGTAGTCATATATGTATGTGAGAGTTGGACCATAAAGGCTGAACATCAAAGAATTAATGCTTTTGAACTGTGGTGTTGGAGAAGACTCTTGACAGTCCCTTGGACTGCAAGGAGATCAAACCAGTCAATCCTAAAGGAAATCAGTCCTGAATATTCACTGGAAGGACTGATGCTGAAGCTCCATTGGCCACCTGATGCAAAGAGCCAACTCATTAAAGGCCCTGGTTCTGAGAAAGATTGAAGGCAGGAGGAGAAGGGAATGACAGAGGATGAGGTGAGTGGATGGCATCTCTGACTCAATGGTCATGAGTTTGAGCAAGCTCTGGGAGATAGTGAAGGACAAGGAAGCTTGGCGTGCTGCAGTCCATGGGGTTGCAAAGAGTCGGACATGACTGAGCGACTGAATAACAACTCCCAACTGCAACTCTCCTAGAAACTTCTTCTAGATCTTCTCATAGTTCAGGCCCCTGACTTCTCTTCTTTGCTCTCCACAAACACATACCCCAGGACATCTCATCCCATCTGGTGGCCTTAAATCCATCTACCTGTCACTGATGTCCTCATGTGTATTCCAACCCTGGCCTCTTCTCAGATAAACCCACAGAGCAGACATCTCCTCCTGGATGGATAGTGGCATTAGAACACAACAGCTCTCCAATAGAACTCTTTTAGTCCTCTTCCAAAATCTACCCCTTACACTTCCCCATAAGTTCCATTCAATCTCTCAGTCATGTCCATTCAGTCTTTCAGTCATGTCTGGTGCGCTGTATGGACTGCAGCGCACCAGGCCTCCCTGTCCATCACCAACTCCTAGAGTTTACTCAAACTCACGTCCATTGAGTTGGTGACGCCATCCAACCATCTCATCCTCTGCGTCCCCTTCTCCTCTTGCCTTCAATCTTTCCCAGCATCAGGGTCTTTTCAAGTGAGTCAGTTATTTGCATCAGGTGGCCAAAGTATTGGAGTTTCAGCTTCAACATCAGTCCTTCCAATGACTATTAGTATACTAACAGCATAGTGACGCATTTATTCAGGTCAAAACCTTACACACAATACTTGATGTCTATCATTACTATTTGTCCTGTACACGTTCTGTCATGTTCTCACAACTACTCCATCAGCAAATCCCATCAGCTTTATCTTCCAATTTCTGTCTACCCTGTTACCAGCACTCTGGTCCAAGTCACCCTATATTCTCACCTGGACCCTGACATCAGCCCCTAACTGGTCTCCAAGGTGCCCCTACAGTCAGTGGTCCACAGAACATTAACCATGGTCTTAAAACATAAATCACATCACATCACTTCCCTGCTCAAAGCTACTCAAACTCCTCTCGTTACAACTAAGAAGCTGTCTTTCCTTTTGGATGGGGGAGGGGCAGCAACTTAGAGTTTTATTTTTGCTGTCGACAATCTTAAATGTATTTTCAGGGGGAAAAATAACAAAGAGATTTCTACTTTTTTACACTGCCTTCCCATAGACATAGAAAACAACATGGTTATCAAAGGGAAAAGGTGGAGGGCGGGATACATTAGGTGTTTGGGATTAACATACACAAGCTACTATATATAGAATAGATAACCAACAAGGACCTACTGGATAACACAGGGAACTCTACTCAATATTTTCCAATAAGGGGGAAAAAAATCTGAAAAATAATAGATATGTTGCTGCGGCTGCTACTGTTGCTAAGTCGCTTCAGTCATGTCCGACTCTGTGCGACCCCTTAGACGGCAGCCCACTAGGATCCTCTGTCCCTGGGATTCTCCAGGCAAGAATAATGGAGTGGTCTGCCATTTCCTTCTCCAATGCATGAAAGTGAAAAGTGAGAGTGAAGTCACTCAGTCGTGCCCGACTCTTAGCAACCCCATGGACTGCAGCCTACCAGGCTCCTCCGTCCATGGGATTTTCCAGGCAAGAATACTGGAGTGGGGTGCCACTGCCTTCTCCGAATGTATGTATAACTAAATCACTTTGCTACACACCTGAAACAACCACAACATCGTAAATCAGCTATACTTCATTTTTTAAAAAAAGTCACTGAACATAATGGTTTTTGGTCAAGTTAAAAATAATAATAATACTCCATTATTCTGGCTCCAAGTACTGTATTGAAATAAAGATCTGACTATGTCATATGGCAGCTTAAAACCCTCCTATGGCTCCTCACTGCTCTTGAAAAAACACCGAAATTCTGGATGAGCCTGCAGACCCTGGTCCATTCCCCTAGGCTGGAGAAAGGCAGAGAGAGGCTTGGATGGGGAGGGAAGAGACCAGGCTGTCATCTGTGGTCCTGCCACCCGCTCGAGCAGGAGGATTTCCACCTCCCTAGCCCCGCCCAACACACAGAACATTCCAAATCTTTGCCCTCAGGCTCCAAGGCTGCACAGGACTTGGTTCCGGTACAACCCTGACTGCTATTCTTTCCGTCCTTCACTCGTTCCCCCATCTCAGTTTTCCTACAGTTACTCAAACACACAGGCTCATTCCTCCTCAGGGCCTTTCCTGTCTCCTCTGCCTGGACTCCATTCCGCCAGACCATTATATGTTCAGGCACTTACTCTGCTCTTGCATCATTCAAAGTTCACCTCCGTTGAGTGGCATTTCCTCTCCAGTGTGCCTGGCACTCAATATCCAAGAGACATCTCAATCCTGGGATGTACAAAGCAGAAACCCTCATCCTTCCCTAGATCTGATTCCCTCTCAGTCTTCTGCTCAGAGGAGAAGTCTACTCCATTTCACTTCTAGGCAAACAGCCTTGAACTGCTCCCTAATTGTTCTCTCACCTGCTAACCAATGCCTCAGCCAATCACATTAGCTCTGCTTCAAAATATACCTATAGCTGACCTGTGGGCAATTTCTCCACTGCGACCACCTGGGTCACTGGAGCAGCCTCTCACCTCTACTCTGGACTCACAGCAGCCCTGGCAATCCTATTAAAAAAAAAAAAAAACAAGTCATGCCTATGTTCCCAATCCTCTTTTGCGTTCCTACCTCAGGCAGTAAAAAGTCAAAGATAAGCACTGAGCCTGCGGTACCCATGCCTCTCTGATGTCACTTCTGCTACTTGGCATGCTCCACTCAAGCTATCATCTTGGGGTTCCTTGTGCACACGAGGCGTGCTCCGATTAACTATTATTGGGCTAACAGTTTCTTCCACCTGGAATCACCTTCCCTGGGTATCTTTAACTTCTTAGATTAAAAGCAGTCCACACAACCCCATACATTTCCTCTCTTCTTTCCAGATTTCATTTTTCTCTAGAGCACATCTCTTCACCTGATGTACAACTGGCTTCTTTATTTATTTGTTTATCCCCTGTGTCTCCCCAGCAGACTATAATTGCTGAAGTCAGGATTTGGGGGAGGGGCTGTTTTGTTTACGGCTACCTCCCCACTGCCTGGAATTGTATCTGGCACCTGGTAGGTTTTTCAGTAAACATATGTTGAATTAATAAATCAACTATCTCTTCATAAATTTCTCTGGTCCAAGAAAGGAAAGTATAATGGCTTAAAGGTAAATCTTATTGCCTTCTCACCATCCTCCCCCTCCCACAGTTTTTAAGAAACAGAAGAACATTGTTAAGAACATTGTTATCTACTTTTTCAGCCCAATATGCTAAAAGAATTTATTAAACAAGAACTCTGTGAAATAAGACACAAGTGTAGAAAAATGAAATTATGACTGGAATAAAATCAGTAAGTAAGAAAGAAAACCCATTCATAATTATAGAGAATGAACTTGAGAAGAAAGACCAAATGGATAAAGCTGTGGAAATGTGCACAAAGGCAATGGCAAACTGGAAGGACAAATCTAGAAAACCCTCCAGTAAAAGAACAAGTATCCAGATGAGAAGCAATAATAGGAAGTGGGAGGAAAATAAAACATTCCAGACCTGAAAAAGCAAATTTAAGATTAGAAATTAATACCTAAACATCTTTCAGAGAAACTTAATGAGCAGAAATAAATATTCTGACAGTTTCACACAAAGTTTCAACTGAAAGAATTTTTCAAGAGTCTTAAAATCAACTGAGGGGGAAAAAAATCAACTACAGTGTCTTTTCCAATATCTTCTCTATAATAACAGACGCCAGAAAACAAGGCAGTTTATAGCACACAGAGCAGAAAAGCTTGTGAGTCAAAGATTTTATAAATATCCATGTGCTATTCATATGCCAGGACAACATATGTTAAATAACAACACCTGCAAATGAAGAATGCTATAAAGAAAATCAGCTAGGAGATGAAAAAGTCTGATGAATTTACCACCCAATGAGTTTTCTATAAAAATTGACTGAATAGATTCCAGACCACCAACAGGTTAATGCAACTATAATTTCAAAAAAATGGAGACATGTTAATAGAAAATAACCACCAGTAGGCATCAAAACTGGTTAACTGCTTGGACATAATTCAATAAATATATTGGTTTTTACTTAAAAAATAATGTACTCTAACCAATATAATTTTAGTTATTACAATTACAGTACCTAGAACAGAATACAAAACATACATTTATTGAAAAAGAGGACATTTTGCTCAAAAAAATTGTTCATTAAATTTCAGGTGAAACTGATGCAAGAGTTATAAATCTGTGCACAGTGAGGGGAGGGGTGATGGAAGGAAAATTGGAAAAGCAAGAGACTAAATTCTTTTTAAAGCACTAATGTAAGTACTAGTGGAATTTAAGAGACTGTCTCCCTTCAGTATATGAAATCGGAATAAATCTAACAAGTAATATGTAAGACACTCATGGAAACATTTATAAGAACTCTTGAAAAACATTAAAGAAAAATTAATGGAAATGCCATGTTCATGGATCACAATACTCAGTTTTGTAAAGATTTCAATTCTTCTCAAAGTGATCTTTGAATTAAATGCAGTTCAATCAAAATCCTAGAAATGTTTTTTATGGAGCTTGGCACATTGATTCTAAAATGTATATGAAAGAACAAAGGGCAAGAATAGCTAAGAAACTTGCAGGAAAAAAGTGAAGAGATTTACACAGCCAGATTTAAGACTTATTATAAAGCTGCAGTGATTAATTACCATAGTGTGGCACTGACTCAGAAAATACATGAACAAAACAGAATAGAGGGATCACCTGAAGCCTTTCATATATGGAAATGTAATGGATGGCAGGGTGGCATTGAAGATCAGAAGAGAAAGGATAGATGTTTGATATGTGGCATTCAGACAACTGTCCACGTGGAAAAAATAAAATTGGGTTCCACATCACACCACACTCACCACTACAAAGAATTAAGAATTTGAAAGTAAAAGTCAAAACCTAAAATACTTAAACATATAGGAGAACATCATTATGGAATCATGTAGGGAAGAACTGAAATACCATTAAAAAAGAGGTAATGAAATAAATGATTAATGTTTAACTTCCTTAAAATTAAGAACTTCCTTTCACATAAAGATAGCATGGAAAAAACACTAGTACACCATAGATTTATAAAAATTTTAGAGCCTCACAGTATAAAGTGTAGGCAATGCTGCAGGTCAGTAGGAACTCTTACACAACACTGGAGAAAGTTAAAACGGTATGCCATGCCACTTCAAAACACAATGCAGCCATATACATTAAAATTGAACCCCATAATTCTGTTCTCGGGAACACACATTAAAGAATCCCTGTGTACCTTACTAGACACCAACAGTAATGTTCATAGCAGCATTATTTATAATAACAGCAAACTGGAAAAACTTCAAATGCTCATTAAGGAGGGACAAGATGAATACATTGTGGTATATACTCTCAACAGAATATTTATCAGGGTAAATATGGATTATATCTAAATGCAACAACACAGATGATTCATAGAAATATCATGCTACAGAAGTAGCAATTTGCCAAGAGTATGACACAATATTTAAAAACTATTTTAAACTAAAGTTAATCAAAATGTTGCTCAGGAATACAAACATATGTAATAAAATTTTAAAAATAACTTCAAAGAGAATAATAAATCCCAAAATTAGACTAGTGCTTACCAAAGAAAGGAGAGCTAGGAAGAGCACACAAGTGAAGGGGCTGGTTGGGTTAGAGTCTAATATTAAGTTAGGTGCTGACGTTCTAGTTAAGCTGGGTTCCAGTTAGGTTGCCTGGTTCTAGTTAAGGAGGTAATATAAGAATATAGATTTATTGTTATAATTTACATGTCTGCTTCACTATTTTGTACATATCAAGTGCTACATAACAACAACAAAAAAAAACATTTTACCACGTATAATAGAAACAAAAATGCTGCTTCTTAGTAGGATGTGTGCTTAGATCCTCAGTCTGTCAGGCTCTTCTGTCTGTGGGGGTCCTCCAGGCAAGAATACTGAAGTGGGTAGCCCTTCCCTTCTCCAGGGGATCTTCCCAACCCAGGGATCGAACTCAGGTCTCCCACATTGCAAGTGGATTCTTTACCATCTGAGCCCTCAGCGAAGCCCACAGAGTAGTAAGTAATATACAAATATATAAGGAAAATATTTGAAAAGCAGCAGATAAATTGTCAGGTAATTTACAAAGGACAAGACACAACTGGAAAATAAACATGGAAAAATACTTGATCTTAACTAACAATTCAAATAATCACCAGTTAAAGTCAATTAACACCTTTAAAAAGATACAATATCAGCTCTTGTATAGCTAAATTTGTATCACTTTAAAATCCTGGAGGTAGCACATGCTGGGATACTTTTGGAAAGTGAACTGTCAAAACATTTTAGCAGTCTACAAACACACAGTTGAGATTTGAGTAATGCAGGGGTTAGGAGACTGACCATCCAGGCAGTTGAAAATCAGTATATACCTTATGGTCCTCCACATCTGAGGCTCCTCCATGTCTGGGGTTCCAGATCCACAGAATCAATCAACCCGGATTGTGTAGCACTGTAGTATTTACCATCGGAAAAAACCCACACGTAAGTGGACCCACGCAGTTTCATGGGTTCCATGCAGACCCACGAAGACACATTTAGTTCAGTTCAGTTGCTCAGTTGTGTCCGACTCTTTGTGACCCACGGACTGCAGCACGCTAGGGTTCCCTGTACATCACTAACTACTGGAGCTTGCTCAAACTCATGCCCACCAAGTCGATGATGCCACTCAACCATCTTGTCCTCTGTCATCCCCTTCTCCTCCTGCCTTCAATCTTTCCCAGCATCAGGGTCTTTTCAAATGAGTCAGTTCTTTGCATCAGGTGGCCAAGTATTGGAGTTTCAGCTTCAGCATCAGTCCTTCCAATGAACATTCAGGACTGAACACCTTTAGGATGGACTGATTGGATCTCCTCGCAGTCCAAGGGACTCTCAAGAGTCTTCTCCAACACCACAGTTTAAAAGCATGAATTCTTCAGCGCTCAGCTTTCTTTATAGTCCAACTCTCACATCCACACATGACTACTGGAAAAACCATAGCTTGGACCTTTATTGGCAAAGTAACGTTTCTTGCTTTTTAATATGCTGCTTAGGTTGGTGATAGCTTTTCTTCCAGGAAGCAAGCATCTTTTAATTTCATGGCTGCAGTCTCCATCTGCAGTGATTTTAGAGCCCCCCAAAATAAAGTCTGTCATTGTTTCCTTTGCTTCCTCATCTATTTGTCATGAAGTGACGGGACCAGATGCCATGATCTTAATTTTTTGAATGTTGAATTTTAAACCAAAATTTGATCTCTGGTTCCTCTGCCTTTTCTAAATCCAGCTTGAACATCTGGAAGTTCACAGTTCATGTACTGTTGAAGCCTGGCTTGGAGAATTTTGAGTGTTAGTTTACTAGCGTGTGAGATGAGTCTATTTGTGTGGTAGTTTGAGCATTCTTTGGCATTGCCTTTCTTTGGGGTTGGAATGAAAACTGACCTTTTCCAGTCCTGTGGCCACTGCTGGTTTTTCCAAATTTGCTGGAATATTGAGTACAGCACTTTCACAGCATCATCTTTTAGGATTTGAAATAGCTCAGCTGGAATTCCATCACCTCCACCAGCTTTGTTCGTAGTGATGCTTCCTAAGGCTTACTTGACCTCACATTCCAGGATGTCTGGCTCTAGGTGAGTGATCACACCATCATGATTATCTGGGTCGTGAAGATCTTTTTGTATAGTTCTTCTGTGTATTCTTGCCAATTCTTAATATCTTCTGCTTTTGTTAGGTCCATACCATTTCTGTCCTTTATTGTGCCCATCTTTGCATGAAATGTTCCCTTGGTATCTCTCATTTTCTTGAAGAGATCTCTAGTCATTCCCATTCTATTGTTTTCCTCAAAGAAACAATAGAATTCAAGGGTCAACTGTATTTAATCCAGATATCCTATTCTGAATAATCCTTATTTTTGTACTTTATTTATAACTGTGAAAAGTAATGTTCAACAATATAAAAAATACTGTAAATCATCATATGTCACCGCAAAGGGATATTTATAGGCATTAAAGTGGATAGTTGTAGAGATTATATAAAAACCACAACAAAATGCTAATAAATATTAGATGAAAAAGAATACAAAGATGCATGTACATCACAATGACAACTATAGTGTTTTTTTTTAATGCCTATAAAAAGGAATAGAATTAAATACAGCTGGCCCTCCATAACCGAGGATCAGATTTTTTTTATCTGGTTGGCTGAATTCATGGATATGGAACTGAGGATTCAGAGGACCAACAGAATTATCCATTTTAGCGATGTGAGCATCTGCGGAGTTTGGTGTGAGCATAGGAGAGCTGAGGTGTCTTGGAACCAACCCCACAGGGGATTGCTGTAATGCAAAATTGTAATAGTGGTTCTGTGGTGTTGATAAGACTACACTACAAGTCTTATCAACCCAGGTCTCCAACCCAGGCAGATTCTTTACCATACGAGCCACCAGGGAAGCCCAAACACTAAGACCACAAATAACTCTTTTCTCTCTATGCCAACATTTTCACATGTAAATTACATTTCTTTTACAACTTAAGAAACTCAACAAGAAAATGAACAATTAATGCTCAAATATTAAGCTTAGCTTTTCAAAAGGAATTAGTTTTCCCTTCTCCCATATCCTAGGAACATTACCAGGTTGGTACAAAAGAAAGTAAGCAATTTGAAACCATAAAATGAATTTAAACCCTATAAGAATTTTAAAAAGAGAGAGAAAACTAAATTTAGCTGAAACATTGGATTAAATTAATACAGAAACATTTGCTTGAATTCAAATAAAAGGATAATGTGAACAAAAACATTGTAAAAACCTTTTTTTGTCCCCAGATTGGGTTTGTTTTTTTTTTTTTTTGAGTGAGCAAAGAATACCAAACCCTAAAGCACGTTTTTAAATGAGGAATTACATCCATTTAAACTTGATTTTGGGGGCACAGACATTTTAAAACAACAGGACACAAAGGTGGGGAGTTGGTGTGCTTATCTATTAGCAGACAGCTGCTTACAATTTTGGTTTAGAGTTGGAACACTATTCTTGGAAAAACCAATTGTGTTCAATTTATAACAGATGTAACCAAGTGTTTATTACAGTAAAATGCTAGTTTCCATAAGTCAAAAGTTCAATGAATAAACAAGTCCTGTATGTCAGCAGAATGACATTTATTGTTCCAAACCAAAGAATTCACTCTAATCAGTGGTGGATATTAATTATTCCATTAACTACAGTGCTCTGATTTTATCCCACTTGGAAGAAAGAGGACCAGGGCAACTAGCTCATTTGCTGTGTTATATTTAATTATGCTTATTCTCATAGATCCCAAACATGATTACAATCATAAAGTTAAACCTAGGAAAATACCTAAACATGTCACATGAATCAACATTTCACCCATACAACAATCTTTAAAGAGACACAAAGACAGAATTCAAGACCTTTCTGTAGTCTTTACACTAAACATCAAATCATGCCAGCCTTGCTGCCTAAACGGCTTTCTATGTGCCTTTAACGGGTGTTCCCTAACACTGCAGTTCTCCATTTAAACTATTTACACAGACCACTCTCACGGCAAGTTTCCACAAAGACTAGTGTATCAGTCACACTAGGGTATAAAAACCTTCAGTTTTCACAGCAGAGGCTCCTCAAAAAACTAAAAACAGAATTACCATATGATCCAACAATCCCACTCTCAGTGTTTATTCAGACAAAACTATAATTTGAAAAAAATACATGCCCCTGCTATGTTCATAGCTACACTATTTATAATAGCCAAGACATGGCAACAACCTAAATGTCCATGGACTGAAGAATGGATAAAGAAGATGGTACATATCTACAATGGAATACTACTCAGCCATAAAAAAGAATGAAATAATGCCATTTGCAGCAACATGGATGGAACTAGAGGTTATCCTACTAAGTGATGTAAGTCAGAAATAGAAAGACAAATAGCATATATCATCTATATGTGTAATCTAAAATATGACACAAGTGAACTTATTTATGAAACAGAAACCGACTCACAGACATACAGAACAGACTTGTGGTTGCCAAGGGAGAGTGTGGGTGGAGGAGGGATGGATTGGGAGTTTGAGATTAGCAGATGCAAACTATTATGTATACTGCAGAAAAACTGAATTATTTGGCTCTACACCAGAAACTAACACAACATTGTAAATCAACAAGTACTTCAATAAAATAAATATTAAAAATGAAATTGAAAAAAAACCTTCAGATTTCAGTCTCACTACATGGAATGGGCTGAACCAGGGTGCTGACAATGGGTAGCAAGATCCAAATATGGTTTCAAAGGGGGAAAAAAATGCCAGAAACATTTTATAGTTGAAGATATATGAGGGAAAGGAAACTGTGAGGTCAACAGAACTTTGGAAGAAAGACTTTTGTAAAATACTGTGTATCGGGAGGCTCTCTGGTGTAGGACTGAGGCAGACCCAATGGCTTCAAGTACTTGGAAGTATGAACTTGGAGAGCTTCATATGCATAAGGTTATAAGATTAGATAAGCAAGTCCTCCTGGGTGTGGGACAGACTGAAGGCAAAAGTCATCAGATAAACATGGCATATCTCCTGGTGCATCAATTAACTTCATGACAAGTAATCAAAGCATAATTCATATTAAAATAATTACATACATTATGGTGGGGAATACAAAATTTACATGAAGTTTGAAATCACAACACAAAAGCTGAGATACATTTTGGTGGGCTTTTTGAAACTATTTAGGGCTCACCACCCAAGTTATGAAGGGAAGCCGGTGGCTCAGATGTAAAAGAATCCGCCTGCAATGCAGGAGATGCAAGAGATGCCAGAGATGCCGGTTCGATCCCTGGGTCGGGAAGATCCCCTGGAAAAGGAAATGGCAACCCACTCCAGTATTTTTGCTCAGAAAATGTCATGGAAGGAGAAGCCTGGTGGGCTACAGTCCTTAAGATTGCAAAGAGTCGTACATGACTGAGCGACTGAACATACCCAAATTATGAGATTATGCCATCATTCTCTTCCACCTTTAGGGTTACTTAGGGATAAAACTTGAGAGAATCTTCTGTGTTATCCAGCCTGGCAATCAAAGTCTTCCACAATCAGCTCCTTGTCCACCTTTCAACCTTACCTTCCACTATTGATAAGTCAAAAAATCACAGTGAAACATAGCTTGGATAGCATCTTAAGAATGCTAAAATTCTAATTCTACTAATTTCATAATAACTTTGAAAAACATAGAAGTATTATATAGTCTTCTGTATAACTTCAAATATTCACAATTAGAAGTTACTCATAAGCCAGTCTCAATAATCAAGAAACTTGAGAACCAGTAAATGTACAAAAATAAATCTGAACAATGAAAAGGGATGATACAAGTTGCATGCATTAAAGCTTGTGCATTTGTTTTTTTCCCCCTTAGGAGAGACAACCATGCCATTACTATTAGTCTCTCTTTAGATTTTTATATAAAAGCCTAATAAAGTAATATGTTTTCATCTTCCCAGGTCATAGCAGCTAGGAAGCAGATAATCAAATATTCTGAGGAGGAATAGGCATACTGTTGGTAGCAAACATGCTAATAGAAACTGGAAATAGCAGTTTACAAGGGACAGCAAATGTTAGAAACTGTAATAAGCTAGATACAATCATGCAGGAAGCACAGAAGCATATGGCTATTCAGAAACAGATTGAAAACATTAAAAGTCCTATGAGAGTGGCACGGGACATGAGAATCAGACAGACTAAAACAGCCACTTGACTCCAAATTATGATTTAAGTTCATCATTTTCTACTGGCCAGCCTAGGAATGGGCACATGAACTAATTCAGGCCAATGAGGTGTGTGCTCAAGTCGATGGAAAGGCTGCCTGGTGACACTCAACAATTCTTCACCATTTGTCACCAGTCTGAGAATGGGGCCAAAACCAAGTAGGGCAGAATTAAGGGGGGAATGAGGAACAGCTAGAACCAAGATTCAGGACCCCAAACCTGCCTGTCAGGAACTGGAATATATGAATTACATTATCTCCTGTGGATGCCAGTTTCCATTGGGATTTCTGTTACAGGCAGTCAGTCCAAAGCTTCTTATTACACAGACTAAGCTCAACTCCTGGCTTTGGTATGGGGTAACTTGGAATAAGGCACTTCATTTGTTGGAGCCTCCATTTCCTCACTGTAAGGATCTAATGAGAAAACAGAGGTAAAGCATACTGCATCACTGTGGTCTATTACTCCAAAGGATGGCTCATCCTGAAAACCAAGACTATACATAGACCATATTTAAGAACCTAGATACATTCAGGAAAGATTTTTCCCAGGATTATTTGATTTTTTAAATAATTAGTTAAAAAGTACTGGCAAAATGTTTTACTTTAGCATGACAATATTTATCCTAGTCCAAGAGCTAACAGTAGGCTTCATGGAAAAGTGCTGACATTCTTTACATACGACATATATATACAAATACACAGACAACTTTAATTACAGTAAAGTTTACATAAAATTTATGAGTTTAGCCATTTTAAAGTGTACAGTTCTGTGCCATTAAGTACATTCACACTGTTATGCATCCATCACCACCATCCATCTCCAGAATATTTTTATCTTCCTCAACTGAAACTCTGTGCCCACTAAACACTAACTCCATACTCCCCTTACTCCCCAGCTCCCAGCAACCACCATTCTACTTTTGTCTGTATGAATCTTTTGTCTGTGTGAATTAAGTACCTCATATAAGTGGAATCACACAATATTTGGGTTTTTTTGTAGCTGGCATCTTTCACTTAGAACAATGTCCTCAAGGTTCATGCATGTTTCAGCATGTATCAGAATTTCCTTCTTTTCAAAAACTGAGTAATACTTAATTGTACATCTATATCTATATATATCTATATCTCCCCTTTTTATTTATCCATTCATCTGTTTATCAATACTAGGGTTGTAACAGAAAAATATTTTTAAAGCGTAAGAGGTAAATCTGAATAGAAACAAGGATATTAAAAGAAGATAAAATATGGGAAACCTCTGTGCCTGATTTCATGGAAAAGCAAAATTTCAAAATGTTATTAAAAGTACCCACTACATGTGTTAGGGATTATTTCTTTTAAACTATTGAACTGGTTCAGTTCAGTTCAGTTCAGTCGCTCAGTCCTGTCCGATTCTTTGCGACCCCATGGATCGCAGCACACCAGGCCTCCCTGTCCATCACCAACTCCCGGAGTTTACTCAAACTCATGTCCATTGAATCAGTAATGTCATCCAGCCATCTCATCCTCTGTCGTTCCCTTCTCCTCCTGCCCCCAATCCCTCCCAGCATCAGGGTCTTTTCCAATGAGTCAACTCTTCGCATGAGGTGGCCAAAGTACTGGAGTTTCAGCTTCAGCATCAGTCCTTCCAATGAACACCCAGGACTGATCTCCTTTAGGATGGACTGGTTGGATCTCCTTGCAGTCCAAGGGACTCTCAAGAGCCTTCTCCAACACTACAGTTCAAAAGCATCAATTCTTCGGCGCTCAGCTTTCTTCACAGTCCACCTCTCACATCCATACATGACTACTGGAAAAACCATAGCCTTGACTAGACGGGCCTTTGTTGGCAAAGTAATGTCTCTGCTTTTTAATATGCTATCTAGGTTGGTCATAACTTGCTGTGCAATGCATGGGGTTTGTCAAAACCAGTCAGGTGAAAGGTGACAGCTCTAAGACATTAAATTAAAATAATCCTGGGGAGAGGAAGCTCTAACCCACTTTCCAATACGCCTACTGGTTGTACTTTTTGCGCAGGGTAATCAGAATGGCATGATGGCAATTGGGAATTCCCAAAGACACTTTGGAAGTTCCATCTGACTTTTCAAGGGCATTCTCAGGGAAACTGGCTAATTTCCCAGATGTTTTACGAAGTTCTCACATGTTTCATTCTAAAAATGGTTTTTTTAATGGACCTAGAAAAAACAGTACCTAAAGAAGACAAAAGCCTATACAAAATTGGGTGCATAGAAGCTATTATTAATGCCCTGAATCCAAAAGTATTCTTAGGGTCTTCAATAAGTTAAAAAGGTGTCAGTAGGATTCCTACCTTTCCATTTTAATTTTCTAGGCAAAGCCTAGACTCACAGATTTTTTTTTTATTCCTTAGGGAACATGAGCCATTTCCATATAGATGTTCTGTGCACGTTCATGGAATAATTCTAGGCTTAAAGTAGTTAATATACTTACATTGAATTTTTATCTATAAAATTTAGGAGGGATTTTCCTATCCCAGAACAGAGCATTCTTAGAGTAGTTCCAAGATAAACTCTAATATTCTTTTTTTGTTTAATCAAACAGAAAACTGAAAGCAAAGGAGGTGTTCAACACAAGTGAGAAGCAAAATGGAGAAGAAGTAACCAATTTTTGGATTCCAAATACCTTCTACTGTATCTTTGGGGAAGTTCTTTCTATGATGCTTCAGTTCAGTCCCTCTGCACTACTCAGCTTGTTCTTTCCCCCTCTGCATTCATTTCATTGATCTAGTCAACTTAGCCTTGAAATTCAGCTCAAAACTCATTTCCAAAAAGATATTTCTTTAAATAAACCTCAATATTCTAAAGGTTTTTACTCAACATTGCTCCAGGGTTTAAACTAACACAACATTGCAAATAAACTATACTTCAATTAAAATTTTTGTTTTATTTCTCCAGGATGTAGGTATTTCATTATTATTTACTGATACTATTATAAAATCTCGGTAAGCAAACACTTTTTAAAATTTTTAAATTAATTTCATCAAGCAAAAAACATAGTTTAGCAGGTTAAACGCTATTGCAAAGTTTAAAACAAAAATACTATGACACTGTCCCATCTCTCCACAAGCCCCCTGGAGGCAAAGTCTTTTAAATTTTTTGAATGTTTAATCTGGCATGTATGTATTTATTTCCCCATCATATGTAAATAGGGCTATTTCTTAATTTATTGAGGTGAAATTCAGATAGCATAGGTTAACCATTTTAAAGTGAATAATTTAATGGCATCGGTATATTTACAATGGAGTACAACCACCACCTCTATCTAATTGCAAAGCATTTCTATCATCCCGTCACTACCACCCATTACACAGTGGCTCCCCATTCATCCTTCCCCCTGTCCCTAGCAACCACCAACCTGCATTTGGTCTCTGTGGATTTATCTAGTCTGAATATTTCGCTTAAATGGAATCATACAATACGTAACCTTTGGGGTCTGGCTTCATTCACCGACCATTACATTTTGGAGGTTCATCCATGCTGTAGCAGACATCACTACTGCACTCATTATGGCTTAATAACATTCTATAGCAAGGAGAGATAAGAACGCCTTCCTCAGTGATCAATGCAAAGAAATAGAGGAAAACAATAGAATGGAAAAGACTAGAGATATCGTCAAGAAAAATAGAAATATCAAGGGAACATTTCATGCAAAGATGGGCACAATAAAGGACAGAAATGGTATGGACCTATGGTTTAGAAAAGGCAGAGGAATCAGAGATCAAATTGCCAACATCCATTGGATCATCAAAAAAGCAAGAGAGTTCCAGAAAAACATCTACTTCTGCTTTATTGACTATGCCAAAGCCTTTGACTATGTGGACCACAACAAACTCTGGAAAATTCTCAAAGAGATGGGAATATCAGACCACCTGACCTGCCTTCTGAGAAATCTGTATTCAGGTCAAGAAGCAACAGTTAGAACTGGACATGGAACAACAGACTGGTTCAAAATTGGGAAAGGAGTATGTCAAGGTTATATAATGTCACCCTGCTTATTTAACTTATATGCAGAGTACATCATAAGAAACGCTAAGCTGGATGAAGCACAAGCTGGAATCAAGATCGCCGGGAGAAATATCAATAACCTCAGATATGCAGATGACACCACCCTTATGGCAGAAGGCGAAGAAGAACTAAAGAGCCTCTTGATAACAGTGAAAGAGGAGAGTGAAAAAGTTGGCTTAAAACTCAACATCCAGAAAACTAAGATCATGGCATCTGGTCCCATCACTTCATGACAAATAGATGGGGAAACAGTGGAAACAGTGACAGACTTTATTTTAGGGGGCTCCAAAATCACTGCAAAATCACTGATGACTGCAGCCATGAAATTAAAAGACACTTGCTCTTTAGAAGAAAAGTTATGACCAACCTAGATAGCATATTAAAAAGCAGAGACATTACTTTGCCAACAAAGGTCCATCTAGTTAAAGCTATGGTTTTTCCAGTAGTCATCTATGGATGTGAGAGTTGGACCATAAAGAAAGCTGAGTGCCGAAGAACGGATGCTTTTGAACTGTGGTGTTGAAGAAGACTCTTGAGAGTCCCTTGGACTGCAAGGAGATCCAATCAGTCCATCCTAAAGGAAATCAGTCCTGAATATTCATTGGAAAGACTGATGATGCTGAAGCTGAAACTCCAATACTTTGGCCACCTGATGCGAAGAACCAACTCACTGGAAAACACCCTGATGCTGGGAAAGACTGAAAGAGGGAGGAGAAGGGGTCACGGTGGATGAGATGGTTGGATGGCATCACTGATTCAATGGACATGAATTTGAGTAAACTCTGGGAATTGGCAATGGACAGGGAGGCCTGGCATGCTGCAGTCCATGGGGTCGCAAAGAGTCAGACACGGCTGAGCGACTGAACTGAACTGAACATTCTATGGTACGTATACCCCATGATTGTATATCCATGCATCCACTGATAGACATTTGGGCTGTTCCTACCTTTTGCCTATTGTGAATAATACTGCTATAAATGCGTGTACATGTATTTGTTGGAATATCTGTTTTCAATTCTTTTGGGTATATACCTAGGAGTGGGGTCACATGGTAATTCTTTGTTCAGTTTTTTGAGGAACCAACAAACACAGCATCATTTTGCATGCATATTCTATTTAACTAAATAAGCTTCTGAAAGGGAAGGAAACCCTTGTCTTTCTTTATTTCCTTCCTTCCCCCTCTCTCTGTCTGTATCTCTCTCTCTAAGTTATATGGCTACTGATATGTTTCTCTCTACACTCCAAAACTACTTATTAAATAATTACCTCATTTAGGTAGACCTTGAAATTGCTATAAGAAAATATTGTAAAGAATAAAGTTCTTTTTAACAAAAAGAAACCCTATCATTTATCTTCTTTCACTAAACAGATTTTGGTTAAAAAAGAAGTATAGATAGGAACTTTCCATCTCTGTAAGTTTATTTCAGATCAGACCTGTCTTGATGCTTTTCCACCCACATACTCTTCTCTCCAGATAAAGGGTTTATCAGTAACTAAAACAATGCAATTTAAGTACCATTTTAAGCTTATGATGAATAACCAAGCAAGTAAAAAGTTATTTAAACATGGAAAAAAGAGTTGGGACAAATCCTGAATCATAAAACATTTCCCTGCGACACAAAAAACAAATGACTCTTAGTAATATTTCTGCTATCTTGTAAACCACATTTAAATAGTTTGAAAATGAAAAATGAGAAATAAAACTGTTCTTAAGAGGCCTAAGATATTTAACAGATGAAGCGCCATACCAGAGGCAGTCACTAATTTTAACTCCTAGCACCACACTCTGTATTGGGTATATAAGGTGGCAACAGAGAGGAAACTCACATTTATTCTGCCCCTACTGAATCATTCGATGGCAGGCTAACATGGAAAGAAATGGGATTTAGGATAACCAATAGAAAAGCCTGATCATAATGGCTTTAGACACTAAAACATACCTCCAGAAAGCCAGAAAACCCACGTGAAAATTTTTTTGAAAAGAAACACATACTTTAAGGGGATTTATATGTAATTCTCTGTAATCATTGCTATGATGGTCTGGATCGCATTATCAGAGTAAGCTGCACTTTTCCTGAGGAGCTGTTTTGTTTTCAGTGAATGACATCACTGATGACGTATTTATCTCTGCACTGGCTTCAAGTGAGCTCAGAAACTGATCTGATTTTCTGATCCACATCTCCAAGGGTAGAGGAGTTCATAGCATATGTTTTGTATACTAATCTCATTATAGGTTCTTTTTCTTTTTCTCTTATCCCTATTTCTACTCTGTTTTTTTTTGTTTTTTTTTTTTTGCTCTGACTTAAAATCTATTAGGAACCACGTAAGAATAAAGAAATTGGCCTCTTTAGCCATCCCACTCCCAAGTGGACCTCTGTTTCTAGGACTCTAGCCTTAGTTGGCACATTTGCAGAAATCCATAATTATTCAAAAAGTTGGGGTGATCTGAGGGTGACCTGTATTATCATGCTTGAGACCATGGGTTTAACTTACATACCTCATTTTCCTTAGTTATCATTGGATAAACTTCTTACCTCCTCATGTGGTGTGGAGCATAACTTACATAATTCATGTAAAGAGTTTAGTACACTTCTGCACCACAGTAAGTGCCCAGTTAAAATCAACTCTTATTAGCTATTGTGTCCTCCCATGAGCTTAATTGAGAACAAATATTTACATATGCATAAGTCAAGCAACTTTATTTTAAAGTAAACGAGCAGAGATAACCAAGTATTTGTTAATACTAACACGCATTTTAAGTTTACCAACCTAGCGGTGAAGATGAGGTGAAAAAGTACAGATAGCCAGTGCAGGCAATGCTTCTAAAAAGACAAGGGGCAAATTAGATAGGAGGTTTAGTATCAAAGGAGAATTCAGTTTTTGTGTATGGTTTTGTTTATTTGGTTGTTTAATGTATGTTTGTCATGAAGGCTGAGCACCAAAGAATCGGTGCTTTTGAACTGTGGTGCTGGAGAAGGCTCTTGAGAGTCCCTTGGACTGCAAGGAGATCAAACCTGTCCATCCTAAAGGAAATCAACCCTGAATATTCATTGGAAGGACTGATTCTGAAGCTGAAGCTCCAATACTTTGGCCACCTGATGCAAAGAGCCTACTCATTGGAAAAGACCCTGATGCTGGGAAACACTGAAGGCAGAAGGAGAAGGGGTGACAGAGGATGAGACGATTGGATAGCATCACCGACTCAATGGACACAAGTTTGAGCAAACTCTGGGAGATAGTGAAGGACAGAGAAGCCTGGCGTGCTGCAGTCCCTGGGTTCACAACGAGTCAGACATGACTTAGCTACTGAACAATAACAACAATGTATATTTGTGAATATGGGTGTTTTAAGACTAGTAAGACATGAACATACACTATGACAGAGACATGCATGATGAAAAATAAATACACACAAATATGTACATACTTCTTATATATAAGAAGTTAAAAATGTGAGAAAAATGAAATACTAAGACCTAAAAGAATTATGGATGATGTCAAACATAAAAATATTCTGCAGTAAACTGGGATCTGCTTTAAAAATTAATCATTCACAATCTGCTTGTCTTTAAAAAAAACTTTTAGGGGCTTCCCTGGCAGTCCAGTGGTTAAGATTTCTGCTTTCCAGTGCAGGGGACAGGGGTTTTGGGTTCAATCTCTGGTCAGGAAACTAAGATCCCATGTGCCACATGGTGTGGCCAAAATTTTTTTAAAATGAAGAAAACTTGGGTTTCCCTGGTAACTTAGTTGATAAAGAATCTGACTACAATGCAGGAGACCCCTGTTCTTCCCCAGGTCGGGAAGATCCACTAGAGAAGGGAAAGCCTACTCACTCCATTATACTGGCCTGGAGAATACGATGCACTGGATAAGTCCATGGGGTCGCAAAGAGTCAGACATGACTGAGCGACTTTCACTTCACTTCACTTTGTAAGTTTAGTCACATAAATGCTTCTTTGTTGTTATGTGCATATAAATAAATTTTATACAATAGATGCAGAATTAAAAAGCTGCTCCTAGTAAACTAGAGCAGTTTTCCCCATTGACTTACAGCATCAAATCACACAGTCTGTGTGTTCAATATTGGACCAGACTGGAGGGGTGAGTGGGGAGCATCTGCAGACGGAGAAGTTGTTGTACATGTAACAAACACTTGGGAAGGTCCAACCACTTTCATTGTATTCAGGGAAAGACAAAGCAGGTTCACCCTGTAATGGCAAGAAAGCCTGATTGTATATATTGAATGAATCTTTAATTTATAATCTGAAGTTTTTCCATATTGCATAGCACAAGGAGTGCTTAGCACAAAATGACCTTACCTATTTGGAACTACTACTAAATGTGTGCGTAAGAATCCAAACCAAGGGGATTCAACGATCCCAAACTAAGCCCTATATTGTAAATCAGAGTTTTATTTTGGATGGATTTAAAGAAAGCTATTGCTCATCCACTTCATAAGGAGAAGCTTTCCAAATGCCCTGAGCATATTCTGTTTCATTTTGCGTGCACAGACTCTACTATGTTCATACATTTTATTGACATATCTTCATCTAATGAAAATATGGGCATAAGTTTCCTATATTCAGCATTAGTCAGAATGCTTCCATAAAAGCTTATTTAAGGCATAAAAAGAACAATAATGTCTTTCAAAATTGAAACACATTTGTATCTTTTGTGTCACAGTTTCTGCTTTCTTATCACCATTAATAAGGCCAAAATACAAACATTAACTTGCAAATTGGAGCAAAGTGCTCCCCTTTAAAACAAAGCCCTTTCTTTGGTAAAGAACCTGACCTTCAAAGGTCATTTTGGTAGACTGAGTAATGACATTTATCCTTTAAATGAAGTGTTGTAAAAGTTAAGGTGTTGTATAAGCTTTGCCTTTTTCTTCCACAGGCAAGTTTAATTGTTGAAATTTGGGTAATGTGACTACTTCTATGGAATCAGTTCTACCTTATTTTTAAGAAGATAATACTTGTAGATGAGACAAAGTGAATATATGTTTTGACACTGAAACCCCCAAAGTTACATGTTAGTCATCTGTTTAATGCTCATTTTAAATCTCTCTGGTATATATCTGAAACTTCCTGTTGTGAGTCAGAAAATAAATGTAAACTCTTACAACTACAATGAAGAAACTCTAAAATTGATACAACTTTTATCATTCAGTCACATAACACTCAAGAATAAAGAAGATAAAATAGGAATCTCCTTGTTATGAAATCACTGTCTTTTTATAAAAATAATAAAAATTTAAAAGCTACTGAGTCATAGAATTTAAAATGAACAAAATAAGAATCTAAGCCTCCTATTTTTCAAATGAACATTTTGAAACAATGGTTAATTATTTTGGAAAAATAATCAGTTTTTAAAAAACAGATCCTTTAATAGTGATTGTACCAAGAAATTTGGGGACCTATAGGAAGGGGATTAAGATGGCAGAGTAAGAAGACATGGTACTCAGCTCCCCCAACCAGAAAAGAAAAGATAAAATGGGAGTGGCAGTCTCAACAAAATAAATTACTTAGGAAGTAATATGGACAAAATCTGATCACAGTACTTTCATCCAATTTAGTTACTCTTTCACTCACTTCATTGACTTAACAAATCTGAGGCTAGCCACCAAAGGGATGGGGCTTCACTGGTGACTCAGTGGTAAAGAACCCGTCTGCCAATGAAGGAGATGAAGATTCCATCCCTGCGTTGGAAAGATCCCCTGGAGAAGGAAGTGGCACCTACTCCAGTATTCTTGCTTGGGAAATCCAATGGCAGACTACAGTCCATGGAGTTTCAGAAGAGCCGGACATGACTTAGAGACTAAACAACAACCAACAACCAAAGGGATAAAATGAAAAGTCTCTCTCCTCCACCATCAAAAGGGAGAGACAGTAATGCAAACAGCAGTTGTAATACAAAAAAATAACTGTTATAATCAAAGTGGGTACCTAGTGCTGGGGCGCATAGGCAATAAAAGCTATTGGGTAAGAGGGACCACCCAATCCTGAATTGACAGGTCTTAGCAACTAATTGCATACGGAGGTGAAGTGAAAGAAGAAACTGAATATAAGTTCAGATAGCTGACTGGGACAGTCTCTGAGTTAGGAAATATAGAAAGGGGAGCAGATCTGGAGAAGTGATGATTTCTGACTGTATGGATTGAGCGTGAGGTGCCTATGAAGCAGCTGGTGCTGTGCTGTGCCAAATCACTTCAGTCGTGAACGACTCTTTGCGACCCTATGGACTGTAGCCGCCAGGCTCCTCTGTCCGTGGGATTCTCCAGGCAAGAATACTGGAATAGGTTGTCATAACATTCTCCAGGGGATCTCCCCTGACCCAGGGATCGAACCTCCATCTCTTAGGTCTCCTGCATTGGTGAGCAGGTTCTTTACCACTAGCGCCACATGGAAAGCCCGTGAAACAGCAGGGCCAGGTACCTAAAAATCAGCATAAATGCAAGTCTGCATTCAGAAGGCATTCTTTTTTTTTTGAAGTATAGTTGATTTACAGTGTTCTTAACTCCTGTTGTAAAGCAAAGTGATTCTGTTACACACACATATATATACATTCTTTTCTTAATATTCTTCTCTATAATGATTTTTCATAGGACATTTTTTAAATTGAAGGATAATTGCTTTACAAAGTTGTGTTAGTTTCTGCTGTAGAACAACATGAATCAACTATAAGAATACATATATCCCCTCCCTCTTGAGGCTCCTTGCCACCCCATACCCCATCCCACCCCACCCCTAGAGATCATCACAGAGCACCAAGCTGAACTCCAGAAGGGAGTTCTGAGCTGAACAGATTTGAGAGCAGGTTTGAAGTCAAGGATATAAATAAAATTGCCTGGAGGTACCCAGAAATAGGAGACCATGAAGCATTAATTTTGCTGAGGAATAGAGTAAACTAAATTGACTAGTTTTTAGAATGTCTTCAACTCCAGAATCACATCACATATCACATATTCTAGTGGGGATTAAAGCCAAACTTCATGAGAAACACTAAAGAGTTTTAGTGGGTGGCTTGCAAAGGAATAACTACTAATAAAAACAATGATAATACTATCACCATGCAGATCAACACAGATGACTAGATAGAGAGAAATCAGACAGAACCTTAAAAAATGGGAATGCATAGGGATTTCCCCAGTGGTCCAGTGGTTAAGACTCAGTGCTCTCACTGCTGGGTCCAGGTTCAATCCCTGGTCCAGGAACGAAGATCCCAGCAAGCCAGGTAGTCCAGTCAAAAAAGAAAGAGAAAAAAAAAAGCAGGGGGACTACATAAGTGCAAAACTTGCATATTAACTGAAAATATGATCTGCACAATGGTCACTACCACTGAAACTGTCATTCCTATGAGGCTGGCAAACATGCAAAGGACTTTAAAATGCTTGCTGACTGATGCATTTTTAGAGAAGAACAGTATTTAGACCTGCAGTTCATGGGGTCGCAAAGAGTTGGACATGACTTAGCCACTGAAAACCACCACCAAGTATTTAAACATACATTCTGTTCCATGGTAATCTGCCTGGACAGGAGTCAGGCTAATCTGTCGAAAGTACAAAAACAAAATTGCAAATGATAAAATAATGCTGAAATGATTAGTGACTATAAACAGAAACCAACAGCTCTTGATACTGACCTTCAGGTCTTAGAAACTGAGAAATACTCAGCATGATAACCTAGAGGCAAAGAGCCAAATGAACACAGGTTTATGAACCAGAACATGTCCTGGACCGGCCCATAAAAGCCGCCTCAGGGTATTTTGGTGGTCCAGTGGTTAAGACTCTGCGCTTCCAATGCAGGGGGTGCAGGTTTGACCCCTGGTTGGGGAACTAGGCTCCCACATGCCCCATGGTGCAGCCAACAAAAAAAAGTCTCCCCAGGTACGAGAACAGCCCAAAGCTGTTTAACCTGTTCAAACACTCAGTGATGCTCCAGTGACTTGCTCCCAACTTCTATGCTGCCTCAATTAATCCATGACACATCCCTCTCTCACTATTTTTCAAACCTTTAGCTCATGGTTAGAAACTTTGGCTTTTCCTGACTCCCTCTTCACTCAATTTACAGAAATTCCTACTGACCCCTTGTTGTTAGCCTTGGCTGTTCCCCACCTTCACACTCTGAGATTACATACAGAGCCAAATACCTGGCTACCACATGCCACCCTAACCACTCCAACCTCTTTGCTGCTTTTGGCAGAACTGAAGCAATTTTGTACTTCTAAGAGGCAATTAAAGACTGAACTAACAGGTAACATGAAAATCTTCTGCAAACTCTTGATTGAGAGCAATAAGAAATAAGGCATGCTGAGTTTATTCCTGCATTATTTAATTAAATGGTATTTATAACTATTAATAATTAGATAACAATTACCTGCACAACTTTATCAAATTTTAAAAAGTAGAAATCACAGCATGATAACATTTTATCTCTCTCAGTAAACATAGAAGTTCAAAGGCCCTATGAAAATAAAATTCAACTGTTTCTGACATTTGTGATGAATATTAATTTGGCTTAAATTATTTGTTAAAAGCTTCAAAGAAAAATGTCCTTGAAATAATGTAGGTTCAAAATAGATATCTGGTAAATTGTAGTTAAATAATAACACAATCATTTCAAACCTATCCATTAATATTCAATTCCACATCCATCTCTGATCTCTTGAGCACCAACTTCACTGCACACCTATGCAGTCCCTTAAAGAGTTTGCCAGTGTGTTCACTGACTGGACCCATAAGGGAGGCTATAACCCCAAGGTCAAGAGAACAAAGGGACCAGGGGTCATAGGGAAAAATGTGTATGCTCCTCTTCCCATGTTCTTCCCTCAAACTAGAGAGAGGCAAATCTGTGCCACCATTTTCTCTTCACCCTCCGTGCCAGACATTGCTGATACCCTGTATACTTCACCCCAAGTAAGGTCCTGAAACTACATTTCTTCCTTGCCTGCAGAGCTCTTCTGAGAGTTCACCAGTGAGAGGGCCTCCTGTGAGATCTGGAAGTGAATTTTCTCTTTGCTTGTTTTTGAGCAGAGAAAGGTTCTTCTGAGAGTTCACCAGTGAGAGGGCCTCCTGTGAGATCTGGAAGTGAGTTTTCTCTTTGCTTGTTTTTGAGCAGAGAAAGGTTTATTGTAAAGCCATGCAAGAAGACTGGGTGGCTCATGGCCCCAAAAACTCGAGCTCCCCAAAGGGTTTCAGCAAAGTATTTTGAAAAGCCAGGTGAGGGAGGGAATTGAAGGGTATGTGCTCAGCTCATGCACCATTCTCTGACTGGCTGATGAGAGTAGGGCATTATCACAGAAGTTAACATTATCAGTCCTTAGGCTCCAGGAGCCCTGGGGTGCTGTGTGCTCATGGTCATTAAGTAGTTAACATCTTCCATTTGGTAGGGGGCTTTCACATTGTATATAATAACTCAGGAAATGTGCAGAAAGTTTGTTTTGTTCTCTTGATGGTGGCTGCGGGCAGGCTCACAGGTATCAGGCAGACAGCAGAAGTGAGGACTGTCCTGTAGACATAGCACCTTTCTGAGACTCCTGCTTCTGGAGTTCCTAAGGCTGGTCACCCTGTGCTTGGCTCTCCTACCTCCCCAAGGCTGTGTAGGTCTCTGATTCTTGGCATTAAACTTCTCCCCACTGAGACACCTTAATCAGCTTCTCTTTTCCCTCACTCACTCTTCTCTAGAAGAGAAGGGGTGGTTGGGTGATCTGCTGACGTTCGCCACTAACTGGACAATGGTTTACTAGCAGACAGGACTACTTCATCTTTCATTTTCTGGGATGGGACCCAGAGCGCTCTCCTTTGTTTCTTGTTTCCTATTGGCAAACACATCTGAGCAGGTCCCCAAACCTTCTGTATTTGTGTTCTCCTGCTGCTGTAACAAATACCACAGATGGAGTGGCTTAAAGCAACACAACATTAAAAACACTGTTTTGGGGAATTAGGATGCAGACAGTTTGGGGGATAGTGGCCATTATTCTGTTCATGACACTTTCTGGAAGCTGCCTCCAGCCTCATCCATCTTGGTGGCAAGAGGTATTGTAGTCTGGTCCCTCTCTCCCTGTGCAAGCATACCTGAGTTTGTGGGGCCCAATCCTAGATAAAGAGTAGGAGCAAAAAGTTCCACTTTGGATAAGCCTAAAGCATATATTTTAATATAGATTTCACAAAACTCTGCATGGAAAATTCTATAGACAAGCAAAATCACTGTATTCTCCATCTGGCTAGCAATCTTGCTTGGTTGGTTTGCTTTATTGATCAGAACCTTTAAGATTGAGAAGGGTGGATGGTGACCCAGTACCCTAGACTCATTACACCCACTCCATAGACATCTGATGAACTACCTGATGGTTCTTTTGTAACGGACTTCGTATTATATATATTCTGCAATTCGAATTGTTTACAAATTTTTCAAAAATCAAGGCATAGCTGTGTAAATCTATATTTGAGTAAAAGTTCAACATGACTTGAATCATCTGCAAAACAATGAATTTTTCACAAATACCCTCACTACTTGACACTAAAATACAGTAAAATCATAGCACCCAATATTTTTCAACTTCGTATCAGCACAGAACGAAAAGCCTTGTGAATGGTGATTAAGGAAGCTAGTCTACTCACATCAGAGTAACAAGAATACACCATATTGTTCTCAGAGCTGGCTTCTTCAGCCAATACAGTCCTCATTAGCTATAAATAAAGCTGTCTTCATCACATTCATAATTGAATATTTAAATCAATATCAGATGCAGAAAAGTCCTTGGTGACAACCAAGCAACTGTGTTTAAAGAGCATAATACCTGCCAGTGCAGGAGCTTCATCATCTGTTTAACTGAGAAAAGTATTATTTGATCAGAACACATGGAAAGATTAATGGAAATTTTAAAATCATATGATGGCAAAGCTAGAAATTACACTGGCCTAAATTATAATGCAGTTCAGGGACTCTCTGGCCTAGAAAAAGTGCTGTCTGCATAAGGTGACAGAAAGCCCCATCCCACTTCTACCAGTTCATTTTCTTAGTCCCTTGGCCAGTCATTCATTCATTCATGGTCATTCTTTCCTTCATTCACTTATTCTGCATCTATCATGCACCCAGCACCAGAAATATGAAAATGAACAACACGCAGTCCCTGCCTTCAATATGCTCCCTCTTTGCCAGAGAAGAGAAACATTCAATTCACTCTTTGCGCAATATAAAAAGAGCTACAACAAAGGTCATGGGAAGCAAGAGAAGGGCATTCTGTTTAGAGGGCTCCCAGCAAAAGGCAGCATAGCATAGTGGCCAAGCAGGGACACTGAAACCCTTTGTGACTTAACTTCTCTGTGTTTCCTATCATCATGTGCTCAACACAGATTTGAGGCAGAATAAGGGTTACCTAGTAATAAAGGCTAGAGAGACATAATAAATGCTATGTCAGTGTCTGAAATAGAGAACTTGAAAGTTTCACAAAAGAGGTAATATTTGAGACCGGTTTTGAAGAACATGTAAACATAAAGCGAAGAGGAACTAAAGAGCCTCTTGATGAAAGTGAAGAGGAGAGTGAAAAAGCTGGCTTATAACTCAACATTCAAAAAACTAAGATCATAGCACCCGGTCCCATCACTTCATGGCAAATAGATGGATAAACAATGGAAACAGTGACAGACTTTATTTTCTTGGGTTCCAAAATTGCTGCAGATGGTGACTGCAGCCATGAAATTAAAAGACGCTTGCTCCTTGGAAGAAAAGCTATGACAAACCTAGACAGCATATTAAAAAGCAGAGACATTATTTTGTCAACAAAAGTATGTCTAGTCAAGGCTATGGAGGAGAAGGGGATTTTAGAAGATGAGATGGTTGGATGGCATCACCAACTCGATGGACATGAGTCTGAGCAAGCTCCAGGAGTTGGTGATGGACAGGGAAGCATGGCGTGCTTCAGTCCATGGGGTCACAAAGAGTCAGACACAACTGAGTAACAACAGCAACAATGTCCATTGTTGTCCAATGTCCAAGAAGAAAGGGTATTTCAAGTAGAAGGAAGTTTCTTTTTCTCCACAAATTTTCATCCACTAGTGGTGGGTGAGGCAGCATCTGGTCAAAACACCTAGACAGCAAGTCAGGAACACCTTAACCAAAACCTTGCACTTCTTAATACACCTGCTTCCAGAGTAACCCAGCTTCCTAGGAGGGGATCCATATAGCCCTCTTTCTTGAGTCTAAACACACCCAACTTCCTCTTGGAATTCCTGGCAATGCTTTAAAGTCCTGTGGATTCTAACTCCAAACCAAGTCTCTAGTCTTCTCCTCACCCATCTCACCTTCCACAGGGTCACACCTGGACTCTCCACCTCAGCACTGGCCACACTCAATCTCTCCACAATGCAGCAAGTCATCTTCACAATACATAAATCTTTTCAAGTTGCTTCTCCCACCTTAAAACTGTTCACATTGTACTTGGAATAAATCCACACTCGGCACCAGCCCATAGGACTCTGTGATGAAGCCCTCACCCAACTCTTCCCTTTCACTTTTAACCTTCTTCTCACTCAGGGCTCCAACCAAAGCCGCCATCTTGGAAGTCTCCATACTGGCTCTCTCCTTCCCCAAAGCCTCTATATATCAGGCATCCTCTCCCAGAAACCTCCTTCCTCTCATTTTTTAAATCTGATCGACTACTCATCATCCTTCAGAGTTTAGCTTGAGGAATGGTGCTGACCAGTGGGAAGAGCCCCCAGAAGGGAAGCGGGCAGATGTGCCTGTGTACTGGCACTGCCATTCCAGGCTATGTGAGAAGGAAGTCACCCAGTGTTTCCAGGTGTGTCCACCTAGAAAATTACGGGTAGGGACCAACAGCGTGGTCATGTTCCTTCCAACCCCATCCTTCTTTTTCTACTGTTAACCTTAATCTGGTTGCCCTCTTCCTCCCTTTCTTCTCTCCATGAGCAGCCAAAAACCAATTTTTTCTACTCAAACTCTATTCCATGTCTCCACTTTGAGTTTCATAAAAGTAAAACACTAAAATGGAAAGAGCAGAAATAACGAGTGGTAGCACAATAGACATAGAAAAAGAGTTTCACAAAATCCAACACCATTTTGTGATAAAAACACTCAACAACCAAGAAGAAAACAGGAACTTCCTCAACCTGATAAAAGGCACCTTTGATAAAACTCACAGCTAACATTATACTTGATGGTACAAGACTGAATTCTTTCCCCCCAAGATCAAGGGCAAGACAAGGATGCTCACTCTCATCCCTTCAATTTGACCTTGTACTGCAGGTTCTAGACAGAGCATTTAGGAAGGAAGGAAAGGAAGAAATGCTGAAGAATATTTTTTTTTTAAAAATATGTGTAATACTTACACTCTTAAAATTATAAAACACTATTGAAAATATAAAGGAAGACCTCAGTAAATAAAAAGTCATTCCATGTTCATGTATCAGAAGAATATCAGAAGCATTAATATTGTTAACATAGCATTACTCTCCAAACTGATCTACAGACTTAAAACAATTCCTTACCAACATCCCAGCTGGCTTTTTTTTTTTTTTTTGAGCAGAATTTAACAAACAAATCCTAAAGTTCACATGGAAATTTGAGAGGGCCAAATATCCAAAACAATCTTGAAAAATAAGAAGCAAGCTGGAGGACTCAGCAAGCTGGAGTGTTCTAATTTAAAGACTTAGTGCAAAGTCACAGAATCAAGGGAGAAGGCAATAGCACCCCACTCCAGTACTCTTGCCTGGAAAATCCCATGGATGGAGGAGCCTGGTGGACTGCAGTCCATGGGGTCGCTAAGAGTCGGACACCACTAAGCAACTTCACTTTCACTTTTCACTTTCATGCACTGGAGAAGGAAATGACAACCCACTCCAGTGTTCTTGCCTGGAGAATCCCAGGGACGGGGGAGCCTGGTGGGCTGCCGTCTATGGGGTCGCACAGAGTCGGACACGACTGAAGGGACCTAGCAGCAGCAGCACAGAATCAAGACTATGTGCTAACTGGCATGAGAAAAGACATTAGGATAGATCAATGGAGTAAAATTGAAAGTAAAGAAATAAATCCCACATTATAGTCAATTAATGTCAGCAAGCATGCCGAAACAAGTCAACCCTTTCCAATAAATGATGCTAGAAAAACTGAATAGCCACATGCAAAAGAATAAAACTGGACAGCTTCCTCACACTGTACACAAAAATTAACTCATAATGGATTAGATCTAAACTAAGCAAGAGCTACAATTACAAATACTTAGAAGAAAACATAAGAATAAATCTTAATGAACTTGATTTTGTTACATAAGTGATAAAAGAAAAAAAAGATAAATTGTTCTTCTTCAAAATATCAAAACTTCTGTACTGCAAACTAAACCATCAGAAAAGTGAAAAGACAACCCACATAAGGGGAGAAAATATTTGCAAGTCATATATCTGACAAGGGGCTTGTATTTAGACAACTTATGAACCAATAATAAAAAGACAAAGAACTCCATTTAATAGTTCCCTGTGGTATACAGTATCTTGTAATAACCTATAATGGAAAATAATCTGAAAAATAATCTATGCATATATGTATAACTAAGTCACCTTGGTCTGCACCTGAAACACTGTAACTCAACTATATTTCAGTAAAATATATACAGTAAGAAAAACAAAAAGCAAAAAAAAATGGACAGTATATTTGCACAGACGTGTATTTTTCCAAAGAAGATATATAAATGTCCAATAAGCACATGAAAAGATGCTCAACATCATTAGTCAATAAGGAAATGTAAATCAAAACCATGATAAGATACCACTTCACATCATTAGAATGACTATAATCAAAAAAAGAGACAAGTGTTGGTAAGAATGTGGAGAATGTAGAGGCCTTGTATACTGCTGGTGGGAATGTAAAATGATACAGCCCCTTCGAAAACCAGTGTGGCAGTTCTGCAAAATGCTAAACATAAGAGTCATCATATCACATGGTAACGGCACTCCTAGATATCTACCCAAGAGAAATGAAAACATAAATCCATATACAGAGGTGTACATGACTTTTCATAACAGTATTACTCATATTAGCCGAAAATGAGAAACAACCCAGATATCTATCAACTGATGAACGGGTAAACAAAATGTGGTAAATCCATACAAGGCACTAATAGCTGGCAGTAAAAAGAAGTGAAGCACTGCTGCATGCTATAACGTGGGTGAATCCTGAAAACATTGTGCTAAATGGAAGGAGCCACTCACAAAGGACAAACATTGCACGACCCCATTTATATGAAATGTCCAGAACAAGCAAATCCATAGAGACAGAAAGTAGCTTAGTGGCTTCCAAGGGTTGGAAGGTACAGAGGGAACAGTTATTGACTGGTAACGCTATGGGAATATATTTTAGAGGAGATTGAAATGTTCTAAAATTAGAATGTGATGATTGTTGCACAATCCTATGAATACACTAAAAAAAAAAAAGAACTGTGTACTTTAAATGGATGTATTTTATAATATATAAATTATATCTCAATTAAACTTTTTTGTAAAAGAAAGAAGGGAAGAAAAGGATGCCCTAAGATCAGGCTTTTCCTTAGTCACCACTGAGATCATCCTTGGTGCCCTCACCTCCTCCACCCCCAACCCTGAGAGGCCTTGCTCTAACAGGGACCGAAGCTTGGGTCCTATGTTGAGATGCTCAGGATAAACTTACTCAGTTTGGGCTTTACCTTTGAAATATATATATATAATTTATATATATAAGTATTATATATATTATATAATATAATTATATAATATTTATATAAAAATATTATATAATTATATTATAATTAATATTAATTTATAATTAATCAAGGATATAATTGATATAATAATTAATTGACATAGGTGCATTGATTATTAATAATTATTAATATTATAATATATTATATAATATTATATATATTATATTATATATAATAAATATAATATTAAATATAATAAATATAATATTAAATTATATTATATATAATTTGTGTCACAAAATTTATGTATATATAAAAATTTTAAATTATAAATTTCAAATTTCTGAAGTTTACATTTCTAAATCATCCTGATCATCTATTCCAGGGATCAACAGACCCAGAGGCCCGATCCAACCAACAGCCTATGTTTTGTTTTTTTGTACTGCCCGTTAGTTAGGAATAGTTCTTTGAAAACAACTAGGAACAGTTGTTTGAAAATAAAAAAAGAAGAATATGTGACAAAAATCAAATGTGGACTGCAAAGTCTTATATATTAATTTAGTATCTGGGCCTTTATAAAACAAATTTGCTGACTCTAGGATCTACACATTTCCCCCCCTACTATTCACAGAATTAAAAAGGTAAGGGAGTGGCTAGCTATTTCAAATCCTGAAAGATGATGCTGTGAAAGTGCTGAACTCAATATGTCAGCAAATCTGGAAAATTCAGCAGTGGCACCAGGACTGGAAAAGGTCAGTTTTCATTCCAATCCCAAAGAAATGCAATCCCAAAGAATGCTCAAACTACTACACAATTGCACTCATCTCACACGCTAGTAAAGTAATGCTCAAAATTCTCCAAGCCACGCTTCAGCAATATGTGAACTGTGAAGCTCCAGATGTTCAAGCTGGTTTTAGAAAAGGCAGAGGAACCAGAGATCAAATTGCCAATATCTGCTGGATCATCAAAAAAACAAGAGAGTTCCAGAAAAACATCTACTTCTGCTTTATTGACTATGCCAAAGCCTTTGACTGTATGGATCACAATAAACTGTGGAAAATTCTGAAAGAGATGGGAAATACCAGACCACCTGACCTGCCTCTTGAGAAACCTGTATGCAGGTTAGGAAGCAAGAGTTAGAACTGGACATGGAACAACAGACTGGTTCCAAATAGGAAAAGGAGTACGTCAAGGCTGTATATTGTCACCCTGCTTATTTAACTTACATGCAGAGTACATCATGAGAAATGCTGGGCTGGATGAAGCACAAGCTGGAATCAAGATTGCCAGGAGAAATATCAATAACCTCAGATAAAACCACCCTTGTGGTAGAAAGTGAAGAGGAACTGAAAAGCCTCTTGAGGAAAATGAAAGAGGGGAGTGAAAAAGTTGGCTTAAAGCTCAACATTCAGAAAACCAAGATCATGGCATCTGGTCCCATCACTTCATGGCAAATAGATGGGGAAACAGTGGAAATAGTGTCAGACTTCATTTTTTGGGCTCCAAAGTCACTGCAGATGGTGACTGCAGCCATGAAATTAAAAGACGCTTACTCCTTGGAAGGAAAGTTATGACCAACCTAGATAGCATATTAAAAAGCAGAGACATTACTTTGCCAACAAAGGTCTGTCTAGTCAAGGCTGTGGTTTTTCCAGTGGTCATGTATGGATGTGAGAGGTGGACTGCGAAGAAAGCTGAGCGCCGAAGAATTGATGCTTTTGAACTGTAGTGTTGGAGAAGACTCTTGAGAGTCCCTTGGACTGCAAGGAGATCCAGCCAGTCCATCCTAAAGATCAGTCCTGGATGTTCATGGGAAGGACTGATGCTGAAGCTGAAACTCTAATACTTTGGCCACCTCATGCGAAGAGTTGACTCATTGGAAAAGACCCTGATGCTGGGAGGGATTGGGGGCAGGAGGAGAAGGGGGCGACAGAGGATGAGATGGCTGGATGGCATCGCCGACTCAATCGACATGAGTTTGAGTAAACTCTGGGAGTTGGTGATGGACAGGGAGGCCTGGCGTGCTGCGATTCATGGGGATGCAAAGAGTTGGACACGACTGAGCGACTGAACTGAACTGAACTGAACTGAGGAGAAAGAACAAGAGGAAAACTTGTATCTTTCCTCTTACCTTATTGCTTGCAACATGAAGAGTAGAATAAGAAAGGCATTTTTGTACAGATTCATGAGAGTTAATTGTTAAATTTTGAAGAGTTTTGGGAGGCAGTTGACATCATGCTGAAATCAGCTATGGTAAAAATATTTACAACACAGAAATCAACAAATGCAACAAGTCAGAGCGTTTTCGCTCCACCATGGATCCAACACACCTCTAAATGAAACCTTCTGAAAATCTCACCTCTCTTGGTGGGGTGGTTTTTTTTTTTTTTTTTGGCTTTCCTTTCCTTCACGCTATGCTCAGTCATGTTCAACTCTTTTTCAGGCAAGAATACCCATTTCCCACTCTAAGGGATCTTCCCAACCCCAGGATCAAACCCCCATTTCTTTTGTCTCCTACATTGACAGGTGACTACTTTACCACTAAAACCACCTGGGAAGTCCTACTTTTCAGAAACCAGAGGGTATCAAAGAAGCTTTGAATCTGTTTTTGTGTCTATAGGGAATGCATAGATGGGACCCCATGGAACTAAGCTAGAACTAGATAGGGAAGTTCTCAGGGCAATGTACAAGGTCCTCCAAAGAAAAGAAACCACAGACTCTCACAGTGACTGTCTCTTATCCCCCTTCTCCCTCTCCCTCCTGTGCTGGGACACCCATTCTCTGTACGAGTGACCAGGAGAGTCTCCACTCCCAGGTCTCTGGAGATGCTTGTGAGGGGGAGGGCCAGCCCACTGCCAGGACTGTAGGTAAAACAAACTCCTGATACTAACCAAGGTCATGGATTGCCAAGAGAGTAGAACTTAAATGTTCTCACCACAAACAAAAAAAAAAAAAAAAAAAGGCAAATACATGACAGGATGGAGGCGTTAGCTAATCATATGGTGGTGATCATTTTTCAATATATGTGTATCAATGGATTGGCAAATGAGTAGAGCTTAAATGTTCTCACCACTAAAAAAATAAAAGGAAAGAAAAAAAGACAATTATGTGATGTGATAGAGATATTTACTAATGCTATAGTGGTAATCATTTTTCAACATATAAGTGTATCCAATCAACACACTGTACACCTTAAATGTATCAATTTTATATGGCAATTATATCTCAATAAAGTTGGGGGAAAAGGTAACAGAAGAGATTTCCTGATCACCACTAGAGGGAGGGCGGGTCACATTTTGTGTAAAGGCATTTGAGGGACCTGAATGCTGGGGTTTAACAGGAAATGAGGCCAAAAGGAAGGAGAGAGGGTTAAGACTGCAGGAAGGACAGGAGGACAAAGCAGAAGGAAAAGGATCATTGTTTTGTGACTTCTACGGAAGGGGTACCAGATGCCAGCATCCAATCTCAGGGATCTGATGAGCAAAGGACACAGATACACTTGAGAAAAGTGGGGTCAGAACTCCGAGTGAGTTTCTAGCTAGCCGAGCACCCTTCTCCTATGCAGATGTGGCCACAGCAGACCTCAGGGCAGGTGGCTTGAGAGCTTCTCATTCCTCCCAAAGCCATGAATGACACTGATGGATGGACAGAGCAACACTCTAAGATTTGCCTTGTACGAGACTTAACTCTCAAGGATATCTATGTACTTAAATTAACATTGGTGATGTGGTTTATTTATTTATGTTTTATTAAGGCAACATGATTTTATAAATTGATTTTTTTAAATTTTTAAATGCAGGAGATCCAATATTATCTATATATTTAAAAGAAGGATATGTCTACTAACTTATTTTCTGTATTATAGATATATACTATACATAATATGTAATATAATCTCTTGGTCTGCTGAATATACCAGTAAAAGTCAAGGGAGAGATTACTTACAAAAGTGCCAGCCTAGATCTTTTGGTTATAACAAAATGGAAATTAGAATTTTATTAATTAGAAATTAATACTCATTTTCTCATATGTAGAAGAAAACTACAGTATCATTTTTTGATGCTTAGCAATGAATTAAACAGGTTTCTCTCAAGGAAGCTGGGAATCTGAATTCCACATGTAACATTGTTTCTAGGAGGAAGACGTTTCCAAACAATCTACTTATTAAAAACATATAGAACAAAGTGTGTTTGTAAACCAGGCACCAAAAAAAAACCCCAAAACACAAAAAACTGTGTACACAGTTGTTCAGAAAGCTAAGTCACCCTCTCTTCCTTTACAGTCTTATGATAGTTTGGGCTTCTATCCTAGAGTCTGTATCTCCCCCTACACACAACACATCTATATATACACACACACACACACAGAGTTTCTGTTGAAAAGTTGCTCTGGCTGCATCTCTTACAGTTATAAGAAAACGGATTTCTAATGGCTATATTTCAAGGTTGTTGGCCCCATTTTTGCTGCTTTGGTAACTTTTCCTGGCTCCAGAAAAGCTACTCTAAAATAATGCAAATCAGACAAGGTCACAGAGAATGCTAAGAACAGATCTGGTAACCTACAAGTACTAAACCCAAGGCTCTCCTATTTCTAGAGCAAAAATTGGGCACAACATAGCATTTTTCTGTTAAGGCAAAACCATTATGAACACTCAAGATTGCAAATACTGTCTGCTGAGTAAACTCATAAAGTGTGGCTGTTCTGAGCTAGCAGGAATTACGAGCTGTAGGGCTTAGTGTGTAATTTTATAGAAATGCAATAATGCACCCAACTTTAACACATAAGCACAATATCTGCTCACAACATCCTGGTAGAACTGTAAAAAACATCCTAACAGCTTAGCCAACAGTGCATTTAAACAGGTACAGCTTATTCTTAAGCTGGACTTTTAGAATGAAGGAGTAGTATTTGCCACATAGGCTAGTCTAAACCCTGGAGATAGCTTTACAAGGCTCCACTTAAATTAATTATGATTTTCTTAATGTAGTACATCATTGGTTAATTGATATGGCCTTATAACTCCTCCTCGGCTAGAATCCACTGGACCAGGAGGCAACCACTGAGAATAGACATGTTAAGTCAAGCAAGAAGTAAACCCAGCATTAAGAGACAGGAAAAGTAGTTAAAACCCAACCTGGGTGGCCAACTAGTGACCCATAAAGTTTCTCTCTGTGCCTTCTCATGTTTCTGCTCTCAGTCCTGACTTGATTAGATGACTCAATTAAGAAATAACGTTCCAGAAACAGTTCTGTTGCCCAGCTTAGCTCTGATCTCCACTTTTACCCCCGACCCTAGGATATCACTCTCCCCAGCTTTCCACTGCCACTGCCAATCTAAGAACTGCAGTGAGACCCGCAGGGGAAGAAGACCCCCGCTCCACTACAGGAGGGCCCACCTGGAGATCAGGAGAATCTTCGATGCTCTTACCCTGAAGATGAAACTTACAGCAGCCAAGGTCCAGACGCCCCAGGCCAGAAGGTATTTCATGGGAAGAATTACAGTGTATCTTAGAGAGTTAGCTGCATTTATTTCCTAATTATTTCCAGCAGCACATATAAACAACCGTTGGGGCTTCTAAGTCATTTCCAAAAATAACAGCTAAGAATCCAGGGAAAGCAGGGCCTCTGACCACAGTCCTGGTCTAAGGAGGGACAAAAAGTCCAGGAGACCAGAGAAGACACCATATAATCGTGTCGGATACTGACTAAGCACATACTGTGTGCCAGGCGCTGTGATGATCACTCCACGTGCATTTTCATTTAATTTTAATAGGACCCTATTTAGGTTACAGACACTATTTTATCCCCATGTACTTATTCGACAGGTATTTACTGAACACCTACTATGTGCCACATTGTTCTAGGCACTAGAAATACAGAAGTGAACAAAGAAGGTAAAATCTCTATCTTCATGGAGCTTGCCTTCTAATGGGAGAAACACAAGATAGAGACAGGTAGAATTTATGGTCATAGTAGTCACAAAGGCTAAAAGGAAATTAGCGTAGGCAAGGTGGGGATAAAAACCTAGAGGAGTGTCATCTTCAACAGGGTAGCCAAGAGAGGCTTCACTGAGAAGGGGAATTTTAGAAAAGAGGGAATGAAGAAGTGAGTCAAGCAGGTGTCTCGGAAAGAACATTCCAGAAAAAGGTTCAAACTGCTTAGTTCAAAACTGCTTAGGAGAGAGCCAATGTGATATGTTGTAGGAATAGAAAGGGGGTCAGTGCAGTGGAGGCACAGTCATGGGTGGTCGGGGAGTATAAGAAGCCAGAGAGTTACGTGTGGTGAGACAGTGTAGAGCCTTATTCATCTGATGTACTGGAAAGCCTTTTTCTTTTTCTCTGAGAAGAGACAGGAAGACACTGGAAAATGTAAGCAGAGGAGTCATGTGAAGAGCCCATGTACTCATAGTATGGCTCTGGCTGCTGAACCTGGACTGTGGGGTGGGGCCAAGATGGAAGCCTAGAGAGAAGTTAGAAGGCCACTGGAATAAACCAGCTGAGAAATAATGGAGGCTCTGTCCAGGCTGGTAGCAAGGGAGATAGTGAGAACCGGTCAGATTCGAAATGTCAATGCATCAGGAAGGCATAGCTGCAGGATTTGTAAATGAATTGAATGCTGGCTATGAAGAAGAAGCATGAAGGATGACTCCCAATGTTTTTGACCCCAGCAACCAGAAAAATGGAGCTACCCTTTGCTGAGAGGAGTAAATGGGAGAAGCAGGTCTGGGGAAGGGGTGCACCAGGAGCTCATCTATCCAGAAAGGGATGCTGGCAAAGGGAACAGTATTTTAGATACAGAATCTTTATAAGGCTATGGCTCTCATATTAAGAATTCCAGTTCTACCTAAGAGCTGCCTCCTTCACTCAATCATTATTTTATACTCACTCATCCATTCATTCTTTTATTCAACAAATGTTTATTGGATGTCCATTGTGTGCCCAACGGGTGCTTAGTCTCAGACATACAGTGAGCAAGAAATACTCAGTTCTTTTTCTTATAAAACTTACAATACAGAGGGGGAATAAGCAACTGTGCAACTACATCTATTGCCATATATGGTAATTACCTATAAATAAAACAAAAACCCACTAATAAATAAAAAGTAACTTGCCCATGTAGCTGGGGAGAGACAGGGTTGTAACATAAACACAAGTTATCTTCCTCCAACCCGCTGGATAGCACAGGGAGCTCAGCTAGGTGATTTGTGGTGACCAAGATGGATAGGATGGGGTGGGGTGGGAGGGAGGTCCACGAGGGAGGGGATATATGTACACATATAACTAATGAGGAAAGAGGACATCCAAGGATAGCAGACCTTTTAAGCTGCCCCTGTGTTTAGGTGTCCTGAAGGCCTGCTTTCCTATCAAGCCTGGAATGGACAATATGTGGGAATCTTCTGTATGTCTGAATGTACCCTGGGAAATTTATACCCTTCATCCTTTTAGACCCTCATTTTCTCATCTCCAAAAACTGGGCTAGATCATTTTCAAGCTCAGTAACTATGACCCCCACATTCCTAAAATCTCAGCATTTCTGCACCCTAACTATATTTCTAAAATAAAGATTCTGCCCTCTAGAAAGTACACTTTGTATACCTGCATGATCCCTTCAAATGGTCATTCAATCCAACAGCGTGATTATGATAATAATCCAAATCAAATAACCACAACAAAAGAAACACTTCAGGGTCTGGTTAAAGAATTCCAAATTTTAGCTACTATTTAAAGTATTTATTTACATTTACTTCTAAAACATAGTTTTAATCACCATGCATTGTCCACAATCATAGTACTTTTTCTAGAACTCCATTGATGTCCTAAAACACCTACAAAATACCCATTAATGGAAAATATGGATTTTCTTCTGTTAATTATAAATTACTTGTGAGTGTTGGTATACTAAATTAATGGCACTGACTACAGAAAACAATGCCCAAATAAAATAGTACTCTATACTGACATATTGTTTTAAATGTCTAATTAAATCATTCAAGTTAAATTATCTCATTTTGTAAGTAGAAAAAAATGAGGTTTACAAAATTTCTAGGATGGCTCTAAATCACATGTCACTAAGAAGGTTCTAAATCCGAAATTATTACTTATAAACTCATGACTCAGATCACTGAATTATTATTACTATTAATAAATACTAATTTTTTTAAAGTAAGTAGTTCTGTTGTACAAGTAAGAAAAATATATGAACCTGGTAAATATAATAAAATTAAACTATGGGGAAAAACGTATCATTCATTCTGGAACCTGAGTGAATTACCACCTTCTACCAGAGTGCAACAGTAACCTTGGTTCAGATAATTAAACCAAGAACAGTCTTGCATATATATATACTTGGGTGTGTGTGTGTATATATATATATATATATGTATATACATATATATGTTTAATCTTCATTGGCAGAACCTATGTATAAATATTTTAATCATGTTTAAATCAAATGGTTAAAGCACAGGAACAGAAATGTGCACATGAAGTAGCAAAATATCATGAGATATCTGAATGAATGATTTCGGTAATTCTAAAGAATTTTTTCATCAACCCATGCCACTAATCTAGACACATCTGAATCAACATACTATCAACATATTCACATGAGCATGGCATGATGACCTCCACATGGTAAATTAGGGCTTCCTTGGTTGCTCCCTGGTAAAGAATCTGACTTCAGTGCAGGAGAAGCAGGTTGGATCCCTTGGTCGGGAAGATCCCCAGGAAAAAGAAATGGCAACCCACTCCAGTATTCTTGTCTGGGAAATCCCATGGACAGAGGAGCCTGGCGGGCTATGGTACATGGCATCACAAGAGTCAGGCTCACTTAACTAAACCACCACCACCACCAGCATGGGAAATTAACAGAGAACCTGCTGTAAATACGCAGAGATGTGTGTATTTCATAGATAGAGAACTTTACTGATTTCCACTGTGTGGAAATGAGAAACAAGCTCTGTTGCTACATAACTTTCAAAGGCTACAAACCCTAGCCTCTCTTCTTTCTTACCCTCCAGACCTCCATTTATTCCTTCTCCTTCCAATTCACTCTTTTTCTCCTTTACATGATCCCCCAATTCAGCATGATACCTTCCTCTAATATTTTCACCAAGAATAATTCATCCATTCATCCATCCATTTAACTGACCTCATTGTTGACCTACTATGTGCCTGGCACAAGACTGTGCTCTGGCCATCAAAGATAAATAATAATGTCCCGGATTTCAGGGAAGATGAAATCTAGTAGATGCTGGACTCCATAGTTAAGGAGTTGGAAGTGAGTCATTTTCCTAAAAAACAGATATCACCTGCTCTTTGCTGCAGGGCATGTATTTTTTCCATCTACTTTCCAGACCACATCTCTTACAGACTATAAGCTCCCTGAACACTGGGACAACACATCAGTCATTTCTATCACCCCAGCATCTAACACAATGCCTGGCACATACTGGGCCTCATAAATTGTTTTGTATGAATAAATCTGAGTAAATGAAATTAGGTAATCACTATGCATCATGAATAACTTACCAAAAAATATAAACAAAACAGAATTTAGTTAACAATCTCCCTTTCCCCACAAAGTGCACCCTTGGTACCAGAAGCTGGGTGGGATACTGGTTTCCTAAGCACAGACGGTCCTAACCTGGAAAACTGATGCTTCGTTGACTTCCCGGAATAATCTCATTTAATATAAAATTCCCTGAGAACCTTCTCCAGTTGAGAAAAGGGTGAGCGAGCTGCCCGCGCCACCCTCCCTTTCCCTCTGCGGGGCTCTGCTCCAGGCAGGAGTGCAGCTTCTAAGAACTTTTCTCCAGGTTCGAAGTTTGGTCAATTGATAAAGAATAAAAGCTCCTTCCCGAGGCGGGTTAGAGAGGACGGAACCTAAAAAGATCTGAACGTGCCCCCGGAACAGGTGAGCAGAGCGCCGAGGGTCTCTTGAGTTCACCGGGTCTACCCCGCCCTACTCGCTGCGGGGAACAGCCTGACGACTGCGGGGACCCGCGGCCGCGCGAGGAGGGCAGCCGAGAAGGGGAGCCGGAGGGTCCGGGGGACCGGCGCAGCGCTGGTGCTCTCGGCCTCGGAGAAGCCGCCCAATTACAAGAATTAGCCACTGAAGCTCCAACGGCGCCCAACTGCAACTGCAGCGTCCCGGAGCATCACACCCGCCCTCTTCCTGGACCGCTGTTTCCCCCGTAGAGACTGGGGCATCTCAGAGGACCCCCCAACTTCCCACTCCGAGCCCCTGGATCTGGACTGCCCGGAATCCCCACCCTTCACCGTCGCTGCCTGGTGCCGGGTTCTTCTGTCTCCTCTTGCCCCGGTCTTCCAGGGTCCGGCAGCGGCAGCGATGCTCCACCCCAGGCAGCCCCGAATGAGAAGCCACTCGTTTCCTAGACTCACCCGTTTCCAACCTCTGAGACCCTCCTGGCTCGCCACTCCAGGATGGCGTGCCAAGGTCACCAGAGTAGGTGTGACAACCAACCTCCACCTTCTCTCTCCCCAAATCCCTCCCTTTCCGAGACCCCTATGGCCGGTTCCTTGCGCGTTGCTCCTCGCAGGTGGAGGATCTCCTCCCCTGGCTCCATGGGATCCCACCCTGCCTTGGTCCCCCGCGTCCTCGACCCTCCCGTGACGCTCACCTCTCCCGGCTAGGGTCGCCGGCAAGTCTGCTATCCTCAGAGGACGAGGGCAGGAGATAAGCCTCCCACTCTCTCCAGGGGAGCGACAGAGAAACCGACGCAAACTTCTGCTGCACTTACTTCGGGCCGAGGCTGCCGCCCCCTCTTCTTTCCTCGCTTTCCTACAGGCAGCTGCTTCACGGCGGTGACTTGGAGCCGGCGCGCTCGCATTCCCCGCACCAGAGCCGCCGCGAGATGCGTAGGGCTGGGAGGTCTCTACCGGACGAGCGCGCCTGGGGCCCGAGTCCTGGGGCCGAGGTCGGGCCGCCGCGCTGGGCGGCGAGCTAAGTGGCGACCGCCCCCAGCCGCCCGGGGATGCTGCGCACGGCGCCCCGCGCCCAGCTCCTCCGCTGGGTCGTTTCTGTCCCAGTTGCAGTTTCAGTGCCTGCCAGGTCTGCAGCACCCTCTCCGTCCTTCCCAGGAAGTGACTTTCAATCCACCTGGCGGCTCGCGAGGCTCCCCCGCGGGCTGGCAGCGCCACAGCGGGTGCAGAGGAGAGGGAGGAGCGCGGGAGCCGCGGCCGCCCCAGTGCGCCTCCAGCTTCCCAGCTGGGCGAGGAGCGCGCGGCCCTCTCCAGCCGCTCTCCTCGGGACTGCAGTCCTGACGTCACCCCGCCCCCCCACCCGGCGGAGGAGCCGCGCGGAGGGTGGGGTGCGGGGAGCGGGGACGCGGGAGTGTGAGCGGGACTGTGAGCGCATGTGTGTGCACGCGCGCGTGGGCCTCGCCAGCCCGGGGACGGGTCGGAACCGCAGCTGGATCCTGCGACGAGACAGAGACCGAGCTCCCTGCAAACTGGAGCCGAGGGGCGGCCGTGAACAGCCGGGGGCGCTCGGTTCCAAGTTGGGGCGGCGATACTACGCACACCGAGTTTGGATGCGACCAAAGGGGCTGGATTAACGCGATAGGAGGGTTGGGAAAGCAGGAGTTGGGCACTACCTTCCCCCAAAGTTGGAGGAAGCCCGAGACGCCTTTAAAAACCTGCACTAGAGGTACAGAAGGAAAAGGGGAGTGGACCGAGCGGGCGGGTTGATTTTCACACTCCTGTAAGAAGGAGGCGGGATGAGGAGCTCCGAGAGTCCTCCGGGCCTCCACGGCCGCCGCAGGTCCCAGGACGGAGCCCTCTTGGGTGCGCCAAAGGCGGCTCTGGCCTGCTCCGAGCTCACCTCCAGCCCGCCGCCGCTGCGCACTGAGAAGTTGATGCAAAGAGATCAAAGGGGCCGGGCCTTCCGCACCTAATTCCCCGCCCCGCGCGACTCTGGGGGAGTTTTCGACAGAAGATGGGTAAACACTCCCAGAACCAGAAAAGAGGCCAAGGCCGGCGTCCAGATGCCCCATACCCTGTCGTTGGGTCTGAGGCCGTGGTGGTTAGAACTCCGTGCCCAGTCCCTGGAGATCGTCGACCATCGTAGTGCGTCTCCGCCACCCACCAGGAACTTACTCTCTGAAGTTATACTGGGGACCCAACAGGGCAGAGACTTTGCGAAAGGCGCCAAATGAAGGGTCTTAAGAGGTTCTAGAATGGCTAAAGGTTTGTCCCTCTGCAGCGACCCCCGCCGTCAGTGGGGCAGAGTGCGCGGCTCCTTGCGCCCGCGGCACTCTGTACCCTGCGGCTGTGCCCAGCTCCCAGCCGGCCGCAGCCTCAGGGTCGGCGCAAAATGTGCAGGAGCGCCTCCTGCCCAGGCTGGCTCCTCTGTCAGCAGCGAGGCGTCAGACACGCACTGCAGTGACCAAGCGAGCAGCCAGCAGTTTTGCCCTGGTCGAGTGGCAGTGCTTTTTAAATGCAAGGTCATCCTTCCTGAATCCAGAATACTGATCGCCGAGATGCCTCTTTCGTGAAAATACTTCCTTAAAATGGAAAAGGTGACGGTAGGAAGCGGGAAAGAAACAGAATGGGAGGAAAACGACCCCCTGTCCACAAACATGCTTTTAACTTCAACTTCTCAAAGTTACTCAAAATATGATCCAGAAGGAGCAGAAAGTTTCACTGCAATCTTGAATCTCTGAGGAAACTGAACAAAATAGAAGCAAGTGTGGAATCTTGGTCTACTGTTTTACGTTTAATAATCTTAGGAATTCCCACATTTGGAAAAGAGAATTCTAGCTAATTAGGCAATGTCATGGATATCCTTAACTAGGGGTTGGAGTTAACAAATAAATAGAATACTTAAAATTAGTAAAGATACAGCATGTTCCTAATTAGAACAGAGAACAAGGGAATTTCAGAGGACACTGGATACCAGCCTCCAGGCCCTCTTGCAACCGACCTATTTTTTAATATATAAATTTAAAAACACCCTGTCATCATGAAGGAATTACATAACCAAGTCCTAGTGATGCGTGTTTCAGAAACAGCAATTCCTCAGCAGGAATCACTGTTCCTAATAATGTTAATTCAGATTAATAGTGTGGGAATAAGCAAGTCATTGGCCAAAAAAATAAAAAGGTTTGAAAACAAGATGGTGAAGTGGCAGCTATGCTGGTAGTATGAGCCTTCTAAGTTGGGTCACAATTCTAAGTGCTCCATGTCAACAGCTAATTAGTGATGCTATATTAGCAGGTATGACAACCTGGCTGACACAGCCACAGTAAGTAATGGCTATTTGATGTGGCAAGCCTAAGCATCCTTCCTTGATCTCCTGTTGTTATTTGGTGCACAGCTGCAGGATAACTTTCTTCACATTCTGAACTGATTGGTTGTTTGCATATCTGTCTTGCTTCTAAATTTATAATCTCCAGGGCAGTAATTTTGTCTTCCTTTCCACGTGAAACAGTGCAGTGTCTGATAAATCGTAGGCACTTAATACATATTGATTTAATTAATTGTTTTTTAAAGAGTATGAAATAACTACATTTTAAAATCTGTTTTAAATGGACTCGTATGTCATCTATGTGAGAAAACTATATATCTGATATAAAACAAATATATTTATATATGAAATGGAAAGAAGAAAAATCAGTTCTCAAAAGAATAACCCTCCATAGTTGATCATGTTAAATTATCCATAGAAACATCACCTGCTGCTCTTATTATATAAGAATTCTTTCATGTTTGTCTATTGACATGTACATGTTTTAAAAGTTTAGTATTTGAAACTCAGAATCACTCAGAATTCCAAAGTGCAGTACAACTATTTTCCCATTGGTCAGAAGGCAGCATGTCATTTAAGTTGGGTGCATGCATATATGATAATGTAAGAAACACTGTTAGCTCAACTCACACTGGACTTTGCCCTAGTCAACACGTGGACATTCACGAGGGTCCGGACACTGCCAAGTGTCCAAGTAGGCCAAGTAGGTTGAGGACCACAGCTTGTGTGATGTGCCCCCAAATAAAGGCATGATAGTTGACCAGGAAGTTCAGCCCATGCACAGAGTCCAAATGGAAAATTAGCTACACACACACACACACACACACACACACACACACGTGCACACCAGTCCATAGCTACCGGAGAGCCAAAACATCAAGTTTACAAAGAAGGAATGGCTCTTCAGCCCATGCACACTTCAGAGTCCAAATGGAAAATTAGCTACACACACACACACACACACACGTGCACACCAGTCCATAGCTACCGGAGAGCCAAAACATCAAGTTTACAAAGAAGGAATGGCTCTATTGGGAGCAGAGATGGCAGTGTTCTGGGCAGGGGGACACTATTTCAATATAGCAGTGGCTTGTCATAATATACTCTGTAACATTAAAGTCTCTAACCCAAACCCTCTAGCAAAACTATGGAGACTTATAATTCTGTCCTTCCAGAAGTTATCTCCTGAGCAAAACAAGCTCCTTAATACAACTTCTCATTTTTTGCCAAAAAAAGAGGCAAGAATAAGGATAAAATTCATTTCATATAGGACTTACCTAAAAAACAGTTAATACATATATCTCATACATATGTGTGTTATCTATGTATCTCAGTTATAGATTATGATTTTCATAAATCTGCCCAATTATGTAATACATTTTCTAGAGAAACACTTAAAAAGAGACTAGAAGAGCTCATGATGAAGAAAACAATCACAATTTTCAAACATTGTCTTTAGAATGTAACAAATTTAGAATAAATCACTGGAGTTTTCCTGCAACTTCTCTCAAGACTTGGATTTGCTCTTAATATTTCTGCTTCATGATATATTAATAGCTTAGTATTTGAACTTCTTATGTAGTGCCCTCTACTCTTGGTAGAGTTAACCCCAAAGACAAAATCTAAGTGGCTGATTTCTTTTAAAATGTTGAAATCCTAAATTCAACTTGATAAATTTGATGAATTCAAATTTTAAAACTTCACAACCGAGACAAGTAGTTAATATCTAATTATATTGATTTGTAGATAATACTCCTGAAATACTATTACAGGTTAGCAATAAGTTTGTGATGAAAGTTGAATTTTTGGCTGGTGTTATTATATTAAAAAATAATGACAACATTTTATTTTTACACATGTTAATATACTGTAATTATACTTCTCCATAGATTTCCAAATAGGACTTAGAGCATTCCCTAGAGATATGTTTTCATGAATTATGGAGTATTCACCCAAAATGGACTATATTGGCACCAAAGAACATTTTGGACACGTTGTAAACCCTGAAGAGCAACAGTAAAGAGATAATTTGTTATTGTTTTCAGTTAACATTTGAGGAAAGGCTTTCATGGCTGGTAGGTTTTTTATAGGATGGGTTTTTATATAAGGGGCATTCATATAAGTTAAATAAGCAGAGTGACAAAATGCAACCTTGATGTACTCCTTTCCCAATCTGGAAACAGTCTGTTGTTCCATGACCAGTTCTAACTGTTGTTTCTTGACCTGCATACAGATTTCTCAGGAGACCGGTAAGGTGGTCTGGTAATCCCATATCTTTCAGAATTTTCCACAGTTTGTTGTGATCCACACGGTCAAAGGCTTTAGCGTAGTCAGTGAAGCAGAAGTAGATTTTTGTTTTGGAATTCTCTTGCTTTTTCTCTGATCCAAAGGATGTTGGCAATTTGATCTCTGGTTCCTCTGCCTCTAATCCATCTACTACATCTGGAAGTTCTCAGTTCATGCATGTACTGTTGAAGCCTAGCTTGAAGGATTTTGAGTATTACTTTGCTAGCATGTGAAAGTGCAATTGTATGACAGTTTGAACATTCTTTGACATAACATCATTGACTCAATAGACATGAGTTTGAACAAACTCTGGGAGATGGTAAAGGACAGGGAAGCCTGGCATGCTGCAGTCCATGGTGTTTGCAGAGAGTAGGATACAACTTAACTATGGAGCAATAACAACAGCAACTCCTATATGTGGGTTTGCTTGTAAATGAAAACAAAACTGCTAGTTACAAAGTCTTTTCTTTTTCCCATTACAAGTGTCAAGGCAAGAAAAATCCTAAGCAAGGGAGTGGATATAGAAGGTCAAGTATCTATTAGACTTCATTCCTGCCTTCAAAGAGTCTGCAATCTGGAATCATTCTATTTTCCTACCTTCTTTCTAAAGTCCCTAGGAGTGGTGCTTTGGGATCTAAGAGTCCATAGAGCTAGATCTGGGCAAGCAGGGAAGAGCTAAATTTACAGAAATGAATTAAAATTTATTAAAAAGGTTTCAGGAAGTATTTGTAAGTGGATTTGGTTACAATATGTGATTCTTCCTGAACTGTTAAGAGAAACTTCAGCCCAGGTCTAAAAAGACACATCCATTTATCCTTTAGTCCATCAGGAATACTTACTTTGTTAACCCCATTTTCTGCCTGGTCCCCTTCCATTTTTGCATAGTGTAGCCTTTTTTCATTTACATTGTCTAAGTCAGGAAATTAGAACTGAAGCACCTCTGGGCTGAGCCCTTGTCTGCCTATGTGTTTATCAAGCATTATGTACACTTACTGTGCTCTATAAATAATAATAACAGTAATCACCCTTTATACAAAATTAGAATATGAGCATATTCATCCAGTCTAGTATGCTGATTTGCTTTAGTGCATCATAATTATCTCATGAAACCAATGGTATAATGGGCACTACATTATACAATCTTCCAAAAATATGTTACTATATATTCTGGCAGGAGATGCACCTGCAGTTTTTCTCCACCCACCTCTAGGCTACAGAAATGGCAGGGTGATACTTAAGTGGTATTCGTGTTGCAAAGTATTCAAAGTAATCTCCTTTTAAGCCTTTTCCATCCAAAAAGCCAGGCAGCATAAAGTATGGTTAAGATATATTTGTCCAGAAGGAGTAAGTTAAACAAGAAGATGGGAGTGTATAATTTGTCCCACATAAAGGACATGAGAATTACAGATTGCCTCACACTTACTGCAGGAAACACAGGGCCTGGGGGCATTTATGTGCGCTGTTGTTGTTGTTGTCCAGTCACCTAGTCGTGTCCAACTCTTTGTGACCCCACGGACTGCAGCACACCAGGCCTCCCTGTCGCTCACCATCTCCTGAAGTTTGCCCAAGGTCATGTCCTTTGCATCAGTGATGCCATCCAGCCATCTCATCCTCTGATGCCCTCTTCTCCTTCTGCCCTCAATCTTTCCCAGCATCAGGGTCTTTTCCAATGAGTCAGCTGTTCAGTTCCAATAATCAAAATACTAGAGTTTCAGCTTCAGTATCAGTCCTTGCAACAAGTCTTCAGGGTTGATTTCCCTTAAGATTGACTGGTTTTATCTCCTCACTGTCCAAGGGACTCTCTCAGGAGTCTTCTCCAGCACCACAATTCCAAGGCATCAATTCTTTGGCACTCTGCCTTCTTTACCGTCCAGCTCTCACAACCATACATAACTACTAGGAAGACCATAGCCTTGACTATACAGATCTTTGTTCACAGAGTAATGTCTGCTTTTCAACACACAGTCTAGGTTTATCATAGCTTCCCTGCCAAGAAGCAAATATCTTCTGATTTGATGGCTTCAGTCACCATCTGCAGTGATTGTAGAGCCCAAGAAGAGGAAATCTGTCACTATTTCCACCTTTCTCCCCTCTACTTGCCATGAAGTAATGAGGCCAGATGCCATGATCTTAATTTTTTTAATATTTAGTTTTAAGCCAGCTCTTTCACTCTCCTCCTTCACTCTCATCAGGAGTTTCTTTAGTTCTTCTTCGCTTCTGCCATTAGAGTGGTAACATCCATATATCTGAGGTTGTTGTTTCTCCAGCCTATCTTGATTCCAGCTTGTAACTCATCCAGCCTGGCATTTCTTATGATGTGCTCAGTGTATAGATTAAACAAACAGGTGACAGCAGACAGCCCTGTCATACTCCTTTCTCAATACTGAACCAGTCAACTGTTCCATACAGAGTTCTAACTGTTGCTTTTTGACCTGCATACAGGCTTCTCAGGAGACAGGTAAGATGGTCTGATATTCCTATCTCTTTAAGAACTTTCCACAGTTTATTATGATCCACACAGTCAAAGGCTTTGGTGTGGTCAATAAAGCAGACATAGATGTTTTTCTGGAATTCCCAGCTTTCTCTATGATCCAGTGAATGTTGGCAATTTGATCTCTGGTTCCTTTTCCTTTTCTAAACCCAGCTTGGACATCTGGAAGTTCTTGGTTCACATAATGCTGAAACCTAGCACACAAGATTTATGTGTTAACCACTGGTAACTGCCAATGGCCACCACTGCAAACTGCTTGAACTTTCATTGTTTGATTAAACAGCAAGCAGAACATTAGCCTTGAGTTCATTGTAAAAAACAGGGAACTTCCTCTCATCTTCAAACTCAGAGGAAAGAGCAAAGAAATTGCTGGAAACATTGTCAAAAATATCTCCTGGTTTGTAATATGCAGAGCTGCTGATATTTTCCTGCAACAGAATTACCAGGTTGAGGTAATTAAGCTAGAACTGTAGCGTAAATCATTAAGTAGACAGGTCACATGTCCAAAACACCTATGACATTTGAAAATATACAGTGTAGAAAGAGCTGTACTACATAAAATTGAAAATCGCACATCATTTTACTGCCTATGAAAAGGGAGCTCCCTGCCTTCCTTGCTTTTTGCCTGGGGCTTTTCTTCTGATGCAGTAATGTTATTTTAATGTGTCAGGATGGAAACCTCGGCCAGAGACTTCTGCAGTCACAAATTTCAGTGTCTCCAGCTGTATTTTTAGTCTTCTGAATTAATTGGATATAGCACCATATAGTAAGAAATCCCTTTGACACCGCTGCAGAAATACCTAAGGCAAAGTTCCCAGAAAGAACCGCTCACTGGCTGGCCACAGAATAGAGATGGCAAAGACACTGAGTCTGCACAATCCTGGCTCTTTCCATCCTCTCCAACGGAGCAAAAACCCATCGATTTTTACAGTACATAGAGCTGACTTGGGAGGATGTTATCATTTAAAACATTACCCAATCCACCATAATAATCATTAGGTTTGTATGTCTTCAACAACTGCTTAAAAAAAAAAGACTTAATCTAGTCTTCAGATCTGTGTGTAAAATACCATGGCAAATGAGAAATGCAGGTCAAAATGTCTCTAGGACATTCCCATTAAAATGATAAAAGGAGAAATGCATGGTACCTGTTCTCTAGCAACCTCTTCTGAAGTTTGAAACTATACATCTTAGTTAAAACACCATCAGAAGATACATACTTCTCAGTCTTCGGCAGGAAAAAATACATATGCTCGGCAGGAAAGAATGTATATATCAAAAGAGAAATATTTATAGTGGGGGGATGGGTGAGATTAAAGTGGGAAAGGACATTTCTGGCTTCTGTGTAAGCGTATATCACTGTCCCCCACCCAGAGATCTATTGGTAAGAGAAGTGTATTGGTCAGGGTTCAAGATAGGGAACAGAAATTATTCTAGATATTTTAAGGAAGCAGTGATTCAAGGTCCAGAATTTGGTTGCCACAAAATCATTGGAAGATTCACTGGAAAAAGTTCTGATGGCAGACTTGAGACTCTAGAAGTGATGTGCAAAAAATATACAGAACTGAATTCTCAAGCGAGCTGTGACCTACCTCTGAGGCTGCCATTGCAGCTGTGAGTTCAAAATATGTCCTTTCATTGTACTGCTGCAAGCTGTTTCTGGACACTCAGAAAGAGGCCTCTGAATGGAAATTCCTGGACTATAGGAAAGCAGATATGAGGGTGAGGGCGGCTGGCCTTGGGGGCCTGAGTTCTTGACTGTAACTCCCTCTAGAAAACTTCAGTGTGGTGGTCGTTCACCAAGGCTGGTGTGATGAGGGCAGATTGCCTCCATGGGACCGGCCAGGTAAAGCCTTTGTAATTATCTGACCCTGAACAATCCCATGTAGATTTTGGTCCAGAGCTGGAGTCCTCAGGGACATGTAAGGAACGCTCTGTAGGTGGAAGATTAAAGCCCTTTAAGAGAGTGTGGGTCGGGGAAGAATTATATAAATACTATACATATATGTATGTGTTTGTGTGTATGTCTATTAACTCCCTGCACTTGTGGTGGCCTGGAGAAATAGATTACATATTTTCAGACTACATCCACATAAAGCTATGGAAAAAAGTTATTTTTTTAAAAAAACAAAGATCCAAGACACCATGAAGAAAGGTACTATTCTTTCAAAGTTTACTTGCTGATCTGTTCTCCAGGATGCTGGAAATACCTTAAACTATAACAGCAACATTAACAATGACCCTGGTGTCTGCATATTTTTTTTCTGGAACTTCTGAATATTTTGAAAACAACAACAGGAAACCAAGTGAGGTACAAGTCCCAATATCCAAGCACTAACTCTTCTTGAAACTCTTCCAAGGAGGTGGTCCATGTCTTGCTCACATGCTGATCACACATGGCCCCCTTTCTCCATTCTATGACTCCCTGGAAAACGATGCAAATTGGACAAAGGGAAATAGGTCATTTCTTCTCAGACTTTTGATGAAGACTTTATGCATCCCTTAGGCTATTTTTTGTTTTTGTATCTTGTCTTCCTGAATGCCACCTACATACGTATTTTTGAAACTAAAATGAATCAGAGGGACATGGAGATGGATGTACATCCTGGTTTAAAACATAGGCCTTTCTTGTCTTGAGGACTAACAAAAGGATTCTTATAAATCTAATTTAGGGAGTTTCTTTTAAAATACAGCTGAAGTCCAATTATTTTATGTTGAATATTTTTAGTATTTGGCCTATATATGGGACATATGTTTCTGGCTGCCCAACCCTTTTGAAAACCCTTCTAATTTTGGGATATGTTCCACTTTGTAAATTCCACCTTTTCAAGATTAAAAAAGTGACTGTCTCTCTTCCTCAGCCTCCTTTGCAGCTAGAGCACAGGCAGGTGACCACGTGGTGTCAGTGGTCTGTTACACCCACAGGAGACTTCAGTCCAGGAGGGAACTGCATGAGAAATAACCTCTAGGTGAAGTATCCATTTTGCTGGAGAGACTGATGGAGAAGACTTTCAGCTTTTAGCAGAAGCTGTGATTGCAAAGTAAAGTCTTTATAAGTGGAGTCCCTTTTGGCAGCGGGAGCAGTTAAAGCCAAGTTGAATTGCTGGCAGCCTTGCCAAGCCAAGTATCTCTAATGCAGTGGCAACTGTGGCCATAATTTCTCCTAAAACCAATTCTATGGAGTGGTTTAGAAATTTTAGTAGAATGTTAGCCCTGAACTTGTTTTTCTATATTGGGATTATGTTGAATCTACAGATCAGTTTGGAAACAATTGGTATTTTAACAATGTTTAGTCTTCCAACCCAGAAATATGACATATTTCTCCTGTTTAGATCTCTCAAAATTTCTCTCTGCATGGATTATAGTTTTCAGTGTATAGATTTTGCACACTGTTTGTCAGATTTATCCCAAATATTTTATCATTTTGGTGCTGCTGTAAATGATACTATTTTTCAGTTTTCAATTTCTGACAGCTCACTGCTAATATATAGAAACACATTGACTTTCGTATGTTGTTGTTGTATCTGGTAACTTTTCTAAATTCAGTTTTTAGTTCTTTTTATACATTTTCATCATATATTTCCCATAGGCAATTATGTCATGTGTGAATAAAACCAGTTTCATTTCTTCCTTTGTGATCTTGATGCATTTTATTTCTTTTCCTTGCCTGGCTGCACTGGCTAAAATGTCCACAAGATGATGACTAGAAGTGGTGAGACATCCTTGCCTTGTTTCTTATCTTAGAGGGGAAGTACTCAGTCTTATACCATCGCTGTGATGTCAGCCAAAGTTTCTTTACATATATATCCATCTTTTATCAAGTTGAGAAATCAGAAATTTTTAATCAGAAATGGAATCTTTTTCAAATACTTTTTCTCTGTGTGTTGAGCTATTCATATGGTATTTCTTTTTCACTTGTTAATATGATTAATTATGTTAATATATATTCAAATGTTAAACCAATTCTGCATTCTTAGAATAAGTCTCACTTGGTCATAATATATTATCTTTTTTAATATACATTGGTAGATTTGATTTCTAGTTTGGTTAAGAATTTTTCATCTATGTTTACCAGATATAATGCTCTGTAGTTTTCTTTTCTGTGGTATATTTGTCTGGTTTTGGTGTACAGATAATGTTATTCACATGGAATGAGCTGAAAAATATGCTCTGTGTTTCAGTATTCTAGAAGAATTCATATAGAATTGGTGTTATTTCCCCCTTTAGTGTTTAGTAAAATTTACCCATGAAAATGGAATTTTCTTTTTAGGGAGAATTTTAACTATACGTGCCATTAGTTTGATAGATACAGATACAGGGCTACTCTTGAGTAAGCTTTAGTGGTTCATGTCTTTCAAGAGATTTGTTCATTTCTTCAAAGTTGTCATGTCTGTTGTCATCTAGTTGTTCATATTTCCTTATTATTCACGTATTGTCTGTAAAATCTGCAGCTATGTCACATCCTTTATTCCTGATATTGGTCATTTGTGTCTCCTCTTTTGTTTCTGATAAATATGGCTAGAGGGTTGTCAATGTTATGTATCTTTTCAAAGAGCCAGCTTTTGTTTTCACTCAGTTTTTTTCCTATTGCTTTTCTGTTTTCCACTCTAATTCTCAAGTCTGTCCAATCTTGTATTTACTTTGGGTTTAATTTGCTCTTCTTTTTCTCATTTCTTAAGGTGGAAGCTGAGGTCAATGATTTGAGACCTTTTTTATTATCTAATAATACAGACATTTAGTGCTATAATTCTCCCTCTAATTAATACTTCAACAACATCTCACATATTTTGGTATTTTCTGTTTGTACTTTAACTCAGTATAAAATACTTTCTAATCTTTTTTTTTGATCTCTTAACTGAACCACAGGTTATTCAGAAATGTGTTATTTAGTTTCTGAATATTCAGAAACTTTCCCAAGATCTTTCAGTTATAGATTTCAAATTTAATTCCATTGCGGCAGGAGAACTTGTTGAGACTTTTTAATGGCCCCAAACACAATCTATCTTAGCAAGTGTTCTATGTGCCTTTGAAAGGAATATGTATTTTGCTGCTGTTGAATGAAATGTTTTATAAATAGCAATTAGGTCAAATTGATTTAGATGTTATTCAAATCATTTATATCCTTACTGATGTTCTCTCTATTTGTTCTATCAATTAGTTTAATTTTCTAATTATATTTGTGGATTTGTCTATTTTTCCTTGCTGTTCTGTTAGTTTTTGCTTCAGGTATTTTGAAGCTCTTTTATTAGATATATAAACATTTTAGGATTTTTATCTAGTCTTGGTTAGCTGAAATCTCTATCATTATGAAACAATCCCATTTATACAACATAACATTCTTTGTTGCAAAGTCTACTTTGATATTAATATAACCACTCCAGCTTTCTTTAGATTAGTATTAACATGTTAGAATCTTTTGCCTCTTTTGCTTTTTTAAAAATTAATTTATTTTAATTGGAGGCTAATTACTTTACAACATTGTAGTGGTTTTTACCATACATTGACATCAATCAGCCATGGGTGTACATGTGTTCCCCATCCTGAACCCCCCTCCCACCTCCCTCCCCACCCATCCCTCAGGGTCATCCCAGTGCATCAGCCCTGAGCACCGTCTCATGCATCAAACCTGGGCTGGCAATCTATTTCATATATGATAATATACATGTTTCAATGCTACTCTCTCAAATTATCCCACCCTCGCCTTCTCCCATAGAGTCCAAAAGACTGTTCTTTACATCTGTGTCTTTTTTGATGTCTCACATATAGGGTCATCGTTACCATCTTTCTAAATTCCATATATATACATTAGTATACTTTATTGGTGTTTTTCTTTCTGACTTACTTCACTCTGTATAATGGGCTCCAGTTTCATCCACCTCATTAGAACTGATTCAAATGCATTCTTTTTAATGACTGCCTTTTACTTTTAACCTATTTGTGTTGGCTTCCTGTAGGAAACCAATAGTTGATCTTGCTCTTTAAACCAATCTTAAAATCTCTGTCTTTTAATTAGGGTATTTAAACCCTTTAATTTTATGTGATTAATTATATGTTTAGACTTAAATTTACCATCTTGCTATTTGTCTAATCTGTCTGTTTGCCTTTTCTTCATTTCCTCTCTTCTTTTGAATTAATGAAAAATTGTAATATTTCCATTTTATCTCCTTTGTTGGCTTATTAGATATGGCTCTCCTTATGTTTTATTTTAGCAGTTGTTTCAGGGTTTTTAGTACCATCTAAATATCTTTAACTTATCTTTAATTCCAAGTGGTGTTGTATCATGTCACAGATGGTAAAAGAACCTTACAACTTGTATTGCTTCTGTTGAAAATTCTGCTGTAATTCTTACTGTTTTTCCCCTCTACTTAATGTTTTTTTACCCCTCTGGCTCCTTTTGAGATTTTCTCCTGATCATAGTTTGGAGAATTTGACTATGATGTGCTTTAATGTAGTTTTCTTCATAGTTTTTTGGTTTTGTCTTGGTTTCATTTTGTTTTTTGTTCTGCTTGCTTCATTAAACCACCCTGAATATATAGATTTTTAGATCTGAAAAAATTTCAATCATTTCTTTAAATATTTTAATCTCAGCCTCTCTATCCTTTTTTCTGCTGATTTCAAGTTCACATGTGATAAGCCATTGCAGTGGTCCTACATATTGGTAATTCTTGCCTTCTTGTTTGGTTTTTGTTGTTATTGTCTTGTCTTTTTTCTATTTTTCATTTTGCATAGTTTCTATTGGTATGTCATCAAGTTTAATAATCATTTCTAAAAAATTTTTTTTAATTAAAAAAAAAGAGACTTCCCTGGTGATCCAGTGGTTAAGACTCCATGCTGCCAATGGAGACGGCTCAGGTTCAATCCCTGGTCAGGGAACTAAGATCCCAGATGCCATGTGGCACAGCCAAAACATTTCCTTTTTAAAGTTTAATAATCATTTCTTCTGCAATATTTAACCTACCAATAATCCTATCAGTGAACTTTTTCATCTCTGTGATTTATCATTTTTAGAAAAATGATTTGAGCTTTTTTATTTATAGCATAACTCTACTTGTTCAATCTTACTCCAGCTTTTTGAACATCTGGAATACAATTATAATAACTGTTTTAATGTCCTTGTCTGCTAAATCTAGCATCTGTTTCAGTTCTGGGTCCACTTTGATTGATTTAATTTTTATCCTCATTGTGGATCATATTCTCTTGCTTCTTTGCATGCCTAATAATTTTTGATTGAGTGGCAGGCATTAAGAATTTTACCTTGCTGCGTGCTGGTTATTTTTGTATTCCTATAAATCTTCTTAAGCTTCAAACTTGGATGCAGTTAAATTACTGTAAAACTGATTTGTTTGGATCTGGCTTTTCTAATTTCTTAAGCAGAGACCTGTCCAGTCTAAGGCTAATCATTCCCTATTTCTTAGGCAAGATCTTCCCAAGTTTTTTACCCAATGCACCCAGAATTATGAGCATTTTCATTTTGGCTGATGACAACAGGAACTATTTCAGGCCCCATGTGAACACCAAGTACGGCCACTGCAATCTTTTTAAGAGTGTTCTTTCCTCTGCCTTCAGGAGGTTTTTCATATGCATGTGTTTATCAGTATTCTGCAGAATATTCAAAAGGACCATTTGGAGATCTCTGGAGTTCCCTTTCTGTGCAGCCTTCTCCTCTTTGATTTTCTTTTCTGCAGACTTGAGCAGAGTTTGCACCCCCAGATTCCCTATACTGTCATGCATAAGGCTATCTCATTTGTTTCCCATTTCTCAGAGAAAACCATTCTTCATTAACTTTTGTTCACTCTCTTGAAAGCCACTGTTTAATATATCATTTTTAGGGTTTTCAACAAATGTTGCTGGGAAAATTAGATATACAAACATCAAAAATAAAAAACACACACGTTGATCTATACCTAACATCTCTCTAAGAATGAATTGATAAATTGCACTTCCTTAAAATTAAGAACTTCTACTCTGTGAAAGCCACTATTAAAGAAATCAAAAGCCAAGCCACAGACTAGGAGAAAATATTTGCAAATCAGACATCTATAAAAGCACTGACATATCCAGAATATATAAAGAGCTCTTGAAATACAGCAATAAGAAAAGAAACAGCTTTATAAAAATGCACAAAATATTTCAAAAGATACTCTACCAAATAAGATATATAGATGGCAAATAAATGTGTGAAAAGATACTTAGCATTATTAGCCACTGGAGAAATGCAAACTGAAACACCATGTGATACCACCATTCACCTATAGAATGACTTAAGAAACAAGCAAACAAACCCTAATATCATCCTGGTGAGATCGTAGAGCAACTGGAACTCTCACATGTTGCTAATGAAAATGCAACTTTGAAAATAGTTTGTCGATTTCTTACAAAGTTAAATATACATTTACCATATGGCGTAGCAATCTCACTCCTAGCAGGTAGGATTGACATAAAATCTATTTTCATACAAGGGCCCATATGAAAATGTTTGTAACCACTTTATTCATAATTACAAAAACTGGAACCAATAGAGATGTCCTTCAATAGAGGAATAGAGATGGACAATCTGTGATACACATAATGGGATATTAATCAGCAAACAAAGGAATAAACTGTTGGTGTATATAACAGTATGGATGATTCTCAAATACACTGTGCCAAATGAAGTAACTGGACATGAAAAAGAAGAGCGATTCCATTTATATGCTATTCTAGAAAAGTAAAACCTTAGGAATGGTAAAGACATCAGTGGTTGCTGGGTAGGGCCTGGAAGAGAGATTTACTGTGAAGGACAAGCAGAAAGGTATTTTGGAAGATAGACTGTTCAGTTTCTCAGTTGTGGTGGTGCATTCGTCACAACTTTGCATTTGTCACAACTCACAGAACAATAAACCCAAAAAAGTGACTACTACCTTATGTAAATTAAAAAATAAAATTTAAAAACCTACATACTGAATACTGAGACACCCACCACTTTTCCATGACTCAACTCCAAGAATGCAAGCAAGTAGACCTATTTTCCAAGGCTGGAGACTAGAGAATTCTTTTCTCTTGAGATATAAAAAGACTGAGTGGAGGATGAAGGGAATATTTGCATATACTGACATTTGATACTACTGAAACAGCTGGGCCTCTGCTAGGAAACTCACATGGAGCCCTAGTCAATATGGCCTAACTTTACACACACATATTCCAAAAAGCTTCTTAATGTAAAGAATCTACAGGCTATCAGGGGAACTAAGACAATGTAGAAAGTTGAAAAAAAAATTTTTAAGTCTGCATTTAATATCCTCAAAGAGCTAAAAGAAAATATTGACTCCATAAAAAATAATAAAAGACACTGAAACAATTAAGAATCGTTAGATATTAAGAAAAGGGTAGTGGAGACTTCTCTGATGGTTAGTGGCTGAGACTCCACGCTCCCAATGAGGGACTCCCAGGTTTGATTCCTGGTCAGGGAACTGGATCCCACAAGACGCCACTAATGATCACACAAGCCCCACTGAAGATTGAAGATCCTCTGTGCCACAATGAAGAACTGGTACAGGTAATAAATAAATAATTATTTATTATTAAATAATATTTAATACTATTTATTAAATAACATCAAATACTATTTAATTAAAATAATAATAAAATCAATATAATAAATAATAAATAAAAATAAATTAATGATATAATAGATAAATTAATAATTAAATATTTATTAAATATTATTAGTAAATAATAATACCAAATAAATAATCATAAATTTTTTTAACAGAGTAGACAAAATAAAAAATATGAGAAGAGCTGGAAGATAAATTGAGGAATAGCTCCCAGAAAGCAGAATTTGAGATAAAGAGACAGTAAAGAAAAATTCTGGAAAAGTGTATGATTAATTCAAACTTCCTCATCCAGATAATAGGTAATATGGAAAAGGAGAACAAAGAAAACACAGGTGAGGAAATTGGGGCTGTAAAAATTACAAAATAATTTCCTAGGATTGAAATGATGAACCAAGCAAAATGAACAAGAAAGGGTTCAAGCAAAGCATGTCATAATAGTTTAAACACCAGAGGTTTTTTAAGTCCATAAAGCTTTTAGGGAAAAAAGACTTATTAATTCAAAGGATAAAGAATTAGAACAACATTAGACTTTGTATCAGAGACATTGGAAGCTGGAAGACAATCGAGCAATACCTTCAGAATTGTGGGGGGAAAAATTATGATTCATATCCAGGCAATCTACCAGAAGTATAATGGTAATAAAAAACACATTTTCAAACATTTAAAGTCACAGAAATGTTATTGAGAAGGTTAATAGGTAGGAAGGTCAGAGGTCCCCAAGCAGCAGGAGGAAATAAACTGCAAATAGCAGGCTTATTTTTCCCTTCTCTGTTGACAATACCTGGTTCCACCTGAACTTAACTTTTCTCAAACCTTGAGCTGACCACTGCATTTTTCTTATGGAAATGTTTTTCTTAAGCTATGTTAATGAAACTATGTATTTGCTTTGAAATCTGCATTCCTTCAAATCCTTTCAGCCTAAGACTAACCTTTTTTTCTTTTCTCAAACCTTGGGCTGATAATGGCTCAACAAACCAGTATTCATGGCAATTGGTGTTTCCCTTATCTGATTAGCAGCTCTCTAACGGACATAAAACACCTTGTTAAAAACTAGCAGTGGCCACAGGACTGGAAAAGGTCAGATTTCATTTCAATCCCAAAGAAAGACAATGTCAAAGAATGTTCAAACTACTGCACAATTGCACTCAGCTCACACACTAGCAAAGTAGTGCTCAAAATTCTGTTTTGAAAACAGAAAAAAAAAGCCAGGCTTCAACAGTACGTGAACCGTGATCTTCCAGATGTTCAAGCTAGATTTAGAAAAGCCAGAGGAACCAGAGATCAAATTGCCAACATCCGTTGGATCATCGAAAAAGCAAGAGAGTTAAAAAAAAAATCTACTTCTGCTTTATTGACTATGCCAAAGCCTTTGACTGTGTGGATCACAACAAACTGTGGAAAATTCTTAACGAGAATACCAGACCACCTGACCTGCCTCCTGAGAAACCTGTATGCAGGTCAAGAAGCAACAGTTAGAACTGGACATGAAACAACAGAGTGGTTCAAAATTGGGAAAGGAGTACATCAAAGCTATATATTGTCACACTGCTTATTTAACTTATATGCAGAGTACATCATGCTAAATGCCAGGCTTGACTAACCACAAGCTGGAATTAAGATTGCTGGGCGAAATATCAATAACCTCAGATACCCAGATGACACCACCCTTATGGCAGAAAGCGAAGAAGAACTAAAGAGCCTCTTGATGCAAGTGAAACAGGAGAGTGAAAAAGTTGGCTTAAAACTCAACATTCAGAAAACTAAGATCATGGCATCTGGTCCCATCACTTGATGGTAAATAGATGCAGAAACAATGGAAACAGTGACTTTATTTTTTGGGCTCCAAAATCACTGCAGATGGTGATGCTTACTCCTTGGAAGGAAAGTTATGATCAACCTAGACAGCATATTAAAAAGCAGAGACATTACTTTGCCAACAAAGGTCCATCTAGTCAAGGTTATGGTTTTCTCAGTAGTATGTATAGATATGAGAGTTGGACTATAAAGAAAGCTGAGTGCTGAAGAATTGATGCTTTTGAACTGTGGTGTTGGAGAAGACTCTTGAGAGTCCCTTGGACTGCAAGGAGATACAACCAGTCCATCCTAAAAGAAATCAGTCCTGAATATTCATTGGAAGGACTGATGTTGAAGCTGAAACTCCAATACTTTGGCTACCTGATGGGAAGAACTGACTCACTAGAAAAGACCCTGATGCTGGGAAAGATTGAGGGCAGGAGGAGAAGAGGACGACAGAGGATGAGATGGTTGGATGGCATCACCGACTCAATGGACATGAGTTTGAGTAGGTACTCGGAGCTGGCGATGGACAGGGAAGCCTGGCGTGCTACAGTCCATGGGGTCACAAAGAATTGGACGTGACTGAACGACTGAACTGAACTGAACTGAAAAACTAGCAAGAGGGCACTCTTTCTGTCCTCTTCTGATGTCTATATCAGAAGCCTTCCCTATCTCTTTTATATTTTAATAAAACTTGGCTACACAAAAAGTTCCAAGTCGTCAAGCCTCATATCTGGCCTCCGACTGAATTCCTCTCCTCGAGTTCACAAATCCCAGCATAGCACACAGCTCACAGCCACAACCCTTCATTACTTGCCAATTCCCAGTCACTATTTCTCAGGAAGCTACTGGATAATACAATGCAACAAAATAAGCAAGTAAACAAGGAAAACAAAGAGAGTAAATGTAAGGAACAGAGGATCTAAGAGAAGAGTGAAGAACAGAGGAGTCCCAGGATGCTTTGTCTCCAATAGTGAAAGTGAAGTCGCTCAGTCATGTCCGACTCTTTGCGATCCTGTGGACTGTAGCCTACCAGGCTCCTCCGACCATGGGATTCTCCAGGCAAGAATACTGGAGTGGGTTGCCATTTCCTTCTTGGTCATATCAGCCAGAATAGGAGTGAAGTGAACGTGAAAGTTGCTCAGTTGTGTCCAACTCTTTGCGACCCCATGGACTATAACAGTCCATGCAATTCTCCAAGCCAGAATAACAGACTAGGTAGCCATTCCCTTCTCCAGGGGATCTTCCCGACCCAGGGATCGACCCGGGTCTCTTGTATTACAGGCAGATTCTTTACCAACTGAGCCAAAGAATTCTGGAGTGGGTAGCCTATCCCTTTTCCAGCAGATCTTCCCAACCCAGGAATCAAACTGGGGTCTCCTGCATTGCAGGTGGATTTTTACCAGCCGAGTTACCAGGGAACCCTGTAGAATAGGAGAGAGGGTAGAAGAATTGAAGAATTATGTCTCCAGGGCAAAACACACTAGACTTGATAGGTTACCTGTTATGTATTCCCTTATAGAAAAGTAGTTAAAATAGTATCATGGGGACTTTCTGGGTGGTGAAGCGGTTAAGAATCCACCTGTCAATGCAAGGGACAGGGGTTTCATTCCTGCTCTAGGAAGATTCCACATGTCCTGGGGTAACTCAGCCCACTGCCACAACTACTGATCCTGAGCTCCACAACAATAGAAACCACCACAACAATAAACCCAGCACACTGCAACTAGAGAAAGCCCAAGCACAGCAATGAATTCTAGTGCAGCCAAAAAATAAATAGCATCCTGGGTTTTCTAGTTTTCGTGAAGAATCTGAGCAGAATTTGTGATGGGAACATGAAAAAAAAGCAAGTAAAAAGGAATCAAATGTCAAATCCAAGGGAAATAGAAAGTTTCATAAAAAAGAAGATATAGTTGTAGAATGAGATTTTGCTCAGGTGTGAATGATACTTTCATAGCGATGAAAGTGTAACACTGATTACTGATTTTATTTAAAAGTTATACAAGATGGAAGAAGCTGAGGGGTGGGGTGGTCTCATAAGAGTTCCAATGCTCATCTTTCATATCAAGAAATCAGAAATCAATGCCTAAAACTGAAAAATCAAAGTGAGAATAGTATTTAAAATTATATAAGTAATTGTCAGAAGAAATAGCTAAAAAAAAAAATGTGAAGAGGGTGTTTCTGAGAAACCCAACTCAGGTATTAGAGCAAGGAAGTACTGTTTTTTTATTAGATGTGTTCATTTTTTTTAAGTTCTATGTGTGTTTTACTTTGATAAAAATAGAATTTAAACATTTTTAACTAAAATTGCTGTTGTGAGAATGTCAGTCAGCGTGGAAGGCTGAAAGGTAATATTTTTGGAGGGAAGGGAAAGCTGTTTTCTGTTTTTCAAACACATAGGCCTAGCTCTGTTAGTTATTCTAGAAGGAAAGAAGCTCAGCATGAATCTTGAGTTTTAGACCTTCTTCTTTTGGCATTGTTTCTTTAAAGTATGCAAACTTTGCACTTTAAAGTTTTCTTTTTAACTCTTTTCTTTTTTTGTAGTCTTTTAAAATTGAACTTTTTTCTGCCAATACAGTCACAAATAATATTTTGCTGCCCTAGACAGCTGACCACCAGCCTATATGATAATAAGATTGGCCCAGACACTATGAAATTGGCATAACTAAATGTCATGATAGATAGGAAAATGTGGAATCACACTTTGGTAAAGTCAGCCCTTAGTCTCTCCAGAAAAGATTTCATCCCTCAGAAAAGGTCCTAGAATGACATCCTGATGTTGAAGTCCTATGCCAAAGCCCATGACGCTCCAGTAGTAAAGAGCTTTGTATAAATGCTTGGTTGAGTGGTCAATTTTATGGAAACCAGAGATACTGCTCAAGAAACTCCAGGGCTGGCTAAAATACCTCATAACCTCAGGACAGTGACTGATGAAATAAAAACACATCTGTGAAGGTCTGCAAGAAGCTTAGAGGCAAATTAATTCTGACTTGTGTGACATTTGTTGACTAAGATGTCTGTAAACTTTCTATTGTATCAAGTACCTTACTACCCCAAAACAATGGACATAATTAGGTTAATTTAGGACAGGTAAGCCAGGTGAAGAAAATTTCCATCAACTTTTACTTTTAAATGGTATAGAAGTGGACTTTAAAAAAACAGACTATCAATCTATGCATTTAACATTCATTGTGATTTTGTCATATATTTGGCCTTACTTCTTCCATCTTATGTATTGCTGAACTTTTTTTCTGGATTTCACCTTTTTTCTTCCTGGTCTTCTGAAATGATTCTTTTTATTCATTTCATTTTTTCTTTCCTACCCTGATTTGGAAAATACAATTTTTTCCCCTTTTTTGTTGAGGTATAGTTGATTTAAATATTATATTAGTTTCAGGCATACAATGTAATGTTTCAAAATGTTTATGTATTGTACTTCATTTATAGTTATAAAAATTCTCTATATTCCCTGTGTGGTGCAATATATCCTTGTAGCTTATTTATTTTATACTAAGTAGTTTGTACCTCTTAAACCCCTACTCCTATCGTGTCCCTCCCCCCGCCCCTCTTCCTTCTGACAACCACTAGTATGCTCTCTATATCTGTGCATCTGTTTCTTTTTTGTTACATTCACTGGTATTATTTTTTAGATTTCACATATAAGTGATAATATATAGTAAAGAAAATACATATTTTATCTTTAGTCTTCAAGCTGTTGTCCTTGAAATTTTAACATGGTTACATTTAAAATTTACAGTAATCAATATTTTTACCTGCCTACTGTATAACATAAAAGTTTAGGATGCTTTAACCCATATATTTTCCCACTCTCTAAATAATAGACAGACGTCTATTGTTTTATTTTTAATGACTTCTGACCGATTCACCTGTTTACATTCAATATTTGTCCAGTCTTTTAGTTCTATATTATTTATGATGACTCCCTCACAATTTATAGACATTGTTGTTTTATACCCTCAATAGTGAGTAGATTTGGTGATATATTTATGATTTTATTTATATGCCATTTTCCCCCAAACTCAGATCTCTTTTGGAGATTTCTTCCTTCCACTTGAAAAACACCCTTTGGAAATTCCGTAAGTGAGTATTTGTTGCTGGTAAATTCTTTCAATTTTATTATATGGAAAATATTTTCCTCTTGTTTGTGAAAGACAATTTTGCAAGGAACACAATTTTTTTTTTACAGTTGTATTCTGTAAGGACTTTGAATACTTTAATATTCTACTTTCTTCAGTCTTCATTGCTATTGATGACTTGCCATTCAATCTAATCATTATTCTATCTTGGGTAAACTGCCTTTTTCTCTCTGGCTGCCCTTAATGATTTCTCTGTATTTTCTGTGTTCTGCATTTCCACTGACTGAGTTTATGTGTGGATTTTTTTTTTTTTTTTTTTGGATAGTGGAGTGCAATTTATTACACTGGCGGGCCCAAGGCAGAGTCTCCTCTTAGCCAAGGGCCCCGACCAGCATTTGTGAAAATCTTTCATACCCCATGTGTACATGTCCAAACCCACCAGCCCAAAACCCTTGAGGCTTACAAAGGAAGGGTAAATACAATCACAATAACCCCATCATTCACGTGTTATGTGTTCAAACAGTTAATAATCAATAAGCCTGTGGTTACATTCTGATAGATACTGTCCGGAGGCAGGGGTGATTAGTGTCTGTTTTCTCTTAGGCAATGAGTAACCTGGATGTGATCTTCAAGATTCCCCTGCCCAGAGAGGGGTCTTATCCTTCCATTGTCATTCCCACAGGTGCTAAGCACAGAGTTCAGAGTCCATTGGAGAGGCGGCCTAGCACGATCAGCATGGACAGGCCTGAGATGGAGTCCAGGCCCTATGAATTCCTTCTTCACTCCCCCCTCTTGATGCTCTTAGTTTCCATAACGAGCATCATTTATTGAGATATAGTGTACCTTAGCCCTCCTGCTGAAGAAGGAATTCATAGGGCCTGGACTCCATCTCAGGCCTGTCTGTGCTGATCGTGCACGGCCACCTCTCCAGTGGACTCTGAACTCTGTGCTTAGCGCCTGTGGGAATGACAATGGAAGGATAAGACCCCCCTCTGGGCAGGGCAATCTTGAAGAACAGACACTAATCACCCCTGCCTCCGGACACTATCTATCAGAATGTAAGCACAGGCTTATCAGTTATTAACTATTCGGAATGTAACTGCGGGCTTATTGATTATTGACTGTTTGAACACATAACACGTGAATGATGGGGTTATTGTAGTTGTATTTACCCTTCCTTTGTTTATGTAAGTCTCAAGGGAATTGGGGTAGTGGGTTTGGACACATGGGGTATAAAAGATTTTCACAAATACTGGTCGGGGTCCTTGGCTAAGAGGAGACTCTGCCTTGGGCCCGCCGGCCTAATAAACTGCACTCCACTATCTGCATTGTCCTTCTGAGTGAGTTTGTTTCCCGGAAAGTGTGGCTATAACACTGCCACCCACATGAGAGAATGCTATCAACTTCTGGGTTACAAAATTCACAAGGCATTGTAGGAAGCAGGGCCCACAAAGCAGTATGATCAAGATTACTATAACAACAGTTCATTAGACATGGCTTTCACTTCATTTTGCATATCCTCCAGGGCAGTAGATACATCTTCAGACAGGTCAGGGATGTACACACAACATTCGCGCAAGTCCCTCCTTGGGCTGCTGTGAGTATGTCTAATGCCATCCTATTTTGAATTACTGCCTTCCTCATCTGAATCTGTTCTTCGTTCAAAGCTTGAATGGCTTTAGTACTGTCTAAGAGGGCCTGTTTAGTGAAATTAGTTAAGGCCTCTACCTTAACCATGATATCCGTTGTCCCTACAGAGGGTATAAACAAGGCAGCAAGATAGTCATACCATTGGAACACAGATCGTGTCCATCTTGCATGCAGATAAGGCAGGTTTACTGGAGGCTGGTGTAGGCTAGGCTTAATTCTGCCATGGGTGAAAGCAAATCCTAATGTGCAACGCCCCACCCAGCCAACTGGTAACCATGGCCATAAGTTAAGCCCACAGAGCCACTGGGTCCCATTGGGGGCTACCCAGCGGATTCCAGGATTATATTTCCAGTCGGAACCGGGCCACTGAACAGACTGATTGGGGTGATAGGTAACTTCCAAGATTTGTTTACTTTGTTCAGGGGACAAATAACAATTCTTTTGGGTCTAGGGGACAGTCTCCAAATCCAACTTTCTGTTCTTTTTGTTCCCAGCAAATAGTAGCAGGGGCAATCAACTGTCCTTTCTCAGGAGTCATCCAGAAATATTCATCCCAGACCTGGTAGTATGCTCAAGGTACCGGGAGTCCTGTCCCCCTTTTGTAAGGGAGCCCTTTTCCTCTTTAATTCTCATATATGAAGTATAAGCCTTTGTTATCTCCGTAAGGCTGGTGTTCATGTTAAATGTAACCCTATGTCCCTGGCCCATTGATGGCTTCTTCTAACACCAGGAGAGCAAAGAAAGGTTATGGTTGGTGAGAGAGAGGAAAGTTCCTTTCTGTTGTTAAAGTCCCCATAACAGAGTGGCGATACCCACCAGGGGAGTCTGTCCATTACTGACAGGGGAATAGCCCCACATACCCAAGTTCAGAATTGCATTGGTGAGGCCGAGCAGCAGGAGTTGTTTACCCAGCTCCATCCTGTAGAGGGCTCATCCGGGACCTAGTTTTCTTCTTCCTCCTCAGAATGATCTTGGTTTCCCGTGGGTCGGTGGGGTCCTTCTGGGTAGTCCACTCCGCGTCCTCCAGGTCAGCGTGGTATGCCTTCTTCACTCTGGTGTGATGGATCAAGGGACAATACCTGCAACTTTAACTCCTCTTTGTAGATCTGTGCCTTCTTCGACACTCAGTAACCTGCCGAGTGGTTATGTGTGGATTTTTTTTATTTACCTAGATTAAAGATATACTGGTCTTCTGAATTAGGGATGTGTGTCTCAACAATTTTGAAAATTTCTCTGGCATTTGACCTCCCTTTTCTACTTTCATTTGTTTCTCTAATCAGCATTCCTCATAATTCTTCAGCTATGTCTATTTGGCTCTTCAGCCATCCCATTTCATTCTTCTAAATCTTATTTTTTTTTTCATTTCTAGAATTGCAGTTTGGTTCTTTTTCAAATCTGTCTGGTCACTACATAGCCTCTCTTTCCTTACTCTTTTAAAACAATTCACTTTTATTTATTTAAACATGTTAAACCTCATTGTTTTACCACCTCCAATAATTCTTATGGATCCATCTTTGTTATTTCTGCTAATTCTCAGCATACTGGTGTTTGTGTGTGTGCCTGTTGTGTGTGTGTGTTTGTTTAACTAAGGGTTTTGTAGTTGTGGGCACTCTCTTTTGCTGGAAGTCTAGGTAGAGGGTGCCCAGACCCTAGGAAAAATCTGACTTTCCTCCTGAGGTCAATAAGCATTGTTTAACCAGGATCCCTTTTATGTTAGGATTTTATACATCACATAAATAGTGCACATTCAGAGCTGAAATCCTTGTCATGGCTGGTGACCTGGAAATCTTCAGAGAAGATTCTTTGTCACTCACTCCACTCAAAATTGAGACTGGTAAGACTTTCCTGGTTGTCCAATGGTTAGGACCCTATGCTTTCACTGCCAGGGGTTCAATCCCTGGTTGGGAAACTAAGATCCTGCATGCCGCACAGTGTGGCCAAAAAGGAGAGAGGGTGAGACAGCTTATCCTGCTGCCTGAGTCATCTGGGCTTTTCTTCTTCTTCACTATTTCTCTTTCACATTGCTGCTGTTGTTTAGTCAATAAGTCAGGTACAACTCTTTGCAACCCCACGGACTGTAGCCCTCCAGGCTCCTCTGTACCTGGCATTTTCCAGGCAAGAATACTAGAGTTGGTTCCATTTCCTTCTCTAGGAGATCTTCCCAACTCAGGGATTGGACCTGTGTCTCCTGCCTTGATAGAAGGATTCTTTACCGCTGAGCCACCTGGGAAGCCTTCTTTTATATTAACACTTCTTAAAACCCTTTTTGGGAAAGCTCTCAGAGTGAGGCTGTCTAGATAGTCTCAGAGATGACAGCAGTTTCAGTAATTTCGACCTTACTTTTTAAGTATATTTCTTCCATGCCTAGAATTCTTTATCATTTGCAGAAGAAGGAATTTTCCTGGCATTACAGCCTTCCACCCATTTTATCCAGAAGCCTCTGGTGCCTGTGTCACATGATGATTTTATACCCTCTGGGTAGATGGAAAGCACAAGGAGACCAGAGAGAAGGGTGCACTAGGTCCATTTTAAGCAAGTAGCTGCTTCTGTATACTCTTTATGTCTCATCAGGTCCTTTTCCTCTAAAGTAAAACCCTCCAGGATTAGATTAAAGCTGTCTCTGACTCAGCATTTGACAGGTGGTCATTGCCAACATGTAAGCCTCAAATGGAGACTCAGTGGAGAATATCACAAGCAACACATTATTGTGTGTTGCAAGGATGGAAGATGATTCTAATTCCAATTCATTTACTGGGTAAATATTTATTGAATTCTGGGTACAATGCTAGATTCTGGAGCTGCAAATTGAAGTAGGATTCAATCCCTGCCTTCATGGAGCTCACTAATAAGGAGAGGGGAGGGACATAAATAGTCACAACTGCAACTAAACTATGCTACAAGGATTTTTGAAGACTGGAGAACAGAGAGATCACTGTGGGAGCCCAAAAGAGAGGGGATGTGTTTTCTAGTCAAAGGATAAAAAGCAAAAAGGATGCATTAGAATCGTGATGACAACTGGCAGTAGAAGGAGTTACTGACTGCCTCCCACACTGTTCCACTTCCCTCTCCTTCCACCCCCATACAATCACAAAGCATCAGAAAAATTTCCTTAAGATTTTATTGGAAATGGAAAAAGTAAGTAAGATAGCCAAAAAGAGCTAAACTTGGTGACTTTCTATAAAACAGGAAGAACTCTTATGGCCTAGTTGACCCAGGGAAACAGAACCATGAAGGGGAAAACCATGAAGCTAGTGTCCAGAAGAGACAGAACTAAAAAGGAATTGCTGGCTACTTGTGATGTTCAGAGCAGGAAGCAGAATTTCAAATCACAGTTGGCTGAAATTGGACATAAATTGTCAAGGAATTTGGGCCAAACTTGGTGGGTAACAGAGAGCCACTGAGAGGGGTAATTGATCTCAAAAGTCATCAAGACATGTTCTGTTTGGCTTCCCAGATGGTGCAGCTGTAAAGAATCTACCAGCCAATGCAGGAGACATGGGTTCGATCCCCCAGGCAGGAAGATCCTCTGGAGCAGGAAATGGCACCCCACTCCAATATTCTTGCCTAGAAGATTCTATGAACAGAGGAGCCTGGCAGGCTATGGTCCATGGGGTCGCAAAGAGTGGAACATGACTGAGCAACTCAACAAAACAACAATAACAACAATTCTATCAAGACAGGAGTGTAGAGGACTAATTTGAAGTGAAAGATGATAGACAGGAAATCTAAACATCCACTTCCCATAAGCTCTTCAACCCCAGAACAGCTGACTATGGCTCCAGTTCTGCAGCAACTGAAAGATCCCTGTGATGCAGTGGGCCTCCAGACACCCCCTGCTCAAGACACAACTTCATTCCTGAGGGAGTTCTTGGCTGATTTCTTGTGAGGTGTCCCTCCAGGGTCACCTGAAAACCCTGCTGTCTATTCAGCTAAAGCTGTCTGCCTTTCCTTATATCCCATGTTCCCTCATTCTCCAAATGTGACAATAGAAGAGACTGTTTCCTGAACTTGAATGGACCATTCACGCTTAGAGGGCTTACCAGTGTCTCTGTGGGGAAATGGAGATTTAAAAAAAAAAAAAAAACACACAACAACTATAATGTTGGGCAGTTGTATGAGTTCAGGGAATCTTACAGTGTCTTCATGGTCAGGGTCTCTGGTGTATACCCCTTAACTCCTATTCTTAATGACCAAGAACTTCAGAAAAAAAACATCGAAGTTTCCAAGAATAAGTATTTCAAGCGTCCCTCTTCCTCAGATTCTGGATGTAATGGGGAATCACTAGAAGTTCCCATAGCCCTATTCTCAGAACCCCCTTGTGCAGCTCTGGTCCTGCCTTCCTTTGCCCACCTTTGGCTTTAAAGGGGTTTATCTCCTCTCAGTCCCTTCTTTCCTTTGCTTTTCCTCTTTTCCAGCTCCATAACCCCAATGAAAATGGTTTTGTTCAAAAGTGATTTCTGTGGCATGGGTGGGTTCCAGTCACAGATCACAGGTGACTACAGTTTGCCCTCTAACAGTAAGAAGAGAATGGACTTGGTCTCTTGACAGGAAGTCTTCACCTCATGAAATTTCAAACAAATATGGAGATTTTCCTTTTTTCTGTTTTGCTCTGTTTTAAGATTGTACAACAAACTGAATTCTAAGACTGTTCTCTTACAAAATCAAACTGTCACAGGGGGCAAGAGACCTTGAAAAGCCTACAAGGGTCTTTAGAAAGAATGAATGAGGACATGGCAACTGGAAATAGTATTATTTTTGCTTTGAGTCAGCTTGCTACCAATAAGCCCTTAAAAGCATGTTTATTGCCTAACTAGGTAATGCTCTTAAAACGTTCTGAAATATAGCACCATACTGCACCCAAAGGAATAGGATTAACTGTGGCTAAACATGCTGGAAATTCTTTATCATTTGTAGAAGGAATTTCCCATGAATTACAACACTGAAAACTCCTCATTGAGAGCTAACTCCTTCTCATTGGCTTCCTCATTTTAAGTGAGATACTGTGTTTCTGAGTAGCCTTACAAAGAGCCTTTGTAAGGCATGAATACTGAGGAAAATGGGAGAAAAGTAAGACCAGAGTGCCTTAAAGAAGAGAAGTCTAAATTATTCAGTAAGAATTCGACTTCTTGGATTTGAACTTCACTAGAAACTCACTAGGACATTCTGTGCCCTAGATCAGAATTTGTTAAGGTATATCCAAAAAGGCATAGTTACTGAAATAGCCACCTGATAAATTATTCTCATTTATAAGTATAGTGGTCATAGATCTTAGACTTTTCTGGGACAATTCCAGTATAAATTTATTCTTCTCTATAAAGGTAGTGCCTTCAGTGTCTAAGTGTGGTTTCCTGTTGCTCATTTTAGAGATTAGAAAATATCTATTGCAAAAAAAAAAAAAAAAAGAAAATATCTATTGCTAGACCACGTGTTCCAATTTTAAGTTTATAAAATAATGTTAACATGAACCCTCAAAAAATGTTATAGTGATATTCCACTATATTTATAATGCTCAGAAATCTGAGCTAATTTAGCTTAGACTCACAAAATCACTGGAACGTAAAAGCACTGGTAAGGTACTGTAATTTATCCTCTTTCAGGTAGGCAGTCACACCTGAGTCACCCCAGGCTAATGAGAATTTATCTTATTTCTAAAGGCGGTCAGATAAGCAGATCAACAAATCTCATCCATTACCCTCCCTCCCTGAATGCACAGCTGTGATCTGAATGTGAAAAGGTAAAGTTCTAGACCTAGTCATCCACCACCTGTGGTGAAAGAAGACCGTTTGCCCCATATCTAACTGGTGATAGGGTTCAAATTCATTTTTTTCCCCTAAACCATTTCCAAAGTCAGCAAAAACGACTATATTTAATGCTAACAAGTTTGTTACAATATAAAAGACCCAGCTTGTGTCCCTTTACTATACTTTCTCTCACCTCTTACTAAATTAAGCCTTTGCTGGATGACTTGATTATTTTTCATTTAAAATGAATTCCTGAATTCACTAATAACTAAAGACCAGGAATTGCAATGTTTCAGTATAGATGTAAAACAAATTAAAAAACCCAATTTCAAGCTTGTGGTAATTACTTATCATTTTGAATATGCTTCCCAGATATCAGGCCTGGAGTGAGAAGGGAGACTAGGTCTACCATCAGCTAGGCGGTTAGCTTCGGCTCATGGGCCTCAGTCTCATATATAAAGTAACAGAATCAGAGTAGATTCTCTTCCTTTTCCACTCTAAAAGCAATGGTATTTCTGGGTTGTGGGGGAGGAAGGACATTCTTTACTAGAATCAATATGTTCTCAATTTTATGTAAAGAGCAATGTAATTCCACCTTCAAGTTCCTTTCCCTATGAAATTGCTACCACTTAATTCTTTGGATGGCATCACTGACTCAATGGACATGGGTTTGGGTAAATTCCGGCAGCTGGTGATGGACAGGGAGACCTGGCGTGCTGCGGTTCATGGGGTCGCAGAGAGTTGGACACGACTGAGCGACTGAACTGAGCTGAACTGAATTCTTTTGCATAGACATTCTGGTGTCTCCATCACCTAAAATTAGAGAAATACACATGAGTGCAGTGCATCTACAAGAGCAATTTATGGAGACAGGAAGTGGAGGGGTGTAGCAGGAGGAGATGGCAAGAGAAGAGAATTCACAGGCTGGTGCTATGTCATGAAGACCAGTAGGTAGGCCTTCCCTGGTGGCACAGTGACAAGACTCTGCCTGCCAAGGCAGGGGACACACTGGTCAATCCCTGGCGCAGGAAGGTTCCACATGCTACAGAGCAACTAAGCTAGTGAGCCAAACTACTGAGCCTCTGTGCTACAACTACCGAAGCCAGGGCTCCTACGGCCTGTGCTTTGCAACAGGAGAAGCCACTGCAATGGGAAGCCCGTGCGCTGCAATGAAGACTAGCCCCTGCTCACCCCAACTACAGAAAGCCCACAGGAAGCAACGAAGAGCCAGTGCAGTAAAAATAAAGACAAAAGAAAAAATAATAGAAAAAAGACCAGTGGGCATGGAGAATTCCCTGGCAGTCCAGTAGTTAGAACTCTTGATCTTCCACTGTGGGGGGCCTGGATTGGATCCCCTAGTCTGGGAACTAAGATCCTCCAGATTGAGTGAGTTGGCCAAAAAAGAAAAAGACCAGTGGGCAATGCCTTCTGTCTTCAGTTGAGATACATTTGCCTTTGCAGTACATATTTATTCACCTTGGTTTTTCATTTATGTATAGGTATGTTTCTAGCATGAATACTCTTTTAAAAAAGTATTATACAAATGCACAAACACTATCTGTAAATGTCATTTCAAAAACATTTAGTCGTTTCAATGTCTTGGAGCTTGTATAAACTCATGTTTCATCTTAAATATCTGAGGCAAGAAGGTTAACATGAAATGCTGCTCTGGCTTACTATTTTTCAGTATTATGGTGATAAATGAGTGGAGAAAAGGACACACACCAAGGTGGAGGAGAGAGTATATTTTTCTTCTACAATGTAAAACTTTTAATTATTTTAAATGTGTGACTTAGTCAACTTGGAACCAGTCTACCTCACAGGAAAATAAAAAGAAATGAAAATTGATGATACAATGGTTCAGTGACTTAAAAATTTAAAGTTATTACAAATGGAGTATGAAAACCTGTCTAACCTAAGCAGTTGCCGCTTCTGGGGTGTGTGTGTATTCGTGTTTGTGTTCAGTTAAAATATCATTATATAGATTGTTTTTATTTTCCTTGAAGACACAAATGAAGTTTATTTTTAAAGAACTTTTTTCATGTGGGCCATTTTTAAAGTCTTTATTGAATTTGTTACAATAGTGTCTCTGTTTTTTTTCTTTTCATTTTGTGACCACAAGGCATGTGGAATATTAGCTTCCCAAACAGGAATTGAACCCGCAGCCCGTGTATTGGAAGGCAAAGCCTTAACCACTGGACTGCCATGGAAGCCCCAATAAAGGTTATTTTTAATCTACCTTATAGATACATATATTCTTTACAAAGCATCTTATGTCACACATTTATTTAAGGAATAATTACACACAAACTGTACTTAGCAGTCACATACCCTCCAGTGCACTCCACTCCAAAAAAAAATAAAGGAGCTCATTTTTCTCTGAAATGATTCTGAATTAACATCCAAAAGTAAGTCTAACTTTCCAAATTGATTGGTGAAATCATAAGGTTAGGTGGCCTCCATAGTTTGCTAACTTTGATGAAGAGAAAAGGTAAAATTTCTACTTTTTAAGATTATCTTCCATATGTGCACAGAGATGATTAAAAAAAGCAAAACTTATAAGCTACTAAATGTCTATTCGTATTACATTGAATAAATAAATTACAATGTAACCAGCCATGGAATATTATACCACTGCTCAAAGGAATAAGATGATCTGTCAAGGATAAATGAATAAATATTTTTAAAATGTTTTAAATGTAGAAGTGTATATTCATATTCCTGTAGTAAAAATACTTATTAATTTAGTAATAAATTATAGTATAGCTCATGTATATTTGTGTGTGTGTTTATAATACAAATGATGCCAATGGTAATCACTGGGAGACGGGAGAAAGAATAAGGGAGAATCTCACCTTCTATATGTTTTTGAATGATAACATTTTTAATGACCATAAATTACTTTTGTAATCAGAATAAATATTAAATATCCTCTAATATGGACATCATACATTTAATCAAGTGCTGATTCTCCTGTCAATAAAATGAGAGAGTCTGGGAATTGAGCAGATAAAATGCCAGTGGTTCCTTTCACTATAATGCCTAATTACTCACTTGTAAAATTTTTGCTTCCCATTACCATGATTTTGAACTCTTCAGGCTTACATGTCTTATTTCCCAGTGGAGGACTCTTTCCACCTATGACCAGTGATTTAACTAAACTGAATAATAGACAAAGAAGAGATTCACTGAACTTGAGTAACTGACCTTCATTGTCAAGCAGAAATAGAGTTACTGGTATATATCAAGGGCATGAAGGAATATTTATAACCCTGAGAATCCCCTAGGGTGTCTCCTAGAATTTCTGTATCCAATAGTAAAGATTAATGGAAGACCACAGCAACACAATACATGTAAAACCAGGAAGAACTCAGGCACTTAGGGAAGGAAGGTTTGGATCACCCCACCAGATATAGAACGCTGACCACAGAATTGCTGGCTGAGGGCAAACTGATACAGAAAATTGGTAGTGGGCAAAGGAAGTTATAAATACCAACTGTATTCTTCTGACTTATTGCAGAACTGAAGACCATAATAGTTCTACATATTTTTATTCCTTGCTTTGTTTTATATATATATTTGTATGTAATTGACCAATTTTCTATTTATTTTCTCTTCGCTTTTATTTCTATGAGGTGGTAGTTAATGATAATTTAGTTTTGAGGTTATTGGTTACCAAGATAGGTTTGTGGCTGAATTAGAAAGGAATGAAGATCTTCAAGGATCAATGCAGTGTTTAATGGGAGTTTGGGTCTTTTCTTTAAGAAAATGCTATGTTTTATTTGCATGGGGGATGGTTGCATAATGGGAGTAAGTTGTTGCCCTTGCAGCTATTTGGAAGACTCCGTGTGCATAAAACTTTGTTTATGGTTATTGACCAGGCAAAAATGTAGACTATGACAAAATGGTTTGACTCTCAACTCGGATGTCATACAATTTTTCTATTTGGTGATATGCTGCAGTGGTAAAGAATCCACCTGCAGTGCAGGAGGCACAAGAGATGCAGCTTCGATCCCTGTGTCAGGAAGATCCCCTGGAGGAGGAAATGGCACCCACTCCAGTGTCCTTGCCTGGGAAAACCCATGGACAGAGGAGCCTGGTGGGCTGTAGTCCATGGGGCTGCAAAGAAAGAAATAAAGAAAGAAAAAAAGTGAAATCGCTCAGTCGTGTCCGACTCTTTGCGACCCCGTGGACCGTGGCATACCAGGCTTCTCCATCCATGGGATTCTCCAGGCAAGAATACTGGAGTGGGTTGCCATTTCCATGGGGCTGCAAAGAGTCAGACACAATTGAGCGAACATGACTGACTGAGCTGAGAAAGCTAAAAACTACATTCTTCAGACTTTTGCTGCTAGGATTCTGGATGTAAATTTGGTTCTGCCTTATTTATATATATATATAAACACATTTATATGAGCTTTTTTTGAAAGAGTTATACCATCTTTCTGTAACAATGTGGACAGACAAGCAAGCTGTGAAGGGTGGGGGCTTGGAGTGGCCAGATGTCATAATCCATAGTCTAGTCACCAGCTCCATGGGTGGAGGTGGAGGTGATGGTGGCAGCTCTTGGAGCTGTGGCTGCAGCAATCACTGAATCCTGGGATTGCATCAGGAGTGGTCAACACTCAAGTCAAAGTTTCAGTGAAATACCCTGACTTCCATACCTCCAGCACTTACAATTATTTTATAGACAACTTACTTCTATTTAAATCCTTTCATATTCAAAAAACCTCTCTTTTTCTCTCTTTCCTGAATAGATAGAAAACCCTACAGTTACACTTGTACCTGTTCAAAAAGAGGCAAGTAAAGAATGTTCACTTCAACATTGTTTGTAACAACTCCAAAACAATGACTACATGTCTAATCATAGGGGAATGGGTGAATAAATTAGGGCACATATCTACTATGAGATGCATCAGTTTAAAAGAATGAAGTGCATCTCTACCTATGAACATGAAAACACTTCCAAGAAAATAAGGAAGTTACATGATGCTTGTGCTATATTAAACACACTAAACATACATATTCCAAATATTGCATGTATAATACATGATTTGAGTATATATGCCATGCATCACCATATACTTTTTGAAAGAATATACACTAGATTCATAATAGCAATAACTTCTTTGGAAAGTACTAGCATTGACAGTGGTGATAAAGGAAGACTTCATTTTTATTGGGTTGGCCAAAAAGTTCATTCATGTTTTTCTGTTTAAGTTGTTGATGAAAAACCCAAACAAACTTTTTGGCCAACCCAATAAACAGAATGACTGATTGAATTTTTAGAATCAGAATATAGCCCTGGATTACTTGATGATTAAAAAGAAATAAAAAATTCAGTTCAGTTCAGTTTAGTTGCTCAGTCATGTCTGACTCTTTGCACCTACATGGACTGCAGCATGCCAGGCTTCCCTGTCCATCACCAACTCCTGGAACCTACTCAAACTCATGTCCATTGAGTCAGTGATGCCATCCAACCATCTCATCCTCTGTCGTCCTCTTCTCCTCCTGCCCTCAATCTTTCCCAGCATCAGGGTCTTTTCTAGTGAGTCAGTTCTTCCCATCAGGTAGCCAAAGTATTGGAGTTTCAGCTTCAACATCAGTCCTTCCAATTAATATTCAGGACTGATTTCCTTTAGGATGGACTGGTTGTATCTCCTTGCAGTCCAAGGGACTCTCAAGAGTCTTCTCCAACACCACAGTTCAAAAGCATCAATTCTTCAGCACTCAGCTTTCTTTATAGTCCAACTCTCACACCCATACATGACTACTGAAAAAAACATAGCTTTCACTAGATGGACCTTTGTTGGCAAAGTAATGTCTCTGCTTTTTAATATACTGTCTAGGTTGGTCATAACTTTTCTTCCAAGGAGCAAGCATCTTTTAATTTCATGGCTGCAATCACCATCTGCAGTGATTCTGGAGCCCCCAAAAATAGTCTGTCACTGTTTCCATTCTTTCTGCATCTATTTGCCATGAAGTGATGGGACCAGATGCCATGATCTTCATTTTCTGAATGTTGAGTTTTAAGCCAACTTTTTCACTCTCTTCTTTCACTTTCATCAAGAGGCTTTTTAGTTCTTCTTCGCTTCTGCCATAAGGGTGGTGTCATCTGCATATCTGAGGTTATTGATATTTCTCCCAGCAATCTTGATTCCAGCTTGTGCTTCAATCAGCCCAGTGTTTTTCATGATGTACTCTCCTTATAAGTTAAAGAAGCAGGGTGACAATATATAGCCTTGATGGACTCCTTTCCCAATTTTGAACCAGTCTGTTGTTCCATGTCCAGTTTTAACTGTTGCTTCCTGACCAGTAAAGCAATTATAAGCATTTTTAATATAAAATTGTATAGTATTTTTAAACTACATGGAGCTACTTGAACAAAATATAGGAGAGGGTTGGAGAAAGAGGGATATAAAATAAGCTAACATTTTTTGGGGAAAGAGAGGGCCATAGAGTGAGAATACATAGATATTACTTTGTTCTTGAGAATGACAGGGAAATTTAAGTTCAAATATATTTTAAAAGTAAGAGTAAGCATAATAGAATAACAATTGGACATCTAACTTTCAAATCATCTGAGAGAGGGATCAAGGGAAGCAATACAACAAAAGACATCAATGGAACAAAAGAAGCTAGAACATGTAGTAAGGAGATGATTCTATGGAAAAACACAGAACACCAAAATTGACTCAAGAGCATATCAAATCTGCATAGTTTATTATCCAGGAAAAAAACTTAAAAGGTTAAAAATAATAATACTGTAATGAGGAAAAGAAAAGGCAATAGACCCATATGGTTTAAGGACAAGTTCTCTCTATTCATTGAAGGTTTAATCAAGCCCCTATATTATTTGTGCAATTACAGAAGATAGAAAAATTGGAATATTTCCCAGTCAATTTTATAGGTTTACATTGCTATAAAGTTAAAAGCAGGAAAAAAAGCTAACAAGAATAGCATAATAAACATGAGTAAATAAAGACCAGTATCATTCATAAATATAATTGTAAAAATCCTCTCTGGAACGTTATAACATTAAATCCAATGTTATATTAATTCCAAACAAATTACTTCTGAGAATTTATGAATGGATCAACTTTAGGAAATCTGTTTGCCTAATTCATAACTCAAGTTAACTGAGAAAAATCATGAATATTTTCATAATTGCCATAAGGATACTTGATAAAATTCAATATCCAATCCTTAGGGGAAAATATTACCAAACTAAGGAATAAAAGTATATTCTCTTATTGTGATAAAGAGTATCTATTAAAAACAAATATCATAGCTAATATAAAATATTAGTGGCATTCCCACAGAAGTTAGGATTAAAAGAAGGATATCAGTTTTAAAGACTATGTGCATCATTCTGGAATTATTAACAAAAAGATCAGTGAAGAAATAAGGTACAGATTCACAAATTGAAGGGATGAAATGAAAATAATTTGCAGCTATATAATTTAGTTCTAAGAAAATTAAGGGAAACAACTAAAAATATAATAAAACTAATAAAAGGTCAGAATGTTAGTTATGCCAAAAGGTCAGAATGCCAAAGACATAAATTAAACACATAAATCTCAAAAGAATCAGAAAAGAAGGAGGAGGAGAAGAGGAAGAAGAAGAATTGAAATAGAAAAATATTTCATTCACAATAGCAAAAAATTATAAAATGCTTAAGATGAAATATTCAAGACATACAAAAGTAACAACACTTTTCTGGAGTGTATTTAAAATTTTTGAATTAATGGAAATACATTAGATGTTCCTGAATGGAAAGATTCAATCTTGGAATCATTCAATTCTCTCTATACATTTATTTTCAGCACAAATTGCTTCCTGTTCAAAAAATTATTTTTGAAGCAATCACATAGTTACAGAAAAGATGAGTGCAATACAAAGGCCCACTTTTTTCTGATTTATTTGAGAGTAAATTACTTTTTCATTTTCCTATCATCTAAAACTTTAGTGTTTTTCGTATGAACAAACGTGTTCTACATGATGTCGATACAGCCTTAAAAATCAGAAAATTATTGACATATTATTGATGTATTATTGTCTCCTAATCATTAATCCCCATAATCAAGCTTCATCAATTACCTTAGTAATCTTTAGTTGGGGCATGTGGGATCTGGCTTCCCTGATAGCTCAGTTGGTAAAGAATCTGCCTGCAATGCAGGAGACCCTGGTTCAATTCTTGGGTCAGGAAGATCCCCCGGAGAAGGGATAGACTACTACAGTATTCTGGCCTGGAGAATTCCATGGACTACTGCATAGTCCATGGGATCTCAAAGAGTCATACATGACGGAGCGACTTTCATTTTCACTCACTTGTGGGATCCAGTTCCCTGACCTGGGATCAAACCCAGGCCTCCTGCATTAGGAGCAACCCTTAAGTAATCTGTCATAGCAAAAACATCCAGGTCTGAATCATGCATGGCCTTTAGTTATGCCTCCTTCAGTCTTTAATAGTTCTTCCTTTGACTTTCATGACCTTGATACTTTAAAAGACTATAGGTCAGTTGTTTTGTAGAATGTTCAATTTGGACTTGTCTCACATTTCCTTAAAATTGAGTTTAACTTATGCATCCTTGGCAAGGGTACTGCAGATGTAAACCATGCTCTGCTGATCCCCTGACTAGGCTGTCCCTGCTTTGTGGATGCCCTCCAGGTCCTACTCAGGCTTTGACACACAATACCTAGCAACAGCTCTGCATGTTTCCCTCTTCACCCTATCTGCCCTCTGAATCCCACTCCAGACTTTCTCTGTATATGAGCATCCTTTTTACCTTCCTGTGACTCAGACACCCCATGGAAGGACTCTATAAACTTAATATAATCCCAGCCATAATTCCAAATGAAATTTATTTAGAAAAAAAATGTTAAAATTTTACTTAAACAGCAACTTGAGATGAGTCAAGATATGTTTGAAAAAAAAGATTGAAAGGACTTACTTAACCATTTATTGTAACATATTATAAAACAATAAAAATTGAAATAGATTCTGAATCAGGAATAAACATTTATGAAAAAAATAGAGATTAAAGAAAACAGATGGAAGAATATTGTAGTATTTATAGTCAGAATAGAAATAACAATTTAGTTGAACAATGGTGATAATGAAGAAAAGCATTAATTAACAGTCTGTGTTAGGATTTACACTAAAGTTTAAGTGCAAAAAGTAAAATCATAAAGCAATATTGATTCATAATATTATATTTTGGGGCTAGGATATACCTTGCTAGACATAGTAGAGGAGAAAAGAAAAGAATGAACACTTAGACTATTTACAAATTAAAATATCCTATATAGTAATCAAACAACGGCTCCATTTCTCTCCTGCACTTTCCTTCATATGGAAAATGAGGGCTTGGATAGATGATTCTGAAAATCTCTTCAAGCTCTGAAAAATAATTCTCAATATTTTATGCATATAATTGTACTTCCATTTTGTTCATGTCTGCCTTGCATCTGTCATATAATATAACCTCCTTGAAGCATATTTTTTAAATCCAAGCCTTTTGATTGGAACGTTTAACGTTCTTCTTTTGTACCTGCAACAAGGAATACAGGCTTTATAGAATTAGTCCAGGAAAGCTGCTAAGCAAATAAAACACAAGAGCCGCAACTATAACCAGTAGCAATGATGACAATCCCATTGGGGTGAAGGATGATCCAATTTGTAAAGTTCTCCATTGAAGTCTCTGCTGAGCTTGTTAATGATTGGACAGAGATTTTTGTAAATGCCAATAAGCCTCTCAAGCTTTGCCACAGGGTCCAAGCACACAGTAGCCTATCTTCAATACTCCAGCAGTTTATAATATACTCTGCTTTAATCTTAACTCCCTCTTGCACAGTCTCAAAGTAGGCAGAGATGAGAGATCAGGGCCTTCTCTGCTCTTTCCCCTGAGCACAGCCCTGCACTGTGTGGCCTTCTAGATTGCCAGAAATAAGTAAAAGTTTTTCTTGGTGCTCTGTGGTATCTCTTTCCCATGCTTTTTTTTTTTTTTTTTTTGGAGTCTTTTGGTCAGCCTCTTGCATATCCCACCTTGTATTCCCATTTAGCTTGTATTCCCATTTCAGACAGCTCTGGTGTTAAATGATTTCCTCTGATCGTTTTTGACAAACACACTGGTGACAGGCTGTCCATGTAGAGCAAGTTCTGAGTCCAGTCAAATAGAGACAAACCTCGAGAATGGGGCTGGAGCAGCCAGACAGATCAAACAGAAACGATTCTCTGGGGAGAGAGCTTTTGGGACAGCTCCAAACTTGTCTGCGGCCTCCAGTGGCTGCTAGGCTGCTGGTTTTCACAGTTACCATGGTTACAAGGCCTTAAGTTTTCAAGGCTACTTTGGAGCTAAGCAGAAGGGTACAGAGCAGGTTACAATGCCACCAAACTCAATGCTCTTACTGAGAGTCAGCTGTTTTTCTCAATTTGATGTTCCTTGGATTGTTGTAAACTTTTGGTTATTTTCCAGAGTTCCGAAAAAGTTTACTTTTGATGATATTTTTGGTCAGTATTCTAACTGCCTTTATGAAGGAGTAGTTTTTTGTTTTTTTGAGATCCTTATTTTATTATTTCTTAAGAAGCCAGTATGCTTCTGCCATTTATTTTTAATTTGGTATCTTTTATCTTGTTGATTTATAGAAGTTTTCCATTTAACTTCTTAATTGATTCTGGATATAAATCTTTATCTTCCCAGGTGGCACTAGTGGTAAAGAACTTGCCTGCCAATGCAGGAGATGCAAGAGATGTGGGTTCAATCCCTGGGTAAAATCAATAAATCTTTGGTCAAGTATATGCCCTGTGGATATCTTCTCTGAGTTGGTGTCTTGCCTTTTGGATCTGTGGATCTAATCTCGTGCCTTGAGGCTCACCTGAATGAGTTTGTCATGTAGAGGAGGAGTGGACACTTTGGTTCACCTGCCAGGTAGTCAACAGTATCTACTGGCTCAAACAGAAATTGGTGGGAGGTGGAAATTCAAGTCATTGTGCTATATAATATGATTAAAATTACTCACATTACATTCTTGTTTTTATATTTTATTATTCAATTATTATTAAAAACTGAAATAAAATAGAAATAAATGGAGAAAATAAAAATTTTCCTCTTCCGTCTCTTCTACTCATGACTTAACCTTGGTTGTCAGTATTTGGTGGGTCCTTCCTAACCCTTTCTTATGAATTTACACACAATCACACATCCACACACGTGTTTAGGTGGTAAAAGATTTGTAAATGAGGTCATACTAACTCTGTTTTGTGATGATGGTTTTCTATTATTGTTATTTTTAAAGGCTATATAGCATTCAATAGTAGCAGAAATGCTATGTTTTGCTGGAGATTTAGATTGTTCCCAGTTTTTCCTGCCAAGAAACAATACTGGGATGTCATTTTACGTATATTTCTATTTTTAAATCTAAATACTTCTAAAGAATTGAATCCCCAAAATAAAATGCCTGAACCAAATGATGGAAACTTTCTTTCATTTATATAGAGCAGCAGCTTGACTTCTTGAATGTGCATCAAGATAGGTTCACCTACAGTTAATAGAAATGCGTGTTTACACACATTTCTCAGCAAATAGTGAAAGTAAGTATTTTTTCTAATTTTGTCAGTTAGATGGTTAAAATATATTTTAAGATTTTAATCCGTATTTGATTACCTGTAACACTGAGAATCTTTTCATTGGTTCCTTTTTATCTCCACTTCCATGAATTGTTTATTCTTATCTTTCAAATATTAATATTTTTATTTTTTTCTTATTGATTTTTATTTTCTCTTTATATATTCTGAATAGTGACCTTTGTCTTAAAACATATTGTAAATATTTCCTCAACTTTGTTGCTCATATTTTAATTTTACTTATATGGTCTTTTTTATATTCATTTTTAAAAAGGAGATTGTCTGATTTAACTTTGAAAGTGAAAGTGAAAGTCACTCAGTCGTGTCCGACTCTTTGTGACCCCATGAACTGTACAATTCATGGAATTCTCCAGGCCAGAATACTTGAGTGGGTAGCCTATCCCTTCTGCAGGGGATCTTCCCGACCCAGGAATCAAACCGGGGGTCTCCTGCATACTTAACTTTGGGTTTCCCAAATTCTTGTCTTGTTTAGGAAGGTCAACCTCAACTCAATATTATACAAATACTTTTCTGTATTTCCTTCTAATAATTTAATAATTTTGATTATTTTGTTTTCTTATTTTTATAGAGAATGACAATTAACCTTCCAAGATTTTTTTTTGTCCTTAAATGCATCACTTGTAAATTTATAGGCTTCATAATGAATCTAGCTTTATGTTTTTCCAAAAGTGTGGGAAATTATCCAGTAACGGTTTATTAAATTGTCCACTCTTTATCTCATATTTGAAATGCTACCTGTATCAAAATGAAAGTTTCATGTTTCCAGGAGTCTGTCTTGGGACTCCCGTGTTTCACTGATTACTATGTCTATATCCGTGCCACTGTCTCACTGTTTAATTTATTATAGCTTTATGGTATTTTTTTCCATCCCTTTCCTTGTTCCTCTATTTTATAAATGTCTTTGTTGTTCTTGTGCCTTTTCTATTTCATGTGATATTTAGAATAAGCTTCAGATTTCTAACAGAAATTCTTATGGAATTTTGATTGATGTTATATTTAATTAATCAATAAATTTGTGGTAGGTAGATTTGATGTCTTTATAATGTTGGATATTCCCATCCAGGAGATATGTATATGTCTTGATTTATATCTTATAAATTTTTGTCTGTCTATCTATATAATTCTGACATTTCATATTAGGTATCTTATAAATGAGTTGCAAATTATAAATGGCACTGTATTAGTTACTACATTTTCTAAGTGGTAATGGTAGATGCTATCAATTCTGCATGTTGTTTCCAACTTCACTCGTTAATTCTCATATAAGTCCTAATAGTTTTCCGGATCATTACTTGATTTTTTCTTGATTTATTTCAATAATTAGAACTTCCATAAAATGTTGAATAGTAATAGTCACAGTAGCTATCTTTGTCATTTTGCCAATTACAGTGGAAATAGCTTTTAATGTTTCATCATCAGGTTTATTTGAGGGACATAAGAAAGTCCTTTTCTATTCTTTTCATAACAAGTGTTTTTAATAATCATTATCATGATTGAGCATTGAATTTGGTTTCTCTTTCATTTGTTAATATTGTGAATTAGACTAATAGGTACCCTGATGTTAACCACCTCTCTATTCGTGAGATGAAATCTACTTGGGCATCAACTATTTCTCAAATATCATTAGATCTGATTTCTCAATATTTTATTTATGTACTTGCATCTATATATTCAAATTGTACTATAATTTCCCTTTATTTGGGGGTTCCCTGATAGCTCAGTTGGTAAAGAATCTGCCTGCAATGCAGGAGACCCCAGTTCAATTCCTGGGTTGGGAAGATCCCCTGGAGAAGGGAAAGGCTACCCACTCCAGTATTCTGGCTTGGAGAATTCATGGGGTCACAAAGAGTCAGACACAACTGACTTTCACTTTCCCTTTATCTGAGTGCTATTTTTACTACAAATTGGGGTCCAGATACTTGTCATTTGAAAGCCAATAAAAAGGCAAGCTGGGTGGAAAGGAAAGTTTGGTGGACAGTTGCCCAAGGAAGGGGGGTAGAGATGAGCTCCTGTCCAAAGGTTGACTTCCTCCCACTGAAGATCAGTGAGCAAGAGCTTTTATAGGTGAAGAGAGGGGGCTACAAGCAGAAACAGCACAGTCAGCTCTTGATAGTCATCTTGAAATTGGTTCTACAGTGGTCTGATCAGTGTAATCTTGTTTTGTGTTTAGTTGCTCAGTCGTGTCCGACTCTGCGACCCCACGGACCATAGCCTGCCAGGCTCCTCTGTCTGTGGGGATTCTCCAGGCAAGAATACTGGAGTGGGTTGCCATGCCCTCCTCCAGGGGATCTTCCCAACTCAAGGATCGAACCCAGGTCTTTCACATGGCAGGCAGATTCTTTACCATCTGAGCCACCAGGAAAACCCAAGAATACTGGAGTGGGTAGCCTATTCCTTCTCCAGGGGATCTTCCTGATCCAGAAATTGAACTGGAGTCTCCTGCATTGCAGGTGGATTCTTTGCCAGCTGAGCTACCCTCTGATCCGTGTCATCTTGACTGTTTCAAGTACAGTTAATCTGCAGTCCCAGGGTAAGTTTGTTCCCTTTCTTTGAAATTAGCTCTGGAAATCATGGCAGCTTAAGTCATGGCTGCAGTCTGGTCATCACATAGTTAACTTCTTCCACCTGGTGGGGGTTTTAGTCTCTATAAGACAGTTCAAAGGATGTGGCACAGAATATTATCTGCAGCCCTTGGAGATAGACTCGAGGTCCTTGACTATGCTTAACGACTAAAGTAGTATTTAGTCTTTTGGGACTGTTTTCCTCTGTTTCTGCATTTCCACTGCTTTGATTAAACTTATTCTGTGGCTAAAGTTTTTCCACAGACAAAAGGTAGGCTGAGGACATAGAGGACTATAGAGTTCTGCTTCGTTTTAGTCCCCTCTTTTCTTCTGTACTTCTCAGTCTTGAGGAAAGACAGGTACAGAAAAAGAAAGGGAACAAAGTTTTGGATAGAGAGGGTAATCATAAACGTGGCAGAGGAACCCTGTTTTAGTTCCATTTCTGTTCAACTTATTTCCAGCTCTTGGAGGGAATGGGGTGACAATCACTCTAGCAACTTCCTGGTGAAGTGGGGTATATTCCTGCCTAATTTGGGGAATGGATACAGAATTGGAAACAATCTCAAGTTCCAAGCTTAGCATCAGTATTTTGTATTTTGAAAATATTGCCTCTCTCTTTTACCAGGTACTTTGTCATAGTACCTGGACATACTATACAGGATCAGTATGAAAATCAGGATTTGCAAGGAGATCAAACCAGTCAATCCTGAAGGTAATCAATCCTGAATATTCATTGGAAGGACTGATGCTGAAGCTCCAAAACTTTAACCACCTGATGCCAAAGGTGACTCATTTGAAAAGACCCTGATGCTGGGAAAGATTGAAGGCAACTGGAGAAGGGGCAGCAGAGGAGGAGATGCTGGATGGCATCACGGACTCAATGGACATGAAGTTGAGCAAACTCCAGGACACAGGGAAGGACAAAAGAGCCTGGTATACTGAAGTCCACAGGGTTGCAAAGAGTCAGACACAACTCAGCAATTGGACAACAGAGACATTACAATGAAGATAATAATCAAATGCATCTTTGTATTATGCTTTAAACATGTTAGGGTTTTTTAACCTTAATGGTTAAAGCAGATGTACAATGTATGTTGAGGGCTTCCCAGGTGGTTCAGTGGTAAAGAACCCACCTGTCAATGCACGAGATGCAGGAGATGCAAGTTTGATCCCTGAGTAAGGAAGATCCCCTGGAGCAGGAAATGGCAACCCACTCCAGTACTGTTACCTGGGAAATTCCATGGGCAGCCTGGCAGGCTGCAGTACATGGGGCCACAGAGTCAGACACAACTGAGTGGCTGAGCACACGTGCACAATGCATGTTTTTTAGGCCATAAACAGGATGTTTTTGGTTAACCTAAAGTTCAAATTAAATCATGAATAAGCCAGAATGACTTCCTCATAACACAATATGTGAAAATTTCTTGCATAATTTCCCCCTTTTAATGGCAGATCTTTTCATAGAAAGCATTAATAATCATTATATTTTCCCAGCATTCTCAGAGTGGTTTCTAGATCCATTCATGTCCCTCAGTGCTAGGCTTATTTTTTGCTTATATATTGGCCTAGTCATCCACATTGGGGGAAAACTAAAACTAAGACACAGCAAACAAATACAGAGGTATGCTTATGGGGAAACATTTTATAGGATACATTTTATCACTTATACCCAACTGTTACACAAGCATTGTACATACACTTTTAGCAGTAAACGTAAAACCAGCAGTGATACACATCAATCCTGAACCCTGGGGTCAAAAATATGACTTGAAGCAAAACAATAGATTTCCATTAGCATTCTTTAAATTTCTTACCCACTTCAGCAGTATGATCTGAAAGTTATCAAATATTTTCTATATAGTTTAACATAACAAATAATTCTAGTTACTTTAATATTTCTTCTGAGATGGAAAATAGAATGGTGGGTGTCACAGGCTAGGGGGAGGGAATGGAAGGTTATTGTTTAATGGGTGAGAGTCTCACTTTGGGCTGACAAAAGTGTTTTGGAGATGGATAGGTTGTGGTGACAGCTGCACAACAATGTAAATGTGCCTAAAGCCACTGAACTGTACATTTGAAAATGGTTAAAATAGTAAATTGTATGTACATATTATCACAGTAAAAACATTAAATAAAAATTTTAAACCATAAAAATATTTCTTTTGAGACACCTAAGGGCCATTTGGAATAGTCAAAGTTAGCTAGAGAAAGAAACAATCTGTTATCAAAAGCAGCTCTTTATTTCAGGAAAGTTTTGTTCTCAGGAAAGTTTTGTTCTCTTAACAGAGAGAAAGAAAACCAAATTCCAGTTTTCAATCAGCTTACTGTTAATAACATGATTCATTTACCAAATTAAATCCAACCTAATCTTAATCACTCCTGACAGCATACAAAATTCTTTTCTCAAAGTTCCCTTTTTCCCCAAATGTTTTATTAATTTTTGTATCCATATAATTTGTCCCATATTTTCCCCAATCTAGAGATAACCAGCTCCAGGACAAAATTATTATCATCATTTTTCCTCAACAAAAATATCTCCATTCTTTATACCTTCTCTTGCCGACAACACATGCCCTACTTCTTTACACACTGGAATGTTTCCCTTATCATTTTTAGTAACTTTAATTACAGATTACAATTTTTAACCCTTAAAAGCCTTAACAAAACCAGGAAACAAGTAACTAAACTGTTATACCAGCATTTACTGATTGGAAAACTTAAGCACATATTCCATAACCTCTAAAAACTTGCATTTTTCTCATAGCATACTTACTCTTTAATATGGTACAAGATGCGTGTTTAATAAACCCAAACATCTTTTGAAATTCTACTAATTAACCCAAGGCTGAAGTCTCAGGCAAAGTGGGCTGTGTTTGTATTTCAAGGACATGATAAGAGTTAACTTCAAACTTTCTCCTAGGCATATTTTTGTTCTCTCATCCTCAGCATTCTTAAAACAGTATTTTATCAAGCTAGCTTCCTCTAACTGCATATGCAAAAAGAACTAGTTTTGAAATTTCAAAAGTTTCATCTTAACCATTTTTTTCCTGCAGTCTAATGAATACCATTGTCATATAATGTTTAAAAAAACTATCTTTCAGACACATGCACCCCAGTGTTCATCGCAGCACTGTTTATAATAGCCAGGACATGGAAGCAACCTAGATGCCCATCAGCAGATGAATGGATAAGGAAGCTGTGGTACATATACACCATGGAATTTTACTCAGCCGTCAAAAAGAATTCACTTGAACCAGTCCTAATGAGATGGATGAAACTGGAGCCCCTTATACAGAGTGAAGTAAGCCAGAAAGATAAAGAACATTACAGCATACTAACACATATATATGGAATTTAGAAAGATGGTAACGATAACCCTATATGCAAAACAGAAAAAGAGACACAGAAATACAGAACAGACTTTTGAACTCTGTGGGAGAAGGTGAGGGTGGGATATTTCAAAAGAACAGCATGTATACTATCTATGGTGAAACAGATCACCAGCCCAGGTGGGATGCATGAGACAAGTGCTCCGGCCTGGTGCACTGGGAAGACCCAGAGGGATCGGGTGGAGAGGGAGGTGGGAGGGGGGATCGGGATGGGGAATACGTGTAAATCTATGGCTGATTCATATCAATGTATGACAAAACCCACTGAAATGTTGTGAAGTAATTAGCCTCCAAGTAATAATAAAAAAAAAAAATACAATACCATCTTAACAACAAAAAAAAAAACTATCTTTCACTGCTATACTTTAAATAGATAACCAACAAGGACCTACTGTACAGCACAGGGAACTCTGCTCAATGTTATGTGGCAGCCTGGATGGGACAAGACTTTGGGGGAGAATAAATACATGTATATGTATGGCTGAGTCCCTTCATTGTTCACCTGAAACTGTTACAACATTGTTAATCAACTATACCTCAATACAAAGTAAAAAGTTTTTTTTAATTACCTTTCTTTTTTTTTTAGTCATAATCACATAGCTAAAATTTTTCTAATGAATTGAATCTGAATTTCCCATTTTACAAAAGACAATAAAGATATCAATTACATGTGGACCTAGAGAGTGTCATACAGTGAAGTAAGTCAGAAAGAGAAAAACAAATATTGTATATTAAAGCATGTATATGGAATCTAGAAAGATGGTACTGATGAACCTATTTGGAGGAAAGGAATGGAGACACAGACATAGAGAAGGGACTTAGGGCCACAGCAGGTGGGACGAGCAGAAATTGTGGCACTGACACATATACATGACCACATATAAATAGATAGCTGGTGGGAAGCCGCTGTAGAACACAAGGAGCTCAGCCTGGCACTCTGTAACAACCGAGAGGTGTTGGATGGGGGGATGGAAGGCAGGCTCAAGAGGGAGGAGATGTATATAGTTATGATTGATTTGTGTTGTTGTACAGCAGAAACCAACACAACATTATAAAGCAATAATCCTCCAGTTAAAAAAAAGTAATTAGAAAATAATTTTCATATGGAGAGGTGATCAAGAAGTAGGTTACCAAAATTATAGGAAAAAATCCTTACCTTTAGAGAAAATGAATTAATAAAGCATTGTTTTGGGGGGGAGAGAGAAAAACTAATGTCATATTTTAATGCATAGAAAAACAGTACACATGATCTTATTAGAGAAGCAGAAATAGACACACGGAGGTAGAGAATGAATATATGTACACCAAGGGGGGGAAAGAGGGGGTGGGGTGGGAGGAATTGGGAGATTGGAATTGATACATATACACTATTGATACTATGTATAATATAGATAACTAATGAGAACCTACAGCACAAGACACTCAATGCTCTGTGGTGACCTCAGTGGGAAAGAAATCCAAAATGTATAGCTGATTCACTTTGCTGTATGGCAGAAACTTACACAACATTGTAAAGCGACTGTACGCCAATAAAAATTAATTTATAAAAGATAATACCAATCACACAAATGGAATATATACCCACACACCAGAAGACAGAATCATCACAAATCCAACAAGATAATGACCGATTCAGAGTCCCAAACAAAGACGCCCCCAACACAAATGGTCCTCAACGTCAGGCACGTCAGAACCAATTGGCAAAATGCCCAAATGGCACTTTGCGCTCAAACGAGAAGTTAGCCTGGGTGCCCACCTGGACTTACCAGGTCTTGGAGCTCGTCAGTTCATCCAGGCGCACGTTTCCGTTCCACCGAGGAAAAGCATACGTTGACAGCCAGTGCCGAGCAGAGAAGAAACAGGGAGGATTCCCCGAAACAAATGGTTTCAGCAGCTGCTAGAATCCCGACGCCCCCCCCCACCGTCCCGGTCCCCACTAAAATCTTCCTCTCAAGGCCAGGTAGCCTCGAGCAGCAGTTCCTCACAGCCATCCCGGAGCGTCGTCCAGGCGGCTCTACTTGAGGGAAACCCCAGAAGCCAGGTATCGCGAGAGCATAGGAGTCCCACAGAAGGAGCCAAAAACCGAGAGTGGGGCCCAGCTGCTCGCCACTCTAAAGCCAAAGAAGAGGCGAGCTGGTGGAAAGGAAAGTTTGCTTCATTTCAGAGGACAACAGCCTGGGGGCAGGGGACTCCTGACAAAGGCCAACTCCTCCACACTGACAATCAGTGGGCAAGAGCTTTTATGGAGGCGGGGAGGGGTGGGGCCACATGCAGAAATAGCACAGTCGGCTCTGGCAGTCATGAAATTGGTGCTGCAATAGTCTGGTCAGTGTCATCTTGATTGGATTAGGTACAGTTAATCTTCAGTTCCAGAGTCAGTTTGTTCCCATTTCTTTGAGGCCAGGTCTCAGAATTGTGGCAGCTTATGTCATGGCTACAGTCTGGTCATCACGTAGTTAACCTCTTCCACCTGGTGGGGGTTTCAGTATCTACAAGACAGCTCATAGGATATGGCTCAGAATGTTGTAGAAACCCTTGAGGAGGAACTAAAGGTCCTTGCTGCTGCTGCTGCTGCTAAGTCGCTTCAGTCGTGTCCGACTCTGTGCGACCCCACAGACAGCAGCCCACCAGGCTCCCCTGTCCCTGGGATTCTCCAGGCAAGAACACTGGAGTGGGTTGCCATTTCCCTCTCCAAAGCATGAAAGTGAAAAGTGAAAGTGAAGTCGCTCAGTTGCATCTGACTCGCAGCGACCCCATGGACTGCAGCCCACCAGGCTCCTCTGTCCATGGGATTGTCCAGGGAAGAGTCCTGGAGTGGGCTGCCATTGCCTGCTCCAAAAGGTCCCTGACTATGCTTAATAACTATAAACTAATATTAGTCTTGTTGGACTGTTTCTGCATTTTCTCACTGCTCTGATTAAACTTATTCTTCAACTAAAGTTTTTCCACAGACAAAAGGCAGGCTGAGGACATGGGGGAGCAAAAGGATCACAGTGTCCTGCTCCATTCACTATGCCTGTCCAATTTTTACAGCAGAATTATGCTAGGTATACAGAGTAAATGAGAGAACTTTTCTTTTTTAATACTTCACAACGGTTTAAAATAGTAATTATCAAAAAAAATTAAAAAAAAAAATAGTAATTATCTGTTACTTACAGGTTTTGCAGAATCACCCATAAAGTAACCTTATTGCCTTTTGGAAAGTGTTGATATTTACCTGCTTTACACTTTCTACTATAGTTCATGATCTAAACAAATTTTATCTTTTCGAGACAGTATTTTTTTTAGATTATCATTTATTTCACCTGGATTTTCTAACTTTGAATGTTGCCAAGTAGAAAGGTAGACCAAAAAAACAAACGAAACAAAATGCTTCAAATAAATGGACTGCTGAGCATTTCCTTACTTGGACTAAAGATGACATTGCTTCTTTCTCCTTCCCCCTTTCAGTGGGGGGAAAAAAAATTTAGATAATACTTGGAGGAGCTATGATTCAAACCACATTTCTGTATTAAGCAATTTATAGAGCAAAACAATCCAGTTTCAAATGTCTTGCTCAATACTAAACTGTGTTCTAATTGTTTACGAGACAAATCCATATATGCAAATTATGTAGTTTCTCAAATTTTAGATGAAAATGTAACCATTTAATAATGAAATGGTTGAAACATAAACAATGAAAAGATGTTTGAAAATATGTGCAGATGTTGAGCTTCCTGATAAATGATGACCACTGCTTTAGAGATGTGGACATTGCAGTGGGGTCATGAACCCCAAGAGTACATGGTGGGTGGTCCTGCAGTTGATGTGGCAGGCCCCAGAGCTGCTGCAGGACAACCAGAAAGAACAAGTGTTGATGTCGTGACTGTTCATACAGTGGTCTCTATAGTATCTATCCACTCTCAGCTGCAGGGCCGAGACCACTCAAGCCAAGCCCATCTGCTCTGCTGTTAATACTGGACTGAAGCAAAGCAAATCATCCCAGGGCATTTGTATGTAACTTTTACAGATTTGCATTGCTGGACCTCTGCCCAGGTTTTGAATTATATTCTTGTGTGTGTACCTCTAGGGTTCTAAATAATTTTTGAACAGCCCCACTAGCAGAGTTCAGCATTGGGCTTTACTAGAGGTGTCTCTTGCTTCTTTGGGAAAGGACAGGACAATTTCCTAGTCCCCGCCTGGCTCAGGCACAGGCTTCAGAGGCAACAACTCCAGATAGATAAGAATAGGGGCATCTGGTTTCAAGCATTATCTAGATAAGAGAGGGGCTTTAATCTAGGTTTTTAGAGGTGGGGTTCTGGGGTTCTAAAACATGTTTCAGTTGCTTCTAAGATAAAGTGTGTTTTCTTGGGAGAAGGTTTATTGCTTACTGGATTCTCCAAGGAGTCCATGAATTAAAAAGTGTTAATGTTATTAGTGAGGGTTGTCCAGAGATACAGACCAATAGCAGATAGATAGATAAATAGATAGATAGATAGAGGAATTGGCTAATGCAATTATTTAGGCTAATAAATTCCACATGTCTGATGACTGCAAGCTGGCGATCCAAGAAAGCCAGAGGTATAATTCAGTCCAAATCCAAAGGCCCTAGAATCAGGTGAGTCAATGCTATTAATCCTAGTCTGAGAGCAGGAGATGAAATGTCATGTCCCAGCTCAATCAGTGAGGCAGGGGGAAAATATGAGAGAGCAACAAATTTCTCCTTCCTCTGCCTTTTGTTCTCAACAGATTGGATGATCCCTAACTACTTGGGGAGGGCGGTCCACTGTAGTGAGTCCACTGATTCAAACATTAAGCTCATCCAGAAATACCCTCAAAGACACACCCACAAACAATGACTAACCTGGGCACCCATGGTTCAGTCATATTGACACATAAAATTAACCATCACAGTTAAGAACCTTGGTAGAGGTATCGTAGACATCATTTTCCTTGAGTTCAGGCAAAAGTGCAGAAGCAGTAATCCAAGGCTCGAGAGAACCAGGAGAGTAGACCCAGGTTTGTACTGCAGGCAAGAAACAGGAGAAGGAAATGGCAACCCACTCCAGTATTCTTGCCTGGAAAATCCCATGGACAGAAGAGCCTGGCAGGCTATAGTTCATAGGGTCGCAAAAAATTGGACATGACTGAGCGACTTCACTTCTTCTCCTGGCAGTGGTTCTCAATCTTGATTGCTCATTAGGGCCACTGGGAACTTAAAGAAGTCCAGAGAGATGGCCTATGAGTTGAATAAGACTGCACTGAATCCAGGTTGGAGGTGTTTGTGTTTCTGTGACTTAAGGATTCTCAAGAGATCCTTGAGCAAATTCACCCAGAGAGGTCAAGTTCCTGCCTTCAGCTCTATAGCCCCACAAGATCAGATCATAGTTTCTCAAGAAAAAAATATTCTTCCCTGGTGGCTCAAGTGGTAAAGAATCTGCCTGCAATGCAGGAGATCCAAGTTTGATCCCTGGGTTGGTAAGACCCTCTGGAGAAGGAAATGGTAACCCACTCCAGTATTCTTGCCTGAAGAATCCCGTGGACAGAGGAGCCTAGCAGGCTACAGTCCACGGGGTTGCAAAGAGTCAGATGTGACTGAGCGACTAATACTTCCCACTTCCCTAGAAGTAGATAGAGCCAGACAATTTATACTTCTAAAGGAAATTACTTAGGAGAATAATTACTTGTGGTGCATTAAAATTCAATGTTTTTTATCAGAGATATCAAAGTCTTACCTGCTTAGGATCTAAGGGACATTAGAAGTATGCTTCATAATACTCTTGAATGGTATTTAGAAAGACTTAAATCTTTCCTGCTGAATAGTCTCTTTTGGTGTTGAAGCTTAATATAAATGCCCAGGACTTTTACCTATTCCCCAAGAAGAAGTTCACACAGTCTAATAAAAGTTTATAACCTTCTAACCTTCTATTTTCTGGATGGTGAATGGTGAAAAGTCGCTCAGTCGTGTCCAACTCTTTGTGACCCCATGGACTGTAGCCTACCAGGCTCTTCCTCCATGGAATTTTCCAGGCAAGAATACTGGAGCAACTATATGAAACTGGAAAATTTGGGATGAATTTTCTGGATATTCATCCCAAATTTTCCAGTTTCATTTCATCCCATTAATTCCAGTGAAGTGAAATTTGCTCAGTCGTGTCCGACTCTTTGTGACCCCATGGGCTATACAGTCCATGGAATTCTCTAGGCCAGAATACTGTAGTGGGTAGCCATTCCCTTCTCCAGGGGATCGTCCCAGCCCAGGGATTGAATCCAGGTCTCTCATATTGCAGGCGGATTCTTTACCAACTGAACTATCAGGGAAGCCTAATTAATTCCAGTGGCAACCACTTATATCATATTATCTCAACAAATCACTCATCAGTGTATTATTTCAGACAGAATTCATTCCGAGCAAAAGCATTTATTTCCAAGATTTCCATTCTTTTTGCAGTGTGTGAAAAATGATCATTGTAATTAGGCATAGACACTATTTAATTTTGATTAGTGATCTACAAAGTAAACTGTAGAAACATGAAATATCCAAATCAGGACACAGTCTGAATATAAGGCATGTGAGCAATATACTTTGGTAAAATATTTAAAAGGGGTTTATTGCTTAGCTATTTTTAGCATTTATCTTAATAATTTAAAACCCTATTTTTTAAAAACATTAAATAATGCTTCCTGCAAACTCCCCTTTGGTTTGAAGGTAAGTAGGCTTTAACCTTTTTTTGCAGATGCTAATGAAAGCCTGAAATTAACCACCCCATTCTACACTCTCTGCAGTTTTCTCCTTGCTCCCCAATATATATTTTACATCTCTTGAGTTTTGATCATTCTTGTGTAATGTATCAACTAAATTCTGCATTTTTTAAGAGAAGAAATATCAAACAAGACAAGCCTATGGTGAAAAGTTCATCAAGCAATTGAATTTAATGTAGCAATTTGTCTGCCTCTTAGTTCTGTTTGGATAAACACCAGTTTCTGATGACCAGTTTAGGAACTCAATGATGGTGGGTGCACATCTAGGAAGCATGAGGACCCTACATCCCAGAGTGACTGGCTCTTCATCTCAAAGTTCTGGATGCTTGAGGCACTAGAGAGCAGTTCTTCGTCTAAGCTGTCCTTACCACTGGGAAATAAATAAACAGAAAAGTCTCTGACTTCAGAGCCATCTGTGTAGCCTGGGTTCACATCCCCTTTCTGTCACCTAGAACCCTGTCACCCTCATGAAGGTCACAAACTGTGTGAAGTTCAGTTTCCCACTGGCAAAATGTGATTACTAATATCTACCTCTGAGGACTTTATGTGTATTATGTAATATATCTGGCTGGGGGAGAGGGAGGCAGTCAATAAACGGAAATGATCCTCACTGCACATTCCCAGAGTCTATTAGCATCACTGCATTTTCTTTCAGCAGAGAAAAATTTATTAAAATCCATTAAGGAATACTTACTTTTATGTAACTGTATCTCCTAACATTTTCTAGACCAATAACAAATATTTATTGAGTGTCTACATTGTACCAGGGATGAGGTTTGGTACTGAGGACAGAGCAGTGAACAGGGCCCAGCCCAGCTTGCTGTTCCTGCATTTTACAGGTAACTAAGTGCATCCATCCACTTTGTCCATCTTTGGTGGTTTCAGCGAGAAGTCTAATAAACCCTCCTTGACTGGAAAAAAAAAACACACAAAAGCTATTATTCCTCTTAGGAATTTATTGAATGCTAACTGTAATAAGCATTTGCATCTGTTTTAAAATTTTTTATTGAGTTATAATTTAAATACCATACAATTTACTTGCTTTACTTGCATAATTCAGTGATTTTTGGTATATTTAGACAGTTGTGCAACTATCACCACAGTCACAGAGGGTTTTTTTTTGGGGGGGGCTTTTTTTTTTTATTTGGGCTTTTATTTTTTGGCCATGGGACACATGGGATCTTAGCTACCCAGCCAGAGGTAGAATTTGCACCCCCTACATTGGAAGGGCAGAATCTTCACTGCTGGACCACCTGGGAAGTCTCAGCATTTGTACCTTAATTTACAATAATCCTATGAGACAAGTTCTATCATCATTGCCATTTCACAGAGAAGGAAACCAAGGCACAAAGAGATAAGTGAAATGTTAACATCACGGCACGAACGTGTGGCTGACCCTGGACCATGGACCCCGGCAAGCCAGCTGCAGAGCCCAGGCTCTTAGCCCCATGCTCCCTGCATCACACAGACGGAGCAGAGCCGGAAGCAGCCTCATCTTCTCCAGGACACACAGCACATGTATACACCTTGAGCCCTGTGCCATGGATGCAGTCTGGACAAATATCCATAGGCTCTGGGAAGAAAGAAGACCCAGAAAAATTCTTGCCATCAGGTGGTTCTAGATCTAAAATTCTCAACGAGGAGGGAAAGGCAGGCAAAGGTTCACCCTTATACCTCCTGGAGAAGGGTTAAATATGCCAAGAGGACTCACCCTGAGATGTGCCAGATTATCCTGAAAACTTGTATTTCCTTCCCAGGGGAAGGGACTTGTATTAACAAAAAGTGGATTGAATGAGTGTTTCTTTACTGGGGACATCGGGAGACAGAAGTAGGGGGGCCTCCCCTTAGTGGGCTTCATACACAAATTGTGGCTCTGCAGTTGATGGGCTGGGGGTTGTTTGAAGCTGTGGACCAAACAAGAAAGGAAGAATTGCATCAGGATTAATAATCATAGATCCATAACCCAGGCTGTAGATGGCTTCACCATGGCCAAACTCCCAATTCCACAAAGCTATCTAAGCTGGTCAGTGGTCCTCCTGGGGCCTGGCCAGAAAGCTCTGTCCAGAGAAGAGTTCCACACAGAGTAGTGAACTTGTTTCTTTTTTTTTAAAGCTTGTATTGAATTAGTTACAATACTGCTTCTGTCTTATGGTTTTTGTTTGTTTGGTCTTTTTTCTTTTTTGGTTGCAAGACATGTGGGATCTTAGCTCCCCAACCAAGGATCGAACCTGGGCCCCCTGCATTGAAAGGTGAAGTCTCAACCACTGGACTGCCAGGAAAGTTCCCTGGATCCATTTCTTAATGGAGTTTGTATGATGCATCCAGAGTGAATCAGCACTACAAGAGGCAAAGCAAAAAGTGGAGAGACACAAAGCCATGGTAGGAGGAACCATGACATGGAGAGACATTAGCTCTTAGCCCAGGAGCAGCAGAAGAGACTGCTGAGACACACTTTACCATGGAACAGTGGATCACCATGCAAGCAGTGATGCCCAAGGTGGGGTCTGCAAGATGATCCATTGTGACATTAGAAGAAAATAGTAGAACTCTTATTTGCACTTATTTATCTCATTGCTTCTTCATTTCTATTTTTGCATACATTAAAAATATATATATTGGGGACATGCTCTATTTTTTTGACCACTGAAGGATCAAAAGTGGTTGGAAGCCACTGCAAAAAGCAGTTGATGAGCTTCTTCTGGGTGAGCCACCAGACTGATTTTATATACGGAAAATGCTCCAATTTGCCATGAGGCCCAGACCTAGGACTGCTGTCTATACCTACCTCTCTCCCTGTACTTCCTTAAAGACCCACTGATAAAGTATCCCAAGGGATCTCTGGAAGAGCCCAACCAAGAGACAATATCCAGTTTTGGTCTATGGTTTCATGAGGGCAACAGCCATGTATGAGGCTGAGACTAGGGAGATCAGAGTTTCAACCACAGGAGGAATTCAAACGGTTCCAGGGAGAAGGTGTGAGGTATCCCTGGACACCATCAGGGAAATGAGAAATTTGGAATTGCAGCTATCTTCCTATTGGCCTTCATTAAAAGTTGCATCTTTTCTATCAATCATTCTCTTTTAGATGTACACCTCTGAAACAGTTTACCTGAGTGTGTTACATTGAACTTTTGGGTAGCTACACAGTGCAGCTCCCTCAGAACCATTTAACATCAAACATTTAAAAAACAAAAGGAAATTTCAAGGCAAGATCTCTAAAGGTCATCAAGCTTTCATAAATTCTCATCAAATTTTCTACCTACCCTGTAGGTCTAGCAGCTGGAAAACTTTTCCAATAGAGAAAAACACAGAAAAAGCTGTAATAAAGAAATGAGACAAAATCCACTTAAGAAACAGAAATAGAAGCAATTTCCAATGCAGAATATTGGAAGGATTTCAGTGACCTTATCCCGTATCACAAGCAAAAATAAAACAATCACAAATATAAAGTAATGTGGTATTTTACATATACTATGTTCTAAATTCCATAATTATTGCTGCTAATGGTTGAATTCATGAGCAGGGTAACATAGATCAATGGTGATTAGCCATCCTTTCCATAGTCTATACTTGTGAAAACTTGGCTGTTACTTCATAAATGACGTTTCTTGCAAAAGGAGAAAGTATTTTCATAAATAATTTCAATAGTCTTTCATCTATGAATACCATCCCTCTTTGTAGATTCCATTTGTCCCATCTAAAAATGTCTTAAAATGTTAACATACTATAAGTTGTTATTACAGTATTTATGATGCCTTTGCTCCAGAAGACCCATTCAACTACCAAAAAGTTCAGTCATGTTGCTGCCAAAATACCTCTAAGCTCTGGTTATGTGTCCATTTCTATCTAGCAAAGCAGATGAACACGAAGAGAAATTAATCATGGTCTCTGGGCTAAAGGAACTTGCACTCTAGCAGGGGGGACAAAACATGCACATAAATAATTATGATACAAGAGTAACTATGTGATAAGGCTATAAAAATAACATACATAAAAAGTGGAAGGTGGAAAAAAGACAACCTCTTTAACAAGTGGTGCTGAGAAAACTGGTCAACCACTTGTAAAAGAATGAAACCAGAACACCTTCTAACACCATACACAAGAATAAACTCAAAATGGATTAAAGATCTAAATGTAAGACCAGAAACTATAAAACTCCTAGAGGAGAACATAGGCAAAACGCTCTCTGACATAAATCACAGCAGGATTCTCTATGACCCACCTCCCAGAATACTGGAAATAAAAGCAAAAATAAACAAATGGGACCTAATTAAACTTAAAAGCTTTTGCACCACAAAGGAAACTCTAAGCAAGGTGAAAAGACAGCCCTCAGATTGGGAGAAAATAATAACAAACGAAGCAACAAAGGATTAATCTAAAAAATATATAAGCAACTCCTGCAGCTCAATTCCAGAAAAATAAATGACCCAATCAAAAAATGGGCCAAAGAACTAAACAGACATTTCTCCAAAGAAGACATACAGATGGCTAACAAACACATGGAAAGATGCTCAACATCACTCATTATCAGAGAAATGCAAATCAAAACCACAATGAGGTACCATTACATGCCAGTCAGGATGGCTGCTATCCAAAAGTCTACAAGCAATAAGTGCTGGAGAGGGTGTGGAGAAAAGGGAACCCTCTTACACTGTTGGTGGGAATGCAAACTACTACAGCCCCTATGGAGAACAGTGTGGAGATTCCTTAAAAAACTGGAAATAGAACTGCCATATGACCCAGCAATCCCACTTCTGGGCATACACACCGAGGAAACTAGATCTGAAAGAGACACGTGCACCCCAATGTTCATCGCAGCACTGTTTATAATAGCCAGGACATGGAAGCAACCTAGATGCCCATCAGCAGACGAATGGATAAGGAAGCTGTGGTAGATATACACCATGGAATATTACTCAGCCATTAAAAAGAATTCATTTGAATCAATTCTAGTGAGATGGATGAAACTGGAGCCCATTATACAGAGTGAAGTAAGCCAGAAAGATAAAGACCAATACAGCATACTAAGGCATATATATGGAATTTAAAAGATGGTAATGATAACCCTATATGCAAAACAGAAAAAGAGACACAGATGTACAGAACAGACTTTTGGACTCTGTGGGAGAAGGCGAGGGTGGGATTTCTGAGAGAACAGCATTGAAACAAGTATACTATCAAGGGTGAAACAGACCACCAGTCCACGTTGGATGCATGAGAGAAGTACTCAGGGCTGGTGCACTGGGAAAACCCAGAGGGATGGGATGGGGAGGGAGGCGGGAGGGGGGATCGGGATGTGGAATACATGTAAATCCATGGCTGATTCATGTCAATGTATGGCAAAAACCACTACCATATTGTAAAGTAATTAGTCTCCAACTAATAAAAATAAATGAGAAAAAAAAAAGTGGAAGGATGTCAGAAAGATAGCACTCACTTCCAGAGTAGGGGGGAGGGGTAGCATGAGATTTAGAGAAAGGTGTACTTGATCCAGGCATTAAGGGACAAGGTATGACTTAAGCTGAACGAGGGGGAAGCAGAGGAGAGGGAGCAGGAGGGGAGTAGAGGTATTCAAGCTTGGCGGGGGGGGGGGGGGGGGGGGGGGGGGGGGCGTGAGGGTAGAAAGAAGAGGAACTAAAAAAAAATCACACCTTCTAAAACAAAGAATGGAAAAACTTGGAGTCCAGTTAAAAAGCAAGTTATGGGATAAAGTTAGCTCCAAAGTAACTGGAGACAAGTATAGAAGTAGGTAATAAAGAAGGATAGGTAATAAAGGTTGGTTGGTTGGTTAAAAGGATATGGTTTAAAGCATCTTCTCTAAATCCTGGGTGTTCATTGGAAGGACTGATGCTGAAGCTGAAACTCCAATACTTTGGCCACCTCATGTGAAGAATGGACTCACTGGAAAAGACCCTGATGCTGGGAGGGGTTGGGGGCAGGAGGAGAAGGGGACGATAGAGGATGAGATGGCTGGATGGCATCACCGACTCGATGGCATGAGTTTGAGTAAACTCCAGGAGTTTGTGATGGACAGGGAGGCCATCAGATTCATGGGTCACAAAGAGTCGGACATGACTGAGCGACTGAGCTGAACTGAACTTACCTTTATCTATTTCCTTCTTCCAGCCTTGAGTGTCCTCACTACACTTTAGAAACCCATAGACTACTGGGTTTGTTTATTTGTTTACTTACTAGACTCTTCCCAGATCAGGAGCTCCGAGGGGAGGGCTGGTGTCATTTCCCTCTTTGTAGCCACAAAGTCCAACATGGAGCTTGGCATGTAGATGTCTATGGGATGAATGAATGCCAGGCTGTTGGAACCATCTCTGTATAGCAATCATATGGTTATGTTCAAGATTTTGTTATTAATGACCAAGTCTAAATGTTCACAAAGGAGGAAAACAGGACAATAGGCTCAGCAAGCCAGCTGGACCGTCAGACTGCCCTGGGTTGGAGTCTACCTCTGCCATTTCCTCAATCTGAGTGACTTTACACACTTTTCTGACAAACATACATTACCTTCATTTGTAAAACAATCATAACACTTACCTCCCAGCATTATGGTGAGGATTAAATAAGCTCATGTGTGTTGGACCCTTAGCACATTGTCTGGGACCTAGTAAGTGCTTAATTTATATAAGTTATCTTGCTATTTAACATTAAATATAGTTTGTCAATGACACTTGTAAAGTTGCTCAATATGTCAGCATGACATTGGTTTTATGTTCAAAGCACAGAGGCTGGATAATAACAGCACTTAATTTTAATTCTAAAATGGTACCACCATGATTCTCTTTCTGGTGGGCATATTTTTTTTTAATTTCTTTTTTATTTTGACATATTACACACACAAAGAAGAATGAAAAAGGACACAAACATACATTGTAATGTATAATTATGTAGTAAATATGCTTGTAACCAATGTCCAAGATTTAAAATGAAATATTGGTTGCTCCTCTGAAGTCCCCACTGTGACACTTCCTATTCAAAGAGGCAACCACTGCCCTGATTATTCTGGTGGGAGGTCCTGTCCCAGCTCTCCTAGCTCTCCTAGGGTAGTCCTAACTCTCCTAGCTTCCTTATAGTTTTATTCCCTATGAAATGTGCTTTCTCTTGTTTTTCAATTTTATATCAATTAAAAATAAGCTGTATGCATTCTTACGTGCCTTGCTCTTTTGATCAGTATTGTGTTTATAAGATTCTTCCTCCCCGCCAGAAACCCTCTATTTTCTCCTTTTACATTGCTGTAGAATTGCAATGTGCTAATGGGTGTACCACAATTCAGTCATTCACTTAATGTTTATGGCCATTTTACTGTTAATGGACATTTGGTTCATTTACAGTTGAAGATCATTATCAAAATTCTGCTTGGAACACTCTTATACATCTCCTGAGACACAGTTGTGTGCATTTCTCTAGGGATATATCCAGGAGTAGGAGTGCTATATTGCGAAGTATGTGTAGCTCCAATTTTACCGGAAAATGTAAACTGTTTTCCAAAGTAATTGTACTAATTTCTACTCCTACCAACAGTGTATGAGAGCTCTCCACATCCCAGCCAACATTTGTTATTATCAGAGTTTTAATTTTGCTCCTCCTGTGTGTGCCTTAGGATCTCGGCTTGTACTTTCCAATTATTAATGAACTTGAGCATCTTGGCATATTCTTATTCTTTGTTTAGATTTCCTTCTTTGTGAAGTGCTTATTTAAGACTTTTGCTCATTTTTTTCATTGGGTTGTCTGCCTTTTTCTAACTGATTTGTGGATACAAATCTATGTTGATTATATGTTGCAGATGTCATTTCCTTCTGTGGCTTGTAATTTCACACTATTTGTGGTGCCTTTTCATGAATTTGATTAAGCACTTTAAAATGTTTGTTCTCACACTTAAGCTTATAACCCACACGAAGCTGATTTTGTGTGTGGTGTGAGGAAGGGGTCCAGTTTGATTCTTTTCACGTCTGTGCTGTGCTCAGGCACTCAGCCGTGTCTGACTCTTTGTGACCCCTGACTGCCAGCCAGGCTCTTCTGTCCATGAGATTCTCCAGGCAAGAATACTGGAGTGGTTGCCATTTCTTCTTCTAGGAGATCTTCCTGACCCAGGGACTGAACCCATATCTCCTGTGTCTCCTGCATTGCAGGCAGATTCTTTACCCGCTGAGCGATCATAGAAGCCTTCTTGTCACATTTAGATACTGTTAAACCAGCATTATTTAACAAGAAGACCATCATTTCCCCAATTGTTCTGGACTACCTCCTTTGTCACAAATCATATCAGTTTATGCCTGAGTCTGTTTTGGGTATCCTTATTCTTTTTCAGGAGTCTCTTTATCTGCAACAATTCCACACAGTCATGCCAGATATTTGGCAGAAGAAATCCTCTTTCCTCATAACTCTTCTTTCAGTGTGCCTTGAATATTCTTGGGAATTTTTTTATTTCTTTAAAAGTTTAATATCAGCTGGCTAAAATGAAAATCAGTCTCTTGGGGTTTTAATTGGGATTTCATTGAATATTGAGACTGATTTGGGAAAAATTTAAATCCTTACTATGTCAACTCTTTCAATCCAAGTAGATGGCATATCACTCCATTTATTTAGATCTTCCTTCCTTTCTCCCAATAAAGTTTTGTAATTTTTCTTATAGAGTACTTGTATGTTTTTTGCTAGATTTTTCACTAATGTAAGAGTCTGGGTTCTTTTTACTGTATGTTATCAAATCATTTACAGTATCTTTTATTTACTAGACCTTTTCAGATATAATACCAAGCACTTCAAATATACTATGTTGTAATACAACAATCTTGTTAGCTCCTCCTACTATTAACGCTCATTTTACTTTTGAACATGATGCTCAAAAGGGTTATATATATCACTCAAGGTCTCACAGTTAGTAAGTATCCAAGCCAGAATTTGGAAGGCTTGTCTGATTCCCAAGTCATGCTGTGCTACTACCTCAGTGGGAGACGTGCCCTAAGGGAACTGAATGCATTTCAGATACGCTTTGAGGGGTAAGAAAGATCAAGGAGCTGGGATACTTACCACGGAGGATGGAAGAAGTGGAGGGATCTCAAGCACTCAGGAAACTGAAATAAGGTGTTGAGATGCGCAATGATGGGAGTCACATAAAGTAAGGAGGTGCTGGAGACAAACATCACTCAAGCTGCCATTTTTCTTACGGCAAAAAGAAGTCAATCAGTTAGCTTAGGAGCTCCTGGGTATCAGGTTTGCTTCAGTGGCATCAATCCTGGACACACAGAAGCCATATCAGCAGTCTATGTTACCCACTTGCTATTTTTAAACTGAATTTTATTACCCAATTTTCCAGTCTCTTTCAACTGGTACCTTTCATTTGGATTTTCATCTTGGCATATGCACTTCCCCTAATTCTTACAGCTGTTTGCTCAAGCCAATTTTGAGGCTAATTTTGGGAGGACTCATCTATATTGAATACACAGGATATATGAGAACATGCCTCTCATATAGAAGATTTTTATGAACAAAAATTCTTTGATATAGTTCCTAACCATCAATCTGCATTTTTAAAAATGTAGTTAAGAGTACCACTGGCCAGGAACTCTAAGAAGCAGAATGACAGCACAGATGGTCCAAGATTCTTAATGTCTAATGCTACACTTTAAAACGACGCTGTTTCATGGTGTTGATCTGCCTACCTTTTGAATTCTTCAGAAAATGCATGTTGGGTTGTAGTTGATTTTGAAGAGCGATAGCAGTATAAGGTGAGCCACAGTTAAATGCAGCTTTGGAATAATTGGCCTTCCTCCATTGTTCAGTTCATAATAGCTGCAATAGCTCAGACTGCTAAAATAGATCCAATTATGTAGAAAAATATTAAAGGAACAGCAAGTATTTCCTCAGTTACCATACCTTGCCTAGAAAGTAAGCAAGGATTTTTTTTTCTTTTTAGCTTATGACTGTACATAAATTTAAGGTCCAGGAAAATGCAGAAACCAGAAATAAAAACATAGAGGAAAACCCTCACTTAGCAAAAGTTCAGACAATTCTGAAAATTACAAAAGTAAAATGTGGATAATGGGGATATGGAAAGATTATAAAAAGTAAGAGGCATGATTTAAGAACTTTGATGCATATTTAATACTACAAATTTGTTTCTGAAAAAACTATAGTACACATTTGCACATGTGTCTAATATAAATACACAAAATTTTAAATAAAAGTAAACTGGTAAATGAATAAAGGATTCATATATTTGATGTGTATTTTATCTCATGGTAGATGTATGTTATCCGAGATAAATGCTAATTGTTGTTCAGTCGCTCAGTCGAGTCTGACTCTTTGGGACCTCATGGACTTCCATGTACTTCCAGGCTTCCTGTACGTCACTATCTCCCAGAGCTTGCTCAAACTCCTGTCATTGAGTCGGTGATGCCATCCAATCATCTCATCCTCTGTCGTCACCTCCTCCTGCCTTCAATCTTTCCCAGTGTCAGGGTCTTTTCTAATGAGTCAGCTTTTCGCATCAGGTGGCCAGAGTATTGGAGCTTCAGCTTCAGCATCAGTCCTTCCAATGAATATTCAGGGTTGATTTCATAATGTCAGAAATTTGAAGATTAATGTGTTTTGTAAATTACTTAATCATTTCAAAGTACATTAAGTTTTTTTTCCTCCATTTTGCCCCAATTTTAGCATCTCCTTTTGTGAACCATTTCTGATTGTTACATTCCTATTTTCCCTATTTGGGGAAATTTTTAAGATTCTTTTGATTGTCCTTCCCATAGTTCATTAACTTTCAGCTAGACCCAACTTATGATATATTTTTAATTTTTTAAAAATAGGAAATTAGGAAGACACTTTCTTAGAAAATTATGTTGTTTGCAGTTGTTAGGTTCCCAGGCCAGTTCATAAAAACAAAACAAAACCATTTCTTGCAAATTGTTGCTGGAGCTTAACTCCAATAATACTTCAGAGTCTATACACCATTTCTTACAGTTATACCATGGGAAATAAATTCCGTTTAAAGTTGAAGTATCAGAAAAGCATTTTATTTCCCTACTGCAGTGGGACTTGGACTTCCCCTTCTACCTTCTGAGGCCTGACAATGGGGTGACCCTCTCTAACCCAGGACACTCAGGGGGGCTTCTACAAACTAGTGTAGGGGCTCTGGCCACAGGACTAATGGTGGGGTGCTGGGAAATATGCAAAATGAGGTAGGCCTTGGGCGGAAGTTTAGGGGAATAGGAACAGGTTCGGGGTCAAGGCTTTCTTTCAGTATTCTGATTTGAGCCCGGGTTTTGCCTTCTACTGTCAGTGTTCTGTTTCTGATCCTGTTCACAAATAGTGGTGCACCAGTCTCTCTTTTCCTTTCCACTTTCTGTTGCTTCTACCCAAGAGAGTATTCCTCCCTGACTGAAATATGAACAAGATCAGTCTGCCGGCTTTCGTCCTTTAGCCTTTGTCCAAGGACATGAGTCTCTTGAGGACTTAAGGGTTTTGACCATTGAAGGTGACTGGGAAATACATGAGTGACAAGGTGATTCCCTCTTTCTGTCCTCTATTTCCCCCTAGAACATGAAAAGGAATATCAGGTTTGCAAATACATGTTAATAATGAGTCTTTTACTTCTATTTATTTATTTATTTTTGGCTGCCTGCACAGCATGCAGGATCCTTGTTGTGCGACCAGAGATCAAACCTGTACCCCCTGCAGTGAAAACGAGGAGTCTTAACCCACTGGACCAGCAGGGAAGTCCCTACATGTTAATGATGAGTCTTGAACATAAAGGCTCAAGTCAGAGTTATCCCATCTCATGGGGTCTGAAAGAAAAGCTTTCTGGGATCTTTTTTTCACTGAAGAAGCTAATAACTGCCCCCTTACAGGAAAGTATGGAGGATGAATTAGGGTTACATGGGTCAAAGTACTCAGCACAGCATATAGAACATCTTTAATAAAAGATCACTTCTTTTCCCCTTATGGGCCTTTTGAAGTTTGGTCAGAGGAGGGAAGCAGCTATCTTTGCAAAACCAACAAACACTTAGCAGCTCTAATTTGAAAATTAACATACCAGTATGTATTCTGCAAATCCTGTTAACAGAGGTTGTCAAATAGTGGGTCCACTGAATTAATTACACTTGACATCTTTAACAAATAAGCACAGATGGCAATTTGTAGTCAATGGTAATCTCAGATCAAACTATCTTAGCATCAGATTTGACTTACTATGAATTAATCTTCTCAGTTTGGGGTTTTCTTCTGTGTAGAAATATTTGCTCACAAGCTCTCTGAACACAAAGAAACCCAAAAAACTAAAATGTAATTTTTGCAGTTGACAATAGAACAAAAGTAAGCTAAATTTTGCCATAAAGGGTATTGTTTTAGGGATAAAGTTCATAATACGGGGGAAATTATAATATAAATGATCTTGTCAAGTCATATTTTTCATGCCATTACTCTTTGTTTTATGTTGTAGCAGAAAAAAAAACGTAGCTAATAGTTTTCGAGGCAGTTCTCATGGGAGTTAGAAATTCTGGTTTGGACATTCTGAGTACATCAGGTTTTCTTCACTGGAAAATGGAAAATCATCTCAAGGGGGTATCATAAAAAAGAACTGGGAATGAGATAAAAGGGAATAAATAAAAATGGGACAAGGTATTCATGCCAGGTCATCTTGGGTTTGAATTCCAGCTCACCTCTCACTAGCTACATGATGGTGACCAATTTAAGCTCTGCAAACCTTAATTTCTTAATCTGTAAAGGAAGAGTAATATCTGAATTGTAAGTTATCATGCGGATTAAGTAAAGCAATCTAAATGCCTTTAGCTCAGTTTCTGACACATAGTAGATGCTTAACAATGTTAATCCCCAACACCCTCCCTTTCCAGATAAAGAAATATAGAAACATGTGCAGAGTATCTTAATTAATAGGAAAATATTTATGCAATGTTTACTATGTGCGAGGGTCTGTCTTAAACACTTTAAAAATATTAATTCTCATCACGACCTGTGAAAAGAGCTATTATTCTCTCTCTTCTACAGATGAAGAAATTGAGGCACAGAGAGTTAACAACTTGTCCAGTGTACCCAGCAGGGAAGTTGTGGGGTCACCTTCAATCCTTGGCCATCAGGTTTGCACTTAAATCCCACACACGCTATCTTCCCCCAGAATGAATGAAACCATTCAGTAGCATTCTTTGTGGTCAGAATTTCCTTATCAAGGGTAAAATACGATTTAGAAATATCAAAGGAATGGTCATACACAAAAATATTATTAAAAATAAAATAATACTAGATATGCCCTCCAGATATTTTACCTTAAGGGATCTACGGGGCAAAGGGAGAAAGTGAAGCACAGGGATGAGAAGAAAGAGCATCATGGAGATTGGGAGGCCATTACATTACCAAAGTCATCGCATCTAAAACAGTGCTTTCCCACCATCTAAGTGGGTAGAAACCTGTGGTTATGACAGAGCTCGTCCCTGACTCGTAGGAAACACCACCACCGCCCCTGGGCCCCGACCATCACTGCTACCCTTGCTTGAGCCATGACGATTTCTTTAAAACAAAACCTCTGTCCCAGGAGAGCTCTGTTTCTCTAGGTTCCTGGTTTGAGTTCATCTCCCTTAGCATTCTTTACCACTGAGCCACCTGGGAAGCCCCATCTATGTATGGATCTGTTTATCTATGTTCTTTGGTGATTCCAAGTTCCAGTAACCTTAACTTTGGCAGATTTCTATATCATATTTTACCCTTGATAAGGAAATTCTGACCACAAAGAATGCTACTGAATGGTCTCTCCCTCTAGTGTTATGCCCGATGTCCGAATCTGATTGATGTCCGAATCCCCGAGCGGGGAGAGAGAGAAGGCTTCCAAGACAATGCAACTCGCAAAAAGGGAAGTTTATTACTGTCTCGAGCCAGGGCTTTCTGCCACAAACATCACAGTGGTGCAGGGTCAGAAAAGCGCCGAGCTCAAGCTTGGTACACAAATTTATAAGATATGCAAAAGCGGTTAGTAGCTGGCTTAAGCGGATTGGTTACATGTTTGCAAAGTAATTCTATCGGTACAGACTTTCGCGGGCTTTTCAGCTCTCCCTTTGTTCTTACTGGGCGCATATTGATTGGCTGGCTCCAGGTTACCTGATGGGGGTAGGGAATCTTACCATTTCGGGGGAAGCTAAAACTTAGGTCCAGGCCACCCGTCATGGTATTAACCCTGGCAGCCTCACACTAGTCTCTCCCTTCGACACAGGCTGGATGCCCTTGAGCTGGCAGATTAATTTGGCCACAGAGAAATCACAGTAGAAGCATCTCAAGCTTGGGTCGCCCTTGACAATCCCCACTGATAGAGCTATTTAATGGGTACATCAGGGCTTCCCTGGTGGCTCAGTGGTAAAGAATCTGCCTGCCAATGCAGGGGACACAGGTGTGATCTCTGATCCGGGAAGATCTCACATGCCTCAGAGCAACAAAGACCATTATTACACACAACTATTAAGCCTGCGCCCTACAGCCCATGCTCCACAACAAGAGAAACCACCACAGTGAAAAGCCTGTGCACTGCAACTAGAGAGTAGCCCCAGCAGCAACAAAGACCCAGCACAGCCAAAAATAAATAAAATTACAACGGGTATCTCAGAAGACTGTTCACTGGAGGGCACAGACATGATACCACAGTCCTAGACTATCTCTGGTCTGGAGATTTGCCTGAATGCTAAAAAATTCTTAGTAAAATATTTCCACTGGAAAGAAAGCTAGTATTATCCCTGAGCAACCAGGAATCGTAGGAAGGGGCTTATGAAGAAACATCTTTTTTTTTTCCTAGTTAATTGTTGTGTGTGTGTGTGTGTGTGTGTGTTTGATTTGTTTTATTTTAGGTGGTGAACGGCTGCACAGACATTATAAGCATATCTTTGAAACAAGGCTGACCAAATTTCAGGCCTGCACATTTTTGTGGGCTTAGTGATGAAAGAGTACTGCTATTTTAAGAAGTGATTAAGAGCAGCTTTTTTTAGACTCAAAATTTAATCGAGATTTTTCTTTCTTTTGTCAATTGTTCTCTGACAAGCGAGTTCATTTCCAAGTACATTGGGCTGAATGAGATTCCAAGAGGCCCAGGAATATCCTTCCCGACTCCCTCTCAACAAGGGGGACAGTGTCCTCTTCCAGATTAAAAAGTCCCTTCAGAGGGAGCGCATCACAAGCCTTCTGGTAAGACTAAAAGCTGGGTAGGGTCCTGGGAGGAAGCTGGCGAGGGGCCATGGACCAAGAATTCAAGATTATGAAATCCTGATCCATTTCCCTCCTCTAAGACAGCTGAAAGACAGACAACCGCTTTGAAAACTCAAGATGTTGATCTACTGACATACAGTTACGCTTTCCTCAACTCTGCCCTGTCACCTTTTCCTTTTGGAAGCCTGTTGTCTAAAAAGTGCTAATAAAAACTGACACCCACAGCTTGCTTCCAGCTTGGCTTAGCCAGCGTTAAAGGACCACGATCTAATTGGAATAGTCCCTACGAATGACATAATCACAGGGGGTGGGGAAAGCATATAGGGCATGAAATGCAATATCACATTCAAAACAAATATAAGGCAATAGATTGTGACACATATAAATTCCTCTCTTGTTCTATAGGTCTAAAGAAATCGGCCTGTGGAAACTGATGGATTATAATGTAACTGAGCAGGACCCTGAGGGGCCTTCCCCCACATCCTCTGCTTTAGTTCCTCTCTGAAGTACCTGGAAAATAGTATTCAATGCAAAATTTCCTAAGTTGTTTTGCAGATGCAAAACCCCCATCTCCCTCTAAATTGAAGATCTTAGTTACTTGACCACCCTAAGCACATAGCCCCAGGCCTCCTATAGTCCAAGGACTGATAAAGGTAATAACCATGTGACACCACTTCGTTCAGTCACCATCAGAGAACAGTACCCAGGCTGATCCCAGACTCTGTGACCCTCCTCCCTCACCCAGCTGTCTTTAAAAGTGCTGTCCAAACTCTTCCTGGGAGCTCCAGGCTTTTTAGGTCATGAGCCACCCTGTTTCCTTGCATGGCCAAGCAATAAACCTTTTGCTGCCCCCACCTCTTGACATTTCAGTTTGTTTGGCTTCCCTGTGCATTGGGCATTCGGACTTGCATTAACAACAGAATACTCAAAAGTAGTATTTTCCCGTTAAGGAAAAAAATGTATGTATGTGATTTACTTGGAGAAAGGACTGGCAAACCACTTCAGTATTCTTGCCTTGAGAACGCCATGAACAGCATGAAAAGGCAAAAAGATATGACACTGAGAGCCGGAGAAGACTCTTGAGAGTCCCTTGGACAGCAAGGAGATAAAACCAGTCAATCCTAAAGGAAATCAACTCTGAATACTTATTGGAAGGACTGGTGCTGAAGCTGAAGCTTCAGTACTTTGGCCACCTGATGTGAAGAGCCAACTCACTGGAAAAGAGCCCAATGCTGGGAAAGATTAACGGCAAGAGAAGAAGGGAGCAACAGAGGATGAGATGGTTGGATGGCATCATTGACTCAATGGACATGAGTATGAGCAAACTCTGGGAGATGGTGAAGGACAGGGAAACCTGATGTGCTGCAATTCATGGGGTCACAAAGAGTCAGACACGACTGAGTGACTGAACAACAAAAATGTGATTTACTTTGGGAAAAAATTCTGCTACATCAAAATTCTTATAAATATAAATAAGAGGGTAAGTAACTTCCTTGTGGTTTAGTGGTAAAGAGTCCACCTGCCAATGCAGGAGACACAGATTCAATCCCTGGGTCAGGAGGATCCCCTGGAGAAGGAAATGGCAACCCACTGCAGTAGTCTTACCTGAGAAATCCCATGGATGTGGAGAAGCCTGGAGGGCTACAGTCCATGGGGACACAGAGTTGGACACGACTTAGTGACTAAACAACAACAACAATTCAGTTTTCACAAGTCTCTATTCCCCTCTTTTGCATTTGGTTGAGGGAGGGGAGTGAACACAGGATCTTTTCTCCAACTACAGAGAGTGTCACCAAGGGGGAGGCATGGGTCTGGCCAAACTATATACCAGGCTGTTAGATGGGTGCATATCAGTACAGACGTCTTCCACACTGCCCCCGAATTTCTTTCATAGGCTTGAACCTCATTAATCCTGACTGCAGAGAATGGCATTCTCAAAATTTCTCTAGTAGAAGAATCCACATCTGAAAGCTGAAGCTTGTCTTTCTTTCCATTTTCACTGTCTGCATTTCCCAAATAGTGGTTTTTGTGAGACGTTAAAAGGCATTACCCAATAAAATCTTCAAGGGTCAAGTACATTTGAGAAAGAATGGCCTTGAGGAAAACCCAGATCTCCTGCTGCAGAGGGCTATAGATTCCACTACACGCTAATATTCATCGCCTCTCTCCAAGTAAGAAACAAAGTATGCACTGTCTTCCAAATTTATTGAACAATTTAACTTTCTTTGTTTTTTTTTTTCAGGGACCCACTTGTGTCCCAGAGAATTTACTTGGGGAAATTTTATAATCATTTTGGGGAAATCTTATTTAAAAAAATCTTATAGTTGTTTCCCAAGTTTCTCATTCTGTATCCATATTTTTAAACGTGTTGTTCCTACATGTCATATGTGTATTCATTGGACAGCATGTTAGTAAATATTAAAGAAATCAAATTAACATACTGTGTATTCTGACTCAACTCACTCAGCATTTAGAAAATGTCTAACATCGTATGCTCAACTCTTATAGAGTTTTGGGGAAATTTCAATACAAGATTTCAAATAGATGAAAGGTAGTATTAGCATAGTTTTCTAAGGCCTCAAATCAAAGACTCCCATTCAGACAGCAAATTAGTTAATTCTTACTAACGTTCCATCACCGTGATAGAAGGAAATACCCATGTGCTTGCCCGTCCAGAGCCACAGCGCATTGATTTGATGAAGCACTTTCTGATCTGCAGCCTCTGATAATACCTATCAGCCGCCAGCAGCCAACTTTGATACCCCGCTGAAGGGCGAGTTAAGCAGCTTTAACTTGAAAAGGATCAGAAACAATTACAAAATCGAATGAGGTGCTCCTGACATGGCAGGAAGAGGTTGAAAAAGCAAAATATCAGGATTGTGCATTCATCAATCCACAAAGCCAGCAAGACTCTCCCTGAATACATGCAAAAAAAAGAAAAAAAAAACCCACCAGAAAACCCACCAGAAAAACAGAACCATAGCAAATAAGAAAACAGCTAGTGTGCAGAAATCACTTAGATAATTTTTGTGCTATAGTTGTGCAATCCTTTTTTTTTAAGATTTTTTTTTCAATTGGACCATTTTTAAAGTCTTCATTGAATTTTTTACAATATTGCCTCTATTTTATATTTTGGCTTTTGGTCCCAAGACATGTGGAATCTTAGATCCCTAACCAGGGATCAAACCTGCACCCTCCTCATTGGAAGGCAAAAATCTTAATCACTGGATCACCAGGGAAGTCTCAGTCCTTCAAATGAGCTATAGCACCGTGGCAGCCTGGATAGGAGGGAGGTCTGGGGGAGAATGACATGATACGACATGCGTGCTCTGTCATGTCTGACTCTTTGCGACCCTATGGACTGTAGCCTGCTAGGATCCTCTGTCCATGGGATTTTCCAGGCAAGAACACTGGAGTGGGTTGTCATTTCCTCCTCCAGGGAATCTTCTGGACCCAGGGGTAGTATCAGCATCTCCTGCATTGCAGGCAGATTCTTTACATCTGAGCCATCCGGGAAGCCCCTGGGGGAGATGAAAACATGTATATGTATGGCTGAGTCCCTTTGCTGCTCACCTGAAACTACCTCAACATTGTTAATTGGCTATACCCCAATGCCAAATAAAAAGTTTAAAAAAATTAGCCATAGCACCAACATTAAGTAGGCTTGTTACAAAACTTACATAGTGCTTAACACTTACTAGGCACTCAAAAAAGTATTATTATTATTGGAACATAGAAAGGTGAGTGAGAGAAATACTGTCAAAATTCTAGTCATCTGCTAAAACTGTCAACCATCTCAAGACTCCCTCAGGATATTATTAAACAGCCAACACTAGGAAGCAGTCAATAAAAATACAGATATCATTCAAAGTAGAGGAACAAAGGAGGTAAATTACAGATTTTACTAGAATCATTGAGATTATTTTTTCCCCGAGGGACTCACAGTTTTGGCTGTCACTTGCAATATCTTCATGAGGGCTGACAATTGTTAAGTTTCCCAAGAAGCTGGTGATATGATTCAGAAACATCCACCAAATTGTGAAACAAAGCAAATTTGTGAATTTTCATCCATGAATTTCACATTTTTCTAATGCAAACTGCCTGTGAAGGAATCAGAATGAAAACCTCAACCCAAAGTAAAAGGTAAGGAATCTTGGTTTCAGAAACCCCAAGAGTGATGACATAGAAATACATTCAAAGGCGCTCTGCCTGATTCCCTTGCCTTCTGTTTTCTCTATACCCCTACTCTTACTTGACCATCTGCACAAATAAGCCATTAGACCTGCCCCCACACAGAGAATGTTTGACTGCTATGGAAAAAACCCTCCTTAGTCTCCCTGGCCATGAAGTTTCTTATGCCTCCTTCACCCTTAAGACAGATGGAATATTGAGCTGGAAGAGAAAAAGATTATTTGCTTCACACTAAATTCCCATTTTCATGCCCAGGGTTTCTCTTTCTATACAAAAGCTCAAGGTTTTGCTAGAACTGGGTGGGGATCATTTTCCTTCAGTGGCACATTTATACTAATCCATGGCCATCCATGTATTTCAGCATCTATTTGCTGGACAGCACATTTTTCTGACTGCAAAATATTCTGTCCCCTGCAGACACCGGTTGTCTCCAAACAGGAAGACTTGACCTTCATTTCAGCAGAGACTGGAAAGGAATGTCATCTCCTTGTGATATGTTAAACAATGTGACCTCTTGTTCTGCATCAGCCTCTGGCTCCGGCCCACCCTGCATCCCTCTAAACTGGTCACTCTTGAAGTTCTTGCCTTAGATCTTTTATTTTGCTTGCTAAGTACTAGAGGTGGATAATGATGCTGGAATGTTGTCAAAGTCCTTATGGAAAGAATAGACCGATTTTTGACAGTCCTAAGGGGGCTCGGGCCTAGGCCATAGGTCCCAAGTGATGAAGAATATCTTCTGCAAACCTAGCACACCAAAACAGGAAGACCGTGCCTCCCTGGAGAGCAGCCACTCTGCTTTAGTCACAAACAAACCTGATAATAGAAGAATCTAACTGAAGTTGACACATTCTCATTAGAGCAGCTGAAACAAAAGCACATATGGATCTTTCTGAATCACTGAACACACACTGTTTGATAAATTATATTCTCATTTTCAGAGGCTCCGTCTCAGAACATCTAGCAGGTAAGAGCCGGCCTTAGCTCTGGGTTGGTACTTTTCAGCACCCTGAATGGATTCAGTGTAGGAGGGGGAAGGAAAAAGGAAAAGGTAATTGTCAGCTGCTGGCAAGTTTGTCTTCAACAAGGCTTGGCTAAGTGAACCCCAGCATCAAGCTTCAAGACACCAGTGCCTTTCCAGAACTGCTGCTCTCCATGAAAGAACAGGAATTAAAACCAGTGTTAAAAGGGCTGGAAAGGGTGACATTAATCTTTTTCTTGGAACTATGCTCTTTGACTCTGTTCTCTGAGCTGTTGGTGATTAAATCATTCTCCTTTGGGCTTTGACTTGGGCAAGAAAAGTGTCCTGAGCGGAAGCAGGTGAGACAGAGCAGGCTGGGCTTTAGCAAGGCCACCCACAGGAGCTCACGTTAACCTCTACACATCCAGGTTCAAATCTCAGAAAGAGCCTCTCTCCATGAGGATCTTATCACCAGTGATAGAAACTCACTCTGGACGACTGCAGCAGAAAAAGAACTGGAAGCACACTGAATAGTTTCCAAAACTGGTCGGCAAGACAAGGGAACAAGGACCAGAGATATGGGTGGGTTCCTTTACTGCTGCTGCCCTCTATCCCCAGGTCTGGACACTGGCTCTTCTGCCCTTGGGAACTGGAGCTGTCCTCCTTCCATGTCACTAGCTCCTCATTCAAAGTTTCAATGAGAGCCTGTGATTGGTTAAGCTGAGGCTTGTTCTCACACTTTGCTGGTGAGGTGGGGTGGGGACAGATCAGTTCAGTTCAGTTCAATCACTCAGTCATGTCCGACTCTTTGCGACCCCATGGACTGCTGCACGCCAGGCTTCCCTGTCCATCACCAACTCTCGGAGCTTACTCAAACTCATGTCCATCAAGTTGGTGATGCCATCCAATCATCTCATCCACTGTTGTCCCCTTCTCCTCCTGCCTTTGATCTTTCCCAGCATCAGGGTCTTTTCTAATGAGTTAGCTCTTCGCATCAGGTGACCAAAGTATTGGAGTTTTAGCTCCAGCATCAGTCCTTCCAATGAATATTCAGGGTTGATTTCCTTTAGGATTGACTGGTTTGATCTCCTTGCTGTCCAAGGAACTCTCAAGAGTCTTCTCCAACACCACAGTTCAAAAGCAACTAGGTAGGGACAAATACCTAGCCTTTTTCAGCTTTGTTGGTGGGAAGTAAATGAGTTTTGATGCTTAAAACTCATTTACTCAATGATGCTCAACAGAATCTCCCCACCCCTGACCCACCAGCCAGCCAGTGCATGCTCAGTTGATTCCAGCTCTCTGCGACCCCACGGACTGTAGTCCCGCCAGACTCCTCTGTCCATGGAATTCTCTGGGCAAGAATACTGGAATGGGTTGCCACTGCCTACTCCAGGGGATCTTCCTGACCCAGGGATTGAACCCGTGTGTCTTATGTCTCCTGCATTAGCAGGTGGATTCTTCACCAACTGCGCCACCTGAGAGAGGGGGTTATCTGGACAAATGTTCATTCATTTGAGAACCTCTAAACAATTCTGATAAAATGCAACATAACCAATTTCCATAGGAAATGGACCACCACCCTCCCTGTACCAACTTCAGTCCCTTCAAATTCTGTCTTGCCCTTATTAAGCAAACACAATTTGAAAAAAGCCATTGGTAATTCTGATATAAGATCTAACCCTAGTCCTCCAAATCCCTGGGGAAAAACTGCCCTAAAACATGATTCAGATTCCTCTGGCCTACTGAAGTTTTACATTGCCTTTTTTCTAAACTGAAGGTTATTTTAAAATAAAAATGTCTGAACTGCTTAAAAAGAAGAAAGAGAAAAAGGTAAAAGCTATTTGTGATTTTTGAAGAGCAATAATGAAAGCAACCTCAAATCCCCAATTTTTCTTCCACCTGAAAAAAAATTCCTAAGAAAAAAGAAATTTAATTTCTCAGAACAGCTTTTAATTTTGTTTTTCTTCTCATTGGCATACTTTTGACAGCCCTACAGGAAAAGATGACAAAGGTAAAAAAAAAGTTTTTTAGAATCATGACACAGAAATTTTTACTGGTTTTTAAATAGTAGAATGAATACTATTCAGGGTATAGAATCTGCAGAGAGACATAGTCTTAGAGGGGGAAAAAAAAAACACAGAAAATATCTCTTTGGTCTTTTTTTAAATATATGCCATTGCCAAATTCCCCTGAGAAATGGATTCCCTGCTGGTCTTGCTTCCAGACAGGCAATAAACTACATGACCCCTGAAATTCCTTTTAGTGAGCTTTAGACACGAATTGTTAACTAACCCAACACATGGCCAAGCTCCCCCGTGGAAGCAAATAGAAAACTGGGCAAACTGCTGAGGATTCATCCTCAACACTTCACCTTCAGTGGCTGCAAAAAGAAAGCTCATTTGAATTCATTGCTTTCGCTTACTCATGGAGATCTTTTCAAAACGAATTACTTTATAACTCCAGAATAAACATTGAATTTTTGCTTTGTCAGTAGTGATTTGGTTTTTTGGAGAGAAAACACCTTCATGGATCACAGGTATAATTAAACCTTGGTTTTATAATGGAAGGAGTTATGTAGGTAGGATGATCTTTGCAGTAGTCAAGCAAGGAAGTTTCATAGGAATTGCATATTTTATTAATATAAAATGGTTTTATAATTATAAAACCGCATATTTTATGGTTATATTGGTTACTGGTTACTGGTTATATCAATGAAGACTAAGCAATCCAGTAAGTCTATATGTATTTCTCTAATGCAGGTGAAACAGTGGGTTCTTTCCAACATTATCCCTTTTGGGGAGTTATTTTGTAAGCGTGATTCTCAATCTACTTTATTATAGCACCCAGAGGATGACTGAACTGAGGATGACTACATCTATGGCGCAAGTCCACCTGGTCCAGACGCTGCCCCTTAAAATAACAGAGGAGAGTCTTCAAATTTGAAAATGTATTAAAAAACAAGTAAGCTTTGGTTGAGAATAATTCAACTTAATGATTTGGATCACTAATATAGGGTTAGTAAAGTAATGCTCAAAATTCTCTAAGTCAGGCTTCAACAGTATGTAAATCGTGAACTTCCAGATGTTCAAGCTGAATTTAGAAAAGCCAGAGGAACCAGAGATCAACTTACCAACATTGGCTGGATCATCAAGAAAGCAAGAGAGTTCTAGAAAAACATCTATTTCTGCTTTATTGACTATGCCAAAGCCTTTGACTGTGTGGATCACAACAACCTGTGGAAAATTCTGAAAGAGATGGGAATACCAGACCACTTGACCTGCCTCCTGAGAAATCTGTATGCAAGTCAGGAACTGGACAGTTAGAACTGGACATGGAACAACAGACTGGTTCCAAATCGGGAAAGGAGTACATCAAGGCTGTATACTGTCACTCTGCTTATTTAACTTATATGCACAGTACATCATGAGAAATGCTGGGCTGGATGAAGCACAAGCTGGAATCAAGATTGCCGGGAGAAATATCAATAACCTCAGATATGCAGATGACACCACTCTTATGGCAGAAAGCGAAGAACTACTAAAGAGCCTCTTGATGAAAGTGAAAGAAGAGAGTGAAAAAGTTGGCTTAAAACTCAACATTCGGAAAACTAAGATCATGGCATCTGGTCCCATCACTTCATGGCAAATAGATGGGGAAACAGTGGAAACAGTGACAGACTTTATTTTTTTTAGGCTCCAAAATCACTGCAGATAGTGACTGCAGCCATGAAATAAAAAGACACTTGTTCTTTGAAAGAAAAGTTATGACCAACTTAGACAGCATATTAAAAAGCAGAGACATTATCTGGCCAACAAAGGTCCATCTAGTCAAAGCTATGGTTTTTCCAGGAGTCATGTATGGATGTGAGAGTTGGATTATTAAGAAAGTTGGGTGCTGAAGAACTGATGCTTTTGAACTGTGGTGTTGAAGAAGACTCTTGAGCGTCCCTTGGACAGCAAGGAGATCCAACCAGTCCATCCTAAAGGAAGTCAGCCCTGAATATTCATTGGAAGGACTGATGCTTAAGCTGAAACTCCAACACTTTGGCCATCTGATGCGAAGAGCTGACTCACTGGAAAAGACCCTGATGCTGGGAAAGATTGAAGGTGGGAGGAGAAGGGGATGACAGAGGATGAGATGGTTGAATGGCATCACTGACTCAATGGACATGAGTTTGAGTAAACTCCAGGAGTTGGTGATAGACAGGAAGGCTTGGCGTGCTGCAGTCCATGGGGTCACAAAGAGTTGGACACGACTGAGTGACTGAACTGAACAGAACTAAGGATGACTTCATCTATGGGTCCAGTCCACCTGGTCCAGACACTGTCTCTTAAAATAACAGAAGAGAGTCTTCAAATTTGAAACTGTATTAAAAACAAACAAGCTTTGGTTGAGAATAATTCAACTTAATGATTTTAATCACTAATAGAGGCAGCAAGTTACAAATAATGCAAGTCCAAGGCCAGCCTGGGTATGGGATTATCTACCCATCAATTCTCTCTTGGTGAAGACTTTGGCCAAGAGCAGTACAGCCAGAGTCAACATTTCACTGCCCCTATTTTATTTTCTATTCCTGCCTCTCCATCCTCAATTCTCATTCTTTAATCATGTGCTTCTCACTGGGGAGCACTGACTTGGTCGTTTTCTGGCTTTGTCATTAATGTGTCATTGCAGAGTTCTAGCTCATTATCTTCAATTGCCCAAAGTTTAGCCCTGAGAATACAGTCTTTTGTCTTAAGAGTTCTTGCTGTTGCTAATGAATACTGCACAAATCTCCACAATGTAGAAACTGCAAAAGGTGTGGGTTTTCTCAGACCTTTCCAGCAAAAAAGCAATGCAATGTCACATTTAAGAGACCTCAGTTTCGGAAGAATTTTGACAGTTACTCTCGGTGTGATTTTGCACAAGTTATATAATCTCTCGGAGCCTCAGGAATGTGAAGTCTGTTCCCATGATTGGCATCTGGTAAAGCACTCACAGAATGATAGTTGTTCCTGTTATCTTCAGAATTTCCCCACATGCAGAGGTGGGAACAGGTTCATGGAAATGTAAGAATTTAGTTGAAAAATTGAAAAATAAATATTGTCCAGTTGAATTCTTGCCTAAAGAATCTTTCTTACTACCCCAGTCCATTTTCTGAATCCACTCTAAATATCTTCTATATCCACTCTTCCCATGCAAAGGAATTATTTGCTCCCAAGACTGGGATTCTGTAGGATATATAAGAATATATGTTATTTACTATTTCTGTATCACATGAATAGTGGGAATTTTAAAATTCAAATTTTTATTCAATGGCATTCACTACTTGAAAGGTTCTAGATAGTTCTGTGTTGCAAAGGTCACTGTCAAACCGCAGTAGTTACTCCAAGTAGCCTACCTGAAACCACTGGAACTTACTGAAGGACCAGCAGCCCCATCATATAGATGATGCCATAGTTGCCACTGTACAAGTTAAAATACATCCTGGACCTTACTTTCTAAAAGATCTATTTCTAAAACACTGATGGCCAAGATATGGAAGTAGCCTAAATGTCCATGGACAGATGAATGGATAAAGACAATGTGGTACATATATATGAAAAGAATGAAATAATGTCATTTGCAGCAATGTGGATAGACCTAAAGATTATCATACTAAATAAAGTAAGTCAGACAAAGACAAATATATAATATCTCTTATATGTGGAACCTAAAATATGATATAAATGAACTTACATACAAAACAGAAACAGATCCACAGGCTTAGAAAACAAACTTATGGTTACCAAAGGGGAAAGCTGGGGGCAGGGATAAATGAGGAGGTTGGGGTTAACATATACATCACATTATATGTAAAATAGATAATCAACAAGGACCTACTATATGGCACAGGGGACTCTACTCAATACTCTGTAATAACCTCTATGGGGAAAAAAAAATCTGAAAAAGAAGTCACTTTGCTGTATACTTGAAACATGACATTGTAAATCAACTATATTCTAATATAAAATAAAAATTAAAAAAAAATAACACTAACTGCAGAAACACTAGGAGGGACGGAGAGGCCTCACTCTCTCCTGGTTGGGTTTTGTCTGTATCAGTAGCCAGCAGCCCTGTTTGTAAACAGGAAATGAAGCTGTACGGTTTCTCCAGAGCTGACTACTGAACAGTCCTGATTGAACTTTCCTCTTTTAAAAAAAACACCACAGACGAATCTGTTTGGTTAAAAAAAAGAAAAAAGATGGCGGCAGAGTTGGGGAGAGCAGAGTGGATGGGAGGGTAAAGATAAGTGCCTGCCAATAATAAAGACGGTTGTATACGCACTTTGGGGGAAAGGGAGGGTAAAGAATGCTGGCTGTTAAAGCGCCTTTTTTGAAGCATAAAATTGGTGTCAAAACAAGGGATAAGGAGTGGCATAGGAACCAGGGACTCGATTGAAGAGAGGCTGGGTCACGAAGTCTCAAGTACCTGACTTATTGACACTAAATCCATCGTCAGTGAACAAGGTGTTCATTTGGAGGAAGGTCGATGGCAAATTTTATAATGGAGATATTAACCAGATACCACTTGCCCACCCCGCCCCGCCTCAGAGAGACTAAAACAACTGGGATGACCAGCACCTTGTGACATGATGCTTTTCGGAGTACCGTGCACCCCTTGCCCCTGAGAAGGAATTGCGTCTAAAAGTTCAGCCTGTCTCACTGTGTAACGTATCTGCCTCTTTTCCCCTGCCATTCTGCCTAATTCATAGCACATTCTTCTATTGGACACTGTGCCTTCTAATATTATTTTTCTATAACCTGTTCATTTTCTCTTTATTATGATAGGGTAACACATTTCCCAATTACTCACAAGTTGTTGTTCTGTCCCTATTCTTGTCCAATTCTTTGAGACCCAGTGAACCACAGCATGCCAGGCTCCTCTGTCCTCCACTATTTCCCAGAGTTTGCTCAAATTCATGTCCACTGAGTCGGTAATGCTATCTGACCATCTCATTCTCTGCTGCCCTCTTCTCCTTTTGCCTTCAATCTTTTCCAGTATCTAGTTCTTTTCCAAAGAGTTGTCTCCTTGCACAGAAACAGTTTCTTTGCAGCAAACATTACACTTATTTTTATAAATATTTCTTTTAACTAACCATTTTGGTGTGTTCAAAATGTACTTCATTTTTTATTAAAAATTCTATTTACACTTAAAAAAAAATTCACCCTGAATCTGATCAATTTTCTGAACATAGATTTCAGTTGCCTTTTTGTACAGTTCATGACGTACTCATGGCAAGTGTACTAGGGTGGTTTGCCATTCCCTCCTCCAGTGGATCATGTTTTGTCAGAACTCTCCACTATGACCCCATCCATCTTGGGTGGCCCCATAGGGCATGGCTCATAGCTTCATTAAGTTACGCCAGCCCCTTCGCCGAGACAGAGATCCATGAAGGGAGGCCTGGTGTACTGCAGTCCATGGGGCTGCGAAGAGTCAGACACAGCTTGGTGACTGAACAACCACAACAAAATTTCAGTTACAGAAAATATGGACGAGAGAAGAACGACATGATACAGCATTATTGAGTTCACAATGTGGGACATTTCTACAGGATAAATGACTGTTTCTCTAACAAACTAAAGGTGTAAATAAAGGGGGGTATGTGGTTATAAGATTTAAAAAGACCTAATGTTCACTAAATGCAGCATATGACCCTTGTATGAAATCTAAAAATAAATAAATCAACCATAGAAAGACGTTTGAGACAATCAAGGAAATCTGAATATTGTCTTGGATTTAAGTGAAATTAAAGAAATTATTGTTGGTTTTAGTATCTATGACAATGGCATAGTAGTTATGTTGCTTTTTAAAAAATGGTGCATAGGGGAAAGACTTAAAAATGCATATGAAAGTTTTTGGTATGAAATCACACGATGTCTTGGATTTGTTTTAAAATCCTGCAACAAAAAACAATGGGTGGAAGGAAGGAAGCATAATTAGCAAAATGCTGAAAATTGCTAAAGTTGGGTACGTGTGGGTTTATTATCCTATACTTTCTACTTTTGAGTATCTGAAAATTTCCATAACAAAAACTGTAAAAAGTGTTTACTTTCCCAATTATCTGCATGTTATAAATATACTTAAAGCTTAAAAATTCTATTTATTTATAAGTACTAGGAACCATATTTAAGCTACATCTTAGTTTGGGCTGCTATAACAAAAACACTATAAACTAGGTGAATTATAAACAAATAGGTATTTTTCACGGTTCTGGAGGGTGGGAAATCCAAGACTACAGTACTGGCAGATTTGGTGTGTGTTAAGAGCCTACTTCCTGGTTTATAGATGTGCCTTTTTGCTGTGACCCCTGGGAAGGGATATCTCTCTGGGATCTCTTTCATTGTTTTTCTTATCTTTTAATTTATAAAAAATTTCTCTGGGATCTCTTTTATGAGGGCACTAATCTCACCCTCATGACCTAAGCACCTCCTAAAAGTCCTGCCTCTTAACACCATCATCTTGGGAGTTAGATTTTAATATATGAATTTAGGGGGTGGAAGGCACAAATATTCAGTCCATAGCAAGCTAAATTTCCCCTAATTGTGGGATCCAATAGTCTAACTTTGGAGGCAGGAAAGCTGTCAAGAGCTGTAGTTTCTTGGGCATAATTGATATACAAACAGATTTTCAACATCCCATGAAAAGAATACATATAATCAGTCTCCTTTGAAATGTCAAAGTGAACCTTTAGAATCCCCTCATGATAAATGTACTCTTTGTATCCTGGAGATTTTGCTAGAAGATGGAATGGCCCTGGCAAAAATTGACTGGTTTTGTTACTAACATGCTATGATAAATTGGAAGCACTGATTTAATCAGAGGCCAAATTGGAAAAAAAAAAAATACATCTCTTTGAAAAGGGGATATTTCCAACACTATCTGCTCCAGTATTATCCCTGATAACAGTGAAAGAGCAGGCTCAGCTGTAATACTCGATTTAATATGTTAAATATTTAAAAGAAAAGTCTAAGGAGAAAAAGTAATCCCTGTCAAAGAAAAAATAAGAATTCCCTTGTCAGTTGGGCAGGACATATGAATAGATAAAGAGTCCAGTTTCTAAATGACACCTTTACAGTGAGAACACAGAATCTGTCACGTCCAGGATATTAGAGGACAAGGAGCATTCCATTTAAGGGGCCAACAGAAGAGGGATGTCCCACCTTGACATATATAAATGGAGGCTACCTGGGACTTGGTTAAATAGTGTTGATGCTTCCAGAGTCAATGGATGAAGGAATAAGATATAAGTCTTAATATACTCAGTGGCTGCTTTAAACATGCATAGAGGTCTTGGTGTTAGGAATGACCTATGTAAACACATTCAAGGTTATTTGCTGTATTCCTGGGTCTCCTATTGCCTAATTCTCAGTCCAATGTAAGAAGCTCTCCCAAAGGGTTCCGCTTCAGGGACAGTTCTCCCTCTTATTTCAAGATCATTGTAAACCAATCTTCTATTAACTGGAGGCCCAAAGTTGGCAGTCCTTAAATTTCATGACAGAGAAAAGAGGATTTCCCTAGTGGTCCAGTGGCTAGGTCTCTGTACGCCCAGTGCACAGGGCCTGAGTTCTTCGAAATCTGGTCAGGGAAATAGATACCACATGCCACAATTAAGAGTTCACATGCTGCAACTAAAGATCTGGTGTGCTGCAACCAGGATTCGGTGCAGTCATATAAATAAATATATTTTTTAAAAAAGACAGAAAATTGAGGTGTTACCATTCACAGTCCAAGCCACACCAAGAAACCCAAGTTACCCCACAGTGATTTTGTATCTCTTAGAATTTCAACCTAACATTTTATACCTAGTAGGAATACAATATTTTTAGAATAATACATTTTCACACTTTCATAAGAAGTTTTGTTAGGTCTTGAAAACATATCCCAGCCTATTCCTACTGGTCATGGCATATACCAGTCACTCTCGTCTTTGCTTTCAGTCAATCAAACACCCCCATACAAAGCACTGGGCCCCAGTCATCATCTCTTTCATTGTCAAGCATTTCCTATTACAGAGGTGCCCATTATGTCCAGCACTATCTTATTTTCAGGGAGGTTCAGATTTTGGAGAAGGATGAAGTATGTGCTCTGTCACAGGAGTAACTGGCAGCGTCTGTCTTCCTGCAACTGAAAAGCTTTACATCCTGTCAAATTGTAGCAGTATAGGCTTTGCATTTAAATAGTTACCTGACAATGATACATTTCAAAGCACTTCTTCCTTAAACTGAAGTGGACATTCACTGGTGACATCTGTCACTTGGAATTTTTCCCTTAATAAAATTGATTGTGAACAAGTAACAGACAGAGATTGCTTCAGGACATCTGGCATGTGAAAATGGCCCCTTTGCAAAAAAACTGGATGTCAAGGTGTTTTCATTAAAATGGTACCTTACCTGAGCAATGCAAGTGTTAATAGAATAAAAGAATTTTTCCGCCATCTAAACAAAGTCAGCTATCTACAGTTCATGAGGCGTACATATTTCATGGGAGAATGAACAAATTATGCCTCTGAAGAGTAGCTGGATATTTATTCTGACACAGCTTCCACAGGACAACTAGCAACCTCATTTGAAGTAAATTCCTTCGTCTAGTCCAATAAGAATAATTGTATCGGAACCGTGCTCCCTGCTCTAAAAAGGGCAAATCCATTTACTGCTGCAGAAAAGTCTCTGGGATGGATCTAACCTATTTGCTTTTGTGGGTTTTGATGCTGCTGAGTAAGCCAATGATATTTCAAGTTGGTGCTGGTTTGGACACAGTTGAGAGAGCTCTGCAGAGTGCTTTTTCTTCAATAGCTCAATCATGACTGCAAAAACATGATCAGTATCAGAGATGTGGAGTAGTAACTTGTCTTGAGAGCAGTGAACTAATGAACATCCATCATGAGATTGTTCGAACATCTTTCACAATTGAATATCTGACTTTAAAAGGAATGCTGTAAAGTCTTCAGCATTTTCATAGCATTTATCTAGAGCAATCAGTAGCCTTTATCTGAAGTTTAAATGCAAAAAGAAAAGAAAAATCACACGAATGTTTCATTCAAGGCTGCTTCTGGAACAAAATTAATAATGGCTGCAATTTGCAGAATGATTCTCTCATGTTGTGGAGGCTACATCTTACCAATTTAATTCCCTTGCAGTGATGGCTTAAAACATTGCAGAAGAAACAGTCAAAGAACTATGAACATGTCACTACACAATCCTCTCTGACCAAAAGCCTTCAGAGAACGCCTACCAAGATTATTCTTAGCTCAATGATGTTATGTGATTGCTTTCCCTTGTAAATCTAACACTGATTTTCCCAATTCATCCATTTTCATTTTTGGTGAATTCTAATTGGTTCCCACTGAGGCTCGGTAGCCACCAAACTGATCATATACCAGTTTAATGGACTCCAGGGATATTTAACAAATTGTTCACTATTTCACTGTGTACTGAAGGGTAGCTATAACTATTCTTTTTTCCTGTCATAACCACTGTGGCCATTATGATAGCCCTGCACATGATTTATTTTGTGGTATAATTTTCTATGCAGGGAAAATAATAATGCTGCACCACCTCCATCTCCTCTACTACTGAAAATACGATTAAGATCAAAGACAGACCCTGCTTATACATGAAAAATAGTAACTGCTAGCCTGTCAATTTGTAGAGCAAATTGTGACTCAATTCCATATAATACTGGACATTGACAAAGATGTATTGCAGTGAAGTCACTGTAAGATCATTCATTCTATCCTTCCAAACGAGCATTTCATCAGCTTGAAAAAATGTAATAGACCTATTCATCAGATGTTTAATGAATGAGTTTTAAATAACAAGGGATCATAGAAAACATCTTTGAAATATTTGAATCCAAGCTTTCCTTTCTTTAAAAACAAATCCGTTAGAGGTAAAAAATTGCCCTTCATCATACTGTTTATAGACAACAGAGATTCAACTTCCTGAAGATAATTTATAAAGCAGTGAAATGAAAATATGCAAATTTTCAGGAAGCCTAAGAAGCTTTTCTTGTTTAGAAAAGTTTAGTCTGTTTGATCCTTTCAATTCAGCGAGTTAACACTGAGCACCACAGACATCTTACATTAGAGGGTTAGCTGTGACTTTTAGCTTGAATTCGGGCAAAAGTCCAAACTGAAGGGACAGATGGGAGAGCAGCATGCAAAGATGAAAAGAGCCCTCTCTTAAATGATAATATGCTATAATCAGAGGCAGGAAGATAATTCTTCTGCTGACCTATGGGCGCAAAGAGCGTTGTGACCACTACATTTTACATGAGCCCAAAGGCCAAATAGCAGAAGTTGCAGAAAGCTGTTATAAATTTTATAACCTGATCTGTTCTCCTCAAATGGGAGTTTAGTATTATCAAGCTACATTGTCATGCAATGAGTACAAAAGGGCACGTCCCCAAACCTCCAGTAACCATCTATTGATTTCTTCACTTTTCCTTCCTTTGCCAGCTCTTTTCCTTCATCTCCTTCCCAAGTGTGCACCACAGTCCCACTGTTACTGTGTTCACTCTGCTGGAGACCTGGCTGGACTGGTCATCTGATATGTTGCTGGAACTCATCAATTTGGGAGGTATGTTTATTGTGAAATGGTAGAAAGCATGGCAACATACTCCAGTATGCTGGCCTGGAGAATTCTGTGGACAGAGGACCCTGGCAGGCTACAGTCCATGGGGTCGCAAAGAGTCGGACACACCTGAGCAACTAACACACATGGATAGAGTCCAGTTTCTTTAACACGTCTAATAATCTCCATGACCTGGTCCCCACTGACATCATTTTGCTTTGATTCTCATTTTTCTTTCTTCTCTTCCTTTTTCTTCATCCTTGCTACCCTGGGTTTGAACATACTATATGAAGCATGAACATTAACCGTTGCGTTAGAAGATTTTCCAGAGAAACCCACGTTAAGAGAATCAGAATAGAAAAATGGTTCTGGAAAGCAGACACACAGGACAGGATTTGAGGTTCAAATTGCCCATTCATCTAAACTACCTCCTTCTAACTGATTCAGGCTGCTTTTTTTTTTTTCCAGCTGTAATTTAATGCTCATCCCTTCCTGTATCCTCCATACTTTCCATAAATGAGCTCACCTCTTCTCATAGCTTCAAAGACCATACTGGTGTGATGATTCTAAAATCTTATCTCCAGCTCTGACATTTCTCCTGGACTACAGATTTACATATCTAACCACCTTACAGACTCATGAACACTTCAGATTCAATATGTTCTGCCCTGAATTCATCATCCACACACTTGATCCAGGCATCAAGTTTTATCTAATCTTCCCCATAAAAGACAAAAAAACTGACAAAGTGAAGTCACTCAGTCATGTCCTACTCTTTGTGACCCCATGGACTGCAGCCTACCAGACTCCTCCATCCATGGGATTTTCTAGGCAAGAGTACCGGAGTGGGTTGCTATTTCCTTCTCCAGGGGATCTTCCCGACCCAGGGATCAAACCTGGGTCTCCCGCATTGTAGGCAGATGCTTTACTGAAACACCAGGGAAGTCAATCTTCCCCATAAATACATCTCAAAACACGATTTTCTCCATTCTCTCACTATCACTACCATAATTCAACCTATTAACCCACCCATTCTTGCCTGCAGTCATGCCATGATCTTCTCTTTGGCTTCACACTTTCTAATCTTTCTCCCTGCAAATCCCTTCTCCATGCTACAGCCAGAGTGATCTCTCTGAACTGCAAACTTAATCATCATTCTCCTGCTAAAACCCTCCAGACTCTTCCCCATTGTTTTCAGGATACAGTTCAGTCTCCGTAAGAGGTCTACTAAGATCCTTCATGAGGTTCCCTACTAAGACCACCAGCCACTATCATCTTCATCTTATATCTTAGCCCTAATGATAGTATTTCAGTGCCTTACAGGTAGCTTGTACTCTCTTTCCTCAAAGCCTTCACATAGGAAGTCCCCTTTACCAAAATACTTTTCTTCTCATGCAGCTCAGTATCAAAAAAAGCAAACAACTCAATCAAAAAATGGGCTGAAGACCTAAATAGACATTTCTCCAAAGAAGACATACAGATGGCCAACAAACTCATGAAAAGTTGTTCAACATCCCTAATTATTAGAGAAATGAAAACCAAAACTACAATGAGGTATCACCTCACACCTGTCAGAGCGGCCATCATTAAAAAATCTACAAACAATAAATGCTGAAGAGGATATGGAGAACAGAGAACTCTCTTGCACTGTTGGTTGGAATGTAAATTGTTACCGCCACTGTGGAGAACGGTTCCTTAAAAAATTAAACGTAGAACTGCCATATGACCCAGCAATCTCACTACTGGGCATATGCCCAGAGAAATCCATAATTCAAAAAGACACGTGCACCCCAATGTTCATTGCAGCACTATTTATAACAGTCAGGACATGGAAGCAACAGAGGAATGGATAAAGAAGATATGGTGCATGATACAATGGAGTAGTACTCTTTCATAAAAAGGAATGAAATTGTAGAGATGTGGATGGACCTTAGGGACTGTCATACAGAGTGAACAAGTCAGAAAGAGAAAAACAAATATTATATATTAGCACATGTATGTGGAATCTAGAAGAATGGTACAGATGTTCTTATTTGCAAAACAGAAATAGAGACACAGATGTAGAGAGCAAACATATGGACACCAAAGGGGAAGGGAGGGATGGGATGAATTGGGAAATTGGGGTTGACATACATATACTATTGATATGTTTAAAATAGATAACCGATGAGAACCTACTGTATAGCTCAAGGCATTCCAGTCAGTGCTCTGTGGTGACCTAAATGTGAAGGAAATCCAAAAAAAGAGGGGCTGTATGTATAAATATAGCTGATTCACTTTGCTATACAGTAGAAACTAACACAACATTGTAAAGCAACTATACTCTAATAAAAATTAGTTTTTTTAAAAAATAATACTTTTCTCATCTCTGCCTTTTCCAACTCCATCCTTCAGTTCTCAAATTTGGCATCACTTTCTCCCAAAAGCCCCCTAGACAAGGGGTGATGTGATTTATGGCTCCTTGCTATTTTCATTCTGTTATCACACATTTGGAGAAGTCACATGCCAGGACTCTTGCCTGGAAAATCCCATGGACGGAGGAGCCTGGTAGGCTATATAGTCCATGGGGTCGTGATTGCTTGTTTAATTGTTATTTTTCCCCCACCAGACTGTATCACTTGTTTGTTTCGCTTACTGCTGTAGGCCTAATGCAGGGCACAGAGCCTGGTGCATAGGAAACACTCCATAAATATTTGATGGATGAATGGCCATCATTTTAAAGAGACAGAATGTCTCCTAAGCAGGTCTAATTCCACCATGATATGATTAAGTGTATTGACATGTCTAAATAAAGAATGCATCAATCATTAAAAGGAGATGGTCAGTTAGGAAACACAGAACAAGGTGAGTCACTGAGGTAGATGCTAGAATGCCTATCCAAGCACATCTAGGAATGAAAGAGTATTAGCTAATGGACTTCAAATAATGTAGTCCCATTAGTAAGAACATCCCTTTTAGGAAAAGGATACCTCCAGCTCTTTTAGCCAGATGCTATTAACTCCCCACTTTCTGATTCCATACTCATGTAAAATTTTATAATTATTATGTGGCTTCTCATGTAAGTCTGTTTACACAGAGAATGACATGCAGATTCTGAGGATTTCTGGTCTCTGTCACAGTGATTTCTCACTGTAAATTAATGAATTGCCTGTGGATTGTGATGGGCACACATCCTGAGCTGACCAGGATGGGGTCCTATCTACTCTTCGCTCTGTGGACATTTCAGTGGCTCTTACGTCACTTCTCAGGTTCAGTGGCCCGCGGTGGCAGGGCCAAGTCCCAGGAAGCCCACAACACAGTGCGGAAGGAGCTGGGCAAGAGGCAGCGGTCATACCCTATAAATGCCGTTCTTTTCAGCCAGGATTCTTTGCCAAGGAACCACAGCTCACAAGCAGGCAGTTTTTGTAACGTTTTGTTCTCTGGTACATGGACTGAGTTATCTTAAAAATTTCCTCACCAATCTGAGTAATTTCTAAATTACACTCTGACTAAGAGCACACAAAAATGAAAAAATTTCAAAGCAATTTATTTGAAAGTGACCACAGGCAATATAATGGTCATGGGCAACCAAGGTTTTGGGTACATTTAAAAACCACGTATTGGAAATAAAAGCAAAAATAAACAAATGGGACCTAATTAAATTTAAAAGCTTTTGCACAACAAAGGAAACTCTAAGCAAGGTGAAAAGACAGCCCTCAGATTGGGAGAAAATAATAACAAACGAAGCAACAGACAAAGGATTAATCTCAAAAATATACAAGCAACTCCTGCAGCTCAATTCCAGAGAAATAAATGACCCAATCAAAAAATGGGCCAAAAAACTAAACAGACATTTCTCCAAAGAAGACATACAGATGGCTAACAAACACATGGAAAGATGCTCAACATCACTCATTATCAGAGAAATGCAAATCAAAACCACAACGAGGTACCATTACATGCCAGTCAGGATGGCTGCTATCCAAAAGTCTACAAGCAATAAATGCTGGAGAGGGTGTGGAGAAAAGGGAACCCTCTTACACTGTTGGTGGGAATGCAAACTAGTACAGCCACTATGGAGAACAGTGTGGAGATTTCTTTAAAAACTGGAATTAGAACTGCCATATGACCCAGCAATCCCACTTCTGGGCATACACACTGAGGAAACCAGATCTGAAAGAGACACGTGCACCCCAATGTTCATCGCAGCACTGTTTATAATAGCCAGGACATGGAAGCAACCTAGATGCCCATCAGCAGACGAATGGATAAGGAAGCTGTGGTACATATACACCATGGTATATTACTCAGCCATTAAAAAGAATTCATTTGAATCAATTCTAATGAGATGGATGAAACTGGAGCCCATTATACAGAGTGAAGTAAGCCAGAAAGATAAAGACCAATACAGCATACTAAGGCATATATATGGAATTTAGAAAGATGGTAATGATAACCCTGCATGCAAAACAGAAAAAGAGACACAGATGTACAGAACAGAATTTTGGACTCTGGGAAAAGGCGAGGGTGGGATGTTTTGAGAAAATAGCATCAAAACATGTATATTATCTAGGGTGAAACAGATCACCAGCCCAGGCTGGATGCATGAGACAAGTGCTCGGACCTGGTGCACTGGGAAGACCCAGAGGAATCGGGTGGAGAGGGAGGTGGGAGGACGGATCAGGATGGGGAATACATGTAAATCCATGGCTGATTCATGTCAATGTATGACAAAAACCACTACAATATTGTAAAGTAATTAGCCTCCAACTAATAAAAATAAATGAAAAAAAAAATCTTTCTTCTTAAAAAAAAAGAAAAACCCATGTCCTGTAGCCTGCCAGGCTCCTCCGTCCATGGGATTCTCCAGGCAAGAATACTGGAGTGAGTTGCCATTTCCCTCTCCAGGGGATCTTCCCAATTCAGGGATCAAATCTAGGTCTCCTGCATTGCAGGCAGATTCTTAATCATCTGAGCCATCAGGGAAGCCCCGTTGGATGTGTGATCAGAAGCAAATCCTGAGAGTCTTGGAGGACCAGTTTCCCAATCTTTCACACACAGGGTTGAACCTGATGTGTCTAGCTTAATCTTAACTTAACCTTAAACTGTAGGAATTCTCCAGTTGAGAAAAATCATCTATATCCTTTCTTCTTTAAAACCTGTTTTAATGAAAGTAAGTTGGATTTATATAATGAAGGGAGCTTCTTCTTTTTTTTTTTTTTTTTCATTTATTTGAAGGGAGCTTCTGAATGATGGAATTTTAGAATCATTTTTTACTACTGCTCTTCACCAGTGACTCATTCTCCTTGGGTGGCCCCTGACATACCTAGAAAAAGATTTAATCTTCAGACTGTGCATCTGAAACTGGTGAGATGCTGGGACACCACTTTCTCCCTCAGGAAGTCCTCCCTGGAAGGTCTACCTGGAACGCTTCGTTCTGGGCTGAGATAGGGACTGGGGACTAAACACTGCAGCAGACTCAAAGTGCCAGGAAAACCCTTGAACATCACTGCTTTCCAGAGGTGAGTTTGGACTACCAATCTAAGGTCCCCTTTACCCAAAATGAAATCTCCACCACTGTCCACGCTGCGGCCATGAGCAGACTTTCAAAGAGAGATACATATTTTTAGTCTTCCTCAAGGGGCTCTTTAAAGGGGCTGAAAATATTCCATTGAAGGGAAAAGGAAGGGACACCTAGTTTTTTTTATCATATGGCTCAGAAGAGCAATCTCAGATGAGAAATACTGTCAAATAATTTCTATTATTGGGCTGAATTATGCCCCCCCTATTCATAACCTAAAGCTCTAGTACCTCAGAATGTGGCTATGTTTGGAGACAGGATATTTAAAATATAATTAAATTAAATGAGTTCACTAGAGAGGGTTCTAATATAGTACAACTTGGTATCCTTATAAGAAGAGGACGTTTGGACACAATTACAAAGGGAAGACCATGTGAAGACATAAGAGAAGAAGTCACCTGCATGCCAAAGAGAGAGACCTCAGAGTGAAACCAGCCCTGAATGAAACCTTGATCTTGGCCATCTAGCCTCCAGGACAGAGAGAAAATAAATTTCCGTTGTTTAATCCACTCAATTTATGGTACTTGGTTATGCCAAGTACCCATTCATCTATTGATGGACACTTAGGTTGCTTCCATACCTTGGGAATCATAAATAATGCTGTTAGGCACTACCTACAGTGGCCAAAACATGGAAGCAACTTAAATGTCCATCGACAGAGGAATGGATAAAGATGATGTGGTTCCTATATACAATGGAATATTACTCAGCCATTAAAAAGAATGAAATAAACTATTTGTAGCAACATGGATGGACCTAAAGAGGGTCATACTGAGTGCAGTAAGAAAGACACAGAAGGAGAAATATCATATGACATTCCTTACATGTAGAATCTAAAAAGAAATGGTACAAATTAACTTACTTACAAAACAGAAAGGGACTCACAGACTCAGAAAAAGAACTTATGGTTGCCAGGGGGAATGGATAGTTAGAGAGTTTGGAAAGGTCATGTACACACTGCTATATTCAAAATGGATAACCAACAAGGGTCTACTGTATAGTACATGGAACTCGACTCAATGTTATGTGCCAGTCTGGATAGAAAGGGTGTTTGGGTGGGAATGGATGCACACATATGTATGGCTGAGTCCCTTCCCTATTCACCTGAAACTATCACAACATGGTTAATCAGCTATATCCCAACGCAAACTAAAAAGTTTAAAGACTGAAGATAAAGATAATGCTGCTATGAATATTGGGGTGCATGTATCTTTTCAATTTGCTATTTTTGGACAAACCGTAATTTTTAATATCTCCAGTGCTTTTAGTTATTTTCATTGTTTCATCTTTACCATTATAAAAACACCATGAAAGATATCCTCATAAACATATCATTGTGCCTTGTTTCCCAAGAACAAATTTATAGAAGTGGAACAGTTAAGTCAAAACTATACATATCATTAAAGTTTTAACATATATGTCAAATGTTCATTCTTAAAGGTTTTACCAGTTTACATTCCCCTTTTAGTGTATCAGGAATTTAGTTTCCAATAATAATTATTATTATTCTAATATTAATTGGGCATTTACCACGTGCCAAACAATATATTAAACACTTTATTTCACTAATTCTCTCAAAAACTCTGTGAGGTGGTTACTAATATTATCTACATTTTATAAATGACAAAAATAGCCTAAGTTCCCTTCATTAGTAAGAGGAAGAGCTAGGGAGCAAACCCAGTCTATCTGACTGGAGAAAATTCCTGTATCCTTCACCAATCCTGAGTATTATGACTTCTTATATCTTTGCAAATTTTGATAGGGCAAAAAAATAGATTTTTAACTTGCATTTGTAGGCTTGTTAATTAGTTTGTACGTGCTTAGTTACTCAGTCATGTCCAATTCTTTATGATTCCATAGACTGTAGCCTACCAGTTCCTCTGTCCATGGGATTCTCCAGGCAAGAATACTGGAGTGGGTTGTCATTCCCTTCTCCAGACGATCTTCCGGACATGGGGATCAAACCTGGGTTTCCTGCATTACAGACAGATTCTTTACCATCTGAGCCACCATGGAAGTCTATTAATTACTTTGAACTTCCCTTTTTCTATGTTTTGGCCATTTTGCTGTATTCCTTTTTTTTTTCAGAGTGAACTGCCTATCTTTGTTGTCTTTTGTGCTATCGCTGTGTAAACTCTAGGACACTAAATATTGAAGCTGCTACATACTCAGAATACTCAGGCAGACTCCCTGAAACCTCATCTCACTAAGAATTGGAACAGACACTTCGGATCCCTCACTGCAGCCAAATTTACTATAGTTCTCATCATCTTGTAAGTAATATGCTTTAGAAATAACACACCCAGTTAACTCCTTTGGCAGCACTGTAAACTGTTTTGATTTGAATGGTTTCCTAAGTTTTTTAATGAAATCCAGCTTTATTGTTTCTAACAAATTTGACACCTTTTGCTCAAATTCTGAAAAGAAAGAAAAAAGCAGGGGTTGGGGGAAGAACCAACAACAATTCCTTAGGCTAACTTTTTCTTTGTGTAATCACCTAAATGTTATAGCACATCTGAAACTAACATAATATTGTAAATCAACTATATTTCAATTTTTTAAAAATGTTACAGCAACCCAGCCTGAAGAACAGAAGGAGAATGTACAATTTGCCTGACAGTGGTGACAGGGAGCTGGTGGAGAGAGTAGGACTTGTTTTGTGCTATAATCAGCCACTAGCCTTGCAGAAACATTTACCTTGGAGATAGGTTGAATGTGTGGGATGGATAATTACATGTTGAGGAGTTTAATTTAGGATAAGAGAAGCCACTAATTCACAGAAGTCACACAAGGCTCCAGTGTGCTATTCAGTCCCATTGCTCCATGGTGTGGGACCAAGTCAGGGTTCCATTAACCAAGTGTGTAGATCAAGGTGGCAAAGAGACAGCAGCTTCAGTTTGGAGAGTAATTAATAGCTGCTCCCTGTTCAATGTTTTAAGTGCCAAATTTACAATCAGAGTACCAGGGGAAATCCTTCGGCTCCCCTTAACAATTGCTTTGTCTGTTTTTGCTAATTTAAAGAGAAAGAGGGAATTCCTTGACCATCAGGTGGTTAGGACTTCTGGCTTCCAATGCAGGGGGGTGCCGGTTTGATCCCTGGTTGGGGAGCTGAGATCCTACATGCCTTGTGCCAAAAAATCAAAACATAAAACAGAAATGATATTGTAACAAATTCAATAAAGACTTTAAAAAATGGTCCACATAAAAATTCTTAAAAAAAAAAAAACAAAGAGAGAGAAGGGAAAACTCTCTTTGAAACCCAGTTGATTGGCCCTGGGTTCAGAGGACTTGAGCATTAAGATGTGTTGATCTTTTAATCATTAAGAGCAGTCTGGGAATTGTTGACCTCCAGCCTTATTTGGCTTATCAGCAGTCACAGTCAGCAGTGTCTGTGGGAAAACCAAGCTGAAGGGAGTTGAATTGTTTAGGCGGCAGTGTCATTGCCAACAATGCTCATGAGTCCCCTGACATGGCTTTGTGAACTGCAGCCAGGTGGCCAGCATTCACGACAGCCAGGTGGCCAGCAAAGCATAGGCATGGGAGTTATTCTATGCCGACATTCCCTTGGATCACCGCAGGAATTGTGACATGCTGGGAGCTTTACTTTAGATTACTCTGCAACCACTATCAAATCATACAAAAATTGGAGTTGAAGCTGCTTTCATCAAATTCCAAAAGAAATATCATTAATATGCGTCTGCGCCAAAGTATATATAGTCTCTTCGAAAAGCTTTATAATCAAAAGTAGCCAATTAAGATGACCTTAAAGTAGCCATGGGAAGCAGTTCACACTCATCATTAGTGCCTCCAAAAGAAAATTCACAGAAGAACGTGGTTGAAGAATGTACACTGTCAGAAGGGCAGGAATGTTCCCTTCCCATTGGCCTTACTGATAGTCCAGGAAGGAATCAGGGCTGGTGCACCCCATCGGGGTGCCCTGGTACTTCTTCTCTTTTCAGCAAGGGCTTAGGGAGCCACACAGCTGCCCGCAGACTAAGAGAAGGATCAACTAAAGCCCTGCTCAGTCCGGCTCTGCCGTTGACCTGGATAAATCCAGATAACCACTTCATTTTCCCTAAGGGGATAAAGGGAGACCTGCTCAGACACTAGCTGAATGCTAAGTCCACAAACAGAATGTTTTCTTGGGGTCTGTGAACACAAGTGGACAGGACATTGTGCTGTTTCTTTTCCAGATACCAGATACGGCATAATTGGGATCTGAAAAGAAGATTACCAAATGTATCCAAAAGGCGAACTCACTCAAATGCCTCTCTGAAGAAAAGGTTACTATGTCCTAGATTAATATTAATTTCATCTAGCAAATAGTTTTCAGGAAGTATTTTTCTCTTGGCCCTACTATGCAGCAAGTGGAATCTTAGTTCCCTCACCAGGGATTGAACCCACACTCCTTGCATTAGAAGTACAGAGTCTTAACCACTGTTCTGCCAGGGAGGTTCCAGGAAACATCATTTTTAAAAACACAACCAATTCATGTTGTCAGTCATTTTTCATAAGCAAAAATTATTTTACATTTTAAGACACAAGGGAACACTATTTCCCTCAGAAGATACAACTATTGTAAATTTGGATGAATTGTTCTATAATTGCTTGGAAATTATAAATATGTCTGGGTTTAGCTAGGATATTTTTTATCCAAAATTACATCAAGTATAAATAGTGTGACTAAACTCTAATTACCAAGAAAAGATAATTACAAGCAAAACAAATAAAGCTAATCAAAATCATTAGCAGAACTTGCTAATCAATCACTCACATCCTATTTGGCCATCCAGAAGCCTGGGAGGATGGGGCATTAATTAAAAGGACACCTCTGAGAATCCCAGAGATTGACAAAGAGGTGACAAAATCCATGAATAATATTTGCAGAAGTGAAATGGGGGATAAACGTATCAATTGGGAACATGCTACTTTTTAAAATATCATGACTAAGGCCAGTCATTTCCTGATGGTGCTTTAAGATGCTTCTAGCAAAGCTTATCTATTTATAGTTTCTGATTGTCATTATACCACCCAAGTGGCTTGAGACAAGGAAATAGGATCCAAAATAGTTTTGCACTCTTTCCTTTCCTCAGAGGAAATGGGTTTTAGTCTTCAAAATCAGATCCCTGTCTCATCTCTCCTATGACCCTTCCTCAGTCAACTTGAGATGCACCCCCCTCACTCACCAGGAGAAATCTCAGCTCAGGATGCATGAACCAGCGTTCTCAGCACTTTAACTTCACTCTTTTATTTCAAAAGTGAAATGCTCAAAAAAAGCACACACAATGCAAACACACCTTCAAAAGGAATAAGGTAACTTGTGATAAGCAGTAGGAGAAGCAGAAATAAAGATGGGAGAAAATAGTAGCTGCATATAAGAAAATATATCATGGATGAGGAAAAAACATGTCTGCAGTTGCCAGGCTCAGACAAGGAGAAGATATTTACTGAAAATAAAGGAATTAATCAACAAAGAATTGATAGAAATGGAAAACTAAATAGTTTGTTAAAGAAATTTAGTCACATTCATTTCTTAGATATAAGGAAGATTTTTTTAAATGTAAATATAAGGTTTTTTTTAAACATGTGAAAACCCCATTGAGGTAATGTCAGAGAAGGCTTAGTGAACAGTCAAAAAATTCTCTATGGCCCAGTGGGAAGGAGGCCAGCTGCACTGCAGTATCTCTAGAGAGCTGGAACTCCAGTCCTTGCTCAGGTAAGACTAAGGGATGGTCCCTGCTCTGGTGTCAACAGAGATCAAGTGGGAAATATGGACAACCCAGACTCCCCTGGACCACCCAGATTCCCGTGGCAGTAATAGGGTCTCTTTTCCCTGGCAGAGCACTGTCAGAAACTGCCAGCTAAAACAGAAGATTTACATAAGACTTAGATTATCCTAATATAATATGAAAATGTCCAAATTTTCATTAAAAAAATCAATGGACGGCTGAGTAATATTCCATGGTGTATATGTACCACAGCTTCCTTATCCATTCATCTGCTGATGGGCATCTAGGTTGCTTCCATGGCCTCCAACTAATAAAAAAATTAAAAAAAATAAAAAAAAATCAATGGACACTAATCTCAAGTGACAGAAATTTCAGGACTATCTAACAAATATTTCAAAGCAGCCATGATGAAAATGCTTCCAAGACCAATTATGAACACACTTGAAACAAATTAAAAACAGAAAAATTGTTCAGTGAGAAAAATTGTCTCAGGGAAGAATTAGAAGATAATAAGGAAAAGCCAAATGGAAATTTTATAACTGAAAAACACAGAACTGAAATTAAAAGCCCAGTGGATGGATTCAATATCAGAATGGAGAGGAGAGAGGAAAGAATTAGTGAATTGGAAGATAGAACAGTAGAGATTATTCAATCTGAACAACAGAGAAAATGAAGAGAGACTCAGAGATCTGTAGAACTCTAAGAAAATATTTAATATTTATGTCATCAAATCCTGAGGTAGGAGATAGATGGACTCCAGGTTGGAAATTTACAGTCACCCTTCTACTTGTACTTCTTGAGATAAGAAATAGGCGGGCTCCAGTTGAGGAATTTACAGCCTCCTGCCTCACTATGAACTCCTTTGCCTTTTCATATAAATTTTGGCATAGTCTTATGTATGTTTGCAAAAACTCACTGGAATTTTGATCGGATATATATTAAATCTGATATCAATTTGGGAAGAACTGACATCTTTACTTTGTTGAGTCTTCTAATCCATGAACACAGTTTCTCTCTCTCCTTATTTACATCTTTGATTTCTTTCATCAGTGTTACGTAGTCTTTTTCATATAGTCCCATACATGTTTTATTAGTTTTACACACCTAAGTTTTGGGGTTTTTTTTGAGTGATTGTGAATGGTATTGTATTTTTCATTTAGGTATCTATGTGTTCATCCTACCTACTTCAGGATGTACTATACAGGTATAGTAATCAAAACCATTATATTGGTGAAGGAATCAACACATAGATCAACAGAACAGAATAGAGAACCCAGAAATAGACTCTCACAAATAACACCCAACTGATCTTTGACAAAGGTACAAAAACAATTCAATGGAAAAAGAGCTTTTTTCAACAAATGGTACTAGATCAACGGAATATCCACAGGCAAAAAAGTAAATAAAAGATAAACTTCAATCTGTCTTGTAATTTACATAAATTAACTCAAAATATATCACAAACTTAAATGTAAAGTTATAAAACTTTTAGAAAAAAATAGGAGAAATTCTTTGGGATCTAAGGCAGAATTCTTAGACATTACAGTGAAGTGGAAGATATCTTCCCGGTCACTCGAGCATCGTCAGAGGGACGCCAGGTGTTCAGTGAGATGGAAAAAGCAGAGACAATCACAAGTCTCACACAGGAGGTGAGCCTGCCCAGATGTACTGGAGGTAATGGCTATAAAGATCACAGAAAGGGTAGACAGACCCAAAACTGGGCAGAAAATAGAGAAGCCTTCTCAAGAAGGGTAGTTTACATGAAGCATCAAATGGAAATAGAGTTATGAAGTTCAATCTTAGTAAAAAAAAAAAAAAAAAACCACAAATTTCCTTCAATGTCTTTTCATTCCACTTTGCATATCCCCTTTACTTCCACTGACTGACTTATTCATTCAGCAGGCATTTACTGAATGCCTGCTACACACGAGGAAGGCTCTCTGAGGAAAAGTCACAAATATGAAAGGGATGCTCTCTTCCCTTGAAGATATAACCTAGTGGGAAGGACAGGAATCCAAAGACAGGAATGCCAAACAAGGCATAATTGACCCAAGTACAAATTGAAATGTAAGCAGAGTTCCAATAGGTCGGGGTAATAAATACCCCCCACCAGTTGTTGCTCAGCCCCTGTAGATGACCCATGACTTCCCAAGAGTCTGAGTCTCCTATCCTGACTTACTTTTCTCCAATGCAAATGACCTCAGGACTCTACTATTTTCTACTATTTGCTGTGGTTAACCAGATAAATTAATGTCAATGAAGGTATAAATGCCTGATTCTGGCTTAGCCTATAATTCTTCCAGATAATGTAATTTGTGGAAACAGGTAGATAAAAGCTTTAGTTAGTTCACACTTCACAGGATAAAAGGAGGAAGAACAAGGTCTTTGAGGATTGGAGGCATTCTTGACAACCCTAGAACCTCCAGAATACAAGGGGCTGTCCCCAAATGATCTCATCTTTGAGAGGAAAGTTCTGGGTCACGGTCAACTCACTAAAACAGCTTTTGAATTTAATGCTGTTGTTGCACAAATATTATCAAATCAACTCTAGCTAAAAACCAGAACTTATTCATTTGTCATTAGCTTGAGCTGATTGTATAATGTGACTCATTAATCTTTTTCACTGAACTAATCTTAGGTTGCAAAATAATTCCATCTCCTGGGTATCAGTCCAATCTTCAGGCTGTAACTAGATTTCTAAAGACTTCCTTGATTATAATGAACTCTTTCCTTACTGACGTCACTTGCTACATAAGCAGCGAGATCAATAGGAAATAGTGACTTAGATGTTGGGCACATCTGAAAATAACACATAGGTTAAGTGAATTTCTTGAACACGTAACATATGCCAGCCCTGTTCACAGCTATCATTTTATTTAATTCATATTAACTACCTACTGAGATGGAACCGGAGCTCCACTTTGAAGTTGCAGAAAGAGAAATTCCAAGAGGTTGAATGACTTTTCCAAGGTCACACAGATAGGAAGTGGTGAAGCCAGGATTTAAATTCAGGTCTGTTTGACATTAAAGCTTATGTATTTCTCATGGTGGGTACTAAACCCCCAGTACTTGTGAACGCAATCTTATTTGGAAATAGTCTTTGTAGATGTAATTCCATTAAGGATCTCAAGATGAGATCATCCTGAACTTAGACTGGGCTCTAAATCCAATGACCAGTTTCCATATAAGAGACAAGAAAGGAGAAGACATGGAGACATAGTGTCCAGGTAAAGATGAAGACAAAACTTGAAGTTATGCAACTACAAGCCAAGGAACACCAAGAATTGCCAACCACCACTACAAACTAGGAGAGAAACATGGCGTGGATGCTGTCTCAGCACTTCCAGAAGGCACCAACCATGCCACCATCTTGATTTTTCACTTCTGTGCTTCAGAATTATGAAAGAATAAATTTTTTCTGTTTAAAAATTTTTTCCTTTACATCCCATTCCACACGCAGTTTGGAGGCAGAAGGACTAAATAATTATTTGTCATTTTCACTGAAGATAGAATGGGAATACATGCCGTATGTTTCAAAAGTTGCAAACATTTTCCTAAACATTAATGCGTGTGAGCCATGGCACTATGAAACCACAGGCTGTCTTTGAGATATTACTAGAATAGACTGAACGATAGAATGGAAGTCCTGTCTAAAAGCAGAGGTTGAGTTAGAACAGCAAGCTTCTAAAGTTCACATCTCAGATCCACCCACCCTTCTCTGGAAGACTCTAACATCGTCAAGGTGGAACTCTCTAATATTAAATTCTGTATGTTTCCAATAGTTCAAATCAATCAAAGCAGAGAAGTCATAACGAGTGTCCACAGCAGGTCTTAAAGACTAGGTCAAGTTGAGGTCACCAAACCTCTTCATCCCTTTGAAGTGAAGAGAAGGACAAATACAGAGGAGGTAGTTCCTAACTCACCACTAGGTCAAAGAATGGCCATCTAGGCAGTCTCTCTCTCAACTTCCAGCCACTCCCAATCCAAAAAAAAAAAAAAAGATGAGTAAGATAGAAGCTGGTGTTTTTGTCCATGGCCACAATTTTCCCCATGTTCCATCCATTTCTGCCTTCATATGCATTCCTTTAGTTTGAGTATCAAATCATAAATATAATGTATAATATTTCATTATAGGTTTAGTCACATGCTATAACATTTCCTTAGGAATCCCATGGACAGAGAAGCCTGGTGGGCTATAGTTCATGGGGTCGCAAAGAGTCAGACACAACTGAGCTACTAACACTTTCATAACATTTTCTTAGTTTTAAATAATGTATTGCTTTCACCAATAAAAGAATACAATAAGGTTTAATAGCAAAAGCCATATGCCTGAAACCACAATTTGTCTCTTTTCTTACAAGTATGAGCAGATGGCTACAAGCCTATTAGGATGACTCAAACTTAATACATAATTCTGATTCATTTCCTTTGATGAGCAGAAGGGGTTTCAGCTTGAATCTACACTGTCGTCATCCTAGGCTTCAGACTTTCTCGTCATTTCTAGGCATGCCCAGCGATGGGACACCAAATATCTGTGAGACCATGACTGAAGAGACTGGTAATCAGGCACACAAGTTTGGTTAGGGCCCCACACCCAGGTGGACAACTGGAGAAGAATGAGACATTGAACTCAGTGGAGTTACACAGCATATCCAGTGAACCCCTCCCATGCAGACAGGTGTTTGCTGAGAGCCCACGCTGGCTCTCCTCTGGCCAGGGAAGAAAGTTACATGAGGTTCAGAGACCGGAGTCTCCCCACTAATAAGAGAATACAGCAAGGCTTTTGTGCATCTGCTACCCATCTTTGATACAGCATGTGTTAGAATGTCAGTTGTGGCCCAGGTGAAAGGCAGCATGACCCTGTGCTGGACGTGGCTATGAGTCAACCCCCTAGTATCTTGGTGGACATCAGAGAGCAGGCATCAAGTCACTGTGTCGGAGACACAGCAGCAGAGGGGGAGAAGTCGGGGTCTGAGAGGAATCTAAGGGAACCATGCTTAGAAACTCACCAGAATGCCCTGGAAGGCTTCTTGAGATATTTGAGGACTTCAGACTGAGAAATTAGGGATCTTAAAAGAGGACCCATGTACAGGGAAGAAGCCTATCACTGGTTACCATTATCATCACCTTCATCCTAACCACTTAGGTTGCCTAGGAAACCCAATTACAACCTGCTCTGCTGAAACCTGGGATAATGGAAAAATACAATGCAACCAGGACCTTGGAGAAAGGGGAAGGCTGCAGGGAACATGACCAGCTATGAGTTCAAGAATTATTTATTCCAGTAGTTTCTCAACATGAGGTAAGTCAAATAAAACAATTAGTGGTGCTTTGTTTCCTCTTTATTAAAAAAGAAATTTGCAACTACATGTGAGAAGCTATTGGATTTGCTTTCAAGTCCAATAATTTCATGTATGGTTTAAATATCATATTCTCACTCAAAAGACCTTCTGGACCATTTCTTCTTCCCACTGCTATTTTAAAAAATCACCAAAATTAGTGGTGCAATATTTGATATATACATCTCCGTCTTCAGTTTTTATAAGCATCTCAGGTACAATGCATAGAAGCAGATCTCATTATCTTTTTATCAAACTCTATTCCTCCCTCTGCAGTTTCAATCTCAGTAAGTGACCTTCCTATACATCAATAACCAATTAAAAAGCTAATTCCAGATGGAATATCTAGCCTCCCTCTAATGAATTAAAATTACAGCCATAAATTCAATTAAAATATTGGAAACCCCAGTATTATAAAGATAAAATTTCTTTAAAAATTAATCTACAATTTCAACAAAGTTCCAATCAAAATTTAAACACTATTTTAATGAAACTCAAGAACCCAATTCTAAAATTCAAAGAGAAGGGAAAACGTAGAAGAATCACCAAGAAAATTTTAAGAAAAGAAAAATAAGGGAAGACTTGCCTTACTATATGCCAAAACTATACTATCAGGCTGCAGTCCTCACAGTTATGTGATGGCAGCCCAAGAATAAACAAATCATGCTCAGAAACAGGTCCACCCACACAGATGAAGGAGACAGATTAGTGGGAAAAGGATGGGCTGAATCTCAAGGAAATAGTACTGATACAACTGACTAAACTTTTTAAAAAGATCAATAATTTATATATAATTATTTACACAGTTTACACAAGTCAATTCCAGATGATTTTAAAACATGAAGTTATAACATGGATGAAACTGGAAAATGTTACAGTAAGTGAGACAAGGCAGTCACAAAACATCACATATTATATAACCTCATTTATACATGTCCAGAATAAGCAAAAACTATAGAAACAAAAACTAGTTGCCTAGGATGGGGAAATAGGAGCATCTTGAGGGGAAATGGAAAGTGACTACAAATGAGTATAAGGGTTTTTTTGGGCACCAATGAATATGTTCCAAAATTAATTGTGGTGAAGGTTGCACAATTTTATAAATATACTAAGAACTATTGAATAGGAGAACTGAGAACTACTTAGAATAGGAGAATGGTATGATATGTGATATATGTCTCAATAAAGTTATTTTTAAATAAATTATATGACATAAAAACTTGGAGATCATACAAGAAAAGACCTTATTAACAAAGTTAAAAATCAAGCAATAACCAGAAAAAATATCTGCAACATATATAAAAGAAAAATAATTAATATATGAACACACACCTTCACACACATACATATATACCTAGAAGGAAAAGACAATCAAATAGAAAATTAATAATAGCTATAAATGGACATTAAAGTGTGAAAATCATTCAATCTCATTATTAATGTAAAATATTATTTAAATCAGTAAATTTTTGCACAACAAAGGAAACCATAAACCAAACAAAAAGACAACCTTCAGAATGGGATAAGATATTTGCAAACAAAGCAACCAATTAAAGGGCTTAATCTCCAAAATATACAAACAGCTCATGCAGCTCAACATATAAAAGAGCAAACAACCCAATCAAAAAATCAGCGGAAGATCTAAATAAACATTTCTCCAAAGAAGACATACAGATGACCAAAGAGTATTATAAGATGCTCAACATCACTAATTATTAGAGAAATGCAAATCAAAACATCAATGAGGTATCACCGCACACTGGTCAGAATGGCTGTCATCAAAAACTACAAACAATAAATCCTGGAGAGGGTTTGGAGAAAAGGAAACCCTCCTACACTCTTGGTGGGAATGCAAATTGGTACAACCACTATGGGGGTGCTGTAAGGAGGTACCTTAAAAAACTAAAAATAGAGCTATCCTATGATCCAGCAATCCCGCTCCTGGGCATATATCCTGCTGCTGCTACTGCTAAGTCACGTCAGTCACGTCTGACTCTGTTCAACCCCATAGACGGCAGCCCACCAGGCTCCCCCGTCCCTGGGATTCTCCAGGCAAGAACACTGGAGTGGGTTGCCATTTCCTTCTCCAATGCATGAAAGTGAAAAGTGAAAGTGAAGTCGCTCAGTCGTGTCTGACTCCTAGCAACCCCACGGACTGCAGCCTACCAGGCTCCTCCGTCCATGGGATTTTCCAGGCAAGAGTACTGGAGTGGGTCGCCAGTGCCTTCTCCGGGGCATATATCCTGAGAAAACCATAATTTGAAAAGATACATGCACCTCAATGTTCATTGCAGTACTATTTACAATAACCACAACATGGATGCAACCTAAATGTCTACTGACAGAAGAATGGATAAAGAAGATGTGGTACATACATACAATGGAATATTGTGTTGTTCAGTCACTAAGTCTTGTCCAACTCTTTGTGACCTCATGGACTGCAGCATGACAGCCTCCTCTATTCTCCACTATCTCCCAGAGTTTGCTGAGACTTATGACCACTGAGTCAGTGATGGTATCTAACCATCTTATCCTCTGCAGCCTTTTTCTCATTTTGCCTTCAACTTTCCAAGCATCGGGATCTTTTCCAATAAGTAGACTCCTCCCACCAGGTAGCCAAAGTACTGGAGCTTCAGCTTCAGCATTAATCCTTGCAATAAATATTCAGTGTTGATTTCCTTTAGGATTGACTGGCTTGATCTCCTTGCTGTCCAAGGGACTCCAAGCATCTTCTCTACAATTTGAAAGTATCAGTTCTTCGGTGCTCAGTCTCCTTTATGGTCAAACTCTCATATTCATACGTGACTACTAGAAAAACCATAGCTTTGACTATACAGACCTTAGTTGGCGAAGTGATGTCTCTGCTTTTTAATACACTATCTAGGTTTACCAGAGCTTTCCTTCCAAGGAGCAAGAGCCTTTTAATTTCATGGTGAGAGTCACCATCCACAGTGATTTTGGAGCCGAAGAAAATAAAATCTGTCACTACTTCTACTTTTTCCTCTTCTACTTGCCAAGTGATGGAACCAGATGCCACAATCTTTATTTTCTGAATGCTGAGTTTTAAGCCAGCTTTTTCACTTTCCTCTTTCACTCTCCTCATGAGGCTCTTTAGTTTCTCGTCACTTTATGCTATTAGGGTGGTATCATCTGCATATCTGAGGTTGTTGATATTTCTCTCAGCAATCTTGATTCCAGCTTGTGATTCATCCAGCCTGGCATTTCACATGATGTACCCTGCATATAAGTCAAATAAGCAGGGTGACAATATACAGCCTTGTCATACTCCTTCCCCAGTTTTGAACAGCTTGTTGCTCCACATCAGGCTCTGAATGTTGCTTCTTGACCTGCATACAGATTTCTCAGGAGACAGATAAGGTGAGGCCTGGTACTCCCATCTCTTTAAGAATTTTCCACAGTGTGATGTGATCCACACAGTCAAAGACTTTAGCATAGTCAATGAAGCAGAAGCAGATGTTTTTCTGGAACTCCTTTGCTTTCTCCATGAGCCAATGAATGTTGGCAATTTGATTTCTGGTTCCTCTGCCTCTTTGAAAACCAGTTTGTACATCTGGAAGCTCTTGGTTCATGTATTGCTAAAGCCTAAAGGATTTTGAGCATTAACTTGCTAGCATGTAAAATGAGCACAATTGTACAGTAGTTTGAAATGAATGAAAACTGACCCTTTCCAGTTCTATGGCCACTGCTGAGTTTTCCAAATTTGCTGGCATACTGAGTGCAGCACTTTAACGACATTATCTTTCAGGATTTGAAATATCTCAGCTGGAATTCTGTCACCTCCACTAGCTTTGTTTGACTTCACACTCCAGGATGTCCAGCTCTAGATGAGTTACCACACCATCGTCATTATCCAGGTCATTAAGACCTTTCTTGTATAGTTCTGGGTATGCTTGCCATCTCTTCTTAATCTCTTCTGCTTCTGTTAGGTCCTTAACATTTCTGTCAGGTCTTTAACATTTCTATCCTATATCGTGGCCATCCTTGTATGAAATGTTCCCTTGATATCTCAAATTTTCTCTAGCCTTTCCCATTTTATTGTTTTTCTCTATTTCTTTGCATTGTTCAACTTAGGAAGTCTTTCTTTTCTCTCCTTGCTATTCTCTGGAACTCTGCATTCAGATAGATATATCCTACCCTTTCACTCTTGCCTTTTGCTTCTCTTTCCTCAGCCATTTGTAAAGCCTCCTCAGACAACCACTTAGCTTTCTTGCATTTCTCTTTCTTTGGGGTGGTTTTGATCACTGCCTCCTGTACAATGTTACAAACCTCCATTCACAGTTCTTCAGGCACTCTTGTCTACTAGATCTAGTGCCTTGAATCTATTTGTTACTTCCATTGTATAATTACAAGGGATTTATTTGATTTAGGTCATAACTGAATGGCCTAGTAGTTTTCTCTACTTTCTTCAATTTAAGCCTGAATTTTACAATAAGGAGCTCATGATCTGAGCCACAGTAAATTCCAGGTCTTGTTTCTGCTGACTGTATAGAGCTTTTCCATCTTCGACTGCAAGGAATATAATCAATCTGATTTAAGTATTGACAATCTGTTGATGTCCAGGTGTAGAGTTATCTCTTGTGTTGTTGAATGAGAGTATCTGCTATGACCAATGGGTTTACCTAACAAAATTCTGTCAGCCTTTGCCCTGCTTCACTTTGTACTCCAAAGCTAAACTAGCCTGTTATTCTGGGTATGTCTTGACTTCCAATCCCCTATAATGAGATGGACATCTTTTTTTGGTGTTAGTTCTAGAAAATGTTATAGACCGTCTTAGGAATGTCCAGTTTCAGCTTTTTTGTCATCAGTGGTTGGGGCATAGACTTGGATTACTGTGATGATGAATGGTTTGCCTTCAAAACAGACTGAGAGCATTCTCCCATTTTTGATAAGTATTACGTGGCCATAAAAAAGAATGAAATAATTCCATCTGCAGCAACATGGATGGACTTAGAAACTGTCATACTGAGAGAAGTCAGACAGAGGAAGAAAAATAGCATATGATATCACTTATATGTGGAATCTAAAAAAAAAGTAATACAAATGGACTTATTTACAAAATGGAAATAGAGTCACAGATACAAAAGACAAACTTATGGTTCCCAGGGAGGGAAAGAGAGGAGGATAAACTGGGAGATGGGACTGACCAATACACACTATATATAGAAAACAGATAAATAACAAGGACCTACTGCAAGGTACAAGGAATTCTACTCAGTACTCTGTAATGGCCTATATGGGAAAAGAATCTAAAAAAGAGTAGATATATGTATACGTATAACTTATTCACTTTGCTGCACACAACACTGCAAATCAACTATACTCCAATATTTTTTTAAAATCCACATTTTTTTTGATCCATCAAATTGACAAAAATTATTTTAGGCTGATATACTCCTATTGGCACAGCTGTGGGGTAATGAATTGTTGTACAAGTTGTTGTAGGAGTAAGAATTTGTCAGTCTTGTTGGAGGGTAATTGTGTGGTAACTTATTAAAACTTTATTTATACCTACCATTTGGCCTATCAATTCCCCTCTAGTTATTTGTTCTGGAGATATATTCCTACATGTATATAACAAGCATGTATAAAGATTTTATTTGGAGTATCACTTGTAGAAGTAAAAATTTGGAAACATTTTAAATGCCCATATTTTTTAATGCGGTTAAATCAAGATATGCCTATATACAGTAGCTTCAAAGGAAGGAATATGTTGTGCTAAATCACTTCAGTCGTGTCCAGCTCTTTGCGACCCTATGGACTGCAGTCTGCCAGGCTCCTCTGTCCATGGGATTCTCCAGGCAAGAATTCTGGAGTGAGTTGCCATGCCCTCCTCCAGAGGATCTTCCCTACCCAGGGATCAAATCTACATCTCTTATGTCTCCTGCATTGGTAGGTGGGTTCTTTACCACTAGCACCACCTGGGAAAGCAAAGGATGTGATAGGTTTATATTTACTGATACAGAAATTAATAACAGCGGTTGGTTGGTTGTTTTTGAGGAAATTGATGTTGATATCTTGCTATATGTGTAGTTCTTTTTAAAATCCAGAAAATTATGTAACTAGTATGGTTAAAAATAAATGAAGATAATAATGTGTGATATGTTAGTGGGGAATATTTTGAGAAAAATATCCAAACCAGACTTCGCATTGGTCTCCAGCAGAGATATTAAAATGGACTAATTTAGTTAAAATAAGAGTGTTTAAGGACCCTGTGATCCCACTTCTTAAAATTTACCTTGAGAATAAAAATGCACATGTGTGCTCTCCCCTAAAAGTACCTATAGATATCCATTCCAAAATTTTTCAGTTAAAAAAAATGTACACAAATTAAAAGTTCACATGTGAGGGGATGGCTATATAATATGGGTTCATCAAATAAAATTCACTATAGCCATTTGAAAAGATGTTGTAGTTTTCTTTTTACTTGGAAAATGTCTTTCAACATACGCTCAAGTGAATAAATCAGATAATATACTAGAATATACAGTTTGATCTCACTTGTGTAAAAAAGACAGTTCCCATAGCCTTGTGAATTTACATACATAGAGAAGTATCTTGAGAGATATTTAATGAAACATTGATATGGTAAATTAAAATGATAAAAATCATTAAACTTTTTGTTAAAACCATAATATGTATTGAGACTATTTATGTAACATATACTCATTATTTCATTTGATCTCATTATCCTGTAAATCAAGAACTATTATTATCTCCATTTTTTTACTCTTGAAATTGAGGATAAAACATTTATGCAAAAAAATGGGGTAAATCTGTCTTTCTAACTCTGAAGCCCATGCTTCTAATCACTAGATGTTCTACTACTGTACTTCATGTATTTTCTTACATGTTTTCAATAAGTACTTTATGGATCAGTGGTTATTGTGTTTCTAAGCTTCACGGTTACCAAACACTAAAGTTACTGAGAACTGTACACAGGGATGGTCATGAAGACTAGAAAGAAGTAGGCTAAAGATCAGGCATTGTCCTTCTCTTTCTCCTGGCAGACCCTGTTCCCACCAAGGCCTGGGGAGAGTCTAACCCTATGCTTGGAAATGCAGCCCATATGGTGCTAGACACACAATATACAAAGACACACACTGCATTCTGTATGATATTTTGTGACCTCCCTCTTTCTACCCTTTGAGAATCCATAACTTCTTTAAAAAAAAAAAAAAAAAAAGCTGGACTAGATACGCTCTCTTAAATAGCCTACGGCTATTAAAGAAAAATGTGTGGCATAAGTCTGTAGCAGACATTAAGAAGAATATAATTGGGGGTTTATTTAAAAATTCAAATTGTGGGGAATTCCCTGGCAGTCCAGAGGTTAGGATGCCACGCTTTCACTGCTATGTCCTATGTACAAGATACTGTATGAACATAGTTTCATATCAACACTGTCAAGTGTCATCAACCCTATCCTACTGTTAAGGAAATTGTAGCCCAGATAAGTGACTCACACAAGTTAAAAAGGCAGGGACAGAAACAGAAATCCAACCCAGGGCAAATTGGCCTTAGAATTCACAGTCTTTTCATGCTATGGCAACACTACCCAGGTGGGGCCTGAATTTCCCACTGAATAGGCACAGTTAATGTATATCACTCTATGAACTACTATAAAGCCAGTCATTGGGGTTCATCAGACAGAATCCTTGGTTGAAAAGAGGGAAGAGAATGAACATAGAAAATTTGGTCCTATTTGTCGCTTATGACACCGGGTAGGAATTACGCAGTTATTTCTCATTACCTGGCTTTCATTCCTGCAATGAAATTTTCATGAGCAACAAAAATAACCTCACAAAGAAATACCTTGAAGTGAGTAATTATTGAAACAATATATGCTCTAGAATCCACATATTAGGGCACTGGGCAGCACCTGCATCCTCTGGCAGAGCAAGCACTCTTCAGGCACCCCCCCGCCCAAACTTCCTCTAAAAGGTCCAGATGCTAAAATTGCTCTAAAGCAGTTCTGAGAAGCCTCCAGCCTAATCATTTCATTCAATCTTCATGTTGGTGTTAAGTCGCTAAGTCATGTCCAACTCTTTGCAACCCCATGGACTGCAGCATGTTAGGCTTCCCTGTCCTTCACTATCTCCTGGAGTTTGCTCAGATTCATGTTCATTGAGTCAGTGATGCTATCTAGGCTATCCATGCTCATGACCACTGTGAAAATTAGCGATATTATACCCAACTTAGAGATGAGGAAAAGGAAAGTTCAGGGTGGCAGAATAGCCCAACATCTAATATCAGAAATCCTCCTACTTAACAGCTAGGGAGACAAGGCATCTATCTCATCTTGGTTCCAACCTATGACATCTGCAACTCTTGTGCTGCTGATGGATGTGCCACTAGTAGGGTCTGACAGTTGGAGGATAAGCATTGATTGGATTTGCCTTGCAAGAAGAGGTATAGTCTGTTGGCTTGGAGGGAAAGCAGATGGTGGGAAGAATGGATGATGATGGTGTAAGTAGAGTCTGTCATTTTCCAAATGGTTGCTGCCAAGAAGAGAAAAGCAGCTGATGAAAATCATGTGTTTCAAAGTAAGGAGACTGGGAAATACTTCTTTTGTTTTAAAGACATTGCTTGTCATATTTGCAATAGAAAAATCTCTTTTTCAGAAAGAATAATACCAAAAGGCACTATGTAATAAGCCACATTTTATAGTTATGTAGCTTACAAGGTCAGTAAAAGACAAAAGGAACAAGATTCACAAATGTCTTACTCAACAACAAAAGTTATTCAAAGGCACAGAATTATAATAGGATACTGTAGTGTATGCTACTGTGTTGATCCTGAAATTTTAGCAAAAATTGTTAAGACTAGTAAAACTGTAACAGAGAAAAAGAGAAAGTTTTCAAAATATTCACATGGACCTCTTCCCTCCAAGTGACCCAAGTGAAGATAACTCCACTTTGAAGCTCAAAATTAACAAGCTTCAACCACATTTGCAGAGATTTTAATCAGAGTTTAAGTTCCCTAATCTGGATTATGAGCAGACAAACAAGGGCTGCCAGACACATGAGAAAACTCTAATGTGAAAGGTGGGCTTCCCTGAGAGCTCAGTTGGTAAAGAATCCACCTGCAATGTGAGAGATCCCAGTTTGATTCCTGGATTGGGACGATCCCCTGGAGAAGGGATAGGCTACCCACGCCATTATTCTTGGGTTTCCCTTGCAGCTCAGCTGGTAAAAAAATCTGCCTGCAAGGCAAGAAACCTGGGTTCAATCCCTGGATTGGGAAGATCCCCCAGAGAAAGGAAAGGCTACCCACTCCAGTATTCTGGCCTGGAGAATTCCATGGTCTGTACAGTCCATGGCGTGGCAAAAAGTCAGACACAACTGAGTGACTTTCATTTTCAATGTGAAAGGTAAATATCAGGACAAACAGGAAAAAAAACTTCAAGGAAACAAATAAATACAAAGAGAGGAATGCTCTTAAAAAACTGTAACTAGTATCTTCAGAGGCAAAAATTGCATTCGAGAAGCAAGAATAGAATCCTCCAAAAACAAGCATTCAGAAAACAAAAAGTGTTCTTTAAATTTTAAAAAATGTAACAAATGAAAATTTTAATATAAAATAATAAAAAATGTCAACCCTTATCTGAGCCTTCAATGAGTTATAAACTTTTTGCAATAGTAACATTAAAGATCACTAATCACAGCTCAACATAACAAATACAGTGTCTCCTACATATGAATGAATTCCATTCCAAGTTCCAGTTCCAGGTCAGTCTCAGTCATGTCCGACTCTTTGCGACCCTAGCACGCCAGGCCTCCCTGTCCATCACCAACTCCCAGAGTTCACCCAAACCCATGTCCATTGAGTCGGTGATGTCATCCAACCATCTCATCCTCTGTCGTCCCCTTCTCCTCCTGCCCTCAATCTTTCCCAGCATCAGGGTCTTTTCAAATGAGTCAGCTCTTCACATCAGGTGGCCAAAGTATTGGAGTCTCAGCTTCAGCATCAGTCCTTTCAATAAATATTCAGGACTGATTTCCTTTAGGATGGACTGCTTGGATCCCATTCCTAGTATGTGTTCATAAGTCCAACAAGTTAGCCTGGATACCCAACTAACATCATCAGCTATATAGTATTATACTGTAATAGATTTACAAAACTTCACACAAATAAAACATAAAAAACAAACACAAAAATAATATTTTCAATCTAATAGTACAGTACCTTGAAAAGTACAGGAGTACAGTACAACAGCTGATGTACAGAGATTTAATGATAATGGAAAAATTGAAATATCACAAGAATTGCCAAAATTTGACACAGAGACAAGAAGTGAACAAAATGCTTTTGGAAAAATGCCGCCATGAGACTTGCTCTACACAGGTTGTCAGAAACCTTCCTTATGTATCTGTGAAGCACAATAAAACAAGGTTTGCTTGTGCTGTGGACCAAGAAAATGTCCTTCAAGTTAGACAGAGAGGGAAAAATGGTCACATTCAAACTGTTAGGATTCAGGATGGCTTTGTACTTCCCAAGACCAACACTGGAATCCAGAAGACACTAAAATAATGCCTTTAAAATTATGAAGGAAAATTACTTCCAACTTAGAATTCAATACTCAGCCATAAATTATAGATAGGGTAAAATTAAAACACTTTTAGAAATGTTAAATCTCAAAAACTTTCTTTTCTATACTTTTCAGGAAGCTATTAAAGATGCCTTCAACTATGTAAGGGGGTAGAAGGAGGACGACTATATAGGAATCAAGGAAGAGGTGAATCAAAACAAGAGAGAGAAAAAGGGGAATTTTCAAAATGACAGTGAAGAAAAAGTCCTAATGATAATAGGGCATCAAGTATACAGATGAATGAAATAATCCGATTCAAGGGATTGGTGTGGCAGCGGCTGCCATCCTGATTCCCTCTGCTATACTATTTGCCAGGAGAAACAAAAAGCAAGTTACAAGTTCAGAAAGCCCATCGAGTCCTGGAATGAGGCCAAAAGTTATCCAAAAATGATCATTGTACAGCCAGCCTAGAAAGATCTCTAGGAGGCAATGTCTCAAAATGTATATATAAGAACTGATAGATTAGCTGTTGTGATAAATTTTGTGGAAAGTTTTAGTAAAAGGCTATTAGAAGAAATGGAAATTACTAAAAATAAATACAAAGAAAAATTAGCAAATAAAAAAACAGGCATTCTTAATTTTATCAAAAATAGAGTAAGGAAGGAAAAATAACCATATATACAGAGATGCTCTACTATAAAGAATATTAGAATAATCATCATACTAGTTTAACCAAAATTACAGTAGAACTATATTGGGAAAATAAGAAAAGAGGAACAAAATGATGGCAGAATAAAGAGGTAGATATATCTTTCATAATAAGAATTTAAGGGGAATTCCCTGGCAGTCCCAGAGAAGGCAATGGCAACCCACTCCAGTACTCTTGCCTGGAAAATCCCATGGATGGAGAAGCCTGGTAGGCTGCAGTCCATGGGGTCACGAAGAGTCACACACGACTAAGCAACTTCACTTTCACTTTTCACTTCATGCATTGGAGAAGGAAATGGCAACCCACTCCAGTGTTCTTGCCTGGAGAATCCCAGGGATGGCGGAGTCTGGTGGGCTGCCGTCTATTGGGTCACACAGAGTCGGACACAACTGAAGCGACTTAGTAGCAGCAGCAGCCCAGGCAGGCCAGTGGTTAAGAATCTGTGCTTCCGCTGCAGGGGGTGCAGGTTCCATCTCTGGTTGAGGAAATAGGATCCTGCATGCCGTGCAGTGTGGCAAAAAAAATTTAAAAAGTAAAAGAAAACAAAAGAATTTAAATAGATAATGTCTAAAATAAACAAATAAAAGATAACAATGTAATGCATAGCTTTTAGAGCTCTGGAGATATGTTAAGGCCAGAACAGCTTTAAATGAATTGAAAGTCATTACCTTTGGGGACTGGGACCAGGGGAAGTGAGATGGGGTAAGTCAGGAAACAGTTAAATTTTGAAATAGATCTTTGACTACTATTGGCCATTTTAAACTATTGTGAGTTTAAACTATTAAACAATGCATACATACAAAGCTTTAATTTAAAATTTAAAATGAAAATATAGAAAAGAAAAATGTTGAACTTCCAATATAAACAAGTAGGCTCTCAAGTTGAGTATTAAAAAGAGACATGATGTTATTTGACCCCTGACTGGGTAGGGTTTAACACAGATTACACCTGAAATAACCAGCACTTTTCACGATAAATATTTTCACTTGTATTTCTGTAGCGCTTTCATCTTTTTTCACTGTTTGCATAGTCAGTGATCCAATCTTCTCCAGGATCCAGAATTTCATCCACAGACAGAACAGGATCTGTTATTTGCTCACATTATTTGTCTTAAACTCAATGGTACAGGAGACCAATACCCTCTTCGAGGAAAGAAGACACTCTTCACTATGTATGTAACCTGCACTGCCTTGAATAATCTAAGCCCCCTGGCATTGTATAATACTTTACAATGTATTGTATTATTGTATAGTACAGTTTTATTGTATTATATAATATTATTGTATAATACATTGTATAATACAGTTTTCAAAGTACTTTCTCATGTTTTTAATTGACCCTGCAACAGCTCTGAAAGGCCAGACAGAAGCTCAGAGAGGTTAAGTGACTTCCCTAAGGTCACTCAGCTGGTCACAACACAGCCATGAGTAGATTCACCCACTTGTGACTCTCTTCACCTACTGCGCTACACAGCAATCTTCTTTTCACGTTTCATAAAGTTTACTAAGCTCTGACTGCTGGCTGCTGAACGACCAGATGGTGGGAAAAAGAATGTGTGTGAATTTATTTCTCTAAAGTCCAGCCACTGTGTCCAGACTCAGCCTTAGAACAAATGACCCTCTGCTCAGAATATCAACCCCAGAACATGTCCTGGAAACAGCACGAATTTCAGGTGTTAGGACTTTTCCACATTCAAGTTTCTCTTCCAAAATTGGAAATGTCCCTGAAAAAGAGTAAGTACCTTACCACTTGTCAACAAGATGGGTTGACAGCCAGCTGAAAATAAGCCTGAGATACTGGAAGATGATTAAGGGAGGAAGAAAGAGGCACGGATTTATCCTAATTCCATGTTGTTCCTGGGGTTAACCTCGGCCATCCTAGCCAGAATTATTTTACAAGATTCCTTCAGTAGGAACATCGTAAAGGGCCAACTCTCATTTTGTGATTATATAGAGTGATTGAGGAAAAAAAAAATGACAACAAGCAAAACGCAAAAAATCCTGCACGCAATTCAGGTCACTGAGAAATATTTAGGATAAACTGACTTTAGAATCATTATTTGTGTGTCAATTTAGAAGCAGCTGGATATTGCCCAGTGTATGGGGAGTGTGTCAAGACTCAGAGAAGAACAGAACCTAAACGAGCTGTGATTATCACTTGGAGATAAAAGTTCAGCTCAACTCTGGTTTTCGAGCCAGAGTGCTGTACCTTAAAAAAATTTTTTTTCTTAATATTTATTTACTTAGCTGTGCTGGGTCTTAGCTGCAGCAGTCAGGATACTTGATCTTAGTTGTGGCATGCAGGATCTAGTTCCATGCCCAGGGATTGAACCCGGGCCCCCTGCAGTGGGAACATGGAGTCTTAACCACTAGACCACCAGGGAAGTCCCTAAAATTTTTTAATAAGTATTATACATACATTTAGATTTATAGCCTATTAGAACCCATTTGTGCCAGCTCTATGTATACTGAGTAGCAAAGTCCATGCAGATTTAAACATGGAGCAAAGGATAATTATAAGATATCAGGGATTCTGCTATTCTTCACATATTTTAAAGGCATAACACACAGAGGTTACATAACTGCCTTTATGGAAAACCCTGCATTCAGAGTTGTTTTCGAAGCCTGTTCGCAGCTGAGTGTTTACTAAATCAAGCACTAAAAACTAGATTTACACTGGTTGTTCGGAGCTGAAAGCCAGCTGCAGCTGCCATTAGAGCAATTCAATTTCTTTTTTATAAAGCACAAGTAAGGCTCAATTTACTAAAGTTTTATTTCCTTTTTATGCATCCCATATGCTAGGGGAAAAATTAACTTTATGAGATTAAAAATGAGTTTTATGCTAAATGTTTACGAAGTTTCAGCTGGTTGCATTTGCAAGCCCTCAAACCCACCAAGTTCAGCTTCTGGTGTTTTCTATTTTTTTTTTTCCATTTCAACAAAAGAAAGTCTTTGTGTCTGTAAAAGGAAATTTCCCCAGTCCCCTTTTCTGTACTCCTCTAGTTCTGCCTTCTTCTTTCACATTATACAACTTTATAACAGTTGAGATACATAAATAACTTCCTTCACCATGTCAAAATCTTTAGAAGGAATGTTTCTGTATGGACTCAGTTGTTTTTTTAAATGATTCTTTTTTCCTTCCATTCACTGTCTTGATTTAGCTAGTCTAATGATGTTTTTTCATTTCTGTGATCATCTCTAAAAAAAAATATAGTTTTTACTTGATAAAAGAAACATCTAGACAACTAACTGCTGCTGATTTGGAAAGAATACATTTCATCACTTAATTACAAACTTTGATAGCCTAGAAAAGATGAGTGTTGCATTTCTTTGCTCCAAAATTAATAGGTACACAGAATTATTATTTTTTAAACAGTGCATACTTAATTCAGGAGACCCCAAGATAGCCATTATTATAGATCTCACTTTGCAAATTCTTCCTTTCTCTGAAATCCTTTGGCCTTTCTTAGGATCAGTTTTTTAAATTCCTCCAGTTCAGATTAAGCTCTTGGAGAACCTGTCATCTTAAGAAACATTCATTGAAAATGGCAGGGTATAAAAATACAAAGATGAAAAAGGTTTCTAAATGGAAGGCAAGAGAAACCACCCAAATTATCAATGGAGTAAGTCCATTAATGTTCAGTAACTCCTCCTGCCTCTACTTAACTGTCAAAAAGTCAACTTTCAAGTCTTCTTAGTAGCAGTAAAGGAGATTCTAAAAAGTCTTAAAGTATAAAATTAGAAAAAGGAAGGAGGAAAAAAATCAACATGCAGACATCAGAGTAGGCGACAGATGAGAAGGGTCCTGTGAGAACAAGTTGTTATGCTGTTTAAGGGTACTCAGGTCTGTCCAAGCATGTCACAGAAGGTTCCTAAATTTTATGGCATAAAGGGTTCTCAGCTGGGCAGAGCTCACAGAACCTCCAGCACTGAGATTCTTGAGCAAAAAGAGAAAAGAAGGTCATCTCCTAGGCCTTGCCCTACATGAGGGAAGAGTTGACATGGACCAACTTAAGCCAGAAACACTAGGTAAAGAATTCTCTAGGAATGTGAATCAAATAATCTCATTCCAACAGGCAACTCTTAGCAAATAGGATGGCTTACATGGCAAAGAGTGAGAATACCAAATAGAAGTAAACAAACCCCACACAGAAATGAAAGTTGATGCATGCTTACAGAACACTGATCAATCTCAACCCACAGCCTACAGTACCAAAGGTGGAGCACATTGGAGATGACCTTAGACCCTTGTTCGGAAGTTCTTCTAGCAGCAAAGAAGAGTGCCTGGGACTTGACCAGGAGAGGGAGGGACTTAAAGGCTGGGGTTGCCTTGATTTTACAGTAAGACCATAGATTACTTTTCATTGGCATGTTAACTATCCCTCACACTGCTTTAATTGTACTCCTTCAATCTATTACAGCTTAGAACCTGAGAGTCACACCAACAAATTATCAACCATACCCTTGATTTTGGAATTCACATCCTCAGTTGGGCTTCCCTGGTGGCGCATTGGTAAAGAATCTGCCCGACAATGCAGGAGATGCAGGAGACACGGGCTCAATCCCTGGGTCGGGAAGATCCCCTGGAGGAAGAAATAGCAACCCACTCCAGTATTCTTGCCCGGGAAATTCCACGGACAGAGGAGCCTGACAGACTATCGTCTATGGGGTTGCAAAGAGCTGGACACAGCTGAGTGACTGAGCACACACATAGCATCCTCAATTAAGAGGAAACAAGGCTTTATGAAACCTTGTATTTAAAAAACCAATTGAAAAAGTTAAAGTCTGACTGCTAAGATGTTACTCACAATTCATCAGAAACTTCAGAAGAGGGGCTTTCCTGGTAGTCCAGGGACTAAGACTCTGTACTCCCAATGCAGGGGGCCCAGGTTCAATCCCTGATCAGGGTGCTAAATCCTACATATTGCAATGAAGATGGAAGATCCCACATGCTACAACTAAGATCCAGTGAGCCAAATATATAAATATTTTTTAAAAGGAAGAACAAAGAATGAAACTTGAGAAGACAGAGGGTCCCACATATGTATGAGTGACCAGAGAAGTTTTTCCAGAAGGCATGAACCTTGAAGGATACACAGCATTTGGATAGAAAACTGAAGCTAGTACAGCCACTATGGAAAATAGTGTGGAGATTTCCTAAAAAATTGGAAATAGAACTGCCATATGACCCAGCAATCCCACTTCTGGGCATACACACTGAGGAAACCAGATCTGAAAGAGACACGTGCACCCCAAGGTTTATCGCAGCACTGTTTATAATAGCCAGAACATGGAAGCAACCTAGATGCCCATCAGCAGATGAATGGATAAGGAAGCTGTGGTACATATACACCATGGAATATTACTCAGCCGTTAAAAAGAATTCATTTGAACCAGTTCTAAACTGGAGCCCATTATACAGAGTGAAGTAAGCCAGAAAGATAAAGAACATTACAGCATACTAACACATATATATGGAATTTAGAAAGATGGTAACGACAACCCTACATGCAAAACAGAAAAAGAGACACAGAAGTACAGAACAGACTTTTGAACTATGTGGGAGAAGGTGAGGGTGGGATGTTGCGAAAGAACAGCATGTGTATTATCTATGGTGAAACAGATCACCAGCCCAGGTAGGATGCATGAGACAAGTGCTCGGGCCTGGTGCACTGGGAAGACCCAGAGGGATCGGGTGGAGAGGGAGGTGGGAGGGGGGATCGGGATGGGGAATACGTGTAAATCTATTGCTGATTCATGTCAATGTATGACAAAACCCACTGAAAAAATAAATTAATTAATTAATTAAAAAAAAGAAAAGAAAACTGAAGCTATTTCCAGCAAGGGAGGGATATGAGCTACAGCATTTGATGCAGGTATAAGAACGTCTGCATTCTCTTCCTTGGTAGCTTCCCTGGTAGCTCAACTGGTAAAGAATCCGCCTGCAACACAGGAGACTCCGGTTCAATTCCTGGGTCAGGAAGATCCCCTGAAGAAGGGATAGATCCCCACTCCAGTATTCTTGGGATTCCCTGGTGGCTCAGTCAGTAAAGAATCCACCTGCAATGCAGGAGACCTGGATTTGATCCCTGGGTTGGAAGATCCCCTGGGGGGAGGCATGGCAAACTACTACAGTATTCTTGCCTGAAGAATCCCCATGGACAGAGGAGCCTGGTGGGCCGAAGTCCATGGGGTCGCAAAGTCAGACACATTAAGCACATGCACACATGAGAATGTCATGTCTGCAGAAGGAGGGACAGCAGGAGGAGGCCAACTGGAGACCAGGGCTGGGAGAGTTGCATTAGATAACATCTGAAAAAGGGACTGGACTCGGGATTTGGAAGATTGTCAACAATAGATTGAAGAGCAGTGACAAGCATTTAAAGGTGATGAAAAGAAAAACGAAGGAGCATCTCAGAGAGAGTGGTCTGGTGATAGAACTGCAGGGTAGAGCCGAGGGGAATGAAGGCAGATCACTCAGGGGGCGGCAATAATGATCCAGGCATGAGATAACCAAGCACAAGCTGGAAATTGCAAGCCACAAGGAGAAAAAAGTTGGGGTATTTATTCTCCCCACACCACCTCACCCCATCCCATGCCTCATGAGACTTTAGCAATGTCTATGTTCCTCTAGGAACTGGTAAGTGGTCCTACTTCATTAAATTCACCTCTCTCTGGGCTCTCACAACATTGCTTACTCCTTTTCAAGACTAGGGGTGGTAACTGCATCCCAATGGTGTTAGCACCTGGGAGCTTCCCCATCACTTTATGGTTTCTCTAATTTTATCTCTGTGTATTTTTTTTTTCGAATGGGCCATTTACATCTCTGCAGACTCTGATGAATATAAATACTAAAATGAAAAGTATTGGAAAGAAAAGTAGAGAAGTCATGAGTTGGACTGGAAGAAAAAGAAGGCTGAGGAATATACTTTTGAGTGCAATGACTCAGAAAACATAGCATAAAAATATAAAGCAGTGGTTAGGAATCAAGACTCTTAGGACCTGGGTTCCCCCATTTTGTAGCTGTATGATGTCAGTTGGGGGTATATGGCTTCACATCTCTAAGCCCGCGCTCCTTCATCTGTAAAATAAGGATTATTACTGTTTTAAGGACTAAATGAGTGAATACATATAAAGTGCTTAGCATGGTTCCAGACTTCATGTACATGATGTTTAAACATCTTCCATTTACAAGAATTCACATGGGGATTATTATGCACTAAACCTTATACACTTTGAGCTTAATGGTGACAAAAGAATACTTAAATGGAAATTTCCAGGGAGCACTTGGAAATAAATACTGACATTTGGGTAAGAGCACATTACTAAGGTATAGACAGATAAACTATGAAAATAGATGACCTTTTCAAAGAGAAGAACACATCAAAAGAACAGCTGAGTTCTGAAAAATAAGCTTTGGAGAGATGTAGACTGAGTAGGTAGAAGAATGATGAGAGATGAAAAAAAGAAGAGGGAAAAAGAAGCAGAAGACCTGGATCTTGTGGTCTCAGGGAAGATAAAAGAACCACTGAAGTGAAATGAAGTGAAGGGAAAGTCACTCAGTCATGTCTGTCTCTTTGCAACCCACGGACTATACAGTTCATGGAATTCTCCAGGCTAGAATACTGGAGTAGGTAGCTGTTTTCTTCTCCAAGGAATCTTCCCAACCCAGCGATCAAACCCAGGTCTCCCACATTGCAGGCGGATTCTTTACCAGCTGAGCCACCTGCTGCTGCTGCTACGTCGCTTCAGTCGTGTGTGACTCTGTGTGACCCCATGGACTGCAGCCTACCAGGCTCCTCCGTCCATGGGATTTTCCAGGCAAGAGCACTGGAGTGGGGTGCCATTGCCTTCTCCAGTAGGTAGCTGAGCTACCAGGGAAGCCCAAAAGAAGCAGAGGCAGTGAAAATGACAAGTGCCTTCTAACTCGGCAAAGAGATCACCTGGGTCTTCAAGAGATGAACTCGAGGGAACGGAGTAGAACTGGGAATGGAAGGGAGACTCAGGTATTTTATTAAAAAAAAAAACAAAACAAAACAGAGGAAACAGGTACAGCCAACAGTAGATCCCAAAGAAAGGCAATGCCAAGGAATGTTCAAACTACCACACAATTGCACTCATCTCACATGCTAACAAAGTAATGCTCAAAATTCTCCAAGGCAGGCTTCAACAGTACGTGAACCGTGAACTTCCAGATGTTCAAGCTGGATTTAGAAAAGCCAGAGGAACCAGAGATCAAATTGCCAACATTGTTGGATCATCGAAAAAGCAAGAGTGTTCCAGAAAAATACCTCTTGTGCTTTATTGACTATGCCAAAGCCTCTGGCTGTGTGGATCACAACAAACTCTGGAAAATTCTTAAAAAGATTGGAATACCAGACCACCTGACCTGCCTCCTGAGAAATCGGTATGCAAGTCAGGAACTGGACAGTTAGAACTGGACAAGGAACAACAGACTGGTTCCAAATCGGGAAAGGAGTACATCAAGGCTGTATACTGTCACTCTGCTTATTTAACTTATATGCACAGTACATCATGTGAAATGCCAGGCTGGATGGAGCACAAACTGGAATCAAGATTGCTGGGAGAAACCCAGTGAGATCTGGAATTCCTACTGCTGACTTGAAAGTCCAGTCTAGCCAGACTCAAGACCCAGAATTATGCCTATATATGGACATGCAATTGAAATGTAAAAGATTTTAAAACTTAACTGAAAAAACATTTCAATAAAACAGAATATTATACAATATACAGTATTATTAAATGAAAATAGCATATTGGCCATAATATTAGTAGTATATAAGTATATGAGCAATATATTATGAATTTAATACATTTAATTTTTTGGAAGAGTTTTAGGTTCATAGCAAAATACAAAGAGCTCCTATACACCCGTCTGCTCCCACATATACACAGCCTCCCACACACACTATCCAGAACCTCAGTGGTACATTTATAACCATCTATGAACCTACATGTACATCATTATTTCCCAAAGCCCATAGCAGGTTCACTATTCTTTTTTATTGGAATATATTTGCTTTACAATATTGTATTAGTTTTTGGTGTACAACAAAGTGAATCAGCCATATGCATATGCGCCCTCCCTCTTGGACCTCCCTCCCACCCCAATCCCATCCCACCCCTCTAGGTCATCACAGAGCACCATGCTGAGCTTCCTGTGCTTGATATCAGCTTCCTACTATCTCCGACTGATATTGAGCCAGAATGGCACCAAACTGCATGTGGAACCAGGAAGGACTTAAATGGCGTGGTCAACCAGCTGCACAGGCTTACCTCGTGACCTGATTTATTTTGCAACCACGTTGACTCCATATTTACACTATTAGAACTTTGGTACCTTCGTTTATCAACTTACAGCAGGGTTTTCCTATACTTCAGTTGTCTTCAGAAAATTCTTCCAAATTGATTAACAGCCCTTTAAACGTGTTAGATTTTCTCTTTGCCCTGGCCAAATTCTGATTTTCTTGAGGGCAAGGTTCATTTTAATCAAGTTGTGCTTTTTCTCTCCCCAGTCTCCTACTGTGTCCAGCACAATGTTGTAAAGAAAACAGTTACCATAGCAACACAAAAAGAAGGCTCATGGAGCTTAGAAGGGATTTAGCCTCACCCTACCATTCCATCCTCTCCGTATCTCCATCAACCTCTACCCATTCCCACTTTCAAACAGATTTTGCCTCTAATTCCCTTTCTCATAGAAATTCTGGAGCAACTTCTGAGTTGGTATTAAATAAATGTTGCTGAAATTTTCTGATTTGACCAGTATGCTGGATCCCTTTTTGTGTCCCTCAAGTGCATCTCTAGCTCTCCTCTGTGGAGAATTAGCTCTCTAGCAGCTAATTCAGCCGAGTCAGGGTCCCAAGAGGAAAGAGACAGAGATCCTGAGACTAATTTAGTTGACCTACAAGCAAAGGCAAATGCTGTTTTGATAGCTAATTGCCTAATGTCATCAAGAGAGAGGGCTTCCCAGGTAGCACAGTGGCAAAGAATCTGCCTGCTAGTGCAGGAGATGCAAGTGACTTGGGTTCAATCCCTGAGTCGAGAAGATCCTCTGGAGTAGGAAATTGCAACCCACTCCAGTATTCTTGCTTGGAGAATCCCATGGACAGAAGAGCCTGGCAGGCTACAGTCCATGGGGTCCCAAAGAGTCAGAGACAACTGAGTCTGCATACTTCATCGAGAGAGAAACAGCTCAAATAGAGGCGGGGGGGGGGGGGGGGCGGGGGGGGGGGGGAAGGAAACAGGCTGAAAACAGGTACTTGGCCAATTCTTGGAACTGAAAGCTTAAAAATCCAAATTGTACCCAGTCTTCCATTTGAGCCCTCACAAGATCCCACACAGCAGCTCTTCTCTCTTGCATCTGAAAAAGTCTTTCCCAGTCTTTTTTGCACAATCAAAGGCTTTCAAAGTTGCCCATTCAGACATCTGCCAGCGTTTGTTACAGATGCTTCAAAGTTCACAATGGAGCAGAGTCTCCACCCAGGAACCACTCTATCAGAATGTAATGATTGCCTCCCCCCACCCTAGCTTATGTCAGTTTAGGCTACCATCTTTCATTTCTCTCACCCACCAATCTGTTCTGCTACAGGTGGGTGGATAATGGCTCCTCCTTGGCAGTGTCTTTTATCGACACTAATATAGCACTGCCATCTTCGTTTTTCTTATTGATTGTTGCAGAATTGATGCTGCCCTGGGTGTAAACTCCAAACAGGCTAATGAGTAAATGGTGCGTGGTTTTATTCATCTTTGAATCGATCGATTGACTAAAAGACTGCTTATTCATTCAGTATCCAGGTGCTGGTTTTAGCTTCAAGCAGCTGACAGCGCATTTGGGGAGACATAGAAGTGAGCACAGGGGTTTCCCTGGTAGCCCAGTGGCTAACACTCCATGCTCCCAATGCAGGAGGCCTGCGTTTCATCCCTACTCAGGGAACTAGATCCTGCATGCCGCAACTAAGAGTTCATATGCCTGCTGCAACAAAGATCAAAGATACTGCCTGCAGCAACTAAGGCCCAGCACAGCCAAATAATTAAATTTAAAAAAAAGAAAAAGAAGTAAGCATAGAGTAGAAAGGTTAGGAAAGGCTTTCTCAAGGAACACCTGGGATTTTCCTGACAATCCAGTGGTTAAGACTCCACACTTCCACTGCAAGGGGCATGGGTTCGATCCCTGGTTTTGGAACTAAGATTCAGCTGAATTGTGAAAATGTGTAGGCAAGAATGATGAGGACAGCTTTCACAGAAGAAGCTGCCCTCTCTTTTGCATGGAGGAGAAAGGGAGCACAGCTCATTCAGGGAGCAACAAGTGTCTGGAAAGTAGAGAGGTAGTAAGCAGGGGACTGGCTAAAGATAATGTTGGAGGGAAAGGAAGCCATACAGGAGAACTTTCAGTTCTTTGGCAAGGGAAGTAATGAAAGATTTTTTTGAACAATGTTATGAGATGCTTAAATTTAGAAAGCTAGCTCCAGAAAGGAGGACTGATATCCAGTGCTGGATAACTCAAGTTTGGGAGAAAAGTTAAGAGGCTGTTAAAATAGGCCATACAAAAAATGATAAAGATATTGACTGAGGAGGTCTTGGTAAGGATGGAAAGAAAGAGATGCTTTTGAGAAATAATAAATAGGTAACATGGAAAAATCATAATGACTGATAAGATGTGAGGGGGTCAGAAAATGAAGGGGTGATGATTCATGGGTTTGTGGCTTGAGCAACCAGGCAGGTTGTGAGACCACTCTCTGACCCAGAGAATACGAAGAACTCAGGAAGGGTTCAGTTGACATTGCATTGACACGGAGGTTTTCACAGGACTTTTAAGAATAAATCTCAATTTACAATTAGATACTGAGTTCAAGAAAGAATTCAGTAATAGAGATGTAAATCTGGAAGCCCTTGATGCAATGGTGGGAGCTCAAATTAAGGGGGAAGATAAATTCATTCAAAGAGCCTCTAAAGAAAACAAATAACCCAATCAAAAATGGGCAGAAGAGCTAAACAGACATTTCTCTAAAGAAGACATACAGATGGATAATAAACATATGAAAAAAATGTTCAACATTGCTTATTATTAGAGAAATGAAAACCAAAACTACAATGAGGTATCACCTCACATGGGTCAGAATGGCCATCATCAACAAATCTACAAACGATAAGTGCTGGAGAGGATGTGGAGAAAAGGAAACCCTCTCGCACTGTTGGGAATGTAAATTGATATAGCCACTATGGAGAACAGTATGAACATTCCTTTAAACTAGGAATAAAACTACCATATGACCCAGCAATCCCACTGCTGGACATGTACCCTGAGAAAACAAGAATTGAAAAACACACATGTACCCCAATGTTCACTGCAGCACTATTTACAATAGCCAGGACATAGAAGCAACTTAGATGTCCATCAACAGAAGAATGGATAAAGAAGTTGTGGTACATATTTGCAGTGGAATATTACTCAGCCATAAAAAGGAAAGAATTTGAACCAGTTCTAGTGAGGTGGATGAACCTAGAGTCTGTTATACAGAGTGAGGCAAGTCAGAAAGAGAAAACAACTATCGTGTATTAACACAAATATATGGAATCTAGAAAAATGGTACTGATGAACCTATTTGTAGGGCAGCAATAGAGACACAGAGGACTTCCCTGGTGGTAAAGACGGTAAAGCATCTGCCTACAATGCGGGAGACCCGAATTCGATCCCTGGATCAGGAAGATCCTCTAGAGAAGAACATAGCAACCCACTCCAGTACTCTTGCCTGGAAAATCGCGTGGACATAGGAGTGTGGTAGGTTACAGTCCATGGGGTCGCAAAGAGTCAGACACAACTAAGCAACTTCACTTTCACTTTCAATACAGACATAGAGAACAGACTTGTGGACACAGTGGGGAATGAGAGAGTAGGACGAATTGAGAGAGTAGCATTGAAATATGCAGATTACCATATGTAAAACAGCTAGCCGGTAGGAATTTGCCTGTAACCCAGGAAACTCAAATCTGGTGCTCTGTGACAACCTAGAGGGACGGAATAGGGTGGGAGGTGGAAGGAAGGCTCAGGAGGGAGGGGACATATGAATACCTATGGCTGATGCATGTTGCTGTGTGGCAGAAACCGACACAACATTGTAAAGCAACTATCCTCCAACTAAAAATAAACTTTTAAAATGACAAAGAGCCTCTGAAGAATGAGAAGAAGATGGAGAATCAAGCTCAAATTGATCATGAGCAGATACTAGCCTTGGCAGATGTCCATCACTCCACATTAAAACTGCACCCAAAGACAAATATCATATGACATCACTTACATGTAAAATCTAATATATGGCACAAATGAACGTATCTATGAAAAAGAGAATCACGGATACAGCACAGACTTGTGGTTGTCAAGGGGGGAGGGGGTTGGGAGAGGAATGAAGTGGGAGGTTGGGGTTAGTAGATATAAGCTTTTATGCATAGAATGGATAAACAACAAGGTCTGACAGTATCAGACAGAACACTGTATTCAATATCCTATGATAAACCACAATGGAAAAAAATATTTTAAAAAAGAATTTAAGTATGTGTATGAAAGTGAAAGTTGCTCAGTTGTGTCCGACTCTTTGGAACCCCATGGACTATGCAGTCCATGGAATTCTCCAGGCCAGAATACTGGAGCAGGTAGCCTTTCCCTTCTCCAGGGTATCTTCCCAAACCAGGGATTGATCCCATGTCTCCTGCACTGCAAGCAGATTATTTATCAACTGAGTCACAAGGAATGCTCAAGAACACTGGAGTGAGTAGCTGATCCCCTCTCCAGCGCATCTTCCTGACCCAGGTACTGAACCAAGGTCTCCTGTACTGCAGGCAGATTCTTTACCAACTGAGCTATCAGGGAAGCCCTAAATATGTGTATAACTGAATCATTTGGCTGTATGGCAGTAAATAACACAACATTGTAAATCAACTACACTTCAATTAAAAAAAAAAAACTGCACCCAGAGGAAGTTCCCCGGCAGTCCAGTGGTTAGGATTCTGCGCTTCCACTGCAGGGGTCAACCCCTGGTCGAAGAACTAAGATCCCACAAGCTGTGGCTAGGTAAAAAAAAAACTGCACCCAGAACAAAGGAAAACCCATCCATTCTCTGGATGGCTTTACTTACTGCTCTATAGTCTTCTGTGGGTTTCTGAAGGTCATTTTGGAATTTGTGTAATTTCCTGAAGACTCTACTTTTCAAATTTGAATTGGTCTAATGAACTAAGAGTGAGAGTGGGAATGAGGATGAGGATCAGTGAATCACCTGATGAGACTGAGGTTTTAGGAAGTGTACATTTGATAGTTTTACTCAAACAGAGCCGTGGGCATAACAGGCACCAATACTGATATAGCTAGCATCAGACCCAGAAACTCTTATTAGGTATCTTGGTACTTTCCAGTGGAAAACATGAGTCACCACAATGTATTGCTGAACATTTTAATGATGAAAAAGCATATTAAGGAAATATGTGGTCTACAAAAATTCCATTTCTTTATGTACTTCTTAAAACACCCACATATGTGTACTTCCTCTTGGTGTGCCTTATGCTATTACACGAGGTCACTCATCCTGCCTCGGTCAACAGCAGGTCTTGGCCGTCTCTCCTGATCATTATCTACTTGATTCTACTCTTTTCCCCCTCATCTTTTGACACATTCTGTTCACCAAGATACTTGTACAAGTTAGTCAGCAGTGTGCAGGGGGCATCGGCTCACTATTAATCAGAAGTGTCTGAGTTGCAAGTGACAGAAACCCAAGTCAAACGAGTTGAGGCAAAAGGAGAAGTGTATTGGTTCCAAGAAGCTTGGCTCAGACATGCTCTCAGTCCTGTGTCTCTGCCCCTCTCTCCATCTTGGCTTCCACCTCTCATCTCCTGGACTGACTTTTTCCACAGAGCAGGAGGCAGCACCACAATTCTCATCTCCCAGTTTCCACTCTAGAGGAGCTCTTAGACTCATTCTACTGGTCCTAAGTTCAAAATGCCTGAGGAATTTCTCTGATTGACCCAGCCCAGGAAACGCTTCTAACCCAAGACCACAATTTGTCAAGAAAGATGACATTTTCAGGAAAAAAAAAAAAAAAGGCAAAATAATAGACAATTTCCATATGCTCATTGTGGAATCTTCCCTCAGATTCTTCTCTCCTCCACAGATATGCCTGCGTGCCTTATAGATCAGGGAAACTTTTCCTGTTTTATTCTGCTTTATTACTCCTTAAAGGTCTCATCTACTCCCAGACTGACACTCTTCACTTCTGGAAATTTCTGTAGACACCTTTCCTTCTGGGAATTACTTGTGCAAACTACCTGTCTTCTGCTCACCTAATGAAAACACAGATAAGATGGAAAAAGATCAGACAAGCAGGATGGCCCCAAAGAGAGGATATTTTCACTTCTGGGCTCATGCTTCAGCTTTGCAGTACTACCAGGTAGGAAGCTTGGTGAATTCAAAGATGACAAATCTATTATTTCTTTGTGCTAATTCTGATTTCAAGAAAACCTCTTCAGGGACATATGGCAATTTAAGAAAGCAGGAAACCAAAGAACATGACATTCTTGGATCAATAAATAAAATCAAAAGCTCCTTAAAAGTCAACAAGGCAAAGATAACCATAGATTCTAACATGTGAAGTCAGTGGTATTTAGTGATTTGGCTCTCCTGGATGTTATTATACCAGAACACAATCAATAAAGAACTTAGTTTGATCTACAGTTCCAATGAAAGAAATCTAAAATTAACCTCAGTGTAATCTGAGTGTGGAGTGTTTCTAAAGGGTCACTGAGCAGATTGGTGATTACCTTTTTGTTCTTTGAAAATAAGAAAACATAAGACTGACTCGAAGACAGATTTGGAAAACATGACCACATTCAACACTGTTTATCTATGCAGGAGACGCAAGAGATGGAAGTTCGAGCCCTGGGTGGAGAAGATCCCCCTGCAGAAGGAAATGGCAACCTGCTCCCGCACTCTTGCCTGGAAAATTCCATGGACAGAGGAGACTGGCAGGCTATGGTACACGGGCTCGCAAGAGTCAGACACAACTGAGTGACTGAGCACACACACCCAGCATATTTGAATACAGTCAGTTCTAAAATGTATTAGTCGTTTAAACGTTTGACAGCTACTTCTTTGTTATACATATTGAAAGTTCCCCCTTCATCAATTACTCTTTCTTAAAATTTTTGTATTCTTGGCTATGTGGCTTCTAGCAGAAGGAACAAAATAAGCAAAAAGTTATGCTTTATTATCTATTTTACAATATTCAATCTTCTCCCAATAAATAAATACTAATTCAAAAATCTGAGTATATATAATAGTTATGATTCACTTTACTTACTTCATTCCTAGTAAGTTGAAAACTGTTAAAGCTTTTATCTCATTTTTCAGGATAATAAATCATATTTCATGGATATTACCACTAGGTGGCTCAAATGGCTGAAACACTAATTCAATACATAAGCAGAAAAAAACTTCAAAAGATATATATTTTTTCTGTAGTTTAAGGCTTTATATATTAATTTTCTATAAACTTATATACTATTTATGGCTTATGACTATAATACTACACATGGGAGACAATTACTTTAATTATTAGGTCATCATCATGTATGCCATTTTTATGAAGGAGAGAAGATTAATGGACAAAATGAATGAGTTATAGTTACATTTTGTCATAAAAATATAATAACAAACTAAAATCTTACCAGCTGACAGAGAACACTGCCTTCAATGGAGTCTAAAGTGTCGGAGTCTTGAGTTGTATTTCATTTAAATTTATCCAGGCATTTGTAGAGATTACCTGCTATACTTCCTGGAAATTATGGTTATTTATGTCTTTTAGAGGCAAGTGAGTGACTCACAGCCAGAGTTCAAGTTCTCTGTAGTCCAGGGACCTTGAAAATCAAGCCCTTCTTCCTTACAGCAAGTTATTGAAATGCAAGGATTTCAATAGGATGTGTCCATTACATTAGATAGCTTGGGACCCTCTACTCCTTCTGATTCAAAGAAATAAATGCAGGAAATAATTATTTCTTGCCAACTTTATACGCATCTTTTAATTCTATTGGACTGTTCAGGATAGAATACCAGGCGGTGAAGGAAAAAGAGGTTCTTTCCCAGCTGGAAAGAAAAGTATTAAGCTTTTTGACTCTGTCAGAGAAAATAAAACACAACAGGGACTTTGGAATAAGGGGGCATTATGTGTTTCCTAACCAAGAAGAATCAATATGCCCTCCCGTTATTGTGGAGATACCTGGTCCTCTAGGCTCTCTCAGTACTAACAGAAGCTCTGCTCTAAGTTTAAAGTTTGGGACCATTGAAATCTTAAAGAAACTCTCTTTCAAGATGTTGGTTTTATCTTTGGATTATTTGTCTTTACCCTTGAATTATTTGTCTTTGCAATCACCAACTATCGAATCTTCCATGCTATTTCAATTAAAGTTATTTAATTGACTTTAAATTGGGGAAGAAGCAAGACTCTTTACAGAATGAGCTTAAGGGACGATTTTTCCAACTCATGTAACAGGCAGGTAGCATTTTTCCCCCTAATTAGAAAAAAAAATTCCTTCTATTTATTATTCATTATTTGGAGGTACATGTAAGAATCTGAATTTGGCTTAAAAGAAAAGTATTGATTCTCCCTAAGGGAGTCATAATTTAGGTTCAGCTGCAGCAACAGCAGGTCCCATTATTTTTATATTCATGTTCAGGCACCTGACATTTAGGTTTTATTTTAATTTAGAGTTGTAAATATAACATGAATTAGTTATCACATAGCTCTTAGATACTGAGATCTAATTAATTCTCTCCAAGTTTAATAACTTATAGCTGGTCAAAATTCTAATCAGTTAGCTTTTGAGAAAGATATAGAATCTTATCTTCCCAAATTATGGCCATGAAGAGTCTGCACTGAATGACTAAAAAATAAAATCAAAACAACTCAAAGCGGCTTAAACAATCAAAGAGAGATATAATGGCTTACATGACTAAACGCTAAAGCTAGAGTTGTTTTCAGGGTTGATTTGAGACTTAGTTGCTCCTCAGTATCACCCAAGACCAAGTTTACTGCTGCATCAGTCAGCCCTTGGCAACATCAGTTTCACTTCTGTTCTCTTGGTTGTCTGTTCACAACTGCCAGAGCTATAAGTAAGTAAGTAAAGTCGCTCAGTCGTGTCCAACTCTTTGCAACCCCATGGACTGTAGCCTACCAGGCTCCTCTGTCCATGGGATTTTCTAGGCAAGAGTACTGCAGTGGGTTGCCTTTTCCTTCTCCAGGGATGTTCCCGACTCAGGGATCGAACCCAGGTCTCCAGCATTGCAGACAGACACTTGACCGTCTGAGCCACCAGGGAAGCCCGCTGGAGCTATACTTTCATTCATATCCAAGGACGGAGAAGGAAGGTGGTTACTCAAAGTTTTTCCAGGAGAGAGGACACTTTTCTCCCAGAAATTCTTTAGCAAGCATGGTCTGCAGGTTTACTACCCTCCCTAGATGCAATAACTCTAGCCAGGGAATGGGAGCCCAAATTAGCGTCAGCTGAAGCAACGTGCCCTCAGTCAGTAGCCAGCAATGAAATCTGCTCCTCTCAGTAAATGGGATACATTCAGGAGATACGGGTATTAGTGCAAAAATCAGAGCTGTCACAGGAAACGGAGACAGTGTCCGTCGGGAAATAGGGAGAGGCAAGTGAGGGGTAAATACTGATTTACACACCTGACTCTCTAGGGGGAACTCAAACCAAACTGTCTGAGTTTGAATCCAGGCCCTACTACTTGTTGGCTGTATGACCATGGGAAAGTCACTTGACCTCTCTTGTCAAGTGACAGGTAGGTCAATGATTTGCTTAATTCCTTCTATCACGGGGCTTTTTCTAAAATCCATGGCAGGGAATTCCCTGGAGGTCCAGTGGCTAAGACTCCACACTCCCAACGCAAGGGGCCCAGGTTTGATCCCTGTTTGGGAAACTAAATCCCACATACCACAACTAAGAGTCTGCATGCTACAACTAAAGATCACTCATTCTGCAACCAAGACCCGCCACAGCCAAAAAAAAAAAAAAAAAAGTCTGTGGCAGTAAACCAAGCATGTGGAATTGGGAAGAACACAAAAAAGAGCAAAATGATGTTCTACTTTCAAAGAGTCAGCAATTCAGGGGAGGAAAACAAGAGCTCAGAGTTGGTGGTGAAAGATAAGATAGGATAAGTTACATAGAAAAGGTGTGTTTTCTAAAGTGGATTTTTTTCCTAATTAAATATTCTTTAATAACAACCACACTTGCTAGTGTTTTTTTCAAATCCTAAATGAAGTCTGTATAAATTTTCTGGATGGTTGTTTATTAATAGTAAATATCAACAATCACTAGTAATCAGTCAATAAAACTACCAGAAAAAAAAGAGTAACCAAACAAACTGCAACTATAAAGTGTATTAAATATAACATTCTTATAATATTTAAGAAAATGGAGATGCATGGAGGTGAGGTCCATTCAAAAAAAATCACTGGAATTTTTTCCCTTGGAAGTAATTATGTGTTTTCAGTGAAGTATGTGAAACTGGATATTCTGAACCTATTACCAGGTCACAAAACAAACCTCACTGTGGGCACCTAGCTTCTTCCTAAAGTGGGGAATAGATAGATTTCCTTTGTTCTAAATAAGAGTTTATTCTCAAAGCAGAAGAGCAGCAGGTCAGCGAAGTAATTGAGTAACTACCACCCCTAGAGGGAGCTATGGTGCCTTTTAAGTCACGCAAGTTGACCTCCCTTCTCAGAGAGCACCGCTGGTCCACTGGTCCCTGGGCATGCCTTCCTTTCAATTCTTGAGTCCTCAAAATTTTGAACATTCTGCTTTTTACTTAGCATCTTTGTCATTGTTTAAAAATACTGCCACAGTAAGATAACAATTCTTCAAAATGTAAGTAGCACAACCACATTAATCCTGGACAGAAAGTATACATTATCTTTGCATCAAAGAAACAGAGAAAAATGTTCATCCCTATTGGTACAAATAGCTACCGCTAACTTCCTTATATCCCTTTGGAAATGCATAAACAAAATCCTCAGGATGGCAGAGAGTGGGAATGTTGATAGCTGCTAGGGTCTCTAAGATGGAACCTGCAGGAAAGGAACACTCTGGCATTTCTTCCCAGCTGTGTGGGGAGTAGGGGATGGGGCCCTGTCTTTTCCTGTCTGTATCCCCAGTGTGTGGTTCAGATTAATACCTCAAATGATATAGGCTGAGTCCATCTCAATTTTTCCAGAAAGTTTGTAAACCAACCCAGATTAGATATGAATAAGAAAACAATGATATAAAAGAGAAAAACCACAGGACTAGGGTGGAGACTGGGGAAGATTACAATGAAAATGTTATCTCAAGAGAAGGGAGCAGCTGGGCTGGGCTCACTTAGAGCTGAAAGAACAACCAGTACTGGGAAAAAAAAAAGTCTACAGCATTCCAGGAGTGACCAAGCTGGAAAAGACCAGTAGGTCTTCTTCAGCCAACCCCTTTATTTTACAGAGACAAGAGGTCCATGGTGAGAAGTAACTTGCAGATGGGCTCTCAGCAAACCAGAGGCAAAAGGTGAGACCATGAATGATGGTCATTCACCAGGTGAGTCCCAACTGCTCTATGTCATGGTGGCCACTTCACCTGCCCCTAGCACCTAGAATAGAACTTGCTTGTCAAGAAGAGAAAGTTTCTTGAAAAACCAGGCACTACCTCAGAGTTTCTGTCAAAGCTTCACTGAGTATTTTCAGCGTTGAACTAAGTGGCTTATGGTTCACCATGACTTAGAAGTAAGGAACCGGTGAGCTCCTTCCACTCACATTTTGCCTTGGCCATCCGAGTCCAATGTGGGGGATCACAGTCCTGAGTAAAGGACAGGCAAGAAGGGACCCAATTCATCAAAACTCTTCTATTAGGTCTTTTGAGGATTCTTGGCCCCTGAGTTTCCAGGAGACCTAGATTACTTAGAAAATGTCTGCTGGTGTGATGCAAGTGCAAATCTGAAGGTGTCTAAGGAGACATATCGCCATGCATGTGTATAATATACAACAGAGTCCTGGAGTGAAGGAGGGATGGCCTTCAGCAGAAACCAGCAATCCCCGAAAATCCCAAGGCCTGTGGTTTTCTCACACACTAGCTCAAAAATGTACTTTAAACACCTACAAACACCTAACCTGCACAGTAACTACAATCTGTAAGATGGGCATTTTTAAACAGATGCTAAAAGAAGTAAATGAGTGAGTGAATATTGCTTCCATTCAGTCCTGCAAGGTCTGGAAGTGGCAGTGTGAGGGAAAAGCCTGTATCATTATCAAAGTTTTCTTGGTACTATTCCACGTGGAGGTTGTTCCTTCAGCCTGTATCCTGAAATGAAACACCAAAACTGACCCTCAAAGACTGTATCATATGGTGAGAAATACCCCTTCGTTGGAAACCAGTGAGGTTTTCAATCATTTGCTATTGCAGCGTGTTTTAGCTTCAGGACGCTAATATAGACACCCAGCCAGAAAAGATTTATTTTAGGCTTTGCAGGTTATCCAGTTTTTGTCAGGACTACTTAAGTCTACCATTGTCATGCAAAGCACTCACAGACTATAGGTAAGCAGATGAGCATGACAATGTTCCAATAAAACTTTATTTACAAAAACAAATAGCAGCCCAGATTTGACCCTTGGGAATTTAGCTGGCTGATCCCTGATGTAGATCTTCCTGGAGAATGTCACTGAAGTAGTTTAGCTACTAGCTGAAATTCCTACAGGCAATTGCTTAAAATCACTTCTTTGCTAATTTTACCTACCCAGTGTTATTCTCGGAGAAGGCAATGGCACCCCACTCCAGTACTCTTGCCTGGAAAATCCCATGGACGGAGGAGCCTGGTAGGCTGCAGTCCATGGGGTCGTGAAGAGTCGGACATGACTGAGCAACTTCCTTTCACTTTTCACTTTTATGCATTGGAGAAGGAAATGGCAACCCACTCCAGTGTTCTTGCCTGCAGAATCCCAGGGATGAGGTCGCACAGAGTCGGACACGACTGAAGTGACTTAGCAGCAGTAGCAGCAGCAGTGTTATTCTGGTACATTTTATATTAAAGATAATGTTCTTAGAGACCACTTATTTAGAAAGGCTTAAGGGGGTGGAAAAAGCAAAGAATAGCAGTTTTAATATTTTTTGACGGGGAGGTGGAGGAAAAACTAGGTGGCTATCTTTGCTGCACAAAGCCTTTGAAAACAATTGGGAAGACATGGAGGATAAGAGTTGAAAGGAGAGAGAGATGGCTGAATTAGGGATAAAAAGAAGGGAAATGGAAGAAGCATGAAGAGAAATAATACAAAGGTGAGAGAAAATTGCGTGAAGCTAGAATTCCTTATTTCGCTTCTTTCAGTCCCAAGACCAGACAGAATGTTTATTCCTCTACTGCCACCTTCAGTTCTTTTAAGACCCTGGCTTTCTTTTTGCAGTTTCCACGATGGGGCTAAAGCACTGAGAATGTAACTCCTATGGCTGCTTGTTCAGTTTTTTGCTTTCATTACATTTTGCTGAAATCCATGTGGATTAAAAAATGGCAAAACTTGAGTAAATGATTTTTGAATGGAGGGGTGAGGATAAGATTAAGGATGGAGGATAAATAGGGACCAAGGTTAATGGTGGGATAGGATGAGGGAGACATAGAGCAGAGGTGTCAGTCCAGGGACAAAGACACTTTGGAGACAGAGCCTAATTCTATCAGAGGAGTGAGTTTGCGTGCCTCTGAGCAATTCCACAAAAGTGGTGTGGTACATTGACAGATGATTAATTATGAGTGGGATCTGGTGTGTGAAATGCAAGCAAAATTATGGAATGAAAAGTAGCGCTGGGTAGATCTGGGATAGAAAATCGGGACTTGACTGTCTTCTTGTACATTATCATGCCTGGTCAGGGCATCAGTGGTAATAAGATTACGGACACACAATCCCTTTACAAATTAGCCAAATCTACTCTATCATTCCATTATGTTTATCTGGGTAAGAGTCTGTCTACATTGTAAGCAACTTGAGGCAGAAATAAACCTTCTTCATCATTGTAAACCCAGCATTCACTACAACAGCTGTCCAAAAGCTAGCGCTCAATGAATTCACATTGAATTAAATTGTTTCCTTTCAATGATAAAGTGCAGAATTTTGGAAACTTCTTCTGCGAAATCACCAAGTTACTAGAATGGAGATGGTGAACCCTTTGTCCCTGGATATTCTCAGAATCTGCCATCTGTTTTTCATGCCTCCATCCCAAAGCTACCATTCTTCATTTCAGCCCATTGTCTGCATTTCTCTAGTCATCAGCAAAGAGTCCAAACCAAATGCTCATAGTTTTGCTCTAGTCACTGTATTTATCAGTTCAGTTCAGTGCAGTCGTGTCCAACTCTTTGTGACCCCATGAACCGCAGCACACCAGGCCTCCCTGTCCATCACCAACTCCCGGAGTCCACCCAAACCCATGTCCATTGAGTCGGTGATGCCATCCAACCATCGCATCCTCTGTTGTCCCCTTCTCCTCCTGCCCTCAATCTTTCCCAGCATCAGGGTCTTTTCAAATGAGTCAGCTCTTCGCATCAGGTGGCCAAAGTATTGGAGTTTCAGCTTCAACATCAGTCTTACCAATGAACACCCAGGACTGACTGTACTTATAAGGGGCATCTAGTTTCATAGTGACCCCAGGCTGCAACCACTCTCTCTCCCAGTTGATGCGCTGCCTGAGAAGAAAGAAATGTCCATTGTTGGGACTTCCCTGGTGGTCCAGTGGCTAAGACTCCGAGTTCTGAATGCAAGGGGCCCAGGTTTGATCCTTGGCTGGGGAACGAGATCCTGTATGCTGCAAAGACCCAGTGCAACCAAATAAAATTTTTTTTTTAAAAAAAAAGGAAATGTTCATTGTCACCCTCACAAGGCATCTCCTGGCAAGTCAGTTAACCCTAGTCCAGCAGTAGGTGATGGAGGATGCACTAAGAGTTCATTATGACATAAAACAGCTAAGCTATTCAAAAGGAGATATGTTTTTGCTTCTGGAAATAATTTCACATAATAGTAGAGGTTCAGTTACCAAGATAATCTAAAGAAAACTAGGATAATCAAATGGGGTGCCATACCTCAAGAAAGAGCCACACCTGCTGTGTTCTTAACCAAAGGATACTTAAGTTTTGCTTTTCTCTTGTACTTGAGGACACTTCAGTTGGCAAACATACACGTAACTCTCTTCTTACTCAAGTTAGAGGTGGCTTCCTTTAGGAATTTCTTCCCGACCCTCTCCCCCATGCTCCCACTGTTGTATCTGTGCCCTTCTCCCATTCACATGACTCTCATCAGATTGTATTGAAATGGTTTATGAGCCCTCTGCCTCCTCTACCACCCTGTGAATTCCTTTAAGGCAAGAACTATTTCTTATTTGCCTTTGTCACTTCAACCCAAGCACCTAGTAGACGCTCATTAAATGTTTTTAAGTGGATCACTCATTCACTGATGGTTTATGGAGTCAAAGAGATCACAAATTCAGTTCTAGAGACAGTGGTAGCTTCTCAGCCTTGCTAAGCAACTCAGTCATGGGAGATGCAAAATAGATCCCATAGACTTTTCCATCACACTTGGCTGTTGTGATCCCCTGAACATCTCAAGGACTAGTGAGAAAAATGTCAGAGATGCCACAACAAAGTAATGGATATTTGCCCCTCTGTCTTCACCCAGAGGATGTCCTGTCAAATGACCCTACAAATTTCTGTATCTACAAAACAGAAACAAATTCACAGACATGGAAACTTGTGGTTGACAAGGAGGAGGTAGGGAGCGAGAGGGAGTTTGGGGTTGGTAGATACATTTAGAATTAATGTAAACAACAAGGTCCTAATCTGTAGCTGGGGAACTGTATTCAATATCCTATGATAAATGATAATGGAAAAGAATTTTTTTAAAAAAGAATATTAAAAAGGGTATTCTTTGTGGTTTCTGAGTCACTTCACAATAGTTTTGGGCCATGGGAAGAGACATATAGAAATTTGTGCTTTGGCTTGCTTTAAGGTCCAAGTGACTTTGAAACAGACTTCCTCTTGATCCTTATACCTAGAGGTCCCTCAACCATTTAAGGGCACAGAAACTTTCTATTAAGATTTGAATTATTTTTCAGTTCTAATTGCAGTCTCTCAGTCATGCCCAACTCTTTGCGACCCTATGGACTGCAGCACATCAGGCTTCCCTGTCCTTTACTATTTCCTAGAGTTTGCTCGAACTCATGTCTCATCACTATTTGAGTCAGTGATGATATTCAACCATCTCATCCTTTGTCACCCTCTTCTCCTGCCCTTAATCTTTCCCAGCATTAGGGTCTTTTCCAATGAGTCAGCTCTTCACATCAGATGACCAAAGTATTGGTGCTTCAGCTTCAGCATCAGCCCTTCCAATGAATATTCAGGGTTGATTTTCTTTAGGATTAACTGATTTGATCTCCATGCTGTCCAAGGGACTCTCAAGAGCCTTCTCCAGCATCACAGTTCAAAAGCATCAATTCTTCAGCACTCGACCTTCTTTATGGTCCAACTCTCACACCCATGCATGACTACTACTAGAAAATTCATAGCTTTGACTATATGGACTTTTGTTGGCAAAGTGATGTCTCTGCTTTTTAACATGCTATCTAGGTTGGTCATAGCTTTTCTTTCAAGGAGCAAGTGTCTTTTAATTTCATGGCTGCAGTCACTGTCCCCAGTGATTTTGGAGCCTAAAAAAATAAAATCTGTCACTGTTTTCACTTTTTCCTATTCTATTTGTCATGAGATGATGAGACTGGATGCCACGATCTTAGTTTTTTGGATGCTGAATGAATTTTTCTCAAATGAACACTTTGCTTCGAAATCCAGTGTAGTGATCTTTCAGGAAAGGTGTACTGGATGAAGGTCACTACCAACCTGACTCTTGTTTTATCTCTCAGCCAAATTAATAGATGTAAGTAGGTATCTGTATGTATTCTCAGGCCAAGTAAACCACCCTGGAAGAACTGGAAAAGTTCATTTTCTAGAAACTTGATAACAGGATACTGTTTCTAAGCAAGCACATATGTATAACTGTAGATATAACTGAGTCTCCCTTTGAGTCATAATTACTTGCAAAAAAAGAGATGAAATCAGATTTAGAATGTGAGTTGTTTCCGCTCCATTAAGTTGCACATCCAGTTAATAAGAACAATAAGCTGATAGCTTTAAATGGGCATCAGTTTGTGACAACTTTGTCAAAATTCCAGCACCATTCAAATCTCCTTTTTGTCTTAAGGACACCGTTTTCACAAGGGAGATCTGCAGAGCATTGATTGTCATTTTTGCAATTCAAACATGGGTTTGTTTATCTTTTGGCTGAGAGAGAAACAGGCCAGTAGCCAGTATCCTGAAATTGGAAGTGCACCCCATGCTGTCCAGCAGATAGTAGACACTTAGTGACAACTTGTTGGAAGAATAAAAACATTTTCAGTCAAGAGGAAGTTATTTTCCTGAAATTACAATTTAATGCAGGCAACCACACAAGACTAACTTCTAAAGTAAACACATGTATACTATGCTCTGTGATTGGCTCTATTACTGTGTAAATCATTTTCTTTCTCGCCTGAGACTCAGCTGAATAGCCTAAGTTTTGAGAGTAAAGCAAACAGACTTCCCTTTCTGGCAGTTTGGGAATTGGGAAAAACTGAAAATGCTCCTTCTATAAAACTGCAGAGAATAAGGCCAGAAAAATACACAGTAGACAAAAATGAGAAACTTCAACTGAAAGATAACAATAAGCTGGTGATATTAGACAGCTCCTCAGGGTTTTACATGCTTTTGCAACCAAAAGCTTAGGTTCTTAAATCTTAAGTAATGGAGAGGACCTTGAGCCTTTTTGAGCAAAGGGAGCTTGAACTGAGGCTTCTGAATTAAGAGAGATTCCAGAATCTGTAAAAAGTAACAACAACAAAATGCCATCCAAAAAAATAAAGACTGTTTATTTTGGCCTAAACTTCAGGTGGAAAAAATAATTATCTGTCTCAAAATTGTATAATCATGAGCCTATCCCATTGTCTGGAGATGTCTGAGCCTAAAAGCTAACAACAACAAGAAGTCCTGCCAGCCTGGAAATCGCCTTAGCAGAGGAAGTTAAAAACTACTCTGGAGGTTGTACAAGATTCCCACCAGAACGTTCCACTTAAGATGAACTGACAATCCAAAATTTATAAATAGACAAGGAAATCATGTTGAAAATCAAGTTACTCAACACATAGTAGAAGAACTTCAAATAATAAAATTGTCAGAGACGAGAAACAAGTATACAGATAATAAAGACATATATACATTATATAAACCCACTCCAGTATTCTTGCCTGGGAAATGCCATGACAGAGGAGCCTGGCAGGTTCCAATCTGTGGAGTCACAAAGAGTCCGACATGACTGAAGTGACTAAGTATACATTACATAAGTTTAATAAAGACTTGCCAGAAAGCAAGACAGAGAATCAAAGATGTGAAAAATATGAAAAAGAAATTTAAAAACACGGAAGACAGAATGAGAAGGTTCAACATAGTTATGAGTTCCAGAAAAAGAATGCAGAAAAGATATTCAAAGATACGTCTTTGAAAGTGAAAAGTGAAAGTGAAGTCACTTAGTCGTGTCCAACTCTTTGCGACCCTATGGACTGTAGCCTACCAGGTTCCTCCGTCCATGGGATTCTCCAGGCAAGAATACTGGAGTGGGTTGCCATTTCCTTCTCCAGGAGATCTTCCTGACTCAGGGATTGAACCCGGGTCTCCTACATTGTAGGCAGATGCTTTACCGCCTGAGCCACCAAGGAAGCCTATAATGTCTTTAGTTTTCCCAAATATTGATAATAACCTGATCCCTTAATTTCAGGAAGCTAAACAAATCCATACAGGGATTAATAAAAATTCCCAGCATAGAAAATTTCATCCAGTAAGTTATGTTGACTAATCTTTCTGATATTTCTTGCTTCTGTTTCAAATTGATGGATGTAAGCCTGGTTTTTGAAAACATCTTTGATCTACACATTTAAGATAAAATGCTTCATTGTTAAGTACTGAGAGGATAAAAATATCTTCAAAAACCCACACAAATTCTATTTCTTATCAGAGTGCCAAACACAAAAATCACCTAATAACTTTTTGTAATGTTAGTGAATAAGACATAGCCCTGGAGATAAAATATGTCCTCCAGTTTCTAACATCAATGCAATACAATCATTTAAGAAGACCACACTTAGGATGACTTTCTGAGGAAATGCAAATAAAAACAATGATAATAAACAATGCAGAAATAAAAAGTAATCTATGCTGGAATAATTGCTTATATAAAGGAAAAATCAAATAAAATCAGATCTGTATCACACACAATTTACAAAATTCAATTGCAGAGTAATTAAAAGCTAAATGGAAGGAAAAAAACTTCAAAACATTTAGGGGAAAAATTTAGAAACTAACTTTATGAAATCAGGGTATGTAAAATGTTATTAAATAGAATCTTAAAAACAATAATTAACAAATGATTTGCTAATTGAAGGATAACATTTAAAAATCCAAAGCCACGGACTGGGAGAAAAAATATTAGTGACCAAATATTATAAAGATCACTCTTATAATCACTAAGAAGATAAACAACCTTAAAAAATGAGCAAAAGGGGAATTCCCTGGTGGCCTCGTGGTTAGGATTCTGGGCTTTCATGCATGCCCAGGGTTCAATCCTTGGTCAGGGAACTGAGATCCTTCAAGGTGAGCCACATTGCCAAAAAAAGAAAAAGCAAGAAGATAAATTGACATAACTCTCAGAATAGGAAATCAGAATGGGTGATAAACATATAAAAGATGCTCTACTTCAGTAGCAATCAGAGAAATGCTGATTAAAACAATAACCAAAAGAACTATTTACACTCATCAGATTGGTAAAAATGAAAAATTCTGATGATAAGAGTGAGAATGTGGAGCAACAGAAATGACGTTCAGGCAAACTGTCAATTGGCACAGAGTTTAGAGAACCATTTGGCCAGAGCTGGCCTTGGTAAAGATGTGTGTACCCTAGGACCCAGCCATTCTACTCCCTCATGTGTATTCCTGAAGAGATTCTTACATAAGAGATGGAGAAATTTTTTTTTAAATGTTTAATACAGTATTCATTGACACTGAGAAGAGTTTGAAACAACTGCTCAAGGGAAAAGAGCTGGTCTATTTGCTGAATAAAATTAAAGGCATGCCTCTGGAGAAGGAAATGGCAATCCACTCCAGTATTATCACCTAGAAAATCCCATGGACAGAGAAGCCAAGGCTACAGTCCATGGGGTTGCAAAGAGCTGGACATGACTTAGTGACTAAACAACAACGAAAGATTATTTTCTTTGAAATCCTAATTCTATAATTACAATCACTATATCATAGCTAAACCTGCTGTCTTGCTGTCTGTTGGCAGGTTGATATACCACTACTGCTCTCATCAGAGGTATTTCTGATGCTATTTTTCTTAAGTGGCATATTGAAACGAATATGGGGTCAAGGTTTCCTGGTGTAATGCTTTTGGGAAATATTTGGTCAGATCTTTGTTTTGGGCACTAGGTGACAGGGAATGTAGGCAAGATCTCTTTCAACAACCAATCAGCAATTCCATTGTGTGAGTTGGTTAAAAAATGCTGTCGGGTGGGTTGTGGGCGGGGGACTTCCCTGGTGGTCCAGTGGCTAAGATCCCTTATTCCCAATGCAAGGGGCCCCGGTCTGATCCCTGGTCAGAGAACCAGATTCCACATGCCGCATCTAAGAGTTTGCATGGGGCAACTGAGACACGGCACAGCCAAATAAATAAATATTTCATATGAACCCATCAGAAACCTGGAACAAATAAAATATTATATTTGAAAAAAGAGATGCCCAAAATACCAAAATTTTTAAGGGTATATTTGTATCGTAAAAGGATAAAAACTTGGGAGGGTGCAGGAAGATGATAGGGTTTCATGGGGACTTCAGTTGTGTTTGAGCTCTTAAGCCAGGTGATCAGGATGTGGAGTGCACATTATACCATCATCTATGCTTCACTGGAAGGACTGATGCTGAAGCTGAAACTCCAATACTTTGGCCACCTCATGCCAAGAGCTGACTCATTGGAAAAGACTCTGATGCTGGGAGGGATAGGGGGCAGGAGGAGAAGGGGACGACAGAGTATGAGATGGCTGGATGGCATCACCGACTCAATGGGCATGAGTTTGAGTAAACTCTGGGAGTTGGTGATGGACAGGGAGGCCTGGCGTGCTGTGGTTCATGGGGTCGCAAAGAGTTGGACACAACTGAGCGACTGAATTGAACTGAACTGATGCTTCTTATGCTTCCTGGTGCCTCAGTGGTAAAGAAACTACCTGCCAATGCAGGAGACACAGGTTCAATCCCTAAGTCAGGAAGAGTCACTGCAAGAGATGGCAACCCATCTTGCTTGGGAAATGCCATCGTCAGAGAAGCCTGTTGGGCTACAGTCCATGGGGTTGCAGAAGAGTCAAGACATGACTTAGCAACTAAACAACTACGCTTCTTATAGGTCTACAACATATCATAATTTTGAGAAATAATTAAAAATAGGGACTTCCCTGGCAGTCCAGTGGTTAAGACTTTGCCTTCCAATGAAGGAAATGGGAGTTCGATCCCTGGTCAGGGAGCTAAGACCCCACATGCCTTACACCAAAAATCCAAAACATAAAACAGAAGCAATATTGTAACAAATTCAATATGGCCTTTAAAAATGGTCCACATTTAAAAAAAAAAAAAAAAGCCTAAAAGAAAGAAAGAACTCAAAATAGATGCAAACTCCTGCACTCTGAGATGAAACTGTGAAACAATTCCTGTTTCATGCTAAGGAGCGGGCTGACGTGTATTCCTGGGCCTTGTGAAGCTCTCGGAAAAAGACAAGACACCTCTGCCATGGTCTGGGTTAGTGGTAAAGGAAGCGTTACCAGCTTTACAACTTTTTACATGTTTTACAGAGTATTTTAGATGTTAGTATCCCTAGTAAAGTTGCCTGATAGCATTCGAGCCTAAGAAAAACAGGGACAGGATATTAACTGCATTGTCATTCAGTCACTAAGTCATGTGCGACTCTTTGAGACCCCATGGACTGCAGCACGCCAGGCTTCCCTGTCCTTCACTATGTCCTGGAGTTTGCTCAAACTCATGTCTGTTGAGTCGGTGATGCTATCCAACCATTTCATCCTCTGTCACCCCTTCTCATGTTCTCAATCTTTCCCAGCATCAGGGTCTTTTCCAATGAGTCAGCTCTTCCCATCAGGTGGCCACAATACTGGTGCTTCAGCTTCAGCTTCAGCCTCAGTCTTTCCAATGAATGTTCAGTGTTGACTTCCTTCAGGATTGACAGGTTTGATCTCCTTGCAGTCCAAGGGACTCAACAGTCTTCTCCAGCACCACAATTCAAAGACATCACTTCTTCAGTGCTCAACCTTCTTTACAGCCCAACTGTCACATCTGCACACGACAACTGGAAAAACCACAGCTTTGACTATATGGACCTCTGTCAGCAAAGTAATGTCTCTGCTTAATACGCTGCCTAGGTTTGTCATAGCTTTTCTTCCAAGAAGCAAGCATCTTTTAATTTCATGGCTGTAGTTACCATCTGCAGTGACTTTGGAGCCCAAGAAAATAAAGTCTGTCACTGTTTCCACTGTTTCCCCATCTATTTGCCATGAAGTGATGGGACTGGATGCCACGATCTTCATTTTTTGAATGTTGAGTTTTAAGCCAGCTTTTTCACTCCCCTCTTTGACCCCCCCATCAAGAGGCTCTTTAGTTCCTCTTCACTTTCTACCATTAGAGTGGTATCATCTGCATATCTGAGGTTGTTGATATTTCTCCTGGCGTTATGAAAATTACTTATTTTATGCACTTTGATAGCACTTAAATCTCTCAGCCCCCAAAACAGAATGATAAAATGGAAATAGAACACTTTAGACCAATTTGTTCAAGTACCTATAAGCTTCTCTCTCAAACAGGAAAACCACATTTTCACTTAAAATATTTATCGAACACACTATGCAATTTATTTATGTATATAGTTATTTCCTCTCTTCATCTCAAAAAGCATTTGAAACAGTTAAACCTCTATTACAAATAAAATGAAGTCAGATACTTGGAGTAATTCAAAGTATAAGTATTAGATGATCCCTACACACAAGAAGCTTGCAAAATAATTTATGAAACCTTTGATCCAAACCTTACATGTTCTCCATATACAGACTATCATTATATTTAAACAGCCAAGTACTAGCAATATGCAGGGAGCAAATCCCATCAGTGTCAGACAAAATATCTACTTCGCCCTAGACTTTTCTAGTCACTGATGAAATTGGCACTAACCTTTTTTGCTGGTCATTTAGCGATCCCTAAAACACATAAAAAATCCAATTTTGCAATCTCACAGCAATTTCATAGTCCCATATCAAATAATTTTCTTTGCATGCCCTCTCTCCACAGTTGCTAACTGCCTAGAACAATGTTATCATGATCATGTTTAGAAAATGATCCAGTTCAAAGTATTATGGGACAATTGTTCCATTAGCAATTGCCAACAACAGAAAGATCCTACACAATACTTCTTGAAAACAGTCTCACCCTGGTCAGATGAATCCTGCATAGGCTGGAATTAAAACCTTTCACTCCCATGAAGTTTTGTGAGCCCAGGAAATTTTCTGATGGGCTGGTTTGAACATTGGAAGCCTCGAGGAAATAATAATAGCAAATCCTGCTTCAAGTAATATGAGAGTGGGGCAGGGGAATGTCAGACTAAAGGAATGGGGACCAAGGGGAACTCAGCTGTCATAGTGGCTTCTGAGTCACCAGATCCAGTCTCTTTGAGATTGTTATGAGTAGAGGGGTTTCTGTCTACTTGATTTTGTGATTGGTACATAAGAAATACATGAGTAGCCCTGGAGCTAGTCACCTTCTTTGTGACTAGGATGACATCTCTCAAATATGATGTCACACCTCAAAGGAGTTCGAGGTCCACCTGGCACCCTCATTTTACAAAAGGAGAAATGGAGTCTTGGGGAGGCCAAGCAATTTGCCCTGTTACAGTAAAATCATAAAACAAGTATCAAGGCTGATGATGGCCAACTATAGACTGTTCCCCAACATGGTACGATGTGTTTACTGGAAGAGTCTCACCTGCATGCTGAAACAGCCACACGACAGATGCCCAAACGGGAAACAGGGACCATGACAGCATTTCTAAATATACATCCAGAGGAGGCTTTGTGATTCTTTGATCAGAGGGGAGTGTTAGGAAAAGTATCTGTCCATACATGCTTAAACAGTCAAGTAACGTGCTTTCCCCCCATTACAGATATGAAAGCATGGAAAAGAAGAAGCACCTCTTTTACTTGTAGGTGGACCCTGAGTCTTTGAAAGTGGCAGCTCTCAAAGGTTGCTGAAGTGGAGGGTGTGCCCCAAGATGACTGCAGTCAGAAAGCAAAAATGTAGTTCCCATAAAGGGAATTCAGACAAACTGCCCCTGCTTCTTCTAGCCATCAACTGGGAGACACTGTCCCAACAAGATCCCACCCTCATCCCCATCCCTGAGCAAAGCGGGTGGATCTCAGCTGTGGCCTCCTGGGCAGCTTCTTCTGCTCCAGTACTCTTCAGGCTCCCTGTTCACTGGCAAACTTACCTAGTTAGAAACCCCTCAACCTTACCGGTCACTCCTTGCTGACAACTTGAAGGACAATGACTTATCCCATCTTCCCTTCTTGCTCATATATGTCATACTGCATAGTTCTAAGGTCTTCACACACATTCATATTTCCTCCTCAGAACAGCTCTGTAAGGTGAGTACTACTATTATCCCCATTTTACAGATAAGCAAATTGAGACACAGAATGGTGATGGTAATATAAATTACCACTACTAATTTACCTGTTTGGTGTGTAACTCAAAGCTATGTTCTAACATTTGGATGTCTTTCAGGAGACTGAGGAGGAGAAGGTTAGTGCCACAATTGACCTATAAAAGCCTACATATAAAATCTATAATCTTGTGTGGATGGCTCTTAAATTTTACTTACATGCAGGGCTGACTCTGGGGGAAGTTTGAGGGTCTGTCTACTCCAGAGTCCTCTCACTGCTAAAGAATAAGAGTATGGCTTCACACAGTCTTCATATTTACCCTCAGGAAGAACTCCTCGCAGTTTTGAAAACTTAGCTTGGGTATGCTTCAGAGAAAATAAAAATCCACACATCATTTAAAAAACTCTTTTCGGTTCATAGAAATAGGGTTATATCAGTCATATCATTTTCCTTGTGACATTAATTAGGATCTTTTAATATTCTGCCAGGTCCTAAAAATAATTTGAGCCACCCTTGTTTCATGTTTAACATATTGTTCATTCTCTTGGCTCTACCTGTTAAATACTTGGGAGCTCAGTAATAAATCAACTTAGTCAGGCTGCAGAAAAAAAATCTATGGTCATTTATAAGTGATCTCTGTTCCAATTTCAAAATCAAAAGATAAAATAATTTCATAGCAGAAATGAAATAACATTTTATACTATGTTTTATGTGAATGGACTGACCCATGAGAATCAATAACTTAATATTTAATTTCTTTTGTAATTTCTCTAAGACTTCAAAGACTCAAATGTAATAGAATTGATTTCCTTAGGGTTAAGTGTTAAGAACTTAAGCTCATCAGCTCTCAAACTCAAACTGGTGCTTTTAACATCACCTTCACCACCCCACGTATCACATGAACACTAGCAAAAGAGAAGCAGCCCAATCCAGCTCAATAAATGACAGAAAAACCGGTTCTTATGTAAGAGTCAATGCACACCTCACCCAGTTACATAATTAAGTATATTTGGCAGGAGAAGCCTGACAAGACTGGAATACCCTGCTTGTTTGCAAGTGTTCCCACAGAAGTAGGGATGGGGAAAAACACCAAGAAATGCCAATTTGAGATACTCAAAAACCTTTATGTCTGCATAAACAAATCACCCATTTGCATGGGTGCTGTCTTAATTTAGGCTGCTATGACAAAATACTATAGACTGGGTGAAACAACAGACATCTTATTTTCTCAGAGTTCTGGAAGCTGGAAGTCTAAGATCAGAATGCAGATGGCCACTTTCCTGCTGTGTGCTCAGGAGGTCTTTTTGGGGTGCATGAACATAAAGAAAGAGGTTTCTCTCTCTTTTCTTATTTAGATTAGGTTATAAAGGTCCTGATTACCTCCTAAAAGCCCCATTTCCAAATACCATCACATTGGGAGTTGAGGCTTCAACATATGACCCTGGATGGGACACAAATGTTCAGTCCATTAACAGGTGACTATTTTAGGGAAAGCTTTAATCCTCAAGATATCATTCTCTTGCCTTTTTCCTTTTAAAATTCTTTTTTTTGTTCAAAAATTTTTTTCACTTACTACGTCTCCTTCCTTTTCCTCTGCTGTTGGAGGACGTATTCCCACAAACAAAACACTGAAGGTTTTCTTTTCAGACAGCAAACCTCATTGGCCTTTTTTCAGCCTTCATCCCACAGAGTCTCTTTGAAGGACAGAACACTACGCCTGCCTTCCCTTCTCAAGCTTCTTCATCTACAGATATATAGTTTAGGGATTCCCTGGTAGTGCAGTGAATGGCTAAGACTCCATGCTCCCAATGTAGAGGGCCCAGGTTCAATCCCTGGTCCGGGAACTAGACCCTGCCTGCCACAACTGAAGATCTCACATGCCACAAAGAAGATCGAAGAGCCTTCACACCGCAACTAAGACCCAGTGCAGCCAAATAAAGAAATAGGAAATAAATATTTTTAAAAGGAGTCTAGAAATAGACCAACAGGGATTCAAATTTGGGCCTTAGACAATGACAAGTTACTTAACCTTTCCAAGTCTCTGGTGCCTGCCTCATCTATTAAAAATAGAAATATTTTTCCCCACCCTCAGTTGACTTGTGTGGATTAAATGAAAGGAGGTGATATATGCATCTGTCATCAATAAGTTTTTGGTTTCCCTTCACTCTGCAGCCTCATTCTTTCTCCTGAGTGATGCCCCATCATTTCTACTTGCCCTTAGCACACCTCCACCTGGACTTCCAGCTCAACTTGAATAAACCCATGTAACAAACTCCTGTACTCCTGCCTATTCCCTAGGTGATTTGGAGCTAACAGCATCAGCCCTCTTCCCATCATCTGGACCAGAACTCCAAAGGTAACACCATTAAGTTAAATTCCAAACGACATGACATGAAATTAAACCCCAAAAGTCATAAAATTAGATGAAGATGTAAGACCACAGGTCTTAGGACTGGACCATCCATGAAGGATCCCTGTCTGTGTCTAATAGTAAAAAAACATTCTAGTATCTAGGCAAGACCTATGAAGTCCATCCCTCTGAATGTTCACATCAGTATGTTCTCCAAATGGGGTCATCAGGCATGAGAATCACCTAAAACCTTGTTAGAAAGGTGAATTCTTGGCCCCTCCCCAAACCTACTGAAACTTGAGGGGACCCAATATTCTCCAAAGCAATCAGGATGCAAGCAAAAACTTGGAGATCTAGTGGTATAAACACCTGCCATCTTGGGCCTTAGGAGAAGACAAATATTTAAATATTAGTGTACATAAAATTTAAATATGAGCATGCATTTAATTCAATTAGTATAAAGGAATTTATAAAACAGAAGTCATCCTGCTGTATTTTATTTCATTATAAAAAGTTCAGACATAAGCTTGGTGCTGTAAAAGCCAAAATATTCTCATTTCAGATCCTCAAATGTAAAATACTTAGAAAAAGACTGAAAAGGTACTTAGCTTAATTCTGTGAGAAGAGTATCTTTAAGAAACAAAAGATAACTTACCGAACAGATTCCCACTTGAATCTGTTATACAACAATAAAGTAAAACTAGCTTTAGGAATGGAAAAGCTGACTTTATTTTTATGTTCATTGGAAAACCCTCCTCCCTGTGGTCTAAGTAGATACACGGGATCAGTGACACGTCAGAGGCCAGGATGTGCAGAGGGAAAACTTAGCTATTTAAATACACTATATTAATTATTGTTATCAAAGAGATTAGTTAGTTAGTTCAGTCGCTCAGTCGTGTCCGACTCTTTGCGACCCCATGAATCACAGCACACCAGGCCTCCCTGTCCATCACAAACTCCTGGAGTTCACTCAAACTCATGCCCATCGAGTCGGTGATGCCATCCAACTATCTCATCCTCTGTCATCCCCTTCTCCTCCTGCCCCTAATCCCTCCCAGCATCAGGGTCTTTTCCAGTGAGTCAGCTCTTCGCATAAGGTAGCCGAAGTATTGGAGTTTCAGCTTTAGCATCAGTCCCTCCAATGAACACCCAGGACCTATCTCCTTCAGGATGGACTGGTTGGATCTCCTTGCAGTTCAAGGGACTCCCAGGAGTCTTCTCCAACACCACAGTTCAAAAGCATCAATTTTTCAGTGCTCAGCTTTCTTCACAGTCCAACTCTCACATCCACACATGACCACATTTCAAAGAGATTAGGTTAAAGTAATTGGTATATAAAATTGCCTTTTGAGACCCAGGAAATCTCATATCTACTTTCCACTATAGAACAAGAAAGGAAGCATTAGCAAGATAGATTGAAATTGAAGAGCTGCAAGTTCCTTCACAACAGATCAGACAAAAAGCACTAAAGCAACATCATCATGGAAGGCAACATGGAAATATTGTTGGGGGTGGGGGGACTATCATAAAAAAAAAGAAGAAAAAAAACTGTGAATGGCAGTCAACAATGAAGAGATTCAGAACAATGAAATCAAAGATAGACATGGCTACTTATTATTTATGAAGACTTGTTTTCTCAAAGGATTATTATCTAGCTAAAAATCAAACACCTAGAGAAGAATTTACCTTTTAAAGGTCATTCAGTTATTGCCACACAAAGGATTATAAACATGTAGTGCAAGTAAATTAAGTTCCGCCAACTCTGAAAAAGTAATGTCAATTGTCTACTATAATTTACTTACTGGATGTTACTGCTGAATTTAAGTTACTGGCCAGAGACGGAAACTATTTCAAAGACATTTACTTTCCGGCTATCTTGGCTCTGTCTGCTCTTTCTAGTTGTATTTATTAGTCATTTAATTTTTGACTCAAGTATCAAATGGACCCTTTCCTTTATTTCCCCATAGTTCAGCAGAAGTGGGCTATAATTCCCATTAGTCTCACTGTAGTTTTGCCAATACTGCGAAGGAGGCACCACAAGAAGAATAACTCAGAATTTCTACTGCTCACGCCTACATTATTTTCTTGGTCACTAATAGGGCTGATTTGCTTCCAGCCTCCTCCATGTTTCCAGAGCTGTTACTTCATTAGAAATGTCTTGGAATCTTGTTCCTCAAAATTTAGACTAAAGGAACGTTTGGTGTTACAATAAGAAATGCCTATTACTTTGTCTCAGCTTGCCTTCCAAGTTTCAGGCTCCAGGGTTGATCAGTCCTAAGATGACAGACAGTAAGGACATCTATTTCTCTCAGAAAAAGACGTAACTGCAACAAGATATGGGATTTGGCCATATGGTCCTTTAAAATACAATCGACCAGTTATCAATCACCAACCAATGGTCTGATGAGTCTATTAGCACAGTGGGTGCACCATCCGTATCCACTGTAGGTCAGACTGCAAATCTCAGTTCAGTTTATTTTCCATCTCTCCTCATCAAGGATTCAAAAATTACCTGTGTTCAATCTTACATAACATTCTACTATTTGCATGTCTAAAAGAGTCTGAGGGAATGCATAACAAATATTTTTAACAGTCATTCATCTGGCTGGTGGCTTACAGGTATCTTTTGTTTCTTTCATAAAAAAATTTTATTGGAGTATAGTTGATTTACAATGTTGTGTTAGTTTCAGGTGTAGAGCAGAGTGAATTAGTTACACATATAATCACTCTTTCTTTTTAGATTCTTTTTCCATATTGGCCATTACAGAGTATTGTAATGTACAGAGGTCCCTGTGCTATACAGAGAGTTCTTATTAGTTATCTATTTTATATATAGTAGTGTGTATATGAAGAGGGAAGCAGAGGATGAGATGGTTAAATAGCATCACTAACTCAATGGACATGAATTTGAGCAAAGAAATAATGGAGAACAGGGGAGCCTGGCATGCTGCAGTCCATGGGGTCACAAAGAATCGGACACAACTTAGCTACTGAACAACAAGTGTGTATACATCAGTCCCAATTTCTAATTTACCCCTCCCCTCTTATAGCCTGATAATCGAAGTTTGTTTTTTACATCTGTGACTCTACTTCTGCTTTATAAATAAGCTTTATGTTTATTATTTTTAAATATCTGTATCTTCTAACCTTTTTATAATGAATACTCATTTTGGGTGTAATAAAAAATTTTAAGGAAAAAATATCAAAAAGAAAAAAATTCTCTTGGCTTTGCATGCTCTGCAGAGGGTTGATGCTAGAATTAAGAAAAACTGGTTAATAAGGCACTTGAACTAAGAGAAGGGAGATGAAAAGATATTTAAGTAGCAAAACTGACAGGAATCGATGACATATTTGGGTATATAAATAGTAGTGATCATTGAAGTACTCATAGGAAATATCTTTGATTTCCTAAAAATATGGTCAAATAATCTCTTTTGAAGAAAGTAGCTTTACCTTCTTACTTAACAAGACTAATTGAAAAATTAAATTATAAATAATCACTTGAGACATCAATAATAGACATTTAAACAGCCAAAGAACTATGTAACATTTTGATGCAGCAAGTAATCCCAGGATATTTAATGTTAGCAGGATGCAGATAAATATTTGCAAATGATTAACAAGAGATCACCAGTTAGAAAGTACACAATTATGCAGTATTAAAAAAAAATCAAGATTTTTGGACATAGGACTCATAGATACTTTATGGAATATGAAAAAATTAATAAAATATGCTGGAAGAAAATGAATTCAGGGACATAGGTGTTCATGGCTGGTGTCTTAGGCATTCACTCAATTTCTCTGATTGGCAGACTGCACTGCAAGAAAAAAGCCTAAAGCTATATTTCTCTTAAGAAATAATACATTTCAACATAAAAACATTATTTATGTAGAAAAATATGCAGGGTTTCTTTTTAAGAAAATAAAGCATTCTAAAAGTAAACATTGGGCTTCCCAGGTGGCTCAGTGGGTAAAGAATCCACCTGCAATGCAGCAGACACAGGAGACACTGGTTTGATCCCTGAGTTGGGAAGATCCCCTGGAGAAGGAAATGGCAAGTCACTCTAGTATTCTTGCCTGGGAAATCCCATAGACAGAGGAGCCTGGAGGGCTATAGTCCATAGAGTTGCAAAGAGTCGGACTCAACTGAGCATGCACTGGAAGAACAGTAAATATTGTTATTTTAGCTAAAAGTACAATAGCTGAATCCAAGATACTTAATTATTTTATCTCCCTCAGGCTCATACCAATTTTCTTTCCTACTATTCAATAAGACTGATATAGATGACACCAGATTTATGATTAGAATTACACAAAAGGACTTAATTGATTTCACTAATAACACTTGGAAGGAAAGTTATGACAACCTAGACAGCATATTAAAAAGCAGAGACATTACTTTGTCAACAAAGGTCCGTCTAGTCAAGGCTATGGTTTTTCCAGTGGTCATGTATGGATGTGAGAGTTGGACTATAAAGAAAGCTGAACACTGAAGAATTGATGCTTTTTAACTGTGGTGTTGGAGAAGACCTGAGAGTCCCTTGGACTGCAAGGAGATCCAACCAGTCCATCCTAAAGGAGATCAGTCCTGAATATTCGCTGGAAGGACTGATGCTGAAACTGAAACTCCAATATTTTGGCCACCTGATGGGAAGAGCTGACTCATTTGAAAAGACCCTGATGCTGGGAAAGATTGAGGGCAGGAGAAGGGGATGACAGAGGTTAAGATGGTTGGATGGCATCACCGACTCAATGGACATGGGTTTGGGTGGACTCTGGGAGTTGGTGATAGACAGGGAGGCCTGGGGTGCTGCAGTTCATGGGGTTGCAGAGTTGGACACAACTGAGCGACTGAACTGAACTGAATAACACTACAGAAAAATGACTAAAGGGTTGATCAAGAATCCTCATATCCTGGCCCAGTTAGTCCCCTCCTGTAATCACAAGTCATACAGTTCCTTAAAGCAGTGAAAGTATTGGGCCAGGACCCAGGCCCCTAAACAAATGAAGACATACAAGATTAGAGATTGAAACCTCAGAAATCAGCCATATAGAAATACCAAAATAAAACAACCATCGTTCCAGATCCCAATGCAATATTGTTGCTGTTTCTGAAGATGTTTTTCATATTATAGCTTTTAATACTAAGATTCAAAAGCAAGTATTCAAGGGGGAAAGACAATATAGGGATAGGGGATTAAGAAGTGCAAACTATTATGTATAAAATAAGCTATAAGGATATATTGTACAACATAGGGAATATAGCCAATATTTTATAAAAACTAAATGAAATGGAGTAAGGCTTTTTTTATTAATAATTTATTTATTTCGCTGCACAGGCTCTTCGTTGCTGTGCATGAGCTTTCTCTAGCTGCAGTGAGCCAGGGCTAACCTTCATTGTGGTGTGCACACTTCTCACTGCAGTGGTTTCTCTTGTTCTGAAGTACAGACTCTAGAACACCGGCTCAGTAGCCGCAGTACATGGCTTAGTGGCCCTGTGGCAAGTGGGATCTTCCTGGACCAGGAATCGAATCCATGTCCCTTCATTGGCAGGCAGATTCCTAACTACTGGACCACCAGGAAAGTCCTGGAGTATAATTTTTAAAAGTTGTTAATTAGGATTTCCCTGGTGGTCCAGTGATTAATAATACACTTTGCAAAGCAGGGAACGTGGGTTCAATCCCTGGTTGGGGAACTGAGAGCCCACTGCCACAGAGCAACTAAGCTACAACTACTGAGCCTATGCATTCTGGAGCCCACATGACACAACTGGAGAATCTGTGTGCAGCAACGAAAGATTCTGAATGCCACAACCAAGACCCGATGCAGCCAGATAAATAAATATAAAAAAATTAAAAATTGCTAATCACTGTATTGTATACCTGCAACATATATAATACTGTACATCAATCATACTTCAATTTTTAAAACTTTTTTTTAAAAAGAAGGTATTCAGTGAAAATTAAAATTCAGAGATGGAAAAATAAGTGATAGTAGAGGGTATTTAAGTTAAGCAGGCATGTGAGAGCAAAAAGGCATGTAAATGCCAAGGATATTTATTTCATTGCTACCAGTTTCTAACAAAATATTGAGAGAGAAAGAGACTTGGCAGGACTTGACAGATTAAATAAGATTAGATATGTATGTTTCTCTTTGTGTTTTAAGCTTTAAAATAAAAATGAAAAATGACCTAAGAGCCAAATTCCATCACAAAATCAAGAGTTGTTCTTAAGGGAAGACATCACTAAAAAGCTTTTTGGAAATCGAGGCCAAGTCTGCATCACCTCTGAATGGTACAGGAGAACAAATCCTGCACTGCTAGAACTTTATAATAGCTTTTCTGACTCTGAGATCCCTCCTCTGTCATCTTCTCATTGGCTGACTCTACTCACACCACAAGAGATTCATTATGTCTAAAGATCTTCTTGCTACCACTCCTGCGGCCAGAAGAACCCCAGCATCTTGTTGCCTCCAGGTACATTTGACAAAATACTTCCATCTCTACCACCCATTTCTGAACTCAACACATGAAAATACCCAGATAGAAGGCTTTGGTCTTTCGTTCGTTCTCTACTTCTATTACATTTTTTAATAGACCTCATTTCTCAGAGAAGTTTTAGGTTCATAGAAAAATTAAGCAGCAGCTATAGAGATTTTCCATACATCTTCTGCCCCCACACATGCCTACCCTCCCCACTATCAGCTTCCATACCTGCACGGAACATGCGTTACAATCAATGAATCTACGCTGACACGTCATCATCACCCAAAGTTCATTTTACGTTTTTTTCACATTAGGGTTCACTTTTGATGTTGTATATTCTACAGATTTCGACAAATGTATAATGACATTTATCCACCATTGTAGGATCATCCACAATAGCTTCACATCTGTAACATTTATTAATTCTTAACTTGAAAAAAAAAAAAAAACTACCAATCAAATCTAATTAAGAGACACCTGGATAGTAATAAAAACAAGTGCTTAGGCTACAACCAAATGAAACAAAGATGATTAAACAATATAAAATTAAAAATGTCTTCACTGACTTACTATAAAATTATTCTTTGTAAGTAATATGATGATGGAGATGGTTTACAAGGCTTTATCCAAAGTTCAGCTGCTAGCAAATTGCTTAAAGGAGAGATCTGACTACAGACTGTCTAGAATTAAAAAAAAACAAAAACGGAAGAATCACAGGGGAAAATGAAAAGTACAAATCAGAACGTTTCATAAATTCTAAAGGCATGGCCTCCCCCAAAACAGTCACATCACACCAACGTCCACTGGAATTTCATGAATTAGCAAACACCTCATTGAAACCACACTTTCTTTGTGCAGCCTACATCACAGATAGAGGCCTCAAATATGCTTTTGACCATTTTAGTCGCTATTTCCTGATCCCTGAACCTGGGATGTTTCTCGGTTTCCCAGACGCTTGCTCTTTCAGTGCTTCTCTGTTATCATTCTCTCACCTGGGATGCCCAACTCACCAGGGATGCCCAACTACCCACCCCTGAAGGCCAATTTCCATTGTCACCTCCTATCTGAGCTTCAACTTCATCATGGGTAGCTCGGTTAATAGCATTTCCCTTTTAAGATGTGTGTTGAGGGACTTCCCTGGAGGTCCAGTGGTTTAGAGTCTGCCTTCCAATGTAGAGGCCTCAGGTTCGATTCCCAATTGAGAAACTAAGGTCCTACATGGCATGGAGTGCGGCCATAAAAGGAACAAAACTCCAGGCTGAAATCAAAATATGATCATTTAAAACACACACACACACACACACATACGTGTGTGTGTGTTGAAGCATTACAAAAATAAAGCACATCCCTGTTGCCTAACAGGGAAGTCATTCATAAATGGTGGATATTTGTGTTAATCTTCTAAACTTCCTGGGGCTTCCCTGGTGGCTCAGAGGTTAAAGTATCTACCTGCAATGTGGGAGACCTGGGTTTGATCCCTGGGTTGGGAAGATCCCCTGGAGAAGGAAATGGCAACCCACTCCAGTATTCTTGCCTGGAGAATGCCACGGATGGAGGAGCCTGGTGGGTTACAGTCCACGGTGTCGCAAACAGTTGGACACGACTGAGAGACTTCACTTTCACTTTCTTTTCTAAACTTTCTATCTGTATATGACCATGACATGTTTTTCTTTGCTCATATTTATTTCTGTAAATAGATATTTCCCCCTACCATTATATTATAAGTTTCTTGAGGCCAGAAACTGCTCTGTTCATTTTGGTATCCCATGAAAACACAGCAAGTTTAAGCACAAAAGTAAATGCATAAACACGGCTCTCAGGAACTGAGTCAGAGTTTCAGTTCTAACTGAAGCACAGAGAAGTGAATTTAACCAGGACAGAGAATGTGCCAATTACTTATTAATCTAGTCTAAACCCAGTGCCTTGTTCGTACTAAGAGTAATTTCCTGCAAGGTTCTGAGAGTCTCAATTTTACAACACGGGACTAAAAACAGTTACTGATGTAAGGAGAATGAACTCCAGAAACACTCTCAAAGAATGGAAGATCAAGTTGTAAAATGCATGAACCATTTTAAATTCCCTTTCTCACTCACATAAGTGATGTAGCTGAAGTCCATTTATAACAGTCTGTAAAGCTACAATTGTGCAGAGGAAAGAGGCTGAAACTTAGAACCTGATGGCTTAAATTTCAGTCTCAACTCTGTCATTATTTGTTTTACAAGTTGGTAGAGACTCATTTCCAATATGGGAATAAACATCAGCAATTCAAAGATCATGATGAGAATGAAATGAGATGATACAAGAGAATGTACTTTTTAAAAATTCCCAGATATTATTAATATTTATTCTTACCTAGATACATATATCTTTATTTAATTTAAATATTCCCTTAAGTGAAACAATACGATGTCTGAGACTTGCCTTATAACAGAGATGGGACAGAAGACAAGGCTACAGACAAAGCAATATTGGCCGTGTGTTGATGATTGTCAAAGCTGGAGGATGGGTGTATGAGGGTTCACTGTACAATTCTTTTATTTTGGCAGCACCATGAAGCATGTGGGATCTTAGTTCAATGACCAAGGATGGAACCCATGCTCCCTGTATTGGGAGTGTGGATTCTTACCCACTGGAAAACCTGCAAGTTCTTTATCCCTACAATTCTTTAACCCATGAAATTTTCCATAATTAAAAAATGTAATTCTTCACTTTGCTTATTTACTATTAATATTTAATTTTACTTACAATAAGTTTTGTACAGCGGAGAGTGCAGGCTCTTGAATCCTAGAATTTGGGTTCCAGTCCTGTTTCTCTATCTGCAAAACAAGGATGATTGTTTTAATTACTATCACATAAAAGTTGTTGACAAACTGAATGAGAAAATTCCCATAAACCAGATAGCACACACAGGGTCCAAAGTCTAGTAAGAGCTTAATATATTACATTATGGAACCACATAAAAACAAACCAATGTACTTAATTATAGGAATTCTTTCCATTTAGCTCTTGGGGTTAATAAATGCTCTTAAACAGGATGACACCAAATTAAACCCTGCTTGAAGGTATTCAAGAGGTGTAGGTAAACTTACCCCAAAACTTAGCTAACAAACTTCCATTGAACTGACATTTTCAGTGCCAATTTCCCCAAATTTTGTAAAATTTCTACTTAAAGGTCCACCTAGTATTTATGGATTTTTCTCATCACTATTTGTGATCAAACTGTTGCTATCACTTCAGTTCAGTCGCTCAGTCGTGTCCAACTCTTTGCAACCCCATGGACTGTAGCACAACAGGCCTGCCTGTCCTGTTGCTATAAGTGGTGTTATAATTCATTAACAGTGTCTAAGACAGGGTTTCCCTTATACAAGAAAAGTGCCCTTTTAAAACCTATCTAAGCAATGCAGAAAAACTGAGTTAAAGAAAGGAAAAAGTGATCCCAATTTTTCTACTCAGAAAAAAAAAAAGGCTTTTCACATTTAAAAACCCAATCTTTTCTTTCAAATCGCCAAACATTGTATGTAGTTTTGATTGTATTTGACAAACCAAGAACCTTAGTTTTAAAGTACCATGTGTGTGGTTTGGTAAGTTGCTTCAGTCATATCCAACTCTTTACAACCCTGTGGATTATAGTTCACCAGGCTCTTCTGTCCATGGGATTCTCCAGGCAAGACTACTAGAGTGGGTTGCCATGCCTCCTCCAGGGATCTTCAACCCAGGGATCAAACCCACATCTCCTGTGTGTCTCCTGTATTGGCAGGTGGTTTCTTTACCACTAGCACCTCCTGGGAAACCCATAAAGTACCATACATTTACTCAAATGAAGTAACTATCTTTCTGTTTCAATTAGTGGTGTTTCAATACATTTCAAGCTGGATTTAGAAAAGGCAGAGGAACCAAAGATCAAATTGCCAACACCTGTTGGATCATAGAAAAAGCAAGAAAATTCCAGAAAAACATCTATTTCTGATTTATTGATTACGCCAAAGCCTTTGACTGTGTGGGTCACAACAAACTGTGGAAAATTCTTCAATAGGTGGGAATACCAGACCACCTTATCTGACTACTGAGAAATCTGTATGCAGGTCAAGAAGCAACAGTTAGAACTGGAAATGGAACAATAAACTGGTTCCAAATTGGGAAAGGAGTATATATCAAGACTGTATATTGTTACCTTGCTTATTCAACTTACGTGACGAGTACATCATGCGAAATGCCAGGCTGGATGAAGTGCAAGCTGGAATCAAGATTGCTAGGAGAAATATCAATAATCTCAGGCACACAGATGACACCACCCTTATGGCAGAAAGTGAAGAGGAACTAAAGAGCCTCTTGATGAAAGTGAAAGAAGAGAGTGAAAAAACTGGCTTAAAACTCAACATTCAGAAAACAAAGATCATGGCATCCGGTCCCATCACTTCATGGCAAATAGATGGGGAAACAATGGAAACAGTGACAGACTTAATTTTCTTGGGCTCCAAAATCACTGCAGATGGTGACTGCAACTATGACTAACCTAGACAGCACATTAAAAAGCTGAGACACCACTTTGCCGACAAAGGTCCATCTAATCAAAGGTATCATTTTTCCAGTAGTCATGTATGGATGTGAGAGCTGGCCTATAAAGAAAGCTAAGCACTGAAGAATTGATGCTTTTGAACTGTGATGACGGAGAATAGACTGCAAGGAGATCAAACCAGTCAATCCTAAGGGAAATCAGTCCTGAATATTCATTGGAAGGACTGATGCCAAAGCTGAAACTCCAAAACTTTGGCCACCTGATGCAAAGAACTGACTCGTTGGAAAAGACCCTAATGCTGCAAAAGATTGAAGGCAAGAGGAGAACTGGATGACAGAGGATGAGATGGTTGGATGGCATCACCAACTCAATGGACATGAGTTTGAGCAAGCTCCGGGGAGTTGGTGATGGACAGGGAAGCCTGGCATGCTGCAGCCCATGGGGTCGCAAAAAGTTGGACACGACTGAGCAGCTGAACTGAACTGAACAACACATTTCAGTGCAAAGCTCTTGAAATCAATACAGTACCACTAAGTTAAAACAAGAAAAAGCAGGGCAAGACTCAGTCATATTCTAATATTGTCCTTGTTTCCTAGGTGTTTGTTTTACTTAACATTCCAAAAAATGGAATTAGGCAATGGCATGTAAGTTTCATATGCCAATTCAGAATTAACTTTGAGAGGCAAACCTTAGCTTCTGGATTGCTGCAAAAGAAGATCATTTTAGAAAGTCAGGGGAGCTTTAGAAAAACTGATGAAATGTACATACAAAAAAACTTATATTTTGTATTCTTTCTTTTTTTTAGAGAGGTCTTCAGCATCCTGCATTCCTGTCAAAAATTCCCCTAAGAGCCATGGACTCTAGTCAAGATCCCTGCTCTGGTAAGTCAATTTTTATATTTTAGAATAAAACACTGCTGTTCTGGGAGACCTTTGGTTCAGTGCTCCTATATGAGCCTAAGAATCCTGATATTCACCAGACAGTTATTTTTTTCACTCTTTCTTAGGAAGAAAGAAAAAATGGAATTAACAGACCATGACTACTATTAAGCAACTTACCACAAGGCTCTGCAAGTTCTTCCCCAGAAGACAAATATTTGCAGCTACATGATGTTTGCAAAATGCCATAAGAATTTTCTCTCAGTTCAAAATGTGTGCACTTTTGCCAGTTAAGATTATTAGAGAAAAACTGCCCAGTGAGCATGCTCCCCGTGGGAGAAGAGCGAAGGCTGGGTGTCTTCTCACTGACATTTTCTATTGTAGAGGAGATGTAAAGGGCAGAACACTGCTACCCTTTAGAAGAGAAGCTGGGTCAGTGGGGTCACAGGGCCCAGCTGTGTGCTGCAGGCAAATTCCTTTGTGTTCACTTTTGTCCAAGTTAATAAGAGTCCAAGACTGTTTCAAGATTTTATGAAGACTATCTTATTTGTAGATACCTGAAAATCAATGAGCATATTATCTAGGTATGGCTTAACATGGTTTTAGGTAGAAAATAAAGAGGAGAGTTGAAAAACCCTTTGGCTAGTCATTAACTTTTGTTGCCTGCAAAGTCCTGCTCCTTGCTAACTCTAGAAAATCAGAAGTAGTTGTGATTTGTTTTAAGAGTATTTTATTCCTGACTTTGGCAAGGTCCTAATACAATTACCTTTTAAGATCAGATTACTTTGCAAAAACATGCACATAAGCAACCTCCAATGCTGTTAGTTGCATTTATCTAAATCAAACATTCTGGGTTTCTTGAATTGATTTAATGTGAGTGAAAAGAATAGAGAAGCAAAAATACCATGACTTGCCAAATACTGTGGAGTTACATCAGACACAAATTAATGTATGGGAATGTACGGATGGAATTTAACTATAAGCCTTTGGCGTGGAGCAAAAGTGGAGGACAAAGGAGCAGAGGGGTGAAGAGAAAGAAGGAGGAGGAAGAGGAAACAATTTAAATAGTGCTGGTGATCTATTGGCTTCCTTGGTGGCTCAGACGGTAAAGCGTCTGCCTACAATGAGAGAGACCCGTGTTCCATCCCTGGGTCGGGAAGATCCTCTGAAGGAAATGGCAACCCACTCCAGTACTCTTGCCTGGAAAATCCCATGGACGGAGAAATCTGGTAGGCTACAGTTTACGGGGTCGCAAAGAGTTGGACACGACTGAGCGACTTCAGTGATTTAGTGGATGTGTGCCCAGGAGATCAAACAGCAACCGAGAAGCTGGGCACACTGCATCCACAAATTCACAAATAGTTCATTGAAGAAATTACATTTCCAAACATAATTCACTAAGTGTTGCCCTTAGAACATGCAAAACACTTTACAATTTAAACCTGGTGTCAGTATTTTCCACCTGGCATTGACTGTACTACTCAATGCCAAGAAAATATGCTTATTTAAGAATCATTAGGAACACTTTTGCCATGAGACGACAGACAATCAACAAATTTAAAATACCCTTCAACACATTTACCACATTTAAAATGCAACTCCTCCTGAAATCACCATTGTACAAGAATACATAAATTTTGAAATGACAAACACTCAAGAAGCAAGCTCCTCTGGTCTGTGAAGAATAGCCCTAGGTCACAAATCAAAGCATACTTGGAGGTCTTAATTGGTCCCTTGGCTTTTCTTGAATTATTATGGGAAAGGAGGGAGACAGGAAGTTGGTTATTACTGCTCTGAAACAAATAGACAATAGTTATTTCTCCAGCAAAAATGGGCTTACTTGAAATCAACAAAGAATTGCAAATGTGGTCTATAGCCAAACTGAGCCACTGTGCAAGCCCCACAGAGCAAGCAGAGAACTCTTTCAAAGAGTAGAAAAGTCGAAGTGCTGTAGTAAACAAAGAGTCTATTGGAGGAAATGAGAGTTGGAAGCCTAGTGACTTTTCATTGGCTGAGTTGTGACAGTCTCTCATTGGCTGAGCTCTTGCCAGGTGAGAAAAGGAAGTCTTTCTTCTTCCTGTTGGGCTCCACTATTGCCAGGGGGCATGGGCCCTCCCCATCCTGGCCTCTCAACTGTTTTCACTAAGGTTTGAGTTTATTAATTTTTTGTTGTAAAGTCCATTTTCTCTCTGCTCTGATTAACCTGTTCTATTTCAGTTAAAACCAAGAGGAAACTGTGGTATATCTAGCATATTGAACAGAGTGGATCATTTTTCTCCTTCTTCTGTATGCTAAAAAGTAATAATCACTAATAATTATTATTGTTTTGATTATTTCTATACTTCCCACACACCTGCAGTTACTTCCTCCACTGAAGGCTTGAGTCCCTCAAAGTATTCCATGAGTGTTAGAATCAACTTCTTTCAAACTCCTGTTAACACTGAAATTTTATCTTCTACCCATAAATCATAAATGTTCTTAATGGCTTCCAGAAGGGTGAATCTTGTCCAGAAGGGAATTTTCTCAATCAACTTTCAGATATACAATATAGTATTATTAACTATAGTCACTATTCTGTACATTATAGCCCCAGGATTTATTTATAACTGGAAGTTTGTACATTTTGACTAAGGTGGTGTTTTCTAAACTTGAGAAATCTAAAGAATTCTGAGACATTTATTAACTGTAAGGATTCCACTTCCCACTACCCTGTTCAGACCAACTGAAATATAATCATTTTCTGGGAGGGATTTGGAAATCTCTAAATGTAACAAATCCCCCCAAGAGATTTTTACCACAAGACATATTAGGCAACACTGTTTGAAGTCAGTAGCAGCTCACATTTATTGAACACACACTGCCTACAGGGTACATCTAAGTGCTCTGTGTGTATTTGCTCATTTACTCCTAACAACAACTCTGTGCAGTATTGTCTCGGTGTCATTCTAAAGAGTAAGTGCCCCTCTTCAGCAATCCATTAAGGGTGAATTTTTTACCATTTGAATCAGCGCAATCTCATTTCACACATTCATAGTTTCTTAGATTCTAAGCTCTTGAATGCCTTTGAGATTAAACACCAATTCAGTTCTCTTTATAAAACACACCATAAACTTCTTTGCATAACATAGGAGCTCCATACATAAGAGATCAAAGGGTCATTCTGCTTTTTGTCCGGTGCTTTTGGCAGTGGAGAAGCCTACCTTGATTTAGGAGATGTGGAGACAGAAGCTGGCAGTAGAACATGCTGCTGAAAGCAGAGACTTTTTGAGTTCCTCTGGCTGGGAGTCAGAGTCCTGCAAAAATTGAACCAGGAAAAGGAAAACAGAAAGATCATCTGGTCTGGCTGACTCCGCTAGCTCAGATCCTGGCTGGGGAAGAGAATTTCAGTGCAGAAGAGAAAGGTAATAGATATTTCTAGTTTCCTGTCACACCCCTTCTTCCACAGACTTATCTACATTCTAATCAGCCTTCTGAGACTAATAGTTTCCAGCTTACTAAAAGCCCATACTCATCTTTCCAATTCTTTTTATACTTGCCTGATCTGCACATTTTATGCTTTCAAAGTCTGTGATTATTTAATAACACAAAAGCTAATGCTTCTAAACTTTGTGCCATGCACTTCCAACCTGGAGGCAATCAGAACAAATGTGTGTGTTGCTTCCTTAACAACTATTATTCTAACTCCTTCAATGTGAGGAAGCTTTCCTTGCTCTGAAATTCAAAATCACCCTCTTGAAACTTAAAAACATACCTTAAGTACCTATTACTGTGCAAGTTTTCTTTTCTTTTCATTCTCATTCAGATTTTTCTATTTAATCCTAGCATACTAAGGCAGAAAATGAATCCATATTTCCATTTTTTCCCTTAGATAAAGCTAAAAAAGAGGACTTCCCTGGTGCTCCAGTGGTTAAGAATCCTCCTGCCAATTCAAGGGACACAGGTTCGATCTCTGGTCTGGAAAGATTCCACATGCTATGGGGAAACTAAGCCCACAGGCCACAACTACTGAGCCTGTACTCTAGAGCCCAGTGCTCCACAAGAGAAGCCATAACAATGAGAAGGCTGCACACCGCAGCGAACAGCAGACACTGCTTGCCACTAGAGAAAGCCTGACCCAGCAACAAAGACCCAGGGCAGCCATAAATAAATAAATAAAAATATTTTTTAAAAATGTTTTTAAGCTGAAAGAGAAAGATTCGATGAGGTTAATGATTTGTCTAAAAGCATGCATTTGTTGGGAGGAAGAAGCAGACTTTGAGAACTGTGTCTAATTTTGAAGTCCATGCTCTTTCCACCATATTGTGATATTCAGTGTTCAAGCTGTTTTGTTCGTTGTTTCACAGGTGTATGAATTATCTCCTCAAATAGAAGAAAACACGTTCATTTAAACATGGAGTGCAAAGCATGCAGCAGGAATGCCATAAAAAAAGAAGTGATGATTTCTCTCCTCAGTCACGTCACTAAATCACCTTCCAAAATCTACAAATCAAGTGCTCGCTTCGGCAGCACATATACAAAATCTACAAATCAAAAAGACTCAAATTGATTGTTCAGAATTCTTATACCAAAATCAGAAATCATTGGGTGATATTCCCCAATGATATCATTGAGTGATACAGGACCTCTGCTCAGACAATCTTACATTTATTCCAGTGGGTTTCATACTCTGTGACCTCCTTGCTTGATGCATCTCCACTCAGTAGACAAGTGACTGCAGTGACACAGGAACTGTGTTCTTACCAACAATTATCTGGGATTATCCAACACAGGGAAAGCTTTACTGCCCACTGAAATTACTTACTTGGAACTTTAAAAACTTAAGTCAGGACATCATTTTTAATATATAATGAGTCTGTATGTTCTCCTGTTTTGCATGACAGTGCTCACTCAGTTGCATTCTACTCTTTGCAGCCCCATTTACTGTAGCCCACCAGGGTCCCATGGAATTGCCCATGGAATTTTCCAGGCAAGAATATATACCCAACAGTAAAATTCGATTCAGAATCAAGTACAGAATGGATGAGATAACAATGATGTACAGATCTCTTACAAAACGTCACCTTTCAGCTAAGAAAAAAATGTTGAGGTATTAACTGGGTGGAGTTCAAATTCTCTATTTACTCAACTAGACCTATGAAATCTGAGTCTGCCTGATTCTCTCCATGGCCACTGCCTTTCTCCCTTCTTCTCACCCTGACTAGAGCAATGGCCTCTTCCTCTTGCCTTACTGCAGTTCATTCTCTTAACAACACAGTGATATTTTTAGACAGTAAGCAAACGGTTTTATTTGTTTACTCACCTATTTAAAATCCTTCAAATTCTTGGAGGGAGCCCTGAGCTAGGAGGTTGTGGGGCGGTCTGAGGGAAGGGGGTGAGAGGAAACCTGAGTGAGGAGGTCGAGAGGATCTCGGAGGGCGTTGTGCGGAGCTCAGAGGGAGGAGGGTGAGAGAAGCTCCGAGGAGGGAGGGCTTCGGTTGTCCTGAGTGACGAGGGTGTGAGGAGCTTTGAGTGAGGAGGACGAGAGAAGCCCTGAGGTAGGAGAGTGAGAAGAGCCCTGAGCGAGAAGGGTGAGAGGAGCCATATGTGAGGACAGCCAGAGAAGCCCTGAGGGAGGCAGTTGTTCAGAGTCCCGAGTGACGACGCTGTGAGGAGTTTTGAGAGAGGAGGGCAAGAAGAACCTCTGAGGGAGGTGGGAGGAGCCCCGAGTGACGAGGTGGGAGGAGCCCCGAGTGAAGAGAGGGAGAGGAGTGAAATCAATTGAATAAATGAGTGAATGAATAACAGTTTCTTAAATTTTCAAATATAAACCTACTTCACAAAAATCGTAGTGCCAGAACATATTTATTGTGAGGCGTTCATCTAAATGGCAACTAGTTGGTAATTGGTATGAGAAAATATGCATATTATTAATATTTATCTCTGATGTGTTCAAGCAGAGGAAGTTCACTCCACCTCGCACCCTACCCCAATGCGTATTTTGTAAAAGTCTCTTACTTTTTCCATTTTTGGCTGACAACTAAACGCAAAATCCTGGAATAATATCCAGATTGTACTAGCTAAATAGTACACTCTGTTAGTCGCTCTGTCATGTCCGACTTTGTGACCCCATGGACTATAGCCCACCAGGTTTCTCTGTCCATGGGATTCTCATCAGTTTTTACTTTTTGGCTGAGCCGCTGGGTATGCGGGATTTTAATTCCCTGACCAGAGATGGAACCTGTGTCCCTGCAGTGCAGGTGGGAAATCCTAATCACTGGACTACCAGGGAAATCCCAAGGGGTCATTGTATTTGTACTAAGGATCATCAGTTGGGTGAAATTTATCAGTTAAAATCAGTCAAGCAGTGGTAGCTGTTCTGGTGTTGACAGATTTGATTGTTAATTAATCATAACATCCTGGTTAGACGTCCTTTAAATTTCACATAAAGTTGTTTTTTTTTTTTTAAGGAATCTGCTTTTGGAATTTAAGTAAAGTCATTGCTTATTATTTTGTTAAGCTCACTACTTTTCTGATCGACTAACAATACTTAACGAAGTCAATAGCCAGCAGTTTGTCAAATTACAAAACCGAGAATTGCCAATATGGCATAATCTGTGAGTAATTGACAAATATTGCTCAGCTCCTGGATTCTAAATCATAAATACCTTACCTACCACTTACTTAACAAATATGTATTTATTCTGGGTTAGGCAGGTGAAAGAGCTATCTGGATTCTAGAAGGAGATTCCTCAAATCATGCTTAAAGGCTCAAATTGAGCTTTTACCTAATCAGGTCTGTGATATATTTTCAAGATCCAAGATGAGGTATGATCCACAATGTCTGTCCTTCATTTCTACTTCGGAGAGTAGCTTGAATCTCTCTGGATCCCATGCAGCCTGAAACTTCACTTTAATCTATATTATGTCAACTAGTTTCTCTCTCAAAGGCAGATGAAAAAAACGTAGAGTTGCATTTCCCAGAGATCTTTCATCTAGACTGAAAGTAAATCCAGATGCTTAAATATTTTAACATATTTAGACAGGATCATTTAGTTTCTTACTTTCAAAATATAATCTTTTAAATTTAGATCTGAACGACAAGTGTGAAGAATAAGCAAACATGCAGGACAATAAGACAAATTTACATTAACAAGTTTTATTACATCAACTGAGAGTCACAAGAGCTTCACATGCTCTAATAAACCCAGGGAATGCATAAGAGCCAACAACGCCAAGAACAAATTAAAAGTTCAGATGTCAGACTTGGTTCATTGACATCTTTGGAAATGGATTATTTTTAAGTGGAAAATCTGCTTTGAAAATAAATCTTATCATTATTTAAAGGGAACTTTATTTTTTAAAGTTAAAATAATCACTAGCATAAGAAAAAGTCTTGGTTTAAAAAAATCTAAAGTCTAATAGTAACTTTAAAAAAAATCAAGTGAGGAAATTAAAAGATGAAATATATACTATAAGTCACAAAAAACTTTGGGCACAAATTGAGTAGTTCTTAAAAACTGAGGCATAGACTGCTCAAATATAGCACTTCTCATATAGGGGTAAATCTCTCTAATATGTTTTTCTTTACTTCACAGGATCACAACACAACTTGAGCATAAAGGAGAAAATATGTCAGTTAATTTTGATAATGCTATAATTTCTCTTCCTCCACAATCCAATTCTGTGTTGTGTTTAAATGTTAACAAAGTGAAACTTAGAGAAAACTTAATCAGATATACAAAGTGAATTAACAGAATGGTTTCTTACTGAATTTAATTCAAAGTGAATTTGAAAAAACAGGAATAAACTATTGGTGTCTAATGGAACTGTATGCCAACTCGCACTTTATTCAAGTCAACATCGTTAATCTAATTCTCTATTTTAAATGAACATTAATTTACTTTTCAAACTAAGCTTACAGGTTAAAATGTCTTTGACACAAATTGCTATAAAGAATTTTTACTTAGAATTATTTCAAATCCAAAGAAAATAGCCCCTATGGTAAAAATGAGATTTAGTTAGTGTTGCTGTACATTTTTTTTTTTACTAATACTTATCAACCTGGTTTAACTTTTCTCATGCTTTATAGAAAAAAATAATAAGAGTGTTTCATTTGATCAAAATCCATATTTATCCAGCTGTACATTTCCTGAATTTCTAGCTTCTGGGCAGCCCAGAGGTACCCAGAGGCTCAGTTCAGAAGTTTCTAGTTACTGACTCATTAGAAGCACTTACTCATTATCAATCCAGAGAAACAGTTTGAGATCTGGGTCACTCTTGAGTGTTAAAGTCCATCTTGCATTAATTAGAATTGATTTAACTGCAAACCAAAGAAATGTATCCCTGAGATCTAGAGCATCCCAGAGCAGTGAAATGAGTGTGAACTTTATAAGCATCTTAATGCTTTATCTTCATTTTATTCTAATCTCAAGCTGGAAAATTCATGTTCCTTAGAAAAGATTATGTACCACTAGTCAGTAGCAAACTGGTAAATGTTTAACAATATCTCTGTAGAAAAGATAACCTAACCCTAACCCTAACCATAACCCTAACCCTAACCCTAAAAAGGGACTTGCCTTGTGGCTCAGCTGGTAAAGAATCTGCCTGCAATGCGGGAGACCTGGGTTTGATCCCTGGGGTGGGAAGATCCCCTGGAGAAGGAAAAGGCTACCCACTCCAGTATTCTGGCCTGGAGAATTCCATGGACTATACAGTCCAAAGAGTCAGACATGACTGAGCGACTTTCACTTACTTCTGTAGAAAAGGAGGAGGAAGAGAAGGAGATATTTCTGACTGGCAGCACTGCCAAATACCATGGTGTAAATACTTCCACTGTGGCAAATATCCAGCCGCAGTGGAATATCAGGGAATGCAGAATTGGGAACAGAGGCTCAGTAGGACACCATTATGTAGTATTTTCACTATACAGATTCAAAGACATCAGTGAACTCAGTAACACATAAAATAGTGAAATGGAGTAAAATAGAAAGTGATGGCTTGAATATTTATTACTTTTGTCTTTTATACAGTAGATTCAAGTTTATATAATGAAATTTTTAATCATTAATCATGGCTGAGTTTCACAATCACTTTACCAACTTCCTGAAAATTGAACAAGCATCTATCATGAGCCAATAAGAGCAGACTGCAGCACATCCCAGTTATCTTGGTCATCTCTCTCCTTGGTTGTGTTTTTGTTCTTTTCCCTGAAATCATAGATCTAATACTCACTTTATGTATTTTTGTTTATCAAGACCACTAAGGAATTTAATCATGTGAAATTCTTAAATACCATGGAAATTCTTAAATATTATTTTTCCATCTATTTTGTAAACAGTTTGTATTATTGATTAGATGCTATTTAGGAACCTTTGTGGGTTTCATCTTTTGTTTGCTTGTTTTTCATTTCCATCAGTTTATATTTTCTTGAGACTTACTAATTTTTCATTCTGCTGCAGTGTGATTTGAGAATGTGGCCCATACCATTTCTACTTTGTTCAGATTTTATTGTGAAATATTTTTGTAGGTAATAAGAATAATAAAAGATAATAAAAGTTACTATTTATGGAGTATATCCCAGAAATATTACATTATCTTCTCAAGAATCTGATAGAAAAGTGTTTTAACTCTGAATACCTATGAAACAAAGCTGAACAAAACCCTCTTTGCAATGCTTTGTTGGTGAGTACAGTCCCAGGCAGCAAGGGCAGGGAATGAGGAATAAGGAAGGAGGAAAGGCTATCAAGACAGGGGCATGGTCACCCAGGACATCTCCAGGTAACTATGTGGAAACAGTGCACCTCAGAATGGTTCACTGGGAAGGAAGAAGAGAGAGTTTCCCTGTGGATCTTGTCCTCTACCTTCTGATCACCAAAGTTCACCTTAGCAGGCATTAACACCCTGTGGTAGATTGTTTGCAAAAGATTGTTTGCAAAAACGGTCACAGTAATTCCTCCCATTCCTGACTGCATGGTACTTTGAAATGTGAATGTACAGCAACTCCTGGCAGGAGGAGGAATCTATTTCTCCAGCCAAGACCAAACCCTTGAATCTGGGTTTGGTCATGTGACTTTCTTTGGCCAAGGGGACATTAGCAAGTGTGACATTGAACAGAGGTTGAGAAATGTTTGCGCATCTGGGTTTGCCTTCTCTTGCTGCTGGGAACTTCTACCACCACGAAAATGACCCTGGGCTAATTTGCTGAGTGAGAAGACAGTCATAGAGTTGTCTCAGCTGACATTGAGCCAACTGTCAGACATGTGGGTGAAGCCTTCCCCACAAGGATCCTCCCTGGCAAGACCAACCAGCCTGCCAACAAACAGACCTGTTACTTTATTCTATACCCCCCAGTCCCAGATGAGCCTGTTCAGACTAAAAGAACTGCCCAGGCATCCTTAGAATTGTGAGATGTTTAAAGGCCTTAAGTTTGTGAGTGTGTGGCAAGAGCCAATTCATGGACTGTACCACACTTCCAGATTGGATTACCTAGCCCATTAAGTGGGTGCTGGAGAAGCCAGTCCTATGATCAATGTTTCAGTGTTTACTTGGAGCCCAGAAGTGGGAGAAGCTATATATCTGGGGCTCCAATCCAGTCACTGGAACCACTACAGCTCCTCACATGATGGCTGTGGTGGGTGCCATGCTGAAGCCACACTACAGAGGAGGTGGGGGCAGCCAGTGGTGTGAGGAGACAAAGTGATGGGTGGAATATCCATAGAGCAAAACCCAAAGTGTGGAGGTAGGGTCAAGCAATATGGAGACCTGCATTAGCTGCACAGACAGCAGCTTTCATTATGTGTGAATTAAGACTCTTAACTTGTAAGTAATGAAAATAACTTGAAATAGCTTAGGGGAAAAAGGTTAAATCCTTGTGGCTTATCTATGTTGTGTGGAACAAGCTCCATCATACTGTAGCTGTGCTGTCTGTTGGTCTTTGGGTATGGATCTGGCAACACAGTATACAAGCCTCCATTCTCTGCCTCACCAGAAAATTCCATAACCACCTAAGCAATCTGAGGTCAACAAATTTCTTAGCTGCCAAGAGGCACAGACTTAGAGACTGAAGTTATCATTATCAGAGGGGAAGTGGGAGAGGGACAATTAGGGAATTTGACATTGACATGTACACACCGCTATATTTTAAATGAATAAGTAACAAGGACCTACTGTATAGCACAGGGGACTCTGCTCAATGTTACGTCACAGCCTAATAGGACAAGAATTTGAAAAAGAATAGATATATGTATAAGCATAACCAAATCACTTTCCTGTACATCTGAAACTAACATATTGCTAATCAACTGTACCCTAACATAAAACATATAAAAAAATTTCTAATCTGCTTAAACTAACCATATAGATTGTGTTATTGACAATTAAGGATACTAACTGATATAGCTGGGCATAGGATTACAGCTTGGGGATCATTTTCTCTCAGAATTTGCAAAGCATTTTTCCATGGTCTTCTGTTATGATGTTTCTCTTGAGAAGTTTGATGCCATGCTTGTCCCTAAACTTCTGGATGTGACTAACTTTTCCTCTCAGAAAGTTTTCCTGTTATTCTTTTTAATCCCTAAAACTCTGAAATTTCCAGTTGAAATGCCATGGCGTGGGTCTTCTCAAATTCATTTGGTGGCCACATACAGTTGTATATGTTGTACACTGCACCACTTTAGGGAGCACTAGTCCCATCTCAATCCATAGACATGCCTGTATAACTTTTCACAAAGACCCTGTGGACACTTTGTGGGACTTTAGAATCTGGAGATCACTATCCTTGAGTTCTGGGAAATCTTTCATATAATCTTCTCAACCATTGTCTCTATCCTATCTCTGGAAAACCTATTTTAGTTAAATATTGGGCTTCCAAGATTAATCTCATTTTCTTACTTTGTCCTTATTTTCCATTTCATGTCTCCTTGTTCTACTTTCTGAGAGATTTTCTCCACTTTATCTTCAAAACTTCTATTGAATAGTTAATTTCAGCTCTGCTATTTTTAATTAATAAGACTGCTTTCTGAAAATAGCAATTCCTTCTCCAGGATCTTGATCTCATCTCTCTGAAGATATCAATTATGGATTTACTTTTTTCTTATTTTGGCTTTTCTTCCATTCACTGCATTCTGTTTCTTTTCTTTTTTACTTGCTGTTTCTTTTTCACCTGTCAGTGTCCCTCTTCTGCTTTAGATAGGATGTAAAATGCCTCAATTGGAACCCCAGCCAATTTGACTCCAAAGAACTTTCTTATGAGTAAAATAATTTGTGCAAGATATGATTATTATAGCCTGTAGTTATTAAAGATCCACCATAACCTGAGTTTACATAGTACTTAGCATAGTACCTACTGTCCTCCAGGTAGTCAATATTTGTTGAATGCATATTTATTTCCTATTCCCAAGAAGTATTTTCCTTTATTTTTTCTTCTCTATTCAGTGTACTAGCGTGGCTTGCCCAGAGCACCCTGTCACTCAATGAAAGCAAAGATGCACTGACCCACGTACTGTCATCTGTGTTCCTTGACTTTTCTCTAGGCATCTACAGATCATCATTCTTATCTTGTCACAATACATTCCTGAAACAGGCTGGATAGACAGACAGATATATAGACAGGTAATGAAAGATAGGCTGCTGCTGCTGCTAAGTCGCTTCAGTTGTGTCTGACTCTGTGTGACCGCATGGATGGCAGCCCACAGGTTCCTCCATCCCTGGGATTCTCCAGGCAAGAATACTGGAGTGGGTTGCCGTTTCCTTCTCCAAATGAAAGACATATAGACAGATAATTTGGATATAGATACTTGGGTCAGCTATGACTTTCTTTGTAACAATTTTATTTTTAAGATTATTTTTAAGATTTTTTGACATGGACCTATTTTAAAGTCTTAATTGAATTTGTTAAAATATTGCTTCTCTTTTATGATTTTTGGTCTCGAGGCACATGATATCTTAAGTTGCCTGACCAGGAATCAAACCAGCCAACCCCTGCATTGGAAGGCGTAGTCTTAACCACTGGATCACCAGGCAAGTCCCCTTTATCAACTACTTTTGATTTACTCCGCTAAGAAATGCTTATAGATAGTATAGCCACTCTGATTTAACTAGGAGAACCCCCTCCTGCTCAAAATGAACTTTAGCGACCATCTCTTGGGGTGGGTTATCTTTGCAGTTGGCTGCTCTGACACATGTATACAAAGATTCTTATTAACCTTAACTTCAGAAGAGAAGCCTCATCCTTAAATTATAAATATGACACTTATATGGAGCCTTTAGCCCACTAAGTCCCCATTAATGGTATATTTGTTTGTTTTCTTTTTTAGGGGTAAAGTGAAGTTTCCTTATTTTAAAGACTTAGTCAATAAGTAAAAATTAGGAAAAAACACCTAATTTTAAGCAGAATAGATCACATAAAACTATTCTAAAAGAAAATCAAGCAGGACAGTGTAAAAGAAAAATAATTTGAAAATAGAGAACGAGGGAAAAGTAAAACCAGCAAAATCCTAATGAAGCAAGATCTGTAAAAACGTAAAAGGATAAAGTTTTATATATCGTTCTTTCTGAAGAAAACTATGGCTTGTGTGGAATGCCAGGTTGTCAAGATATTTCTGATATACTAAAGAACAAGAATAGAAATGGAGGGGGGTGGGAAAGAGGTGCAGGAGGGAGGGGATATATGTATACATAGAGCTGATTCACTTTGTTTTATGGCAGAAACTAACACAGTATTATAAAGCAATTATACTCCAATTAAAAGAGAAAAAAGAATAGAAATAGAAAGATAGCAACCTTCTCAAAATATGGAAGGCTTTGCAACATGTATATATTTAATCTGTGGCAATTACATTGTTGAGGATCTAATTGGGAATGTTAAATTATGGAAACTATTACTTCTACTTTTATATCTTTGTAATGTGAAACAAGTTAATATATACTTTACTCCTAGATACTTCAATAATTTTCTTCTTGAAGAGTTTTCTTCTTCACTTCTTTTTGTTACAACAGCTTAGCTTAACTATTAAACTGTGCTGTCTGTTCCTTTAGGGTCAAGCTGTTTTCTAAATTGGTGTAGCTATCTCTTTGCAAATTGCCACAATTCTTAGTAGTGACATCTGCCAACAGTTAATCAATAAAATGAAAAGGTAAAGGAAAATGTCAGAGAGCTATTTTCCTTTGAAAAGTTCAACATACATCTTAAATCTCTCTCCTCTTTGTCCCAGAATTCTGTATAAGCTGGAATTACTGAGGTGTCTTCTCGGGTGTGCTCACTCAGTCATGTCCAACTCTTTGCAACCCCGTGGACTGCCAGGCCCCTCTACTACTATTTGTTGAGACATGAGTTTTGTTTAAAGTAAAAAGCATAATTGTTTACTCCCCCACATCTGCACTTTTCAACAACATGGCAAAGGCAGTGAAATGACAGCCAAGAATTTCCTGACTGTTCTTCTCCTTCTTTCATCCTATTACATATCCAGTATAGCTCAAATTTCATTGCAAGAAACAAAAAGCGTGAATGTTTCCTGTTTGTCATTAGAACTGAAAGCCTCGAGTTTATTTTACAAATTGGCTGCATAGGTTTTCTGTGACACATCGGAATAAATTCCCTCCACAATTACCTACTTTGCACACCACTTTGTTGTACCTTGATAAGCTAAGAAATACAACCACATAGACCACTGCTAATTATTCAAGAGAATTTCTAATATAAGTGGAACATTCACTTGAGGGCTTCCCTGGTAGCTCAGTCGGGAAAGAATCTACCTACAATGCAAGAGACTTGAATTTGATCCCTGGGTCCAGAAAATCCCCTGGAGAAGGGAACATTCATTTAAACTCAGTCATTACTTCAAGCAAACATCACTGAGGCTGCCTCTCTACATATTGCCAATCCACTAGACATCAACACTCACTAAAATCAGCCCAATTCAAAGTATAAAAGGCTGGGACAGGGTGGGGCAGGAAGTGGGAGAAAGGGGAGAAGGTTCTACTTTAACTGCTTTAAAATATAAAATGTACATTTACCACTGGGGAGTTTTTTCAAATTGTCATTGTCTATTCAAAAGCAAACTTATAATTACCAAAAGGAAAAGGTAGGCGAGGGATAAATTGGGAGTTTGGAATTAACATATACACACTGCTTATATAAGACAGACTTCCCTGGTAGTTCAGCTGGTGAAGAGTCCACATGCAATGCAGGAAACCCTGGTTTGATTCCTGGGTCAAGAAGATCCCCTGGAGAAGGGACAGGCTACCCACTCCAGTGTCCTTGGGCTTCTCTGGTGGCTCAGACAGTAAAGAATCCACCCACAGTGCGGGAGACCTGGGTTTGATCCCTGGATTGGGAAGATCCCCCGGAGTAGGGCATGGCAACCCACTGCAGTACTCTTGCCTGGAGAATCCCATGAACAGAGGACCCTGGTGGGCTATACAGTCCATAGGGTTGCAAAGAATCAGACAGGACTGAGCAACCAAGCCCAGCATGTAGAAGAGAGATAATTAACAAGGACCTACTGCACAGCACAGGGAACTCTACTCGATACTCTGTAATAACCTCAATGGGAAAAGAATCTGAAAAAGAATGGATATATGTATAAACTGAAACACTTTGCCATATACCTGAAACACAACACTATAAATCAACTATAAAATAAGAATTAAATTTAAAAAATTGCCCTTCTATGGCCAAAAAATGGTCATTCTATTGTCTATTGTCAAAAACTGTCTAAATTCTATTTGTCAACACGCTAATGCAAGGTGCCTACCCAATCTGTTCAACCATTCTAACCAATATGAGGGGGAAAACTTTTACCTTCAAGGAAAGGGAAGGCCAGGAAATGAAACACTTATTTACACAATGCAGACATAATATACATTTATTAAAGAAGTATTAAAGAGAGGTCCTCCCTGATAGCTCAGTTGGTAAATAATCTGCCTGCAATGCGGGAGACCTGGTTTCAATCCCTGGGTTGGGAAGATCCCCTGGAGAAGAGAAACGCTACCCACTCCAGTATTCTGGTGTGGAGAACTCCACGGACTATAGTCCATGGGGTCACAAAGAGTTGGACAAAACTGAGTGACTTTCACTTTCATTAAAGAGAGGAAATTTTTTTAAAAATTCATATTTGTACTAGACCTGTCTATGTGTACCATGATTTGGAGTCTTCAATGAAGACCTGATATTTTAATTACTTTATCATTAGCATATCTTGGTAGACTAAATACAAAAATGCACAGCATGGGGACCTCCCTGGTAGTCCGGTGGTTAAGAATCTACCTACCAATGCAGGGGACACAGGATTGATCCCTGGCCTGGGAAGACCAGCAGTGGCCACAAGACCAGAAAAGGTCAGTTTTCATTCCAATCCTAAGAAAGGCAATGCCAAAGAATGCTCAAACTACCTCACAATTACACTCATCTCACAGGCTAGTAAAGTAATGCTCAAAATTCTCCAAGCCAGGCTTCAGCAATACATGAACTATGAACTTCCAGATGTTCAAGCTCGTTTTAGAAAAGGCAGAGGAACCAGAGATCAAATTCCCAACATCTGCTGGATCATTGAAAAAGCAAGAGAGTTCCAGAAAAACATCTAGACTTATTGACTATGCCAGTCAATGCTGACTATGACTATGCCAGAGCCTTTGACTGTGTGGAGCACAATAAACTGTGAAAAATTCTGAAAGAGATGGGAATACCAGACCACCTGACCTGACTCTTGAGAAATCTGTATATAGGTCAGGAAGCAACAGTTAGACATGAAACAACATGAAACAACAGTTAGACATGAAACAACAGACTGGTCCCAAATAGGAAAAGGAGTACATCAAGGCCATATATTGTCACCTTGCTTATTTAACTTATATGGCAGAGTACATCATGAGAAACGCTGGGTTGGAAGAAGCACAAGCTGGAATCAAGATTGCTGGGAGAAATATCAATAACCTCAGATATGCAGATGACACCACCCTTATGGCAGAAAGCAAAGAAGCAACTAAAGAGCCTCTTGATGAAAGTGAAAGAGGAGAGTGAAAAAGTTGGCTTAAAACTCAACATTCAGAAAACTAAGATCATGGCACCTGGTCCCATCACTTCATGGCAAATAGATGGGGAAACAGTAGCTGACTTTATTTTTTTAGGCTCCAAAATCACTGTGGATGGTGACTGCAGCCACAAAATTAAAAGACGCTTATTCCTTGGAAGGAAAGTTATGACCAACCTAAACAGCATTTTAAAAAGCAGAGACATTACTTTGCCAACAAAGGTCCGTCTAGTCCAGGCTACAGTTTATCGAGTAGTCATGTATGGATGTGAGAGTTGGATTATAAAGAAAGCTGAGCACTGAAGAATTGATGCTATTGAACTGTGGTATGGAAGACTCTTGAGAGTCCCTTGGACTGCAAGGAGATCCAACCCATACAACCTAAAGGAGATCAGTCCTGAGTGTTCATTGGAAGGACTGATGTTGAAGCTGAAACTCCAATACTTTGGCCACCTGATATGAAGAGCTGACTCATTTGAAAAGACCCTGATGCTGGGAAAGATTGAAGGCAGGAGGAGAAGGGGATGACAGAGGATGAGATGGTTGGATGGCATGACCGACTCAATGGACATGGGTTTGGGTGGACTCCGGGAGTTGGTGATAGACAGGGAGGCCTGGTGTGCTGCAGTCCATGGGGTTGCAAAGAGTCAGACACAACTGAGTGATTAAACTGTACTGAACTCGGAAGACCCCACATGCTGCAGGGCAACTAACTGTGGGCAGCAGCTACTAAAGCCTGCAGTCCCTACAGCCCAAGCTCTGAAAGGAGAGAAGCTACTCCAATGAGAAGCCAGAGCACCATAACTAAAGAGTAGCCCCCACTGCCACAACTAGAGAAAGCCCACATGCAGCAATGAAGACCCAGTGCAGCCAAAACTACATAAATAATAAATTTTAAAAGTGCACAGCATGGTAACAAGACTTACTGTGGTGATCATTTTGAAAGGTATAGAAATATTAAATCACTATGTTGTGCACCAGTAACCAATATAGCATTATAGGTCAATTGTATTTCAAAAACAAATTCACAGAAAAAGTGATCAGATTTGTGATTACCAGAGGTCAGAGGAGCACGGTGGGGAGGAATTGGATGAAGGCAAAGGGAACAAACTTCCAGTTATAATTGAGTATTACAGTCGCCAAGTCATGTCCGACTCTTTGCCACCCCATGGAGCCTACCAGGCTCCTCTGTCCATTTCTCAGGCAAGAATACTGGAGTGGGTTGCCATGCCCTCCTCCAGGGGATCTTCCTGACCCTGGGATCAAACCCATGTCTCCTGCATTAGCAGGCAGATTCTTTTCTATTGAGTCACCTGGGAAGCCCCAGGAATGTACAGTACAGCATGATAAATATAATTAGCATTATTATATGTTACATGTGAAAGATGCTAAAAGAACATATCCTAAGAGTTCTCATCTCAGGGGGAAAAAAGCTATTTTTTTAAAAATTTCTTTAATTCTGTATCTATTAAATAATGGATGTTTATTAAACTTGCTGTGGTAATCATTTCATGATATATGTACGTCAAATCATTATGTTGTACACCTTAAAACTTATACAGTGCCGTATGCCAATTATAATTCAATAAAACTGGAAGAAGAAAAAAGAATCACAATAATTAAAAAGATCTACTTAAAAAGTTAAAACATTGATATATTAAGGAAAAACACCAGTAGGAAACATAAACACTATCAATAAAATTTCACAAACAAAAGGAAGACAATGGCAGGTACATGCTATGAAGGACTGCACATAGCAAAGTGGGAGCAAAATATTAACCAGGCAATGACATCAACTCCAATTTTGAGGCTTTGGATAACTAATACACGTTGTTTTGTTTTGATTTAATGTGCCACTGCACACATTCAGAAGTCCCTTAATCAAGCAAATTCAGCATTTCCAAGATACCATCAAAGAATGTGAAAAGGAAGACAAAGATAAAAAAAAGCTCTCTGGTTGACTAAAAACTAAAGTTTAAGCACATTACTCATAGCAGAGCATCCTGGTGCTGAATGAGAAACCCATTTCGTATTATCTAAGAATCAATTCTGACAAACATGCTTGATGGTGTCTCTAACTCAACATGGGAAATTATAATGGAGAATTAGGGCTGGAGAGAGTAGTGAGAGGAACAATCAGAAAGTTAGGGAGGAGACAGGAAAGTACAAAACATGAATAAAAGTCCCAGCACTCTGAGATCCTTTAAAGTACAAAGAGACTATCACACATTAGCAATCCACCAAGGTTTCAAGGCCAGAGACCCTTGCCATCAGGAGACCCTCCTCCCCCAAGCCATTAAGGGAAGATTAAACTGTACTGTTATTCTACAAAGGCTAAGAAGTGTACCATAGGTTACCTCTTAAAGAGTTTTATAAAAAGCAGTTGTTCTGGGGACTTCTGGCAGTCTAGTGGTTAAGACTGTGCTTCCACTGAAGGGGACTCTGTTTTGACCCCTGGTCGGGGAACTAAGACCCTGCATGCCACTAGGTACAGTAAAAAAAAAAAAAGGCAGTTGTTCTGTTTTATACTTTAGACGTAAATGAACTATTCAATTATTTAAAAATTTCACTTGTGAGAAAGAAGGCTAGATAATGTTTTACTATGAGTAATCTGATGACAGTGAACTCTCTGAACTTGACTCACAGAATAATGGTCACTGACCTAATTTACAGCAGGAAGAAATACACTGGTTTTTCCCCCTATACATCTGTTTTGATCTGATGCATGCTACTCGCCCAGGCTCTACACCAATGGCATAAAGCATGCAGCTAGGACTACTGAACACAACAATCCTAGAGAGCATGTTTGAAATCTGTTCCACCATTCCCACCTTCCAACTAGGTCATAGAAAGAAAACAGCAAAACTAGGAATTGCTGTAGACTAGACTTGGGATGGGTGTTACCCCAAAGCAAGTCAGAGCAACTCCCTTTGGACATGGCAAAACCTTTAAAATCACTTTAGTGAAGTTCTCCTTTTAAATAATCTTTCTGAGCTTGGTCTCAAGACATTTGGAAGATGACACAAAGAGAAAAATCAATAAATTCTAAATTTTGGTTTCAAAAAACTATTTTTTTCCATTATAGAATTCAATACTTTAATACCCTTTTTATAAAACTACTTCAGGTTAAGATGTTCAGAATTGTCAGTGATAATTCCCAGTAATTTTAGAGTCAAATCATTTTTTACTTAATTTCACATCCACCAACTAAATTCCAAAACTCTATTTCCCTTCCATTTGTTCCTTCATTCAACAAATATTCACTGATTCTGCTAGGTACCAGCTTGGAAGCCAGGGGACTAGAGAACCCATGTCTATGGCATTGTGTACATTTGGGGAATGAAACTGAATTAAATGCCATCCAGTTTCTTGGTGACTCTTTGAGACAGTTATAGACACTCTAGGGATGTCAAAATAAATAAATAAAGCCTGGACTTACTAATTTCACGTGACAAATAAATTTGAACATGATACACATTTGAAGGATATACTCTTGAATTGAGAGTGTTTTGAACTGTGGTGTTGGAGAAGACTTTGAGAGTCCATTGGAATGCAAGATCAAACCAGTCAATCCTACCAGAAATCAGTCCTGAATATTCACTGGAAGGACTGATGCTAAAGGTGAAGTTCCAACACTTTGGCCACCTGATTCAAAGAACTGACTCACTAGAAAAGACCTGGATGCTGGGAAAGATTGAAGGCAGGAGGAGAAGGGGACAACAGAGAACAAAATAGTTGGATGGCATTACCAACTCAGTGGACATGAGTTTGAGCAAGCTCCAGGAGATGGTAAGGGACAGGGAGGCCTGACTTGCTGCAGTCCATGGAGTCGCAGAGTTGGACACGACTGAGCCACTGAACAACTCTTCAATTATTCCACTACATTTTCCTACATACGAAATTATCCAATGTCCAAAGGTCTAAAATCTATTTTTATTTTCGATGCTTTTCCTTCATATCAGCACACTGAACACCAAACTAAAATTTTAAGTTTAAACTTTCTCATCTCTTTGGGAAAGAGGAAAAACACATAAAGTAGTGCGATTATCTCAAGATCCTTTCTCAGTTCAAAAATTATAAACAAAAGATTGCAACCTAAGACTATATTTACCCAAGCTGAAACTAACCAATTCTGATGTGCAAAGGCTCCTAAGGCATTTCCTCTTCTCTATAAAATGTGGTTTCTGGGTAAAGGCTCTGTGCTCCTGAATACGTTACTATATAAAGCATATGGACTACAAGTTTAGAAAAACGTTAATTGAAGAATCACATTCGAATGCCTTTGTGCCACTTATCAATAGCGGTTTACTTCTCAGTCCAATTAAATATGCTAACATGAGTCTATTTTACCTCAGAGAAAAAAATGTGAGTGGAAAATGAATAAAAGGGACTTCCCTGGTGTTCCAGTGGTTAAGAATCTGCCTTGTAATACAGGAGACACAGGTTCAACCCCTGGTCTGAGAAGATCCCATAGGCCTCAGGGCAACTAAGCCCATGTACCACAACTACTGCACCCTCATCCTAGAGCCTGTGGCTCTCCAACAAGCCCATGCACCACAATGAGAAGCCCATGCACCAGAGCAAAGACCTAACGCAGCCAAAAATAAATAATTTTAAAGAAAGAAAATGAACTAGAGGATTGAATTAATTTTAGATTTTCATCAAAATCTTGACATGTCATTTTAAATGAGACAATAAAACAAAAATCACACTAATAGTTATTTGTATCATAGTTTTTATCTATGTACCACTTTAATACAATTTTCAAGGTAACAGTATGATTTTCATACTACTTTACCTGAAAACACAATTAGATTTCTTTATAGAATCTATACTCCCCCATCATATTTTACAGGGTAGTAAGCTCTCAAGAAACTTTAGCTCACAGCATCAACTGAACACATCATTCCTTCATATATGGTGTTTTTTTTTTTTTTCATATATGGTTTTGAGCCCCTTAGCTGCTATCTGAGTAACTGAAGGAATGAACTGTTTAATAAATGTTGGCTAAAAGGAAACTAGCCAACCACATTTCCATCTCTTCCACTGCTCAAGTCCTTGGTGATCCAGGATTGTTAACTGCTAACATATAAAAGTGGGATGGCAGGAAAGAACAAACATGAAGCATAAAGGAGTGACAAATACTACATTTCTTTCAAACAACAGCACAAAAAACCATAGAAAAAGGATGCTGCTGCTGGTGCTAAGTCGCTTCAGTCGTGTCCGAATCTCTGCGACCCCACAGACGGCAGCCCACCAGGCTCCCCCATCCCTGGGATTCTCCAGGCAAGAACGCTGGAGTGAGTTGCCATTTCCTTCTCCAAGAAAGAGGATGAGAAAGACATAAATCTTTCAGACAAGACAACCAAAATAACATGCTGCCATGGAATACAATCTTAGAATCCATTTAATGAAAGGTATCACCCTCCTTGGGAATCTAAATCCAGGACTTGGGATCCCAATTTGAAAATGAAACAGAACAACACTGGAAGGAAATGGTTTCCTCAAAACTGTAATGAGCTTACAGAAAGACTTTTAGGACTTATACTTAAGTCTATTCATTTCCTGTGTAAACTTCAAGCACCCCAAACTTTATCCACCTCTAAATAAAGTGGAGAAAAGGGGGAAAAACACATTTAGCTGTGTAATTCAAACAAGGAATTTCTTTCTTCCCATGTAATGTAATTAGTGAAGCTATGAAGCAAACTAACAAAAAACCAGAGATTCAAGGTTAGGTAACACTTAAACCTTTGACAAATTGCCTTCCCTTGATAGCCAATGGCATCCTTCCGTTGGTCCTTGACCATCCTTCCATGGTTAAGCGATGAACTCAAAGTCAACTGTCTATAAGCATAACATCAACTGAAAAGTAAGAAATTCAAACTAGTCGGGTTGATCCTGCAACCTCTCAACTAAATCTGATAACACATCTTAAAATTAAGGGAGTCCTTTAATCTCAAGAGGCCAGACTGCATAAAGGGGCATTTCTTTGGTTACTCTAAAACATTTAAATCTGGGAATTCCCTGGCGGTCCAATGCTTAAGACTCCGTGCTCCCAATGCAGGGCACATGGATTTGATCCATGGTCAGGGAACTAAGACCCTGAATGCCGCCTGGTGTAGCCAAATAAAAAAATAAATGAAAGTTACTTCAGGCAAAAAGACACCGTAAAAGTAAAATTACGCATTTTATTCACTCATTCCATCAGCTGAGAATTGCTCTATTGTACAAATACAGTATTGTACAAAAAAAATCACAAAATGTTACAAAATAAAAAAGTACAAACTGCATTACTTAATAAATACCACTAAAAGTAAAGTGGAAATGAGATAGATTTTAGGTTGAAAACATTGTTTGACCCAGCAAACCATACAAGCTCTGTATACAGACATTTGTACTGTACATAATACAGGGCAATCCCATTTTGCCTTATGAAAGAATTTAAAAGGAGTAGACTATTAAGACAGTATTCTCCTGCTATAAAATAATTGTCAGGGTTGCTTGGAGGCATTTATGCCATTAATTTTCAAATCTCTCAGTTGAATCCAAGAAACTATATATGAAGCAGGAGGCTTATCTTGTCATAAAGATTTCTATCATGTTAAAAAATTCTTTTCAACAAAAAGACAAATATAAATAAAAACAACTGAAAGCACCAGACAATCTAAACATCAACCGGAGTACAGAATAATCACTCTGCCATCAGCAAATATCAGACTTTCATTCAAGTAAGAGCTGGTACTATTCTTAAAAAAAAAAAAAAATCTTCCCACAACCTTCCCTTAAGTATTTTCTCTTTAAAAGGTTGACCATTTCTAGAAAAATAATGATTTTCCAAACAACTAATCTGTCATCAAAACGGAATGGGTCAATTATCTGGTAACATGAAAGAATCAATAGCCATTTGAAATAATTATCTAAGAACTCTAAAATTCAAATCCAACAACATAAAATACTAAATCACAAACTCTGCTCAAAATAATAAACTTCATATAAAGCATTTCTCTGGATTTATGCCGGAAAGCTGTTTGTCAAAATGAAACACATCCTAGATGAAGGTACACCAATAGTTAAAAATGTTGTGCAAAAATACGTTTTTATAGAAAATAGATTACCAGGAATGAACAAATTTACACTGAGAAATCAGCTTGCAAATTAAGTAGTGCCAACTTTATACAGCAAATCATAAATAGCAGTAGAATCACCCAAAGCTACCATGAAACATCATTTAGGTGCCCAGCAACCTTCAGCTCTGAGGAGAAAACATTCAAAAAAATGATTAAGGCATTACACCTACAGTAAATCTACTAGAAAGTTTAAAAGTGCAATTACCCTGATTAAAGTTCATATAACTCTCCAAACACAAATTAGGTATGCAATTTTCCCAGGGCGAGGGTCTCAGACACTTCAAGAGCATGCATTTTGCTCAATATACATTTTGGACAGGGATATGGCCATGGACTTGGCGAGTTCTTCATCGCGTTTTCTCTGCACTTGAGTCTGCCTGCACCAAGTGTCATACTCCGGGTTCGGATACGAGTGATCAAACACCGCGTCATAATGTCCGTTACTGAGCCAGCTGAGCCAAATGCTAGGCCTTAGGGAATCCTCCGGGCCCAAATAGTGAATCATGGTAGACACCGTGGGGCTCTCCAGCCTCCCTCCAGTAGTCAGATGAATATTCACATTCAGCATCTGCCCCATGGCCAGCAGTTCAGGGTACCCGGCCCACGCGCCGTCCTGGGCAGCAGCGATGATAAACTCCCCCACGTCGCCCTCAATCAAGGGGCTAAAGTGGTCGAGGTGGTCGGCGATGTAGTGCACGGTCTGTTCCCGTAGCTCCCGGTGCAGGCTCTGGTCCCCGTACACCGCCTTGCTGACCGCCCGGTAGAGGCAGTTGCCGTCGGGAATGATGTGAAATCGGTACTTGTTCCTCTGCCGCAGGTACTTGTCCTGCCTCTCCACCTCCGCCAGGTACAGGGCCAGCTTCTCGTCCCTAGGATCCGACCTGGACACGATCACCGCCTCGCCGCTCCGGGCGGGGGCTGCCTCGCCGCTCCGGGCCGGGGCCGCCTCGGCCTCCGTGTCGGGCCGCCCCAGCTCTTCGGCACCTGGACCGTCGCCGCGGTCGCCGGCTCTGTCCCAGCCGCGGAGGTTCCTCTCCGCCGGGCGCTCCTCGGCCCACGGGCCGGGGCCAGGCTCCGGGCTCCCCGGGGGCGGCGCGGGGCCGCGGTGCTTGGCGGCGGCCAGGGCCTGGCGGTGCTCGCTCAGTCGGAAGTTTCTGTCGGGCCCCTCGCGGGTCGCGTCCAGACCGGCAGGCTCCGGGCCGTCGGGCCTCAGCAGCTCCTCCAGAAGCCAGGCCGAGGAGCCCCGCCGCGGCGGGACCGGAGCGCCTGGTGCCGGGGCCAGCAGGAGGCAGCGGCTGCGCGGGGCGGCGGGCGCCGCGGCGCCGGGCTCGGGGCCGCGCAGCAGGAGCCGGTCGGCGCCCAGGGCCCGCACGGTGATCTGCGCCGTGGACGTGTAGTGCGGCGGCAGCGGCGGCTTGCAGGACCCGCCGGGCGGCCCGGCGGCGGCGGCGGCTGAGGCGGGGGCGGCGGCCCCGGACACCATCTCGAAGCAGGAGGAGAAGGCGGGCATCTTGGCGGCGGGAGCGGCGGCGGCTTCGCGGGGCTCGGCGGCCGCGGCCGGCTGGCACTCACCGGTTTCGGGCTCCGGGGCGCCGCCGGCGGGTCCCGGGGGCTGCAGAGAGACCTTGAAAGAGGCGGCGGTGGCGGCGGCAGGCGGAGCAGCGGTTGCGGCCGTGGGACCCGGGCCCCCGGCTGGGTAGTGGGTGCAGACGCTGCTGTAGAGCTGCATGTCCCTGCCCGCCGCTCGGCCCCTTATAGGCGCGCCGAGCCCCGGTGAGGGGACACACCCTCCGGGCCCGGGGGAGGGGGCCGGCCGAGCGCGGTGACCCAGTGCCCTGAGAATAGAAATGACCGAAGGGCCGCCGGCGCGTCAGGAGCTGCAAATAGCGCCCGGGTCCCCGCCAAATTCCTGCTGCGCCACAGCGCGCGGTGGGGGCGGGGAAGGGACGCGCGCTCGACCCCTGCCGGCGCAAGCGGCCCGCAGACCCGGGACGCGTGCGCCCGCCGCCGCTGCTCCGGCCCGCGGCGGCTGCTGAAGACTCTCTGAGGTAGCCGCCCGCCCTGCTGGAGCGCGTCCCGCCGGCTAGCAGCACTGCAGGGAGCGCGGACGGGCCAGGAGGCGGGGCCGCGGTTGTTTACCTCAGGCAGCGCTACCGCGTCACGTGCCCTCGCTGGAATGTGCGGCTCTTCGCGGCGTCCCATTCAACCGCCGGGGCTCGCCCCACCCCCTCCGGCTCGCCCCGCCCCGTTCGGTGACGTAATGGGCGTGGCCCGCAGCGCGGGCGACGGGCGCGCGGGCGGGAGAGCGCAGAGGCGCGGAGGCCTGTGCAGCGGTAGCTGGGGCCCCGGCCCCACCTCAGCGTTAGTTCTTAGGCGCCGCGCTTTTCTGAGCTTCAGCAGTGGATCTTGGCGGGTTCGGGGCAGTTTGGGGCGGACCAGAATGCTGAAATGCGTTTCAAACGAAGCTTCCGAGTTCTGCGTAGAGACAGCTCCCCTAAAACCTGCATGGCCTCTGCATGGTCGTTGCACCACTGCTATCTTTTTCACTCATCCCTGAGATTATATTGTTAACGTAGTAGGGTGACGCCTCCCTTTCTCCCCAGCACCTTGCCGCCCTGCTAAACCGAAACCAACTTTTCTGCAGTCCTAACCCGTGTTGACATGCAAATACAAGCCTTGGGTGAAATACCAAATACCTAACCGGGCCTTTTGAAAATAGGTGCAGCTGTTCACCGTAGGTCAGCGGTAAAGAGGGTCGTGATGCATTGCGAGAATGTTGAAATTGAGTAGAATGTTGAACATAGTTCTACCCTATTGTGTTAGATGTCCCTGTTTGTAAAGGAAAGCTATAATACTCATGATCAACTTGTATACTGACTGTATAGCATGGGCAGTTCTTGCTATGTTCTCAGCTTTGATCACATGCGAAACTGACAGACCCTAAATGTTCAGTGAACCTAAGAAGCTGTCTCACTGTTTCGGTGATGAGGAAATAGCTTATGTTATGGTATAAGCCTTCCCACTCCACATACTCTTTTGTGAGTCGTAGGTTCCGTGAATGGAAAGACTTACTTGGTCTTGATGGCTGTTATAGTTACAAACCCAGCACAGAGCCTGGCACATAGATGGAACTAATTAATATTTATTGGATGAGTTAATTAATGGAAGAGGAGTTCCCAAAACAGTGGAAAAGGCAGAATTACGATCCTGGTCTCCTGACCCCCAGCCAGAGCTTCAATTTGCCGTCGTGGGTGTGACTGACAGGATCTCAGCTGCCTTTGCCCAGGTCACTTGAACCTGTTAGGTAGGTCAACTGGAAGGAAAAACAACCACATAAAAGTCTAACCGTCTTTTCAGCTTCTGGTGACACCCCATTGGAAGTTTGTAGACCCCACTGGCTAACTAGAAAAAGGAAATTACTTAAATTTCATCGCTGATTTGGGGATTATTTGTTATTCTACCTTTAGCCTTTGAGTAGCTGGCATTCTGAAACAGAATACAAAACAATTAACAATAAAATAATCCCCCAAATCATATTTACTGAGTAGCCAGTGTGCCTAGCAAAGCTAGCAAAAAAGGGGCGTGGGGGGAGTTAAGGAAGCTTTTTTTTTAAAATGTAAATCCTAAAGCAAGAATATGTTTTGAACAGACTGGAGTAAATACAGGGGGAAAAAATAAGGCTAGGTACTCAGAGGACAGGCTAGGTCCGATGTACCAAATTAGGAATGTCAAAAAAAAATTCAATTGAGTAAATTTGATGATCTGATTGATTTTATTAAGCAATTCAGACTTATTCCATCAAGCAATGTCCCATCCAGCAGCTAGAAGGGTACTTACACCTGTTGGAGAAAGTGCAAAGTTGTTATTATTGTTGTTTTTTTTTTAAATAGGAAGAAGGGTGGAGTAAAGAAGTTCTTAGCAAAAAAAAGGATAATGAATTATTTTTAGGTCAGGGCTTTGGGGGGTCAGGAGGGTCCTGTCAGGGTTTTATCACACAGACTCCTGCTTCTTCCTCTGGGAAATGGAGGTGACCTATATGACAGGTGACCTCATTGGTACTAATCAGATCATTCCAAACCAGTTGATTATGATTATGTTTTTTTAAAATGTTCATAGCTACTTCCTTTATTTATAAAATGTATTTATTTTATAGTGTAGTATGGCTGATTTACAATGTTGTGCTAGTTTCAGGTGTAGAGTGAAGTGACTCAGTTATATATGAACTGAATTTTTTTCAGATTCTTTCCCATATATGATTAAGATTACATTTCAGCAGAACACTGAAACTGCAATTAAGTCTTGGTTTGTTGTAGTGGGGCCCATTTGGGGCCTTTTTTTTTTTTTTTAACAGGAGCAAATTAGCAACAGAGGTGTGAAGATTCAAACCATCAATGTATGTGAAGCATCTTTTTTTGTGTGTGTTTTTTTAGTTTGTGTGGAGATGATAGACAATATAATGAAGTACTTACTAGGTGGATGTAAGCACCAGTGTAGACTCACTTGGCTGTGCATGCATGCGTACTAAGTTGCTTCAATAGTGTTCGACTCTTTGTGACCCTATGGACTGTAGCCCACCAGGCTCCTCTGTCCATGGGATTCTCCAGGCAAGAATACTAGAGTGGGTTGCCATCCTCTCCTCTGGGATCTTCCCAACTTGGCAATTGAGCCCACATCTGCCTGCATCGCCTGCATTGCAGGTGGATTCTTTACCCGTTGAGTCACATGGGAAGCCCATGGTAGACTATACCACACTGCATATTCACTGTAAGAACCAGTGGCCACTCTGTCTAGGTCTGGAAAATCTTGCTGGAAGAGATGGTACTTCAGGAAACTCAAAGCAGGGATGATTGCCAGCCTTGGAAATGGGATTGTTTCTGCCCCTGGAGTATAAGAAAAGGAAAGACCTTGCCAGTGACAGCAAAGAGATTAGGGTAGGAAAGTGTGTGTGTTGGGAGGTGGGGGGGCGGTGTACAAATTCAGTTCCTTGATGTGCCATCTGAAAAGAATTCCTAATGATTGTCTTCTGGAAAAATCATCTGTCGAGCATATTTTGGTGCTGTGCATAAGACTGGCTGAAGTATAAACCAAAATTGCATAGTTATTGAGCTATAGAAAAGCAGGAAATTTCAGCAACTGTCCTTCAAAAGTTAGCAACAAGACAATCAATAGGTTAAAACAAAACCAAAAGGACAAGGCATTTAATCGATGAATATTTATTGAGCACCAGCTCTGCTCCCAGCATGGTGCCAATTACACGGATTTCAGACACAGATTCTGTCCTGCGGCACAGGCCACAGAAACCTAACCCCCAAAGACATCTTTCACAAATAGGACCCAATCCCAGCATGTTTTTTTAAAAAAATATATACCCTTAAATACCCCCATCTCGTAGCCGATTGCTTTAAAGACAAAAAATTCCCAACCTCTTCCCCTCCCTCCAAATTAAAACTTTTAAACATGCAAACATTCGTCCATTTATCATTCATTAAACCATAATTTCTTTACAAACCTAATATGAAAAATCCACTTCAAAAAGAACAAAGTTGGAGGACTCATTCTTCCCAATTCCAAAACTTATCACCAAGCTACAGTCATCAAAACCATGTGGTACTGGCATAAAGATAAACATATAGATCGGTGAACTAGAACTGAGACTGCAGAGGTAAGGTCATGTGCGTGCGTGTGCATGCTAAGTCGCTTCAATCATGTCCGACTCTTTGTGACCCTGTGGGCTGTAGCTCGCCAGGTTCCTCTGTCCATGGGATTCTCTAGGCAAGACTACTGGAGTGGGTTGCCATTTCCTCCTCCAGGGGATCTTCCCAACCCAGGGACTGAACGCGCGTCTCTTACATCTCCTTCATTGGCAGGCGGGGTTTTTTTTTACTAATAGTGCCACCTGGGAACCCCTTAATAAGGCCATATATATATGATCAGTTATCTTTGACTGGGTGCCAAGACAATTCAATGGGAGAAAGAATAGTTTTTTCAACAAATGGTGCCAGGACAGCTGGCTATCTACATACGAAAGAATGAAGCTGGGCCCCTAAACATAAACAAAAGTTAACTTAGAGCAGATCAAAAGTAGAAGCTACAACTATCAAATTCTCAGAAGACATTTGAGGCAGAAATCTCAGTGACCGTGGATTAAGCAATGGTTTCTTACTTGTGACACCAAAAACAAACAGCCAAAGAAGAAAATGGTAAGTTGAACTTCATCAAAACTAAAAACTTTGTGCTTCAAAGGACACCATAGAGAAAGTGAAAAAACAAACTGAAGAATGGGAAATCATATTTACAAGTCATATATCTGATAAGGGACTTTGAAATACATAAAGAATGTATTAAAAAGTCTTATGTAATTCAACAGTAGAAAGACAACCCAACTTTTAAATGGACACACAATCTGTATAGATATTTCTCCAAAGAAGATATACAAGCAGCCTATAACGTATGAAAATATACTCAATATCATTAGTCATCAAGGAAATGCAAATCAAAACCCACAGCGAAGTCTATCACATACCCACTAAGACAGCTGTAATAAAAAAAGACAGACAATAGCAAGCATTGGGGAAAAATGTGGAGAAATTAGAATCCTATCCATTGTTTGTAGAACTTTTTTCTTTTCGGCCACGCCACATGTGGGATCTTAGTTCCCTGATCAGGTTATTAGACCCATGCCCTCTGCTTTGGAAGCAGGGAGTCTTAACCACTGGACTGCCAGGCAAGTCCTGCTTATAGAATTTTAAAATATAACTTTAAAAACATTTTGAAAAACAACTTGGCAATTCCTCAGAAGGTTACACATAGAGTTACCATATGCCATATGATCTTATAATTACACTGTTGGGTATATAACCACGAGAAATAAAAAAATGTTATGCCCACACAAAAACATATATGTCAATGTTCATAGTAACATCATTCATAATGGCCAAATAGTGGAAACAACCCAGTTTCCATCATCTAATGAATAGATATATCCACACAATGAAATATTATACAGCCATAAAAAGAATGAAGTACTGATCCATGATGCAACATGGGTGAACCTTGAAAACATTATCGTAAATGAAAGAAACCAGACACAAAAGGCCACGTATTTTATAATTCCTTTTGTATGAAATACCCACAGAAGAACTATACAAAAAAGATCTTAATGACCTGGATAATCATGATGATGTGATCCCTCACCTAGAGCCAGACATGCTAGAATTTGAAGTCAAGTGGGCCTTAGGAAGCATCATTACGAACAAAGCTACTGGAGGTGATGGAATTCCAGCTGAGCTAAACCTATAAGATGATGCTGTTAAAATGCTGCACTCAGTATCCCAGCAAATTTGGAAAACTCAGCAGTGGCCACAGACTGGAAAAGGTCAGTTTTCATTCTAATCCCCAAAAAGAATGCCAAAGAATGTTCAAACTACTGCACAATTGCACTCATCTCACAAGCTAGTAAAGTAGTACTTGAAATTCTCCAAGCTGGGCTTCAACAGTACATGACCTGAGAACTTCCAGATGTTCAAGCTGGATTTAGAAAAGGCAGAGGAACCAGAGGTCAAATCACCAACATCTGTTGGATCATAGAAAAAGCAAGAAAATTCCAGAAAAACATCTACTTCTGCTTCATTGACTGCACTAAAGCCTTTGACTGTGTGGATCACAATGAACTGTGGGAAATTCTTAGAGAGATGGGAATTTCAGACCACTTTACCTGCCTCCTGAGAAACCTGTATGCAGGTCAAGAAGGAACAGTTAGAACCAGACATGGAACAACGGACTGGTTCAAAATTGGGAGAGGAGTACTTCAAGGCTGTAATTTGTCACCTGATTATTTAACTTACATGCAGAGTACATAATGCGAAATGCCAGTCTGGATGAAGCACAAACTAGAATCAAGATTTCTGGGAGAAATACCAATAACCTCAGATATGCATACAACACCACCCTTATGGCAGAAAGCAAAGAGGAACTAAAGAGCCTCTTGATGAAAGTGAAAGAGGAGAGTGAAAAAACTGGCTTAAAACTCAATATTCAAAAGACAAAGATCATGGCATTCAGTCCCATCACTTCATGGCAAATGTGAAGTGAAGTGAAGTGTTATTCACTCGGTCATGCCCAACTCTTTGCCAACCCATGGACTGCAGCCAACCAGGCTCCTCTGTCCATGGCATTTTCCAGGCAGGAATACTGGAATGGGTAGCCATTTCCTTCTCTAGGAGATCTTCCCAACCCAAAGACTGAACCCAGGTCTCATGGCAAATAGATGGGGAAACAATGGAAACAGTGACATACATTCTTTTCCTGGGCTCCAGAATAAATGGCAACCCACTCCAGTGTTCTTGCCTGGAGAATCCCAGGGACGGGGGAGCCTGGTGGGCTGCCGTCTATGGGGTCGCACAGAGTCAGACATGACTGAAGCGACTTAGCAGCAGCAGCAACAGCAGAATCACTGCAGATGGTGGCTGCAGCCATGAAATTAAAAGGCGTTTGCTCCTTGGAAGAAAAGCTCTGACCAACCTAGACAGCATATTAAAAAGCAGAGACATTTGCTGACAAAGGTCTATCTAGTCAAAGCTATGGTTTTTCCAGTAGTCACATACGATGTGAGAGTTGGACCATAAAGAAGACTGAGCACTGAAGAATTAATGCTTTTGAACTGTGGTGTTGGAGAAGTCTCTTGAGAGTGCCTTGGACTGAAAGAAGATCAAACCAGTCAATCATAAATATTCATTGAAAGGATTGATGCTGAAGCTGAATCTCCAATACTTTGACCACCCGATGCAAAGAGTTTACTCATTAGAAAAGACCCTGATACTGGGAAAGATCGAAGGTAGGAGCAGAAGGGGACGACAGGATAAGATGGTGGTATGGCATTACCGCCTTGATGCACATGAGTTTGAGCAAGCTCCAGGAGTTGGTGAAGGACAGGGAAGCCTGGCATGCTGCAGTTCATGGGGTCACAAAGAGTTGGACACGACTGAGCAACTGAACAACAACAATGAAATGTCCAAAATAGGTAAATCTATAGAGACAGAAAGTAGATTAGTTGCCAGAGACTAGGGAGAAGGGGCAATAGGGAATCACTTCCAGTAGGAACAGATTTCTTTTTGGAGTGATGAAAATGTTTAAAGTTAGATTACGGTGGCGATTGCACAACTCTGTGTGCACTAGAAACCACTAAACAACATTTTTAAAAGATCAATTTTAGGGCATGTAAATTACATCTAAGTGAAGCTGTTTAAAAAATAAAAAACAAACCTACTATGAGCTAGGTACTGTGCTAAATGCTTGATATAAAAAGATTTTATAAATGTCTCAGCAGCAACAACACTTACTTTGTTACATTATTTCATAAATCATGGACATTTTATGTATCTTAATGATTTTTCATTAAGTACTATGCAAATGCACAGTATTCTAGCACTTAAGGGTAGTTGTTATATGATGTAAGGAGTTAAAAGTTACTGAAACCAAATCATTTATGACCAAGTGAAAGGGATATTTGATGAGCTGGGCTAGTGAAACACTACTTGAATTTATAATTTGATTTTTAAGCTTTTTATGTCATCATTATTACATAAAAAATAATTTTCCATTCTGTTCATTAAATACTCAATGAACATTAATATTGCATAAAGCATATAGGAATATGCCCCAGTTTAACCACACATATGCATGCTGAGTCGCTTCAGTTGTGTCTGACTCTTTGTGACTCTACGGACTGTAGTCTGCCAGGCTCCTCTGTCCGTGGGATTCTCCAGGCGGGAATACTGGAGAGGGTTGCTATACCCTCCTCCAGGGGATCTTTCCGACCGAGGGGTCGAGGCCATATCTCTCATGTCTTCTGCATTGGCAGGCATGTTCTTTACCACTAGTGCTTTCTGAGAAGCCCTTAACCATATATAGGACCAGTCAAACATAAAATGTATAGTATGTTGTGGAAAAGATTCTGAAAACTGCCTGAGGTACAGCAGGCTCTCACTAAATATTTTCTGAATATTGTCAAGTAAAAAATGGAACATAAGCAGTAAAAGACAAGCATCTTGGGAAGTATTGTGTGGGCTGATATATATTCATGCTATTTAAAGTTAGCAAATAAATAAATAAAGGACGCAACTTCATGCAAACAACACAATATTTTCTTTAGCACATTTCCCACTGTTGACATGTCAGCCTGGAAGTGAAATTTCTAGGCAAAAGTGAAAGTTCATCTCAACTATTGAAACTTTATGGCTCTTCTGAACTATTTATTAGTCGCTGAAAATCCTATTATCTAAAAATCTTATAACTCCAGGAAATATAAATCAATATATGATAATTAGATCAGGTAATCAGAGGCTTTTGCTTTTTGAAGGAGAAAAAGTTAGGACTAAGAATGGAGCGAAAGCTGGCAAGTATATATAATCATTGACTCCTAAATTTAGGCTTGGAAAATGTGCAGGTCATTTTAATAAATAGCCCACAGTTTGCTTGGTGATTAGAATATGGTTCAACTCTCTACCCATGCAGTGGCATTTTTCATCTTGTGAATTCAGGGGACTAGTGAGAGAAAGGAAAGAAAGAGCTGTCATTCTCATGGAGGTTCAGATCATGTCATTTGGTCAGAATAATGAGTTTGTATACACAGTTTTGAATCATTCCAGCATGAAGGGGAGAAGCCCAAAACCTGAGGTTTCCCTGAATTCCCTTCATCAGATGTAGCATTATGTTAGGGAACGGTCAGTTAGACCAAAAGCAGTTTGTTCCGTGCTCTGTTGCCTGCTTCTGGTTGTCTTAACTAGTATAATGATCTGATCTCCTAATAATAACTAGGCCTGCTAGTTGTAGAAAGAGAAATAAAGCCTGTGACTCATGATATGGTTTGAGTGTTTGTGTTCCTCCAGAATTCACACGTGGGAATCCCTGCACAGATGATGGTATCAGAAAGTGGGGGCTTGGAAAATGCTTAAATCAAGTGGGTAGAGCCCCCAGGAATGGGATAAGTGTTTATAAAAGAAGCTCCAGAATTCCCTAACTCCTCTCACCTTGTGAGGACAGAACAAGATACCTGCCACCCAGAAAAGGTCCCCCAGGCGTCCAGCCTCCAAAACCGCGAGAAATCAATTTCTGTTGTTTATAAGCTACCCAGTCTGTGGGTTTTTTTTTTTTTTTTTTTAGAGCAGTCCCAATGGATTAAGACAGCTCCTGCTTATAAAGGGCTTCACATAAAGTAGGGAAAACAAGACACCACACACACACCAACGTGAAATAACAATGCAGTGTATGCAGTAATCTGTTGCCAAGGGTGGTTCTGTTTCAACTCAGTAGGCTGGATGTATGCCAACATTTTGAATATCCAGTCTTCAGTGTTTACTCAGTAGTTAAAGAGCTGTAAGCAAATGAACATGATAGCATGGCTTACCCCTCTGGAGACGAATGGGGAGAAGGGAGGCACCTTTTTACACTGCTCTCCCTCTATGTGGGTACAAGGCCAGGCTGAGGGACACACCCTTAATGACTAAGAGGTCAGTTGTAAAAATGCCCAGCTGTTATGTAACTATTTTGCCAAGACTTAAGAAAAGGAAAATATGGAGAGTAGAAATGAAGTTACTTCAAAATCAAGTTTTATTGTGCTTTAACTTATTACATTCAGAAAACTAAGATCGTGGCATCCGGTCCCATCACCTCATGGCAAATAGATGGGGAAACAGTGGCTGACTTTATTTTTTTAGGCTCCAAAATCACTGCAGATGGTGATTGCAGCCATGAAATTAAAAGACGCTTACTCCTTGGAAGGAAAGTTATGACCAACCTAGACAGCATATTAAAAAGCAGAGACATTACTTTGCCAACAAAGGTTCATCTAGTCAAAGCTTTGGTTTTTCCAGTAGTCATGTACGGATATAAGAGTTGGACTATAAAGAAAGCTGAGCGCCAAAGAATTGATGCTTTTGAACTGTGTTGGAGAAGACTCTTGAGAGTCCCTTGGACTGCAAGGAGATCCAACCAGTCCATCCTAAAGGAAATCAGTCCTGAATATTAATTGGAAGGACTGATGTTGAAGCTGAAACTCCAATACTTTGGCCACCTCATGCAAAGAGCTGACTCATTTGAAAAGACCCTGATGCTGGGAAAGATTGAGGGCAGGAGAAGGGGACAACAGAGGATGAGATGGTTGGATGGCATCACCGACTCAATGGACACGAGTTTGGGTAGGCTCCAGGAGTTGGTGATGGACAGGGAGGCCTCGCATGCTGCAATTCATGGGGTCGCAAAGAGTCGTACACAACTGAGCAACTGAACTGACTGACAGAACTTATTACATTCTTTTTTTAATGTTCTTTTCCATTATGGTTTATCACAAGGTATTGAATACAGTTCCCTGGGCTGTACAGTAGGACCTTGTTGTTTATCCATCCTACGTATCATCGTTTACATCTGGTAATCCTGAATTCCCTGTCCTTTTTTCCTCTACCCTCCTCCTTGGCAATCTGTTCTCTCCATCTGTGAGTCTGTTTCTGTTTAATGGATAGGTTCATTTGTGCCATATTTAGATTCTACATATAAGTGATATCATATGGCATTTGTCTTTCTCTTTCTCGCTTACTTCACTTAGTGTGGTAATCTCTAGTTGCATCCATGTCACTACAAAGGGCATTATTTCATTCTTTTTATGGCTGAGTAGTATTCCATTGTATATGTATGTTGAAAAAAATAAAGTGAGGCAAATGTATAAAATTTAAAGTGCAATTCCCTGCAGTGTCACAGAGAGCATCTTTGCACTTATATTTGCACTTTTATGTGAGGGACAATTTCTTATAAATATTTTAGAAGGTACTTCTTGAGATGGTTTACCAACCTAAGGAGGTTTTGAACATCATTGGATCTGATTTGTTTTGGAAATTATTGTATTAACAAAGTACACTTTGTGACTCCAATTTCCTATGAGACACAAAATAGCACTTATTGCATTTCTAAAGGCTCTCTGTATACCATATGTACACTTATGGTGTTATTAGTGGTGCTAATAAGTAGACATTTTTGATTGAATGAATGGATGAATGAATAGAAACAAGATGAAAGAATTCATAGTTTCCCTCAGCATTTGTACATTTGAGCTTCCTACTTGATTTTCCAGGAACATATTTCTGCTTAAGAATTTCAGTCATCCAAGTTATAAAAATAACTGCTGTGAAGCCAATAATTTTTTTTTCAATATAAATACAGTTTTATGGGGTTTTAATCTTGAAAATAATACATTCTCATTGTAGAAAATTAGAATCTTTAAACAAACAAAAGAGAAAAAATTTTTCTAAATCTATCCACTGAAGAGACAACTCATTAGTCAATTATATCTGCATCAGTGGTTCTCAACTGGGGAGACTTGACAAGGTCTGCAGGTATTTTTGCTTATCACAGCTAGAAAGGCCAGTGTATATGCATTGGGGGAGGGATGTGTGTGGTGGTACTTGCATTTAGTGGGTAGATGCCAAGGATGCATCTAAATGTTCTATAATATAGGACAGCCCCCATAATAAATAATTATCTGGCCCAAAACGTCCATAGTACAAAGACTAAAAATCCTGATACACAGTACACACACACACACACAATTATCAACAAAAATGGGATCATACCATAAACACCATGCTCTTATCTATGGCATGATGACTAGGAAAAAAAAAAAAGTATACTATTTTTTTTTACCTGATATGTCAAAATATCTTTCATATTAAAAATACACTTCTACATTTTTCTCTAATAACGTTTTGATGTCTGCTATCCTTGAGTCTTTTAGAAATCTTATAGCATTCTCAGATAAAGGCTCTCTGTAAGTGCCAAATAGTTTTTGCAACAGGTGGATTTGCTTTCTGTTAGCTGCTTAATAACACCCTGGAATATGAAGACAGCTAAGACAACTAAAGAATATGAACTTTAAGGTGATTATTGCTTCTTCTGACTCTGCAATTGCAGTGAAAACTTTAATATTTATTCTTCACTGCGTCTCAAAGTGTGTCAGTTTTAGTCACCTTGTTGATACAGCCAATTCATCTAGTAGCTGACGGCAAAGTAGCTTTGCAAAGACTGCAAAGTGAACTTCTATGAGCTTATATCTTCTTTTGTAGAGCATTTTAAGTCCTAGATTTCTCTAAGTAGTGGCTTTCCCACTTTTTTTTTTTTACTACAACAAGAAATAGATTTTACATTGAGAAGCAGGACACTACTGTATGTATGTATAACCAAAGCAAGTTTTGAAAAATAGCTTGACAGGAATTCCCTAGCAGTGCTGTGGTTAGGATTCAGCACTTTCACTGCTGGGCCAAGGTTCAGTCCCTGTTAGGGGAAATATAAGAATCCTTTTTTCCCACGTGGTGCAGTTGCCCTCCCCACAAAAACAAACCAAAAAACAAAACAAACAAAAAAAAAACCCACTTACCTTTACTAAGTATATGCACTCTATTTTATGTACTGTTCTATTCCTCCTTTTAAAGGATTGTAACCCAAAATTCATTTCATGGCCCACCAATGGCTGTGACTTGTAATTTGAAAACTGCTGCATTACTGCTTTAGATTTACTCTGATTAACCATTGTATTACAGTTTAAGCCAACTCTTTTACATCAGCACATTTACTGAGCAAATGGAATCATTGAAGAACAAAGAAATATTTCATTCAGTAAGCTAACCTATAATTTATGTTCTGAACCAGTACACTTTTGAGAGAGAAAGGGATTCCTCTTAATAATTATTCCAGACATTTGGGGTAAATCAGAAGTATCCTAGACAAAATAGCATGTGTGGTCAGCTATCAACTCTGACTGAAGAGAAAAATAGTTATTTTCATTGCTTTCCTATTGTCTCCCACAGCCCTCATTCCTCTGTTATATCCATAAAAACCTAGGATCTCTGATACTTGGTGTAGGTGTCTTACTATTTACTAATAGAAGCTAGAATTGGAAGCGCTGGATTCTACTCTCAACTTCACACCTAAATGACTTGGAGCAAATCATTACCTCTTTCTGGCCCTTCATTATTTCTTCTATAAAGTGAGGGTTTAATGATCTCTGGGATTCCTTTTGATCTTAAAATTATATGACTTTATGCCATAGGAAATTATCTGAAAACAACTTTAAAAAAAAAGTTAAAGAGCATAAATGGGGTGTCTGGATTATGTAAGATCCTAGCCTTCCCCCAAAAACACAATTTCTTTGAACATTTCAATACAAATGCTTGAGTAAGAATACCTGGGTTGGATTAGAAATGTGAGCAACCAAATACATAACAGAATTGGAGGCCTCAAGAGAGTTCCTTCTTCTATCAACCCAGCAAAAGTTACACACACACACACACACACACACACAATGATTGGGTAAGTCTAAGTTTCTTGGATGAAATACAGGAAAATAAGCAGAAAGAGTCTGTGATTGAAATAAATGATGCTAAGAGGTTAAGTGGAAAGTTAAACGCATTGTCAACTCCACAGTTTTGTTAAGAGCACACCTTATTTGGATAAAGAGGTACAAACTGTTGTGAACAAAATAAGCTACAAGAATATATTGTACAACATGGGGAATAGAGCCAATATTTTCTAACTATAAATGGAGTGTAATGTTTAAAAATTGTGAATCACTATATTGAACAGCTGAAAGTTATATAATATTGTGCATCAACTGTAATTCAACTTAAAGTAAAAAGAGCACACCTGTTTAAAATCAAAATTGCTGAGTAAGCTAATAGTCATAATTGTGCATAAGTCAAATGAGCTACAGCACACATACAGTATAGACAGCATTTGTCATATTTGTCACTGCCCAGCATCTTTTTCAAAAACATTCTTTTTTTTTTTCTTTTGGTGCATGGCATGTGGGACCTGGCACGCTGCAGTCCATGGGGTTGCAAAGAGTTGGATATGACTTGGTGACTGAACAACAATAACAAATGCAGGATCCTAGTTCCTTGACCAAAAACCAAGATCTTGGTTTCCCTAATCCCTGCAGTGGAAGCACAGATTCTTAACCACTGGACCACCAAGGAAGTCCCTAAACACTCTTTTCTGACATTTCCTTCCTAGCTAGAAGCCTGGATACATTCTCCCATCCTCACATGAAACCAGGATTGGACCTAGGCTGCAACGTCAAACACTCACAGGCTTAGAACTTGGGGTTACTGCTGAGCACGCACAAGGCGCTGGGCTAGGTGTTTTCTATACACTGATCATTCCATACAGTTGTCTGTATTTCACAAAGGTGAAACTGAAGCTCAGATTAAAGGTGGCAGGGTCTGCTAATTGTTCCCCAATATCCAGTTTTTCTTTCTCCTTTTATTTTTATTTTTGACTGTGCCACGTGGCTTATGGGATCATAGTTCCCTGCCCAGACATTGAACCCAGGCCCACAGTAGTAAAAGCACCAAGTCCTAACCACTGGACCACCAGGGAACTCCCTCTTTCTCCTTTTAATACTAGAACCTCCATAGTCTAGGTGAGTATATGACTAGCCAACCAAAAACTACAGTTCTCAGCTTCCCTTGCAGCTAAGTATGGCCAAATGATTCTGTAAGGGCCAATGGAATGTGACTAGAATTGATGTGTGTACCTGGTAGATCTAGCCTTTTAAAGGAAAACCTTACACTGCCCTGCATTCCCCCCATTCCCAGCAGGCAGAAGCACAGATGCAATGTTGAGTCAGCTTCTACAATGCAAGTAAATCCACACCTTATGGCATGGCAAATCCTGACTCTTCCAATGACCACATGAAGCTGCCTACCAGCTTGGGCTTTTAAGTAAGAGAAAAACAAGGTAATGTATTTTATTCAAGCCACTGTTATTTTGATCTCTATTAAAGCAGTTAAAGCAGTATTCTAACTAATACACTAACTTGTTGGAGATCACCCAGCCCCAAGTGGCTGAGACCTGAGACACACTTGCTTCACAACTTCTTCCACTGTCTCATCTCCTGACGTACACTTCGACAAGGTCCTTACTAACAGAGAATGTTATTTTTGCTCTTGATGTTCTTGTGTATCCTAAGAGCTCGATAAATATTTGAAAATTGGAGTTCATTCTGACAATTTTATGTCCTTATTTAGTGAAGTACCAAAGCTACATTTCCTCTGATGTTGAGTGCAATCTATCTCCATCATGATGAATGTTACACTTAAAAAAAAAAGTTGGGCTTTGCTTATGCTCTGTTTTGAGGTTCTGACTCATTTTCTTTGGAACATAAAACTATTTGAAGGATGTTAAATTTACTGATTGTTTTCAAGCGTAGTGTTCTCTGAGCACGTTCTTCCTGCACCTTGATCAGATGCCTACCATCTTGCCATTTTTAGGTGGCTCTTCCTATTCGTACTAAAAATAGGAATAGGAACATGTACAGCTAATCTTAAGCCAATATCTACTGCTATGGTCATATGAAAGTGAAAGTGAAGTTGCTCAGTCATGTCCAACTCTTTGCGACCCCATGGACTCTAGTCCTCCAAGCTCCTCCATCCATGGGACTTTCCAGGCAAGGGTACTGGAGTGCATTGCCATTTCCTTCTCCAGAGGATCTTCCTGACACAGGGATCAAACCCAGGTCTTCCACATTGTAGGCAGACTCTACCATCTGAGTCACCAGGGAACCCTTCATACTGGGTTGGTAATAAAATACTGAAATAGTTCCATATTCCTTGAGAAACAGCCAACAACCTCTGACCTCCAAGGTTTCCCAGCTGCTCTAGCATCTATGGTTCCTCTTCAGTACCCACCCCCACCCCTAGAAACCAGCAGGGAGCCTCCAGCTCTGTGATCTGAATCTTCTTTGATTAATTGGTGCTTACTTGTATTCTTTGGTTACTAAATATCTTTAATGTCACTTCTGGGAGGTTGTCCAGACTGTGGCTGGCAAAGTAACTTCATGATAGTTTCTGTAATTTCATTTCAAAAAGGTCTTTGAGAAAAATCTCAGTATAAAGATGCTATCCTCATGACAGTTTTATGTCTTCTCAAATCTTTATGTATACTTTCACCCAAGACATACATTTTTAACATTCTTCAAAGGCCTTCCCATGAAATCTCCACTTACCAGTTACACATACACACACACACAATTATTATACTGATATAAAACTGCACTATAGAGAAATAAAAAATAATTCAAACTTATTCAAAACTACTCTGTAGGGACTTCCCTGGTGGTCCAGTGACTGAGACTCCATGATCCAAATACAGGGGACCCAGGTTCGATCCTTGGTCAGGGAACTAGATACCACTTGCTGCAACAAAAGATCCAAGATCCTGCATGCCACAAGTAAGACCCAGCACAGCCACGTGAGTAAATATATTTTTTAAAACTACACCAATACAGGAGACTTGGGTTAGATTCCTGAGTGGGGAAGACCCCCTGGAGAAGGAAATGGCAACCCACTTCAGTATGCTTGCCTGGAAAATTTCACGGACAGAGGAGCCTGGCGGGCTGCAGTCCATGGGGTTGAAAAGAGTCAGACATGACTGAGCGACTAGGCACAGCACTCTGTAGTTTAACCACCTCTCCTAAGTAATTCTATGTCCTCAAAATGAAAAGTCTCCTCTTGGTTTATGTTTTCAAACTGTGTTCTCTGAAGCTGGGGTCCATTTTTCACATAAAGCCACACTGGCACTGGTGATTCTGGAACAAAGCCCTACTTAAGTAAACTAAAATGTGTTTCTCCTTTCCAGTTTCTGACAATGAAAATAAAACGTATATAACTTTTATTGTCAGCCATAGTCATCTTACCTGAAAATACATTAGAGTGTATGGTATAAAACGTTTAGTATACTATCTGGTATGTTATCAACACAGTAAGTAATAGCAATCATTATTATTGTTATTGTTGTCATTTTTATTATATCTCTAAACTTCAAATCTCATCCTGTTACCCTCTTCTGCTTAAGATCCTGTGCGGCTCCCCATGGCTTGGTGGTCAAGGTCTCGGGTTCCTTTTCAGCCCTCACCTCGTAGCACTTTTGATTTGTCTTCCCTTTATCCTCCAGTCATAGGAAATGACAGTAAATTCTCTAACTGAACTCTTTCTCTCTTTCATTTCCAGGCTATTGCCCACACTGCTCCCTTTGCCGAACACTGCATCTGGGTCACTCTAATTCACCCACGAGGTCTCAGTTTAGACGATGCTTGTTCCAGGCAGGTGTGTGTACCATTTGGTTACTTGCCCATTTCCTGGATTACAAGCTTTATGAAGCTTAGGCAATGATCAGTTCCTTTTCCTGGTTAATATGCATTTAGTTATACAAATTTTATATCCTTTCTCTATTAATCAACAAAATTTTGTGTTTAAAAAATGCCCAAGGTATGACTGAATTATACTATTTTTTTAAGAGATGATCCATATTTAATCTACCACTTCCCTAAGTGTCATGATTAGAGTGTCTTTAATTAAAGTTGGTGTTGGTATATTTTTCATTCAAGGAACCTGTAATCACACCTATCATACCATAAGAGATAAATAATTCATATGTACATTTAGAACAAAAAGAGGTAGATAAATGTTACACCTTAAAATATATACTAATAATTAGTGTAATTAATTGCATCATATTTAATTAAGAATATTCTTTGAATTTACTTATATATGCCATGATACCTAGCTATATTTCTACTCTTGAGTGGAAAAATTATTTTGTATTCTTTTTTTCCCCAATTATTTTTATTAGTTGGAGGCTAATTACTTTACAATATTGTAGTGGTTTTTGCCATACATTGACATGAATCAGCCATGGATTTACATGTGTTCCCCATCCTGAACCCCCCTCCCACCTTCCTCCCCATCCATCCCTCTGGGTGATCCCAGTGCACTTGTCTCATGCATCCAACCTGGACTGGCGATCTGTTTCACACTTGATAATATACATGTTTCAATGCTGTTCTCTCAGATCATCCCACCCTCGCCTTCTCCCACAGAGTCCAAAAGTCTGTTCTATACATCTGCGTCTCTTTTTCTGTCTTGCATATAGGGTTATCATTACCATCTTTCTAAATTCCATATATATGCATTAGTATACTGTATTGGTGTTTTTCTTTCTGGCTTACTTCACTCTGTATAATGGGCTCCAGTTTCATCCACCTCATTAGAACTGATTCAAATGAATTTTTTTAATGGCTGAGTAATATTCCATTGTGTATATGTACCACAGCTTTCTTATCCATTCGTATTCTGTATTCTTTTTTTTTTTTTTCCATTTATTTTTATTAGTTGGAGGCTAATTACTTCACAACATTGCAGTGGGTTTTGTCATACATTGACATGAATCAGCCATGGAGTTACATGTATTCCCCATCCCGATCCCCCCTCCCACCTCCCTCTCCACCCTCTGGTATTCTGTATTCTTGATGAAAACAATATGATCGACCTTAAATAATGACCCAATTCAAAATGAATGCCTGAAAATGAGAGAGTGTGCCTTCAACCTTCTGAATATTTTCTTGATCCAAATGTCTAGAACCCTTTCTCAAATAGAAAGTTGAATACATTTCTTGTTACAAATAGAGGAGAGTTGCTGTATTTAGACAATGGTTAGGCTTCCCATTGGGTAGACTGCAAGAAGATCAAACCAGTCAATCCTAAAGGAAATCAATCCTGAAAATATTCGTTGGAAGGACCGATGCTGAAGCTGGAACGCCAATACTTTGGCCACCTGATGCAAATAACTGACTCATTGGAAGAGACCCTGATGCTTGGAAAGATTGAAGGCAGGAGAAGGGGATGACAGAAGATGAGATGGTTGGATGTCCTCACTGACTCAATGGACATGAGTTTGAACAACCTCCAGGAGTTGGTGATAGACAGGGAAGCCTGGCATGCTGCAGTCCATGGGGTCACAAAGAGTTGGACACTGAGTGACTGAACTGAACTAAACTGAGGTTTTCCCACTGAGCTCTGAGATCACGTTTTCTGAAGGAAACCAAGGATTAGAGAGACAAATTTACCAGAACTACTTTTTTGTGTGTGGGAAAAGACATACAATGAAGTGAGAATGTATTATTAGACTGCCTACTGAAAAAAAAAAATGGGGAGGTTGTAACTAAAGATACTCAAGTTTAAGGAGAATCAGATCTGTTGAGGTAATCTTGAATTGAACTGAGTTTCCAAGAATAAGGAGTGGTCAAAGAATATTAAGTGAAAAGACAACCCACAGAATGAAAGAAAGTATTTGCTAATCACGTGTCTGATAAGGGGCTTCTCCATAATCTGTAAAGACCTTTTGTTGTTTAGTCAGTCAGTCATGCCCAACTCTTTGTGACCCCATGGACTGTAGCCAGCCAGGCTCCTCAGTCCATGGCATTTGCCAGGCAAGAACACTGGGGTGCATTGCCATGCCCTCCTCCAGGGGAGCTTCCTGACCCAGGGTTGGAACCCCAGTCTCCAGAATTGGCAGGTGGATTCCTCACCTCTGAGCCACCAGGGAAGCCCATGAAGACCTCTTCTATGCAACAATAAAAAAGACAACCTAATTTAAAAATAAGCAAAAGGTTTTAATAAACATTTCTCCAAAGGAAATGTAAGCACATGAAACGATACTCAACACTGTTGTCTTTAAGGAAGTGTAAATCAAAACCACAATTAGATATGAGACTTCGCTGGTGGTCCAGTGGCTAGGGCTCTGCATTTGGACTTCAGGTGGCGTGAGTTTCATCCCTTTTTGGGGAACTAGGATTGCGTGTGCTGCACAACCAAAAGCAAACAAACAATAAAAAAAAAAACTCATCACTGAACAATCTTTAATCAAAATAAACACGAATCCATAGAGACAGAAAGTAGATTAGTGGTTGCCTAGGTCTTGGGGGGCAGCAGGGTAGGGATGCGGAGAGATGAGGAAGTGGGAGTTCCTGGTGTTGGGTACAAGGTTTCTTTGGGAGGTGGTGACAACGTTCTAAAATTAGATTACAGTGATGGTTGCACAACTCTGTAAATATATTTTTAAATACTGAATGCATGCTTTAAACTAGTGAATTGCATCGCATGTGAATTATGTCTCAATAAAGCTGCTGAAGGAGAATGAATTACTTGGCATTTTATCAACACAGTTTTCAACCTTTTACTTCCTCAGAATGGTCTCATTCCCTTAATTGGTCATAATTCTTGAGTAAAAGCATGTCCCTTGTACCTGAGTAAATTGAGTTGAGCATTTTCCATTTTTCTTGTAAAAAAAAAAAATCAAATAACTAAATTGGCATTCTGCATCTTCCTCTTTCTGATGTCAGGGATTGCTGATCTAAAATTGAGAGCTTAAATGAAACAATCTCCCCAGAGATATTTGAGTAATCCTCCAAGTTGAAAAAAGCTATTCTTGTTATCCCGTGAGACTTTCTAACCTACACTATTCTAAATTTGCTCATACTGCAAAACTTCTGCCGTCACTCTGTAAATTTCACTCATGTAAAGATTTATCGCTCACTGAAATAGCTTCTGGTTAAACATTTTTGGATTGCTAAGTTTATTTTTTCAAAAAGTCGGAATGCAGTCCTCCTTCCCATTTCAGGCACTCATGTGTCTCCAGGGCTAGGAAAATAAGAACAGGAAAAAAATCTCGGAAAAAAATCTTTAACTACTTTGTAGAACATAAAAACTTTTCTTTTTCTATAGGGCTTGTTTTGTGCTTTTGCTTTTTCCTTCTTCTTTTTCCGGAGAAAAATTCCCTCTATCTCTGGCTCTGGAAGTGAGATCAGAGCTTCAAAAATACCACCCTATATCATTTACTTGGACACTTTCTCAGAAGAGGATTAACTTTAGGAAGAGTTTGGAAGGTTACAAATGTCTCAAAGAGGTGCAAGATGAGTCAATACAGGTTGCTAAAACTGTGGTCCCTTCACTACAACATTAGGGATATTGAATTTCTTTGCAACTTGGCTATCATGAACATATATATTGATTTGTTTAATGGATTCTTTGTGAGTATGATAGTAGGACATGGGCAGAATGTTCATAGTTGGTTGTCAATCATTCTGTCAGTCGTTATTTGATACTTGGGGAAAAAAAAAACCAACCCACTAATCTCAAGAAGCAAAGCTTTAAGTACATAGAAATTTTTGCACCACTCCTGAAAAGCCATCTAGGAAGAAAGCAACTCCCCACTGGATCTCTGTTTACTCAATAATAAGCCAAGATCAAAGGACTTTTTTTCAAATTAAAAAAAAAAACAACAACCTGGGACTACTACCCTGATGGTCCAGTGGCTGAGAGGCCATGCTTCTACTGCAGTGGGAATGGGTTTGATCCCTAGTAGGGGAATTAAGATCCTGCACGAAACTCAAGGGCAGCCAAAAAAAAAAAAAAAAAACAACCTTATTTGGGGAGCCCACCTCTCCCCAAGCCACTACTTGAGAAATTTGCTGACTACCTGCACATCAAGAAATACTATTTTTAACAAAACACTTTTGAATAAAATCACATACTAATGACTAACATTATTGAACCCTCAGTATGTTCCGGGCTCTGTTTAATAAGAATTTTCCATTTTATGAGATAAGCACTATTATTTATATCACTTTGCAGATGAGAAAATTACAGTACAGAATATACAGTAAGTGGCAAGAGAGAGGTTTGAACCTTAGGCAGTCCCACTCCAGAGCAAGCACTATTTATTGTTGTGCCGTATTGCTCCCAGGATCCAGGTTTTCCTGAGGAGAAAGGAAACTCCTTTCACTCTCATGAGTAGATCTTTGTGATGAAGATGACTCTAATTAGCACTGATCCTGAAGATCCTGGTGATTTTAGAATGAAATTTCAGGACCCATCTGAAAACCTTATTCAAACTGAAAAAGGAGTGTGTCAGCTGAATCAGATCAGCAATTGTTGTGTTAGTTGCTCAGTCATGTCCAGCTCTTTGCAATCCTATGGACTGTAGCCCACCAGGTTCCTCTGTCTTTGGAATTCTTGAGACAAGAATACTGGAGTGGGTAGCCATTCCCTTCTCCAGGGCATCTTCCTGACCCAGGGATTGAACTCGGATCTCCTGCATTGCAGGAAGATTCATTACGGTTAGAGTCACCAGGAAAGCCCCAATTAATCAGATCAGCAATCAATTAAGTAAATAAAGTGATGATCTTTGACATGAGTAGAAAGGAGGCTCCACATATGTAAAGTTCTTAAATAGTATCTTACTTTAAGGAGTAACTTTAAGTTTATGCCACTAAAGACTGGAGTTTTCCATCTAAGACCATCCGAAGAAAAACTATGATGACTTCAACATGTTGGGATCCAGTTGGAAGCAATCACTTAACTCAGATATGTTTCACAACTTCAGAGTAGTTTATTATATTTCTCCTTATTTTATAACATATCTAAGAGCTCTACATACTTAAGCCATGTTTAAAACCATAAGCAAATAATAATAAAACTGAGAATAGAGATTCTGACCTATTGAGACATTGGTGTTAGTTGCTAAAATTTGTGACATAATCAGTGGTCCCCATCAGGAGTCCAGGAACATAATAATGGGAAATTAGAGCTATTTCTAATATTTTTGAAAGATGAGTAAAAATCATAATTTCATAAGGTTACACAAATTAGTTAAATATCAGTTTCTTTGCTTTTCATTGTTATATATCGACAGTGTGCTTATTGCTTTGATAAGTCACTAGACAGCTTATTATAAAGCAGAGACATCACTTGGCCAACAAAGGTCCATATAGTCAAAGCTATGGTTTTCCCAGTAGTCATAAATGGATGTGAAAGTGGGACCATAAGAATTGATCTTTTGAACTGTGGTGTTGGAGAAACTCTTGAGAGTCCCTTGGACAACAAGGAGATCAAACTAGTCAATCCTAAAGGAAATCAACCCTGAATATTCATTGGATGGACTAATGAAGCTCCAATACTTTGGCTACCTGATGTGAAGAGCTGACTCCTTAGAAAAGACTCTGATGCTGGGAAAGATTGATGGCAAGAGGAGAAGGGGTGACAGAGGATGAGATGGTTGGATGGCATCCCTGACTGATGCCATGAGTTTATATGGATATGAGTTTAAGCAAACTCCAGGACATAGTGAAGGACAGGGAAGCCTGGCATGCTGTAGTTCATGGGGTCCATCTCAAAGAGTCGGACCTGACTTGGCAACTGAACAACAACAAAAAGTCACTGTGAGTTCTCCACAAAGGGCTTGTTTCATTCATCTATCCTGGGACAGTTCTCAGTACATGCCTGGCACATGGTAGGAAGTAAACAGTTATTTAGTCGAATGACTAAACGTCAACAGAAGCTCTGATTGGCTGCTGATGACATCATAGGGATTCCTGAGATTTATTAGTTGGAGCAGATGGTTACCAGTGTGTTCCAACATGCTAGAGTTTTAACAACCCAAATTTTATCAACCTAACACATAATTAACATCATGCATAAGTACAGAGTGACTGCTAAATTTTAATGAGCAATAAGAAGAGTGAATAGTGCTAAAGTGTCTGTGTATTACTTAAAGTATTGTTTGTTGGTATCAACATTTTTGCTTATTAACATTAGAAGTACGGTACTGGTCTGTGCAGTTTTTATACTATCAACTCTTTGATAATGATTTTTATCTGATCATTGGCTCAATTTTGTAAGAGGAAAAAGGAGATAGAAAGTTGCAATTGATGCTTTCTCAATATATGTGATTCGGTCAGATGAACTCTCTCAAAGGACTGCAAACCATTGGAGAAGATAATAAAAGAAATTATCATGGATGGAAGAGAGATGAAAAAAAAGTATATATATACATATTTCTGAGCCTGCTGGTCATGGCTAACAGTTTCTGAACTGTATGTAAGACTGGCCACAAGACTTGGACTGCAGTCTTGATATAGGAAGCATTCCCCACCTCCCACTGTTTTCCACCACCTTTCCTGTCCCCTCCACCCCTAACTGTCCCATTGCTCTACAGCCTAACTTCCAGCTTGAACCCTGTTTTACTCAGGTTCTCCAAAGCACAGTCACATATAATAAAGAGAAACCTTGTTTCCTGTGGCCATTATTCATGGTGGGAAGAACAAACCTAAGAGACAGGAAGGTGACTGGCTGACTGGCAAGGCAGGATGCCAGCATTCCTGTATCCTTTCACTCAATACCTTCAACAGTTCCTTTCTTAATCACCTAACATAATTTGCACTGCTCTTTAAAGCTCTAAATGCTTAAATATTGAGGCTCAATCTCCAAACCACAAAGTGATGTAAATTTGAATTTGGAGGAAAGGACCCTGCTTTAAGAACAGGACATGGATTTACTTTCTTCTTTGTAGCCTACATTTTCCAAAGTTCCCAAATACTGAAATAGATAGGTATTGCTTTTGAAATTAGCAAAACAATAAAGGAATAAGAATGTAGGGGGGGTGGGGAACTAAGAAAACATCGTCACAGCTGATGATGGGAACAAGTTGAAATCCAGACTTCAGGGGATGAGTTTTATTACCACTAAGAGTAATGTTAGGATAAGAGTAAGTATGGTTTATGATGTGGTTTTATATACATCTTCCAGCGTATGCCGTTAGTTCTTCCTTCCCACAGCTGATGACTACCTGACTGCTGAATTCCTCTCTTCTAGGAGAGATGGGAGGAACGCAGTGAATATGAGTCTACTCCTGATCCCCACTCTCCAACTTTCATTCATTTAATATGCAAATATTGAGCGTCTACTATAGTCCAGAAAAATCCTAGGTACTTTGAATATAAGAGAGGGTAGCATAGGCATGGTCTCTGTCCTCTGGGAAGCCTGCTGTCTAGTTGAGGAGATGAGAGAAAATGTAAGCAGATAAAATAATTGAAACATTGGGTCCATGGTGTGCGGAGTCAGTTCCTTCCAGCAGACCACCTGCGGCTGAACAAGTTGGGTTATTACTCATTGCGGCCAGGAGAACACACACTGCATGGAGTCACGGGGCATTTCTGTGAGAGGGTGTTAGAACCTGATTGGAAGAACCCAGTTGGGTGACTTCTGGGAGGGTCTAAGGAAGTGGGGCTTCACTCCACGTTGGATGCTTCCAGAAAGCAGAGGCATTTCTCTGCCTGGTACAGACGCAACCATCATTCATTCAGTGGGGAAGTGAGTGTTTTCTGTTCTGTGGCTTGTACAGTGGCCTAGCTTTGTCTGTGCTGAGACAGAAGGATGAAATGGCCTTGCTTTGTTTCATTTGATCCTGGTCTCAGAGTGGCCTTGTCTGAGCTTGATATTCCTTGAGACTGTTTATAATCTAAGAGCAGAATAACTTGGCTGGGCTGTGAATGCCAGAACAGTGTCTGGATGTCGGTGGTTTCCCATTTTTGTTTGTTTTTTTCTTTCTCAAGGGAAACAGATGGGGGGCTGCAATAGCCGACCACAGGGGAGAAAACCATATTTGGGTGGGGTATTCAGGGATTATTAATAATCTTCCCCTGAATTGTATCATGAGGAATCCTTAAGCTTCTAGGAAAACACATTAATCAGTAAAACAACTAGATATCACTTTGTCTCATGTAGAAAGAGATGTGTGTGTGTGTTTGTAAAACATTCTGGGCTAGGTGATTTTAAAGTCCATTTCTCTCAGTCTGTCTGTGGTATTCTACCCTGTATCCCTGACAAGACACTTCATGTATGTTTAGTGATGGAGTAGTTACCCTGCAGACCTGATTAGTAAGTAGTTTTGAGGATCATCTGTTTATAGTTAACAGTAAGGCAGGCCTAAGACACTCCAAATACACAGAGGCAAGTTCCAGGTGCCTGACTCCATCCGAAGACAGCTATGATATTTACTGAGGCTTAAACTTTGGTATCAAACATGGTTAAAAAAACATAATGAAGTATGGCTTTTCTTCAGTGCCCTCACCCTCCTTAAATTCACTGCTTTCTCAGCTTTCTATTTTTATTAGAAAAACTATGTTAGGAAGATGTTTGTGCTTCATGAACGCTGTAACAAGTGCCATGGCAACCACTTGCTCTTAGTCAAGCATTTTGTCTAGTTTATACACTTAGAAAAATTTTTAAATGATGCTTAATATGATGGGTGTGGCTCAGTCATGACTTTAGTCATGGAATTCTTGTTCAGAGAGACACACAGTTCAACATTCAGTGACAGATGTGTGGAAGAGGACCTGACTGGTGTTTTTCACCAACAATGGAATATATACGAGTGCTTTCTTATTGGCGGATAAGTTTTCCATCACCACCACACAAGTGTCTGCAGCAAATATAGAGATAAACAGCTAAAAAACAGAAAGAAACAAAGGAAAAGGGGGCTTTCCTGGTTATTCAGTGGTTAGGACTCACACTTCCACTGCAGGGGGCACAAGTTAGATCCCTGGTTGGGGAACTAAGATTTCACATGCTGCCGGGTTCAGTCAAGAAAGAAAAAACACACACACCAAGAAAACCCTCCAGACAAAGGGCAAAGGACTGGTCTGTGGGCCTGGAGACCCTGGTTCCAGGCTCTGCCTCAGCCACGAAGCAGATGACTGAGAGCCATGTGACTCAGTTTCCCCATTTGGACAGCGAAGGCCCACTAGCTCCACATCTGTGATCAGGGGGTTTCCTTCTTGAGGCCATCCTCTCAAGAATGTTTCCCCTGTGTTTCTTCTTAGATAAAGCAATGTGATTAAGAGTTCAAGCTTGGAATGGAAACAAACCTGAGTTCAAATCCTGGTTCTGCCCACTTACTTGCTATGCGTCCTTGGGAAGGTTCTTTATTTGTGAAATGGATCTTATAATACTAGTGACCAAGTACTTCCTTGGTGGTTCAGTGGCTAAGACTCCAAGCTACCAACTCAGGGGGCTCCAGTTCCATTCCTGGTCGAGGAACTAGATCCCACATGCCACAACTAAGACTCAGCACAGCCAAATGAGTAAATATTAAAAAAATTAGTAATCACCTCATAAAATTGTTGGGCGAGCTGACATGAGCTTAATATTAGTATCTACCGCAGATGTTGTGTGAATGACTTGAAACAGTACATATAAACTTGCTTAGTACTGTGCTTGACCCATCAAAATCAACCAATAAACATGAACAAATATCAATAACAACCTTTAAATGTTAACCTTAAAATGTTAACCTTTAAATAAGACATCTTTCGCTGTAGACTGTCTTTTAAGCACAGTAAGCTGGGTGTGTTGAGTTAAAAATACATAGACAAAACTTAAAGTAAGAAAGTCTTCATATAAAGTATTTGCAGAATAGTGCTGCATCTTCACATTTCTTAAACTATCTTGAAACAATTTAACGTTCATTTCCTAATGCTTAGTGATTCATACCATTAACCTTCACCAGTGGGATTATTCAAGCCTGGGTTCCAGGGTGAAATGGCTTTCTGCAGAGCCATCTGAAAAATCAGTCTATGTGACAGTGTCCCAGATCTAAGCCTTTTTAAGCTAATTTGCCTCTGGTCAATGAATGTTTATCTGGCAGGCTCTCCAGCTTTCACTCCTTACCTTACTTTGTAGTTTTGTTTTGTTTCTTTCTTTCTTGCTGTGCCCACCTTACTGTTTCTTTAAGGGCAGCTTACTCCCCCTGCACTGTTACCTGCACACAGGCGGAGTCATACTTCCATGTCTTGGCCTCATTTGTATAACACCTGTCAATCAGTTACAACAGCACTGTAAGTACATTAAACTCTTGTTAATGTCATGGTTACTTTTGATCCTTCTCAATTTGTTTAAGAAGGCAATTTTTAAATCTACATATGTACATAATATCTTTCCAGTTGAAAAATCCTAAGTATTAAACTTTCAAACATTACAGTGTCAAAAAATGATTCATGACACTTGTTAAAGATAGTAAGGCAAACTTTTCTCAAGGGTGAGGAGAAGCTACTATTGAAATGGAGCAGGACCCTAGACATTTGCCCATATTTAGGAAAAGAAAAAGAAGAACCAGGATCCCTACCATCCAGAGGCTTATCAGTAAGTGTATCAGTAGTTATATCAGCTTGCTTGTCCTTAATTTATCAATCTTGTACTACATTTACTTATTTTGTTTGTTTTTTTGCTATCTAACCTTAAAATCCTTTTCTTTTATTTGGAACATTTACTCTATAATAAATTACTAAAAAAATTGGGGGGAAAAGCTGGCCTCCAACTGTTTTGTTCATTAATGTATGCCCAGAACTCACACCTACTACAGAGTAGATACTCAATAAATGTATGTTAGTTGCAAGTTGAGTGTTTGAATGATTAAATATCAAAACTACCACAGACTTCTCAGTGTAGTTCTAGAATGATTCTTAAAGCAAAGTTGCTTCATCAAATTTATGAACATCTTGTGTTTTTATGCTGCTGCTGCTGCTAAGTCACTTCAGTCATGTCTGACTCTGTGTGACCCCAGAGATGGCAGCCCACCAGGCTCCCCCATCCCTGGGATTCTCCAGGCAAGAACACTGGAGTGGGTTGCCATTTCCTTCTCCAATGATATTGCCAAATTGCCCTGCAAGGAATATGTACCAATTTAATTTTTAAGATTTTTTTATGACAAAAATATGCAAGACCAAAAAGAGGAGTTATTTTAAATTTAATTCATTACATCTCTATAATTGTGAAGAGATAAGAAATATTATTTTGGTTTGAGGGGAGAGAAATTTCTAAAAGTAGAGTCTGCTTTAAATGAGAGATTTGGGTCTACTGCACTTTGTAAAATTTTCAAACATTATTTGATCTACGATACATCTTAATACACATTATCATGTGTATATGGTATGCTGTTGCAATTTTTCCCCAAAAAGCACGTTAAATAGTAAATGTTTAAAACTGTTTGTTGAAATATAATGTAATACAGAAAAACACAAATACTGTAAGTCTTTGGTTTGGTGGATTTTCACAAACTGAAATTACTCTTGGGGACTTCGCTGGAGGTCCAGGGGTTAAGTCTCTCTGCCTTCCAACACAGGAGGTGTGGGTTCAACACCTGTTCAGGGAACTAAGTTCCCACATGCTGTGGGGAGTAGCCAAAATTTTTTTTAAAATAAAATGACTCAATGTTACTAGCACAGGATCAAGAAACAACACTCTCAGCACCCCAAAAGCCCATCAAGTAGCAGTTTTAATCTATACAAATATTGTCCCAACTGTGTAAGCAAATTGATACTACTACCTATTCTAGTAATAGTAATATTATGCACTTTTTATAAATATATTTAAAATACCTTTGTATGCGCCACATTGTATATATGAACTTTGGTTCATACCAAAGTTTTCTCCTCACTTTCTTTCACCAGTTATACTCTGTATTTTAAGACAGGTCCGACTCTTTGTGATCACATAGGCTGTAGCCCGCCACACTCCTCTGTCCATGGGATTCTCCAGGCAAGAATACTGGAGTGGGTTGCCATTCCCTTCTCCAAGGGATCTTCCCAACCCAGGGGTCAAACCACATCTCTTGCATCTCCTGCATTGGCAGGAGGGTTCTTTTCCACTAGCACCACCTGGGAAGCCAAAGACAGGTCACTGGAGATAAATAGAAGATCTCTCATCATGTACAGCTAAAATTAAAATAACCGATTACCCTGCACATTCTTAGAGGTTTTCAGATAGCACTGGGAGCCGGCCACAAAAGTCCTGGCAACAGCTGAGGACATGGTATGACAGGCAGTGACGCAGGATGATTCAGGCTCAGGGGTTATTATTAGAGTAAGCAAGTGCTGGATGTGTAAACAGACTATTAAGTAATCTCTTTGGAAGAGGAAGGAGGAAAGGAAAAGTGAATCTGAGTCCCCTGGCGCTTCATCTCTCCAAACTGTACTAGTCACAGTCCAAATGTAGTGTCAGCCCGTGTCCGACTAGCTCTGGTTCTTGGACTCCATGCGTCTGCAGAATTCCTATGGGCTGAGCCAAGCTCTGTGCGTGTCTGTGTTCCTTTAAGTGAACTCAGGGTCACTGTTCTTCTCAGTGAGTCCCAAGTACTAACTGAGAAGCTCTCCGTAAATGGGGTCCTGAGTACTTTGGAGCATAATCTAAAAGAAGGAGGCATGGGTGTTGAGTGGACCCGTCTCTTTGGCTCCATCTCCTCACCTACAGGCTATAGCTGGAGGACCTCGGCCTAAGGCTCCCCATGTGTAGGACCTCTCCTGCTGGGGTTTACGTTCAGGAGGTACTGCCTGTGGTCCTCAGAGCCACTTTCAAAGAAGCATCCTTCAAACAGCCAACCGTGCCTTTTTAAAATGAATTCCAGGGACTTCCCTGGAGGTCCAGTGGTAAAGAGTCTGCCTTCTGATGCCAAGGATGCAGTTTCTAACCCTGGTTGGGAAACTAAGATCCCACATGCTGTGGGGCACCTAAGCCTACGTACCACAAGGAAGACCCAGCACAGTGAGAAAAAAAAAAAAGAATTCCAGTCTTTTAAACTTGCTTCTGTTCTAAAACATTAAATGTCATCCAGTACAGAAATCCCAGCAATACTTCTTATTTATTTACTTATATTGAAGTATAGTTGACTTAAAATATTGTATTACTTTCAGGTATTCAGCAAAGTGATTCAGTTATATACACAAATCTTTTTCAGATTCTTTCCATTACAGTTTATTACAAGTTACCTAATATATCCATGTTTCCCTGTACTATACAGTAAATCCTTGTTTATCTACTTAAAATATAAAGTGCTATAGAGCACTGGTTTTAAAACATTCTCCTGAGGCCAGGAACCCATCTAAAAATGCTAGTCCTTTCTTTCTGATTTTACACATGAATGCCATCCATTTTCAGTTGACGTCACTTTAAAATGAGTTCTGCTTTTAGTAAACTATTAGGTTACTGTTATACTGGGCGGTGGAACGGTACTTATGCGTGTGTGTGTGTGTGTGTGCTAAGTCACTTCAGTCATGTGACCCTATGGACTGTAGCCTGCCAGGCTCCTCTGTCCATGGGAATAGTAATTATACTGGGTTGGAAATACTTAGTTGTGAATCTTCATTCTGACATTCACCAACCACATGAATTTGGGCCTCAGTCAGATCATCTATAAATAGGCTATGCTAATAAAATGTTCCTCACAAAGTTGATATGATTCAAAGGAGAGAATGTGTAGAGAGGATGTAATAAACTCTCTGACCCATAGTAAGCATTCAGTAAACGATAGCTTGGCTAATATTACCAGCAAGAAAAAAATCAACATATTGCTAGAGTTTCCCCAGGACAGTCCTCAGTTTTCCATCAGGAACTTCCCCTGCTATAAAATGCATGGCAATGATGCAAAGACTCTCACTGCAAATTCATACTTGCAGATGACTGAAATTTTCACAAATTTTCAGGATGTTACCTTATTATCAGGTCATGGTCAACGGAGTTTTGAGTTCATTGTGATTTTTAATGTCAGGTCATCCTCCTTTTAAATATAAAACACGTTGGGTATAGCTTCTTCAGAATGAGTGTGTTTGTCATGGGTTGTTTGGTTAACTCTAGAGTAAGCAGTAATGTGGGGCTTCCCAGGTGGTACTAGTGATAAAGAATCTGCATGCTAATACAGGTTAGATGTAAGAGACACGGGATCGATCCCTGGGTCAGAAAGATCCCCTGGATGAGGACACGGCAACCCACTGCAGCATTCGGGCCTGGAGAATCCCATGGACAGAGGATCCTGGCAGGCTGCAGTCCATGGGGTTCCACAAAGTCGGAGAAGACACATACACAAGCAATAATGTAAATTTGCATCAGCTATCCTGGACCTGTAATTTTGCAATAACTAGACCTTAAGACACGAAAACATTGTGCTTCAAAGGAATTATCATTATACTTTTTTTCTAGGATGTTTCTGCAGTTTTGAATAACTTTTTCATGAAAAGTGATAATTAGGTGGGCTTTGAGGTCTTGTTCCACTAAAGTGAACCAGTTTTAAAACATGACAGTATACTATTCAAGACTACTCCCTTGAAATCTTGGTTGTTTTTTTATGGAAATGTTGATCATTTTTGAAAACAATTAACAAATCTTAGAGCACAGAACTAAGATGTAAGAACTGCGCAGTAATTGTCCTCTAAATTTGGTACTAATCATATCCTTGCAAATACTATATTTAATTCTCGGCTTTGTCTCTAAAAAGAGACAGAAAAACTTGGAGAAAGTTTAAAGGAGAGTCATAAAAAATGATTAAAGGTTGGAGAAGCAAGACCCATGAGAAAAGGCTAACAAGATGTTGCTTATTCTGTCTGTAGCCACAAGTGTGAGTCTAAACTTGAGAAAAATTTTCAGCTTAAGCATGGCTACTGTCTCTAAGCCACCGAATAGAAAGAATTCAAGGTAAACAGGAAATATCCTGACAATAGTGTACTTTACCCAAAAGGCCATAGGAAACCCATGTTCAAAGAATTCTTACAAATACAGTAGATTTTCATCTGTCAGAGTTTTGACCTAATGATAAGAAATGTATAAAATGTCCTTTTGAAATTTCTTTTAGCTTCAGTATTCTAGGATTATTTCTGTAAATGAACGTGCATGCACGTTCAGTTGTCTCTGACTCTTTGTGACCCCATGAACTGTAGCATGCCAGGCTCCTCTGTCCATGGAATTCTCCAGGCAAGAATACTGGAGCGGGTCGGCATTCCTTTCTCTAGGGAATCTTTTCGACCCAGGGATTGGACCTAGGTCTCCTGCATTGCAGGCAGATTCTTTACTGTCTGAGCCACTAGGGAAGCCCCCCCCCCTCAAAAAAAAAAATGACTGCAATGTAAAAATCTTGGTTGGATTAAAGTGAAGATCAGAGAAAAACAACAACTATTTGTTCGAACAATGGAGACATTTTTTGGAACAACTGAGGAAATTCAAATAGAGACTGTATGTTAAATGACAGTATATAACTACTGTTAGTTGTCATTAAAAAATTTTATTTTATTTTATTTTATTTGACCACACCACACATCATGCAGGAATCTCAGTTCCCTGACCAGGGGTCAAACCTGTGCCCCCTCTTTTGGAAACAGAGAGTCCTAACCACTGGACGCCAGCAAGTCCCTAATTTTTTAAGTATGATCATTATACTGGGATTGGTTATAGAAAACATATCTTTATTCTTAAACAATTCTCCCTCTATCTCTCTTTCCTTCTGCATGTGTGTATGTGTGTGTATATATATGAATAACAAAGAATTTAATCAACAAGTCAAAATACTTCAGATATATATTTGTATGAATATGTGCATAGATAAATAAATGAGGCAAATGTGATAAAACATTAAAAAGTGATGAATAAAAAATTTTTTTAAATAGAAAGTGATGAATTTAGGTAAAGAAAATACATGTTCATTGTACTATTCTTTCAACTTTTCTGTAGCTTTGTACATTCCATAAAAATGTGGGGGATGCATGGAATCACTTCAAAACAGTGCAGTTAACAAACCCCAACATATAGTTAAGAACCTGTATAGTATTTGACATAAAAAGAGAAGTGAGCTTCTTTTTGTGTCGTTATTTTCTTGTAGACTCTCTTATTCTCAATTTAATAATTGCCATTCAAGAAATATTTGTTTCCAGTAGAAAAGTTTTGAAAGCTAAGATATTAAAAAGCAGAGACATTACTTTGCCAACAAAGGTCCGTCTAGTCAAGGCTATGGTTTTTCCAGTGGTCATGTATGGATGTGAGAGTTGGACTATAAAGAAAGCTGAGCACTGAAGAATTGATGCTTTTGAACTGTGTTGTTGGAGAAGACTCTTGAGAGTCCTTTGGACTGCAAGGAGATCCAACCAGTCCATCCTAAAGGAAATCAGTCCTCAATATTCATTGGAATGATTGATGTTGGAGCTGAAACTCTAATACTTTGGCCACCTGATGTGAAGAGCTGACTCATTTGAAAAGACCCTGATGCTGGGAAAGATTGAAGGCAGGAGGAGAAGGGGACAACAGAGGATGAGATGGTTGGATGACATCACTGACTCAATGGACATGAGTTTGAGTAAACTCCAGGAGTTGGTGATGGACAGGGAGGCCTGGGTGCTGCAGCCTGTGGGTCGCAAAGAGTCGGACACGACTGAGCGACTGAACTGAACTGAAGAAATTAACTGCTATAGAAATTAAATACAAATACAAAAAAGTACTGTCATTTGGCAATATATATTTATATAAAGTCATTATATATGCTAAGTCATTATGTGGGATGCCTTAAATTTATACAGAGCTCTATGTAAATTATATCTCAATAAAACTGGGGGAAAATAAGTACCACAGAAATTAGAGTGTAGAACTATTGTCTCATAACTCACAATTCTTTTTATTCCTGAGTTTTCAGAAATCTCATCTGTGTTTCCTGGTGTGATCATATCCAATAGTGAAAAGATGAATAAAGTTTTAGGGAGTAATTTCAAAAATGCTTTGAGTTCCTGTTCTGTAAGATGTTAGACTATAGACCAAAGCCTGTAATTTTCTTAATAACCTTAATGCATAAAATTTATTTAAGCAGATTGTCCACTGAGTTGATTCCGTTAATCCAAACTGCCACAATTTTTATTTTCATGTTCTGATTTTGTGAAGTATAAATAATTGATGAAACTGCACCCAATTCAATGCACTTTGCCAATATTAGCCTTTTTATTACCTTGGTCTATCACAGTTCTCCCTATGTGCATTTGTACAGATCAGTTTTTTTTTTTTTAATTTTTTATTAGTTGGAGGTTAATTACTTCACAACATTTCAGTGGGTTTTGTCATACATTGATATGAATCAGCCATAGATTTACACGTATTCCCCATCCCGATCCCCCCTCCCATAGATCAGTTTTTTTTTTTTTTTTTTTTTAGTGGAGTGCAGTTTATTACACCGGCGGGCCCAAGGCAGAATCTCCTCTTAGCCAAGGACCCCGACCAGCATTTGTGAAAATCTTTTATACCCCATGTGTCCAAACCCACTACCCCAATTCCCTTGAGACTTACATAAACAAAGGAAGGGTAAATACAACTACAATAACCCCATCATTCACGTGTTATGTGTTCAAACAGTCAATAATCAATAAGCCCGCAGTTACATTCCAGATAGTTAATAACTGATAAGCCTGTGCTTACATTCTGATAGATAGTGTCCGGAGGCAGGGGTGATTAGTGTCTGTTTTCTCTTCTTCAAGATTGCCCTGCCCAGAGGGGGGGTCTTATCCTTCCATTGTCATTCCCACAGGCGCTAAGCACAGAGTTCAGAGTCCACTGGAGAGGTGGCCGTGCACGATCAGCACAGACAGGCCTGAGATGGAGTCCAGGCCCTATGAATTCCTTCTTCATTCCCCCATCTTGATGCTCTTAGTTTCCATAACGAGCATCATTTATTGAGATATATTGTACCTTAGCCCTCCTGCCACCCACATGAGAGAATGCTATCAACCTCTGGGTTACAAAATTCACAAGGCATTGTAGGAAGCAGGGCCCACAAAGCAGTATGATCAAGATTACTCTAACAACAGTTCATTAGACATGGCTTTCACTTCATTTTGCATATCCTCCAAGGCAGCAGATACATCTTCAGACAGGTCAGGGATGTACACACCATTCGCCAAAGTCCCTCCTTGGGCTGCTGTGAGTATGTCTAATGCCATCCTATTTTGAATTACTGCCTTCCTCATCTGAATCTGTTCTTCGTTCAAAGCTTGAATGGCTTTAGTACTGTCTAAGAGGGCCTGTTTAATGAAATTAGTTAAGGCCTCTACCTTAACCATGATATCCGTTGTCCCTACAGAGGGTATAAACAAGGCAGCAAGATAGTCATACCATTGGAACACAGATCGTGTCCATCTTGCATGCAGATAAGGCAGGTTTACTGGAGGCTGGTGTAGGCTAGGCTTAATTCTGCCATGAGCGAAAGCAAATCCTAATGTGCAACGCCGCACCCAGCCAACTGGTAACCATGGTCATAAGTTAAGCCCACAGAGCCACTGGGTCCCACTGGGGGCTACCCAGTGGATTCCAGGATTATATTTCCAGTCGGAACCAGGCCACTGAGCAGACTGATTGGGGTGATAGGTAACTTCCAAGATTTGTTTACATTGTTCAGGGCACAAATAACAATTCTTTTGGGTCTAGGGGACAGTCTCCAAATCCAACTTTCTGTTCTTTTTGTTCCCAGCAAATAGTATCATGGGCAATCAACTGTCCTTTCTCAGGAGTCATCCGGAAATATTCATCCCAGACCTGGTAGTATTGCTCAAGGCACCGGGAGGCCTGTCCCCCTTTTGTAAGGGAGCCCTTTTCCTCTTTAATTCTCATATATGAGGTATAATCCTTAGTTATCTCCGTAAGGCTGGTGTTCATGTTAAATGTAACCCTATGTCCCTGGCCCATTGATGGCTTCTTCTAACACCAGAGGGCAAAGAAAGGTTATGGTTGGTGAGAGAGAGGAAAGTTCCTTTCTGTTGTTAAAGTCCCCATAATGGAGTGACGATACCCACCAGGGGAGTCTGTCTATTACTGACAGGGGCATAGCCCCACATACCCAAGTTCAGAATTGCATTGGTGAGGCCGAGCAGCAGGAGTCGTTTACCCAGCTCCATCCTGTAGAGGGCTCGTCTGGGACCTAGTTTTCTTCTTCCTCCTCAGAATGATCTTGGTTTCCCGTGGGTCGGTGGGGTCCTTCTGGGTGGTCCACTCGGCGTCCTCCGGGTCAGCGTGGTATGTCTTCTTTGCTCTGGTGTGATGGATCAAGGGACAATACCTGCAACTTTAACTGCAGTAGGGGTAGTTAGAATAACATAAGGGCCCTTTCACCAAAGGGCTAGCAAATCATGTTTCCAATCTTTGACCCATACTTGGTCACCAAGTGTAAACTCATGAATCTGTTCCCCAAGGGGGAACGGCACCCTTTCTTGTACAAACTTAGTTACCCAATTTATTACCTTACCCAGTTCCATCTGCTGTGAAATCCTATCCCCCCTTACCTGAGGCAAATTTGTTGACACCTGTTTTATTATGGGAGGAGGCCTCCCATACACAATTTCGTGCGGAGAATAGCCTTGGGACTGTGGGGTCATCCTGAGTCTGAGCAGAGCCATTGGGAGCAAGTCCACTCAGGAGCAGTCAGTCTCTCTGATCCACTTGGAGAGTCTCTTTAAGTGTCCGGTTTGTTCATTCCACCATCTCAGAACTCTGGGCCTCCTCTTTGTAGATCTGTGCCTTCTTCTTCGACACAAGGTAACCTGCTTCCATCAACAGCTGGAGCAGTGCATTTGTCCCTTTCCAGCATTTTTCCTTGGTCTCAGGCAGCCAGCAGCAGGTCATCCCCCTATTGTAGGAGCTGACATCCATACTCTTCAAGATGGAATGAGTCCAGATCAGAAGCCAAGGCTTCCCCAAAGATGGCTGGGAAGTTTTTAAACCCTTGTGGGGGAGTCCAGATGAGCTGTTGTTCGGTGCTCCCCACTGGATCTTCCCATTCAAAGGCAAAGATGGGCTGTGATGCTGGGGCGAGGTGTATGCAGAAGAAGGCATCCTTGAGATCTAGGCAAGTGTAAACTTTAGTCCTCGGTGGGAGGAGGCTAAGTAAGGTATAGGGGTTTGGAACAGTGGGATGTAAAGTCACAGTAGCCTGGTTGACTAGCCTGAGATCTTGTACAGGCCTATAGTCCTGTCCTCCTTCCCTTTTGACTGGCAGGACTGGCGTATTCCAAGCCGACTGGCACTCTACCAGAATGCCTGCTTGTTTCAATCTATTGATGTGGGGCAATATGCCGGTTCAGGCCTCCATCCATAGCGGGTACCAGCACCCTCTAACTGGGATGGTGCCTGGTTTGAGTTCCATTATCACTGGGGCATGATGTTCAGCCAGCCTGGGGGGGGGGGGGTTGTCTTCCACCCAGACCTCAGGGAATAATTGAGTTAGCTCTCCCTCATGCTCTTCTGGCCCACCCGGTTCTGCCTTCAGAGGCTCATGCAACCTCCACTCATCTTGGGTTGGTATTGAGAGAGAGGGCAAATAAGTCATAGAGTCCGTTCAGAAGGTGGGCCTCTCCTCAGGGGAGAAAGTCACTTGTGCTCCTAGTTTGGAGAGCAAGTCTCCTCCCAACAGGGGTACTGGGCACTCAGGAATGTAGAGGAATTCATGAATCACTTGGTGCCCTCCCCCCATCTGACATTTTCTGGGCTGGCAAAACGATTTAGTCATCTCTTCTCCGGATACCCCAGTTACAGCGGTAGTCTTTGTGGACAGAGGTGCCACAGGTTTTGTTACTACTGACAGTTCTGCTCCTGTATCCACCATGAAGTCAATGTTTTGGTCCCCCACTTTTACGGTCACCATGGGCTCTCAGGGACCTGATATCTCTGAGCCCTGGCAGCCCTAGTTAATTTCCAGGTCAGCAAGCCCCACAACTGCAGGAGCTTCCTCTTCCTTCCTTGCCTTAGGGCATTCATTCTTCCAGTGGCCAAAAGCTCGGCGCCGGGCACACTGGTTTGGCTGTAACGGGCCCAGGGCCTCCCTTGGGACCGGCTGAAGGACTGTCCTGTCCCTGGGGCAGATGAGGTTTTCCGGAGGGCCCGAGATAGACTTTTACAGAGCAGCAGCTAGCACTGTTAAGTCTCTTTGTCTATTCTCTTTTATTCCCTCCGGCTCTCTGGCAGAGCGCAGTCTCTGCTTAATTCCAACATCTCCCTCCCCCTCTTGTCAGTACTCACCGGGAGAGGCGGGTATAGCTTGGGCGGTTCGGTTGGAGCGGGATCCTGGAAGTGTTGGCCAGAGGCTTCTGTCACTGGGATCGGAGCCTGCTCAAACGGCGGCTCTACGAACTCCGGGAAAGCTGGCGGAGGAGCAGCGGTGTTGCAGAAACTTCACCTGGCCCTGGATCGGGCATTAAGGCGGCCTCCGGTCCTGGTGAAGCACTGGGAGGCAGGCGTGTTATTATCCAGCATGGGGGAGGGGTCAGGTCATCCCCGTCCAAATCCTGTAGAATTTCCTTTTTTATCATCAGTCAATTTTTGTGCCCTTAATATTTTTCCCTTTCCCTTCTGGATACAGAACCTTGTCCAAGTAGGAGGGTCTCAAGCTAACCCTAGCCATGAGTCAATAGATGGATATTGATCCAGGTGTCCTGGCTCTCCTGTGACTACTGTATAGACTGCTTCCACTATTTTTAAGTTCACGGTGTTCTCTGGTGGCCATCCTGCTCCCATAGGGGTCCATTTGACCTCACAGAGTATGTGGAGGCAGTTAGGCTTCATCTTCACCCCATAGTCTCCTCCTAATCCCTTCTTTAAATTTTTAATCATGCACTCCAATACAGTTGCCTTAGATTCACTTTCTCCCATCTTGCTTACCTTCTCGGACCTTCTTCTACTTTTCCTTTTCATTCTGTCTACGAAGTTCTCAGTACCCTATGTACTTCTGATATTTCCACTCAGTGACACTTAAATTGCCATTCTGCCTCCTTCCTAATTAGGGCGAGAAGAGCCTTACCTGCCATATCCCAGAGGGAGAAGGGGGATCAGCGTGTCTTCACCTGCTGGTCAGCACAGCTGAACCAGAACATCACATGGTCCGAGACTGTTTCTCCCTTAAAGTCCATTCTGCCTTGGTGGGCTTGATCAGGTGCGGATGAAAACAAAGATGGGTTAAATATCTCATGTCCCAGGCCATCTCCAGAAAAGCCAATTCATACTCACTTCTGTATCCCCCTCCTTCTAGCCTAACAGTTCTGAGGGGGTCAAGAATTTCACAGCAGACAGGACACCTCCTGGGGGAGGGCAGAATACGAGCATACAAGGACCAGTTTCCTATCCTAAAAATCCCCTGGCGATCGCTTGGTAATAATTTTCCCCGAGACGGCGTGGAAACACCTCCTAAATGACCTTCACAAATTTCCTTCCTAAACCCTAGCACGCTCGTGGACCTGTGTACCAAGCAATCGCCACCTGCCTATTCCAGGCTCCTGTGGGTCCCCGCTCCTTCTAGCCCCTCCCAGGGGGGTGATCAGGCCCCCTCTTCCACCCTGCTGGGTGGGTTCCTCCTCACCTGAGCGCTCAGTTCCCTGCTGCCGTCCACTACCTGCCAAAGCGAAGAAACCGGGCTTTGAAAGGCTGAATTCTTCCAGAGGGGCGAGGCGCCTTCCCCCCTCTAGGAGATTCAAGCTACAAAGCCTCGGGGTGGCCTCAAATGAGACCTGTCTCCTCAAAGTGAGGAGTTTCCCAGCCAATGCACCAAATGTTATAGCCACGCTTTCCAGGAAACAGACTCACTCAGAAGGACAATGCAGATAGTGGAGTGCAGTTTATTACACCGGCGGGCCCAAGGCAGAGTCTCCTCTTAGCCAAGGACCCCATAGATCAGTTTTAACTTGCATATTTTACATCTGGATTAGGGAATTCTTTTGGAATGCTACAGACTTGTCTTGCTTTGTTGCTCCAATTCTTTGTTGTGAGTCTTGCAGAAAAAGGATTCAACTGGATCATAAAAGACTACACCCAGTAAATGCTTCAGAAACACAGGGTGGACGGAGTGATCTTGTTTTCTGCTCAGCAGTTGCCTGAATCACTCGGTGACTTGTTGGATCTTGAGAGCTTGCTTAAGTAGAACAGTCTTGAGACATGAATCAAAGCAACTGTTTGCAGTGTGCCTATTTCACATCAGATTCAATACATGGTCCGTGGATTTTGTTTCTTGTAATATTCACATTACCAGATTTCTTCTGAAGCATTTATAATTGATACACTATTCAAATTCTTTTGTGTTCTCCTATAAGGTATGAAACAATTTGGCAGAGTCAGAGGCTGTTAAAATATTTCAGGAACATGCAACCCATTCTTGCAATGCGATACACAATATTTTACAATGGCATGGGAGTATTCCTCTATGTTTTGTGGCAGGCAAGTTCAAAGCTCTGTGATTAATCACCAAGGAGAAACCTAATAATTATAGTATGATGTACTTTTTTTCTTGGCGAAATCAAGATTTGTGCCATGGATACATCTGTAGCCAATTATTTGTTATGCAATATGGCATAGATCAGATTTCAGGAATAACAATAACAATTTTGCACAAGAAAAGGCCACTCCAGTACATAAGGTTTGGAAATTGCATGGAAGCATTGCAGGGAACAGATTTATCAGTTGGGCACCATTTCCCTTCACGGGTCATTTTGACATTAGTGGATAAGAACAACTCAGGAAATCATTAAAGGAAAGAAAGAGAAAGGAAGAAAAGAATAACTCAGGAGTCACAGTCAACACATGTCCCCAAATGAAATGTACCTCCCCTTGATACATTTTATTCAATAGCATCTTTATCAAAAGATCTTATACACTATATATAGGAATGCCTAATTAAATGTTAATTGATTATTAATTGATTGGGATAAGAAGGTATGAGAAAGTAAAGGACAGTTAAATCCCAAATAAAGTGTGTTGTCTGAACAGCCAAGATAAAAATGGAGCAAGATACCCTCAATCTGGAGCCACTTGGAACTGCTTACATTTCATTCCGAGTGTTTATGAGCAAGTAGAAATGGCTGTTCAATGCCTTTTCATTCTTCCCTTCACTTTTGTGCTTTGTTCTCTGTGGAAGTAATTGGCTACTGAATTTCTGAGGCTGCAGGAAACACACTGAAGTGACTGAACTTTTGATCCAAGTGGGCTCACTTGGCAGGCCTCTGGAGGCAAGATTGTTTTATCTATCTGCTTAAAAATGGGTTGTTGTCTGTTTAATCGTATCTTCTAAAGTGTCTTTTGCAAACCTTTGGGCTGGAATTCTAAGAGAAGGCACTGCCAATGGCTCAGGCCCCCTGGTCCTGTGGGGTTTTCCGAGTGTCACCCCTCAACCTTCTGCCTTGTTGTCTTGTGGAGTTGAGGGATGTGTTCTGTAAAAGAAGTAAATGACCAAGGAGCTTCTTCCTCCTCTTCTGCCTGGTCCTCCCTCTCCCAGGTGACTTTGCAGAAGACCTTTTCCTGCATCCCCAACAAGTCTCCTTAGCAGTTCTATAACTGGCCTGAGACAATCCACTAAAACCTTGAATCGCTGGACATGTTTTAATTTATTATTATTATTATTTTAATAATCCCTACCACTTGTACTGACATCATGGATTCACAAGACAATATTTCATGCATAAAAGTAATTCATCAACTTCCAGATTATCATTAGAACAATGTATCTTCTCACGTCTATATTATTTCATGGATACACAGACAATAGCTTCTTAAAACAACTTCCTTTTAAAAACAATTTGGCTGAATGGGAAGGAAATCCAAAAGAGAGGGGATGAATATATATGTATAGCTGATTCACTGTGCTGTACAGTAGAATCTAACACAACATTGTATAGCAACTCTACTTCGATGAAATTAAAACAATTAGCATTCCAGTTTTTCAATGTTATAAATCATATCCATTTAATATCAAGGTCAAATCCAATTTTGTATATGTTTCTGTAGAATATAGTTTTCATATCCATGATAATGTTTAGTCCTTTCTCCAGGTTGTGTCTGACAGCTCAAAATTTGTCAATTTATGGACTCAGATTGAATTACTTTTCTCTAATTGCATTACTTGTCACTTGTCCTTGATAAAGCTCCTGTGTAACTTTTCCGCCTACAAATGTGAACTTGAAATTTCCTCCCTTCCTTGATGTCTTAATTCTTCCTTAGTGAGTTTACTGTAGCCACAAATCTCAGAACTCATGTTATACTGGCTTCTCCAAATTAATTAAAACACTATTATAATTTTTAGCTAAAGAATTGAAGCTGTAGATTATTTTCTATTACCTTTCTTTAAATGCTTTCCCCCAACAAGCTATTCTGTAAGGACTCCCACAACTTTAAGGCTTTAGAGCTGAAGGGATCCTTATAAGTCTAATCAAAAGTTCCTTATCAGAAGCCCCTGGAATTCAAACAAAATAGAAATTATCTCTATATTTCCCACTTTGTCCATGCTCATTTACCATCTCAAAGAACTATCTTAAATTACTAAGGCCTGATTTCTCCTTTATCTTTGTTTCAAGATGCCTAATACCTCTTTTTCTGGTTCAGAAATTGGAGTTATCTCTGAGGATGTGACTCTGTGTGTGTGTGTGTTTGAAAGATGTAACAAGTTGGATAAGGTATTGGTATTTCTCTTTCTTTTTTTTTTACATATGGGATCTTGGTTCCCTGACCAGGGATTGAACCTGAGACCCATGCAGGAAAAGCTCAGAGTCTTAACCCCTGTACCACCAGGGACGTTTCAGCATTGGTATTTCTTAAACAATCAGAAATTCATATTTTAAACACACACAGAAAAACAAAACACACACACACTGACAGGTATGATCTTGCCACATGAGCCAGTTCCAAATTAAAAGACCAGGTGGACAAGTTCCTGTCCACATTTTTCTACTTCTGGGAAGCCTGGGCTTAGTTCTCTTCCCTGGATCAGAGAGGAGCTGGTAAAGCAAACTATAAGCACGTGGTGATTACCCTCCATGGCTAGACACTGTACTAACTGTTAGGGATACTCAGAGGCCTTGAATTCAAGGAGCTTGTGCTTTAGTAAAGGACACAGCAAGGAGACAATGATAATACATTAATATTATGATAATACATTATAATAGGATAAGAGCATACAAGGAGATCAAGCCAGTCAATCCTAAAGGAAATCAATCCTGAATATTTGTTGGCAGGACCTTTGCTGAAGCTGAAGCTCCAATACTTTGGCCACCTGATGCAAAGAGCCGACTTATTGAAAAAGACCCTGATGGTGGGAAAGATTGAGGGCAGGAGGAGAAGGGGGTGACAGAGGATGAGATGGTTGGATAGTATCACCGACTCAATGGACATGAGTTTGAGCAAACTCCTGGAGATAGTGAAGGATAGGGAAGCATGGTATGCTGCAGTCCATGGGGTCGCAAAGAGTCAGACATGACTTAGCAACTAAACAACAACAACATCTTCTTTGGAAAAATGTCTATTCAAATCCTTTTTCCATTTTTAAATTGGGCTGTTGAGTTGTGAGAGTTCTTTATATATTCTGGATACCAGACCTTGATCAGATATATGATTTGCAGACCTTCCACCCCATGTATTGTGGGTTATCTGTGCTCTTTTGAGAGAACTCTTGCCTGTGACCCTCTTTCCTCACCATGTGTGTCTGTGCTTTTCTTTCTTCCAGCATTTTTTCCTTCCAGTTTTCTTGAAATATCATTAACATACAGCAATGTGTAAGTTTAAGGTGTCACTCTGCTTGTTGACATAATTGACTGGTTGCAGCCAGCCTGCTAGAGGCCAGAAAATGAGCTGAGAAATTGTAGAGACATAGAGTTGGATCTACTGGATTGAGCCAATGCTTGGGGGAAACTTTTATCTTATCTCTCAGCTCCCCAGTTCCTGAGCCAGTGTATGGACTTGGTGTATAATTGTGATGTTCAGTTACCAGTTGAAAGTCTCCTAAACAATGTGTGTGCTCAGTCTCCCAGTCACGTCCAGCTCTCTGTGACCCCATGAACTGTAGCCGCCAGGTTCCTCTGTCAATGGAATTTTCCAGACAGGATACTGGAGTGCATTGCCATTTCCTTCTCCAGGGCATCTTCCCAACCCAGTGATCAAACCCACATCTCTTGTGTCTTCTGCATTGGCAGGCAGCCAATTACCAATTACCACTAGCGCCACATGGGAAGCCCCCTCCTAAACAGTAGAGGTACCAAATCCAGCCTCAGAGAGGGGAAGTCTTAAATGTTACCTTCTTAGCCAATCAAACCATAGAGTTTAAGAACTAACCTTCAGGAAATTCTCTGGCAGTCCAGTGGTTAGGACTCTGCACAACACTGCCAAAAAACAAATTCACACACAAACATTCATTAAAATTACTTAAATTTTTTGCTTAGAATAGCAGGAAAAGGATTCACATGGATTCCATACACTTTTCTTGAATCTGTTATTGATTAATTTTAAAATGAAAGATTACATTCATGATGCTCCTCTCCCTCAGTTACTATGAAAGGTTCAGACTATAAAAGGAGGACTAATGCCAAGCTTTGCACTCAGTGCAAAGTACTCAAGTAACAAATGACACATGCTTCTTCATTACTGTTTGCTATATTATTACCTGGGGAGAAAGTCTGAATTAAGTCTGAACTATTGCCAAGTCAAGGGAGGATTCCCTCATTCAGCTCATTTCTCCTTGAATAATTCATTTGGCAAAGTCCTTTTTTACTGCAACAAGCCTAGACCAGAGCTTCTTATTGTGTCTTAATGAATTTTAATTGTACCCCTCCCTATCTTGACATCAGCGTTGTTTTATTTATGACTACATTTTGATCACTATTCATAATTCTTCAGACTCCAAAGCTTGAAACAATTTATAGTTTCGTTTTTTGTTTTCTTTGTCTTCTCAAACTACTTAGCTCAATGGATAAACTAATGAGACTAATGTATCCAAAATCATGGGGCTTGGCTACCCGATGTCCTCTCTCTGGCCACAGACTGTCCCTCTGACACCACCACCCCCCCCCAACCTTACCCCATATTGTTATTTGTAATAAGAGAAATAAATGTTGGTCTTCACTTCATTTCTGGCATGGTTCCTTAAAACTCTTGGAACTTCCTGAAGAATAAGAGTGATAAAGATGTCTTTTGTTATTTATAACAAGTCCCTTTACAACACACTTGAATTTATGTTAGTAAGTGACTTTGGGGGAGCTAGCAGTCCAATGGTAAAGATATTCATTCACTGCAGGGGGCATGGGTTCATTTTCTGGTCGGGGAACTAAGATTCCACATGACAAAAAAAAAAAGAAAAAAGAAGTGACTTTTGGAAAGCCCTAAGGATGGGGGCTGGTTGCCAGGGGAGCCAATCAGAATTAAATCAAATTAGTAGATTAGAACTTTCAATCCAACCACCAACTTCCGGGAAGGGGAGAGGAGCTGGAGGTTAAATTAGTCACCAGTGATCAGAGATTTAATTCATTACAGCTATGCAATGAAGCTCCAGGGCTTCCCTAGTAGCTCAGATGTAAAGAATCTGCCTGAAATGCAGGAGACCCAGGTTCCATCCCTGGGTTGGGAAGATTTCCCTGGAGAAGAGAATAGCAGCCCACTCCAGTATTCCTGCCTGGAGAATTCCATGGACAGAGGAGCCTGGAGGGCTACAGTCCATAGGATTACAAGGAGTCAGACACCAGTAAGCAACTAACACTTTCACTTTCAGTGAAGCTCCACAAAGTTATTGTTCAGTTGTTCAGTGGTGTCCAACTCTTTGCAACCCCATGGACTGCAGCATGCATGCCAGGCTTCCCTATCCTTCACTATCTCCAGGAGTTTGCTCAAACTCATGTCCGTTGAGTCGGTGATACTATCCAACCATCTCATCCTCTGTCACCCCCTTCTTCTCCTGCCCTCAGTCTTTCCCACCATCAGTGTCTTTTTCAGTAAGTTGGCTCTTCGCACCAGGTGGCCAAAGTATTGGAGCTTTAGCTTCAGCATCAGTCATTCCAACAAATAATCAGGGTTGATTTCCTTTAGGATTGACTGGTTTGATCTCCTTATATGCTCTTATCCTATTATAATGTATTATCATAATATTAACATATTATCATTGTCTCCTTGCTGTGTCCTTTACTAAATCACAAGCTCCTTGAATTCAAGGGCCTCTGAGTATCCCTAAGAGCTAGTACAGTGTCTAGCCATGGAGGGTAATTTTGGAGCCCAAGAAAATAAAGTCTGTCACTGTTTTCCCACCTCTTTGCAATGAAGTGATGGGACCGGATGCCATGATCTTGGTTTTCTGCATGTTGAGTTTTAAGCCAGCTTTTTCACTCTCCTTTTTCAGCTACATCAAGAAGCTTTTTATTTTCTCTTCACTTTCTGCCATAAGAGTGGTGTCATCTGCCTATCTGAGAGAACCTAATAAGAAAGGTTTGGAGAGTTTTCCGGTTGGAGTACATGGAGGTGCTGGGAGCTGGTTCAGGAGAAGTCATCTTGGTGCCTTTCTCCAGACCTTTGCCATAGACTCTCTTCCATTTATAATAATCGAGTAACGTACACTGTTTTCCTGAGTTCTGTGAGCCACTCTAGCAAATGAACTGAACTGAGGAGGGGAGTGTGGAAATTTCTGATTTATAGCTGGTCAGTCAGAAGCACAAGCAAAAACCTGGACTTGCATTTGGCCTCTGAAGCGGGGAGGACAGGGACCATCTTCTGAGACTGAGCCCTCAGCCCGTGGGATCTGGTGCTGTCTCCAGGTAAATAGTGTCAGAATGAACTTATAGGTCTCAACAACACCCACCTGGTGTTGCAGAATGGCTTGATGAGCAGAAAACCCACACATGCGGTATCAGGGTGAAGTAGTGTTGTAGTAGAATACTGAGAACAGAAGAGACACAGGGGAGCTTTTAAGGAGTTTTTTTTAGCCTCCTTAAGCCCCATCTCTTTCCCTGGCATGCCAGTGGTTAAGACTCTGCCTTCCAAACAGGGGATGTGGATTCGATCCCTGTTGGGAGAACTAAGGTCCCACATGCCTTGAGGTGTGGCCAATTTTTTTTTTTTTAACGCACCTGTGTAGTCATCCAGCTGAAGTGCTGGGTTAGTTGAGGGGATAATATACAACTAACTGAATTCTTCAGTCCAAAGACTTGCCTTTCATACAAAGGGTGGTTAACCTTTAATTTATTGAGGATGGCCATTAGCAGCTTTCTGAGGCTCAGTTTCTCCACTTATAAAAAGAGGATAATGATTAATATGAATAATTATGAAGACTACACACCACCACACAATTGTAAGACACGAAATTATGTGTGCCCCAGGAGTACAACCATTTAAGGATGCCTGCAGTTGTAATAACCCAAGAATGAAAGGGAAAACAAAAAAGGAAAAGCAATTATTTTTTACAGAGGTGGGATTATGAATGAGCTTAATCTTTCCTTTAAAATTTCTCTGAACATTGTTTTATAAACAAATGTTTATTTATAAATGAACAGATGTTCAAAACCCCTCTAGACTTCAGCACTCCAACTTTCATGTCCAAATAAAATGGCTTAATTATACATCCCAATATTTTCCTATGATATTTTTAAACCCCCAGCTTAGATGAGGGGAAAGAAGATTTCATTCTCCTGTCCATTTCCATTTGCCCCCCTGCCTGGAGCTAAAGCCCAATCCTCAGCACAGCTCCTTGAGCAGAGACCAGCCTCTTCTTCAAGGCAGAATCACCATTAACTCAAGGCTATCCATTCATTCTTATCTTGCTGACTCTTTGAAGAGAAAGAGGGTGACAGAACAGCACAGAACATAAAACAACTTGAAATTTGCATATTATATCCATTTTCACCCCACTATACACAACTTCCCTCAGAAATTTTTCCTCCTCCATCTCTGACCAGATGAAATGACCCTATAAATATACCCTTGCCCAAGCTCTTAACATATAAGGCAGTTTTAATTCTGCATTCATGTGTGTGGTTACTTGGATTAGTAATTGTCTCTCCCACTATATTATTATAAGCTCTATAAGGGCATGGTCTATTTTTGGTTTTGTTCATCATTGTATTTCCAGCACCTAGCTTAGTACCTGACCTGTGGTAAACATTCCATACATATTTGCTGAGTAAATGAGTGGTGATTGTTAAGTATATGAGATTTCATAGGCACTCACTGTGCTCATGTGCTATGTATGGTCCAGACATTGTTCTCGGTTCTTTCAGTCAAACATCTCATTTAGTACTCATAAATGAGATAAATATTTTTATTATTTCTGTTATATTAATGACAAAAAAAAAAGAAAAAACAACTGAGGCACAGGGAGGTTATGTGATTGCCCAAGGCTACACAGCTTCTAAGTGAGGATATGGGATTCAAGCAATCTGTGCTCTGAGCCAAAGATCCTAAACTGTATGCAAGCTAAGCTATTTAAATAGATGAATCAATGAATAAAGAGGCAGATTCTTTGAATTATTTATCCTGTGGAAAATTATTCATCTATTTTTTTAGGCATTTAGAATAAGGTACAGATGAAACAGTTCGCTTTTCTCGTATAGCTTATATTAGTGTGTGTGTGTGCACCTGAGTTGCCGGCATATGAGATAAACAATCAACAAATGAAGATATACTATGTCAGCTGGTCAGAAAATAAAGCAGGAGAGGAAAACAGAGAAAAAAGCAAGTTTCTGCCAGTGTGGTCAGGCAAGGCTTTATAAGGAGAGCTGAGGATTTAAGTCAAAGAGAAGATATAGAGATGACTGAGAAATAAATGGTTCCATTAAAATGATCTGAGATGATAAAATTCAAAGCAAACATTTATTCAAGCTTCTTACAAGCCCAGGGCTGGAGAAAGCAGCAAAATAACCTGGGAGGTCATTTTACACAGCATAGCTGTGGTTGTTCTAAATCCCAAGGTATTGGCGATAAGTCAGCACAGAAGTACTCCTTCTCTGTCTTTGGCTGGTTGACTGGGGTGCCCTCTACTGCATGGTCCCGCCAGGCTCCAGGTGGGAAGCAGTGCCAACCAAAGAACACAACATCACCAGTTAAATTCACCTCCGGGGAATTCCCTGGCAGTCCAGTGGTTAGGACGCCTAGCTTTCAGTGCACAGAGCATGGGTTTGATCCCTGGTCAGGGAACTGAGATCCCCTTACTATATAAATAGATAAATGCATCTCTGATTCGTTAAACCAAATAGCAGTGCTTAGCCACTCAGGCGTTAGGCTCCTCTGTCCATGGGGATTCTCCAGGCAAAAATACTGGAGTGGGTTGCCATGCCCTCCTACAGGGGATCTTCCCAACCCAGGGATCAAACCCAGGTCTCCAACCTAGGTCTCCCACATTGCAGGTGGATTCTTTACTGTCTGAGCCGCCAGGGAAGCCTGAGAATATAGGAGTGGGTAGCCTATCGCTTCTCCGGGGGAACTTCTCGACTCAGGAATCAAACCAGGATCTCCTACAATGCAGGTGGATTCTTTACCAGCTGAGCTACAAGGGAAGCCCAAAGTGAAGTCGCTCAGTTGTGTCTGACTCTTTGCGACCCTATGGACTGTAGCCTACCAAGCTCCTCTGTCCATGGGATTTTCCAGGCAAGAATACTGGGGTGGGCTGCCATTTCCTTCTCCAGGGGATTGTCCCTACCCAGGGATTGAACCCGGGTCTCCCACATTGTAGGCAGGCACTTTACTGTCTGAACCTCCAGGGAAGCCCATCTATGCCTCTCCAGATCAGCCCATGTGCTTGCTATCCTGTGACTCTGCAAGGAAAATGTGCTTTTTAAAATGTCTGGTGCGGCAACCCACTGAAGGATCCATGCATTTCCCTCAGATGTTTTGTTGATGCCCAGGTGGTTAGGTTGAGCACTTAGACCACTTGACTCAATGCTGTCTAAGAGGAAAGTCTTGGGAACATGATACCTAATCAGAACTTTTGTTACTAAATCTTTGTGAGAAAATGGATGGAGAGAGATCCACAGAACAAAGTGTTGGTGAAAACCATTAAATGTTTTGATTCCTAAAGCAAAGGAGTTCTCTTTTAAGAAAAAAAAAATCAGGTAGGTGTTGAGTGGCCTCTACTATCACTAGAGTTTCTAAACAAGGATGAAATTCACCTGCTGGTGGTTTGGATTTTTTATTAATAGTATAATCACTTCTCTCCTTGCTTGGTCTTTTTTTTTTGCTTTCTCTTTCTTCCTTTTTTTTTTTTTTTTAAACCTTTTATAATTCAGTAGCAGTCCACAAACCAGCAAAGCCACATACAGGAAGCTGGTTAACTGAGACACCTTGAGGTTTTTGAAAATAAAAGAATTGAACATTTCCTTTGTGCCAAAGGAGAGGAAGTAAAGACTGACTAAGATGCTGTGCTTTATTAAAAAGCCTATTGAGTCAGAAAGATTTCCTGATTAAGGAGGTAAATTACCTGTTCAGTCTTTCCTCTATTGATCTGCCTAAAGGCCATTAAAATATAGATTATGTCTCAGAAAACTGGATACAGAGATAAAAGTTCATTAAACCAACATTTCATTAGCAATGCAGCAGAAAGGTTCCTAACAACTGTGTCTGAGAGGGTGTAATCATCTGTTCCCTGTCTTTGAGGTGATACAACTTACGACTCTTAGAATGCCTTTTTTGGGGAAGGGTGGGTAGTGAGTCTTGTAGGATCTTATTAATAGTTCCCTGACCAGGGATTGAACACTGGCCCCCAGCAGTGAAAGCCTGGAATCCTAACCCTTAGGCCACCAGGGAATGCTCTATGAAAGCATTTTGAGCATCTTTTATGTGTCATATGCAATGCCTGTTCCACCTATACAAAGATAAATAAGGCCCTTTCCTGGAGATGATCATAATCTGTGAGATAGGGATAGATGTATAACAACTAGGAATAACAGAGACGTCCCTGGTGGTCCAGTGGCTAAGACTCCATGCTTCCAATGCAGGGGCCAAGGTTTGATCCTTGGTCAGGGAACTAGATCCCAACTAAGAGTTTGCAGGCCACAAACTAAAGATCCTTCAAGCCACAACAAAGTTGAAGATCCTGTACATCACAACTGAGATCCAGTGCAGTCAAATAAATAAAGATTAAAAATAAAAGAACTTAAACAGAGTTCAGACAGTTTAGTCGCTCAGTCATGTCTGACTCTTTGTGATCCCATGGACGGCAGCACGCCAGGCTTCCCTGTCCAGCACCAACTCCTGGAGTTTACTCAAACTCATGACCATTGAGTCGGTGATGCCAACCAACCATCTCATCCTCTGTCGTCCTCTTCTCCTCTCGCCTTCAGTCTTTCCCAGCATCAGGGTCTTTTCAAATGAGTCAGCTCTTTGCATCAGGTGGCCAAAGTATTGGAGTTTCAGCTTCAGCATCAGTCCTTCCAGTGAACATTCAAGACTGATTTCCTTTAGGATGGACGGGTTAGATTTCCTTGCAGTCCATAGGACTCTCAAGAGTCTTCTCCAACACCACCGTTCAAAAGCAACAATTCTTCAGTGCTCAGCTTAATTTATAGTCCAACTCTCATGTCCATACATGACTACTAGAAAAACCATAGCATTGACTAGATGGACCTTTGTTGGCAAAGTAATGTCTCTGCTTTTTAATATGCTGTCCAGGTTGGTCATAACTTTCCTTCCAAGGAGTAAGCATCCTTTAATTTCATGGCTGCAGTCACCATCTGCAATAATTTTCGAGCCCCCAAAAATAAAGTCTCTCATTGTTTCCACTGTTTCTCTGTCTATTTGCCATGAAGTGATGGGACCGGATGCCATGATATTTGTTCTCTGAATGTTGAGCTTTAAGCCAACTTTTTCACTCTCCTCTTTCCCTTTCATCAAGAGGCATTTTAGTTCTTCTTTGCTTTCTGCCATAAGGGTGGTGTCATCTGCATAGCTGAGGCTATTGATATTTCTCCCAGCAATCTTGATTCCAGCTTGTGATTCATCCAGCCCAACGTTTCTTATGATGTACTCTGCATATAAGATAAATAAGCATGGTGATAATATACAGCCTTGACACACTCCTTTTCCTATTTGGAACCAGTCTGTTCCAAAAACAGACTAAACAGAGTTAGTCATTGATTTACTTGATAAATACTTAAGTAAACACCTACTATGTGGATGGCATGCATTGTCCTGGGGATACAAGGATGAATAAGATACAGATTTTATACATCAAAATCAGTCATTTTAAAGCAGCTTTTATGGTTTCCTCTGCCCTCCCAGAAAACTTTGGTTACATGCAATTATTAGGTTTCTTTGGATAGATGCTGCATCCTTGAAAGAAGTTTGATCAAAGTCAAGGTTAGCTATTTCCCCACAACCTTGCTTTCAGCTTATAACAAAAGCATCTCAGACATTTATTTAAACAAACACTCAAAAAATAAAAACCAAACTAAAACGAATTAAAATGAGAGAGAAAGAGAAATAAAAAGCACTCATTAGTAAGCAGAGCCCAAATAGTTTATGCAACCTGGTTCAGAGAGGTTCACAAAGTCCCACCTTCCTGTTCTCTCACGTGCTCTGACTACTGTCAGGTGTGGATGGTTTCTTTGGTAACTTTCCAGAAGCAGTATTCTAAGCCCTTCCAGTGGGGATCGGGAAACTGTACAGCAAGGACTAGACAGAAGGCTATTAGAGGATCAAGCCTGATTCCTCAGGGTTTAAGTTACAACCTTCCTGAGGTTCTTGTGTACTATTTCTGCGAGCATGGGAGGATTTCAGAACTATTTTGGCTGACATATCTTGAAGATCTTTAAAGTCACCAATTCAAGCCTGCTTCTAACATCTACCATGATAGTCAATAAACCATAACATTCAATAAAAACCCACTGCTGATGTTTAGTGTATTAACTGGCACAACATGGCTTGTTGGTCTAGAACTGTTACCAACAGAGCCTGGAGTAGTCCCTCCTGTCATATGGGCTTCCTGATTTAAGCGACAGTGAGAGGACCATCCCTGGACTATCTGCCCTGATCAGCACCTTAGTTATATGCTATAGGATAACCCATGTTATATGAATATAATACCTCTCAGTGTGCACTAGGTAAATAAACATACTTTGGAAGAATAACAGCCTCAGTTTCATGCTACTCTATTCACCTATGTCCATTGTGTTTCTCTTGTCCTCAAAATTGCTAAATTTGAAATATTTTTCTACCACTTTTCCAAGATAGAATTTGAAGCTGGAGTACAACGACAAGTGCCTATGCTGCAGTTATAGGATGTCAATGAGCTGGGCTCACTGCCCAGGCAAAGCCTGACTTGCAGGTGTGTTGTGGGAAAAGCCTTGCCTCTGAGTCTAGTCCATGAGAAGCTGAATCTAAATCCTTATTTTATCAGTTCATTAGGTCAGGCCACAGGGGAATACTCACACCAATCAAAATCACAGTTTTGCTGCCTAGACCAGGTTTTCTTGGTAATCTACGTACCTGTAAGTCTGAAATAGTTATTGGCAAGCTGCCTTGTGACACTGGAAAAAGAACAGAAATAGATGGTAATATGTATTTTATTCAAGTTATGGAAAAAACATAACTTGTATAAAATACTTTAACTTGGATAAAAATAATCTCATGAGTGTTCCACATCTCATGAGATCAGATCCCTCGATGATCTGATGAAACAGAGCCCCCTGAACAAATTTTGGTCTGATAAATTCTTATTATGCCTTATTTCACTGATTCTAAGATTCACATTTTTAACATCTTTCAATATATTGCATGAAATATGGTAACTGCCTTTTTATTACTCTCCATTCAGACTTCTACCTTTCCTGAATCACCTCACTATATTGTAATGCACGTTACAGATATCTTGTGTCCCAACCATGAAGATCCATTCTGGTCACATGATCAGACCTGGAGATTTCCCAAATTCCCTTCATCCCCAGGTACATAAATCTTCTCTCAGATGGACTCAAAAGGCCTGTGCCATAAGATTGGGTGAATCTTAGTCCCCTGACTAGTGATCAAGCCTGTGTCCTCTGCAGTAGAAGCTTGGAGTCCCAACCACTGGACCACCAGGGAATTCCCACCTCAGATGGATTCACTTCTGCAGATGGCTAAACTCTACCATTTTTTTCACATTTTTATTGATCTCCCTTTTAAAGATCTAAACTTAGCTTTAAATAGATGATACCTTTAGTACAGTGGTCAAAAACATTTGGCAGTAAGATCTAAAGCCCATATATCAAAGTTTAGTTCAGTTCAGTCGCTCAATCGCGTCCGACTCTTTGTGACCCCGTGAATCGCAGCACGCCAGGCTTCCCTGTCCATCACCAACTCCTGGAGCTTGCTCAAACTCAAGTTCATCGAGTTGGTGATGCCATCCAGCCATCTCATCCTCTGTCGTCCCCTTCTCCTCCTGCCCCCAATCCCTCCCAGCATCAGGGTCTTTTCAAATGAGTCACCCCTTCGCATGAGGTGGCCAAAGTATTGGAGTTTCAGTTTCAGCATCAGTCCTTCCAATGAACACCCAGGACTGATCTCCTTTAGGATGAACTGGTTGGATCTCCTTGCAGTCCAAGGGACTCTCAAGAGTCTTCTCCAACACCACAGTTCAAAAGCATCAATTTTTCAGCGCTCAGCTTTCGTCACAGTCCAACTCTCACATCCATACATGACCACTGGAAAAACCATAGACTTGACTAGACAAACCTTTGTTGGCAAAGTAATGTCTCTGCTTTTTAATATGCTATCTAGGTTGGTCATAACTTTCCTTCCAAGGAGTAAGCGTCTTTTAATTTCATGGCTGCAGTCGCCATCTGCAGTGATTTTGGAGCCCCCCAAAATATCCAGGTTACTCCTGTCCAAACTCCCTATCAAGGTTCTTATCTTTGTTTTCAGCTTTAGCCAGACAACAAACACTTATTGATGCACTTTTACAAGAGTGGACATGTTATCTCATTGCAGCAAAATTTAACACATTAAAATGATCGAGTCTCAGGAATTTTTCCATGAAGGATTTAATACCATAATATTGTCATTGCTTCCCAGGTGGCTCAGTGATAAAGAATCCATCTGCCAGTGCAGGAGATGCAGGAGACTCAGGTTCAATCCTGGGTCAGGAACATCCCCTGGAGTAGGAATTGGCAACACACACCAGAATTCTTGCCTGGGAAATCTCATGGACAGAGGAACCTGGCAGGTTGTAGTCCATGGGGTCACAAAGAGTCAGACATGACTGAGCAACTGAGCACACACATATGTCCTGGCTAAGGGGCTTGCTATTTCCTTTCCCAACTCTTTATTTAAGAACTCTGGTTTTGGATGAAGCATGACATAAAACAAGTTTACATAACAGAGCCTGCACCACATAATCATAGATTACAGCTGATGATAAAAGAAAAATAAGCACTTTACATAGGATGACGCTCTAGAAAGAATTTAAATTACAAACCTACACTGAAACCCTCTTGGCTTTTACTAGGCTCTAGAACTGATAATATCCAACTGCAATATATAAATTACTATGTTTAGAGCCAGCACTTGACTCTTAATCAAATCCTCATGCTATTTAATCTGAGATGTTAACACTTTTAATAATTGGTAGGTGATCTTTTCATATAAGGACACATTATATTTATATATGGTTCAGAGAAGCATTTGAAAATTTACAGTTGGAGCCCAAGTCCTATTAATTTAGCAAGTAAAAATTATTGTAGCTAATGAAATATTTGACTTTTTTAAAAATGGAAAACTTTAAAGAATACATTCCTCAGTTGTGGTTTAGAAGGAAAGAACACACTCTCTGAAGGCCTGGGCCTGGTTAGCACAGGACATGCAGTGTGTTCCATGCTGCCTGCTTTTCTTGCTTTATGGATTATTCCCAATCACCCTAGGAAAGGTTGATTATCTTGTCTATAATGGTAAAAATAGAGAGGCTCAGAGACATTAAAATGAAAACAGAAAATCTGTCCCATATACTAAAGCCAGTTTCAGAACTACTATTTTTTTGTCTTAATGTTTAACCCAGAGCTCATGAGCTTTCCACTAGCAACCGTCAATGAATTCAACATGTGATACAAAAGGTCTGCATTTAGTATGATAAATACTCTGACAGTGCCAACCCCAGGTAATTGAAGGCGGGAATGTGATGTGAAATAAACAATTTTACAAGGCAGAACACCTTGAGAGATCAATGTAAGTAACTAGTAGGAAGTGTTATGTAATTAATAGTTTCAAAAACAACATCATCATAACTTGGTCTCCTAGACACTGAAATCAGAAGCTCCTTGATATGCTATATAGCATGGTTTCAAACAAAAAGCTTTTGTTCAGTACATGTTTTTGTGGGACAGCGTAACTATGCAGCCCCTATAGGTCAACAAACACAGGACAGAGCTGACCAATGACTCATGAAATCTATCCTGAGATCTCCCTCCTCAGTTTCAAAACATTCATTTAGCACTGCATTAGAGAAATAGTCAACAGCTTGTCAGTCTTTTCCCTATCTTGACCTGGGTTCTGAACAGATTAGGCTTTTTACTTCAACTTGGAATTTAACTCATTTAAAAAATTTCATACACATTTAGGTAAAATAAAAAATTCACCTAAGACAAGACAATGTATTTAATTTATAATATATATTATACTTACATATATATATTTTAAATACTCTTTTGATTAATAGTAAAATTTTCCTAAGTAGACTTAAAAGTTAGATTTTGAAAAGAAAAACCACCATAGGGATTTCCCTAGTGGTTCCATGGCTAAAACTCCATGCTCCCAATGCAGGGAGCCCAGGTTCATTCCCTGGTCTGGGAACTAGATCTCACGTAGTGCAACTAAATCTTCAAGTGCTGCAACTAAAGATCCCACATGCCACAACTAAGACCTGGCACAGCCAAATAAATAAATTAAAATTAATAAAAATTTTAAAAGCCACTATACAGTAAAAGTAACTTTTTTTCTCTTTCCTTAAACTTCCAGAAGGAAAATGAACCATCACGGAAGATTATCTTGGCACTATTTATGAACTTTGTCCGGCATTTGGGTCTTTTCACCTTTGTCTTTAAGAGTAGTGATAATGTTACAGTGATTTATTATTTGTATTCTGAGCTTTGAATACCAGACTAACTTCTTTTTACATAATTATTATGAAAGAGAAGAAAATATTTTGTTTTCCTGTGGACAGTTTGATATGCTTCATTCTAAATTGAAATTATTTAGTTCTAAGACCAGGCAATCTAATCACATGGACCACAGCCTTGTCTAACTCAATGAAACTAAGCCATGCCAAATAGGGCCACCCAAGATGGACAGGTCTTTGTGGAGAGTTCTGACAAAATGTGGTCCGCTGGAGAAGGGAAAGGCAAACCACTTCAGTATTCTTGCCTTGAGAACCCCATGAACAGTATGAAAAGGCAAAAAGATAGGACACTGAAAGATGAACTCCCCAGGTCAATAGGAACCCAAGATGCTACTGGAGATCAGTGGAGAAATAACTCCAGAAAGAATAAAGAGATGGAGCCAAAGCAAAAACAACACCCAGTTGTGGATGGGACTGGTGATAGAAGCAAGGTCCGATGCTGTAAAGAGCAATATTGCATAGAAACCTGGAATGTTAACTCCATGAAACGAGGCAAATTGGAAGTGGTCAAACAGGAGATGGCAAGAGTGAACGTCGACATTTTAGGAATCAGTGAACTAAAATGGACTGGAATGGGTGAATTCAACTCAGATGACCATTATATCTACTACTGTGGGCAGGAATCCCTTAGAAGAAATGGAATAGTCATCATAGTCAACAAAAGAGTCCAAAATGCAGTACTTGGATGTAATCTCAAAAATGACAGAATGATCTCTGTTCGTTTCCAAGGCAAACCATTCAATATCACAGTAATCCAAGTCTATGCCCCGACCAGTAATGCTGAAGAAGCTGAAGTTGAACGATTCTTTGAAGAACTACAAGACCTTTTAGAATTAACACCCAAAAAAGATGTCCTTTTCATTATAGGGGACTGGAATGCAAAAGTAGGAAGTCAAGAAACACCTGAAGTAACAGGCAAATTTGGCCTTGGAGTATGGAATGAAGCAGGGCAAAGGATAATAGAGTTTTGCCAAGAGAATGCACTGGTCGTAGCAAACACCCTCTTCCAACAACATAAGAGAAGACTCTACACATGGACATCACCAGATAGCCAACACCGAAATCATACTGATTACATTATTTGCAGCCAAAGATGGAGAAGCTCTATGCAGTCAACAAAAACAAGACCAGGAGCTGATTATGGCTCAGAATATGAACTCCTTATTGCCAAATTCAGACTTAAATTGAAAAAATTTGGAAAAACCACTAGACCATTCAGGTATGACCTAAATCAAATCCCTTGTGATTATACAGTGGAAGTAAGAAACAGATTTAAGGAACTAGATCTGATAGAGTGCCTGATGAACTACGGATGGAGGTTCATGACATTGTACAGGAGACAGGGATCAAGACTATCCCCAAGAAAAAGAAATGCAAAAAAGCAAAATGGCTGTCTGAGGAGGCCTTACAAATAGTTGTAAAAAGAAGAGAAGAGAAAAGCAAAGGAGAAAAGGAAAGATATACGCATTTGAATGCAGAGTTCCAAAGAAGAGCAAGGAGAGATAAGAAAGCCTTCCTCAGTGATCAGTGAAAAGAAGTAGAGGAAAACAATAGAATGGGAAAGACTAGAGATCTCTTCAAGAAAATTAGAGATACCAAGGGAACATTTCATGCAAAATGGGCTCAATAAAGGACAGAAATGGTATGGACCTAACAGAAGCAGAAGATATTAAGAAGAGGTGGCAAGAATACACAGAACTGTACAAAAAAGACCTTCACGACCCAGATAATCATGATGGTGTGATCACTCACCTAGAGCCAGACATCCTTGAATGTGAAGTCAAGTGGGCCTTAGGAAGCATCACTGCAAACAAAGCTAGATGGAATTCCAGTTGAGCTATTTCAATCCTAAAAGATGATGCTGTGAAAGTGCTACACTCAATATGCCAGCAAATTTGGAAAACTCAAGCAGTGGCCAGAGGACTGGAAAATGTCAGTTTTCATTCCAATCCCAAAGAAAGGCAATGCCAAAGAATGCTCAAATTACCTCACAATTGCACTCATCTCACACGCTAGTAATGTTCAAAATTCTCAAAGCCAGCCGTCAACAATACGTGAACTGTGGACTTCCAGATGTTCAAGCTGGGTTTAGAAAAGCCAGAGGAACCAGAGATCAAATTGCCAACATCTGCTGGATCATCAAAAAAGCAAGAGAGCTCCAGAAAAACATCTATTTCTGCTTTATTGACTGTGCCAAATCCTTTGACTGTGTGGATCACAATAAACTGTGGAATATTCTGAAAGAGATGGGAATACCAGACCACCTGACCTGCCTCATGAGAAATCTGTATGCAGGTCAGGAAGCAATGTTAGAACTGGACATGGAGCAACAGACTGGTTCCAAATTAGCAAAGGAGTACATCAAGGCTGTATACTGTCACTCTGCTTATTTAACTTATGTGCAGAGTACATCATGAGAAACACTGGGCTGGATGAATCACAAGCTGGAATCAAGATTGCCTGGAGAAATATCAATAACCTCAAATATGCAGATGACACCACCCTTATGGCAGAAAGGAATGAAGAACTAAAGAGCCTCTTGATGAAAGTGAAAGAGGAGAGTGAAAAAGTTGGCTTAAAGCTCAACATTCAGAAAACAAATATCATGGCATCCAGTCCCATCACTTCATGGCAAATAGATGGAGAAACAGTGGAAATAGCGAGAGACTTTATTTTGGGGGGCTCCAAAATCATTGCAGATGGTGACTGCAGCCACGAAATTAAAAGATGCTTACCCCTTGGAAGGAAAGTTATGACCAACCTGGACAGCATATTAAAAAGCAGAGACATTACTTTGCCAACAAAGGTCCGTCTAGTCAAAGCTAAGGTTTTTCTAGTAGTCATGTATGGATGTGAGAGCTGGAGTATAAAGAAAGCTGAGCGCCAAAGAATTGATGCTTTTGAACTGTGGTGTTCGAGAAGACTCTTCAAAGTCCCATGGAATGCAAGGATTTCCAACTAGTCCATCCTAAAGGAAATCAGTCCTGAATATTCATTGTAAGGACCGATGCTGAAGCTGAAACTACAATACTCTGGCCATCTGATGAGAAGAGCTGACTCATTTGAAAAGACCCTGATGCTGGGAAAGATTGAAGGCAGGAGGAGAAGGGGATTACAGAGAATGAGATGGTTGGATGGCATCACCGACTCAGTGGAGATGAGTTTGAGTAGACTCCAGGAGTTGGTGCTGGACAGGGAGGCCTGGTGTGCTGTGGTCCATGGGGTTGCGAAGAGTTGGACAGGACTGAGCAACTGAACTGAAGACCAGGCAATGACATGTGGCTGATACCAGAAATACGTTTGCTATCATATCAGGGTGGTACATAATTTAAAATAAAGGATAAGCAACAATTTCACTCTAAGGAACTTCTCTTATTATTGTACAAACAGTAATAATGAATTCCACACAACACCTTATAACTTAGTGACTTACCTGGTGGGTCAGTGGTTAAGCCTCCCTGCTGCCAATGCAAGGGACACCTCTTGGATCCTTGGTTGGGAACAAGAGGTTCCCAACCTCTTGTTGGAACACATGCCCCAAGATGAGACCAAAGAAATAATAAATAAACATGGTGTAGTTTAAAACAACGCATTGGTTCTGACACTTTACGTTAAATATAAACTTTAACCCTGTTAGTTTCGGTAATGAATTTTTGTCCACAAACGCCTACGTTTATGGGCAAGTGGTGCTGCTGCTGCTGCTGCTGCTGCCGCCAAGTCACTTCAGTCGTGTCCGACTCTGTGCGACCCCACAGACTGCAGCCCACCAGGCTCTGCCGTCCCTGGGATTCTCCAGGCAAGAACACTGGAGTGGGTTGCCATTTCCTTCTCCAATGCATTAAAGTGAAAAGGGAAAGTGAAGTCGCTCAGTCGTGTCCGACTCCTAGCGACCCCATGGACTGCAGCCTACCAGGCTCCTCAGTCCATGGGATTCTCCAGGCAAGAGTACTGCAGTAGGTTGCCATTGCCTTCTCCAATGGGCAAGTGGTAGGTGTAGGCAATTCATCAGCTGCCTGTTTCCCTCTTATTATGGGATTGCTCTGAGAACTCAGGGCTCATTATGTAAAGGGCATCCTTATTAGCCAGGTGCAGTATTTTTCATCCTCCTGGAGGTTGGCCTTTAGCATTGGGTTACTAAAACGAGGGTTGTGGAGCCTCGTTGAACGAGGCCTGCAGAGAGTTGTTGACGCAGGAACAGAGCTCGGGAATCCACGCCCCCTAGTGCACGGGCCTTGCAGGAGGCTGAGCTCAGAGCTTTCGCTCAGAAGGCACGGAGGGCTCGGAGCGTGGTGGGCTGCCTCCGGATTACCTTCAGGAGTCCAGCTCTCCTGGGGACACGTCAGCGACGGCCTGGCCCGTACACGTCCAGGACAGGAAGCCCTGAGCCAGGTGGGCAGTGGAAGCGGCAGTCGGGCGACTCCCAGCCCTGCAGACCCCAGGCCTCTCGCCGCGCCAGCGCCCCGGGATTCTGGCGCAAGGCCGGTTGCCCGGGAGTCGCCATGGCAACGGACGCCGGTTTCGGGACTCCGCGGGTGGCGCAGGGCCTAGCGGCCACCTCCGCGGCTCCCATGGAGGTCTATGGCGACTCGGCGCCCGAGACCGAGGAGTGCTGGAGGATTATCAAGAATCTCGAGTGCACTCTTGAACAATTCCGGCTCAGTCCCAGGTGACCCGCGCGACCTGTGGCGCCGGGGCCCGCGCCCCTGCCGGCGCGCCACCGCTCCCGTGTTCTCTAGCTCCAAGCCCCAAGGCAGCTGTTTTGATATCTAAATATACTAGCGTGTAGCAAGCACGGACTCTGGGGCCAGACTGTCTGGGTTCAAATCCTCAAGACACTCTAAGGGCCCAAGACTTGGGCGAGTTAGTCAGCTTCTCTGTGCCGCCTTATCTCTTCAGGAAAACAGCCAAGATGGTGATGCACAGCGCCTCCTTCATAGTTGATAGCGAACATTCAATGAGTCAGTCTGGAAGATCAACATACATATAGGGTACATAGTACCGTGGAAGTGTTTGCCAATATAACTATCTTGTTCTTGACCCTTTGGGACAGTTTTTTCATCTTATAATCCTTTGCTCTCCTCTGTCCCAGTTTTATTTGGATAATGTAGATCTGATGCTTGGGGTGGGGGACGGGGAGGGAAGTCTTTTTCTAAAAACCTTTTGAATTCCCGTAAATGGCCCTCACTAGGTTAACTGCTCTAGGTGCCCTAAGACAGGGGGCCTCGTGGTGCCAGGTGGGCTGGCTGAGACACCAGCCCTGCAACTGGCGTCTCTCTAGGGTAGGATGAAGGGCCCAGAGCCCTGTGGAGGGGACTGACGCAGTGAGATGGCGCTGCCCGCCCAGCTGCCCTCGCTGAACTGTGTTAAGTGAGCGCCTTTGCGAACAGGGATGGGGGTGCACTCAGAACGCGGCTGATTGGTGGTGTGAAAGCACATATTGGCTGTAGCGGATGGTGGCAACGGTGTTAAACTGCCCTAGTTGCTGACTAAGAGAGATGACTTCCTACCCCGGATTCCTTGGTGGTCCGTGGTGGGGAGCTTCTCCAGCAAAATGCACTGGCTGTGCTCAGCGGCCAAACTGACGTGCCTGGGGCTCAATCAGTGCTTGTTGTCTGAATAAAGGAGCCGCCGATGCCCCTGTGAGTTTCTCTTCATCGGCAGGACCCAGGCCAGTGTTGGTGCTCTGGTATCTGGTGTGTGTGGGAGAAGCTGCAGTCTTGGGGTGAGGAGAGAATCAGGCACTGGGGAGGCACCAGTCAACAAACCACGGACAGAAGCCTGTCCTTTCTGAAGTTTACATCCTAGGTAGAAACCAGCAATAAACAAGCCGACTCCATAATAAAGTCAGTTAAGTGGTGGTGAGTGCTAACGAGGAAACAGAGCAGAAGAAACAACCTGTGGAGTGGGGAAGGGGGTCCTAATTTTATTTTTCTGGTCATACCATGTGGAGTGTGGGGATCTACCAAGGATGTAACCCAGCCTCCTGCATTGGAAGTGCTGAGTCTTAACCTCTGGACCACCAGGTAAATCTTACAGGGTTATAATTTTAGATTCTGTAGTCAAGGAAGACTTCTTGGAAATGACTTTGGAGGGGAAGAACTGCAGACTTGAGGGGGGAACCTTTCTGCTCTATGAGGGAGCAAGTGTTCCAGGCAGAGGACAAGAAGTAAAAGAGAGTGGGCATAGGTGTCACAGGACCAGCAATGAGGCTGGTGTGGCTGGAGAAGAGTGATGTGGGAGAGCAGTGGTGATGAATGAGATCAGAGGTAAGAGGATGGATGGTGCTCATGGTGTGGAACCTAGATCATTGTAAGGACTGCAGCACTGACCTTGAATGAGGTGGTCAGATGTGGTTTTTCCAACACCCCCAAGCAGTTCTCTAATTCTCAGCAGACAGTGATTGGGTGTGTCTTGTAGTTTGCTTATTTATTTATTTTACTTAAAGTATGGTTGCTGTACAATATTATGTATTATAAGTCACAGGTGAACAATAGAGTTATTCCTAATTTTTAAAGGTTATACTCCATTCATAGTTATTATAAAATGTTGGCTATATTCCCCATGATGTACAGTATATTCTTGTAGCTTACGTCAGTTCAGTCCAATCTCTCAGTCATGTCCAACTGTTTGTGACCCCATGGATTGCAGCACACCAGGCTTCCCTGTCCATCACCAACTCCCAAAGCTTGCTCAAATTCATGTCCATCAAGTCAGTGATGTCATCCAACCATCTTATCCTCTGTCATCCCCTTCTCCTCCCTCTTTTAGTCTTTCCCAGCATCAGGGTCTTTTCCAAGAGTCAGTTCTTTGCATCAGGTGGCCAAAGTATTGGAGTTTCAACTTCAGCATCAGTCCTTCCAATGAATATTCAGGACTGATCTCCTTGCAGTCCAAGGGACTCTCAAGAGTCTTCTCCAACACCACAGTTCAAAAGCATCAACTCTTCGATGCTCAGCTTTCTTTATAGTCCAACTCTCACATCCATACACGACTACTGGAAAAACCATAGATTTGACTAGAGGGATCTTTGTTGGCAAAGTAATGTCTTTGCTTTTTAATATGCTATCTAGGTTGGTCATAACTTTTCTTCCAAGGAGCAAGCATCTTTTAGTTTCATAGCTGCATTCACCATCTGCAGTGATTTTGGAGCCCCAAGAAAGAAAATCTCTCACTGTTTCCATTGTTTCCCTATCTATTTGCCATGAAGTGATGGGATTGGATAGTTTATATTATACTGCTTAATCCCTTACCCCTATCTTGCCCCTCCCTCTTTCCCTCTCCCCACTGGTAACCACTAGTTTGTTCTTGTGTCCTGCAGTTTAACTGGAGATAGTGTCAGATTCCACAGGTTAAGGGCTCAGTCCCACAAGACTGTCCCTGTCCTCCCTCTTCAGAGGCTAATTGCAAGTCCAGGTTGTCACCTGTGCTTTTGACAACCAGGGCTAACTCAGAGGTTCCTCTAGTTCAGTTAATTTGCTAGAGTGGCTCATAGAACTCAAGAAACCCGTTTACTTACTTGGCTACTGGTTTATTACAAAGACTGTTAAAGGACAGGAATGAACAGCCAGAGGAAGAGATAATTAGGGTGAGGTCTAGAAGGGTCTGGGGCACAGGGGACTCTATCCCTGTGAAATTTGGGGTGCACCTCATGAATTCATTCTTGTTTACCAACCTGGAAGTTCTCTAAACCCTATAATTCAGGGATTTTTTTTTATAAACTCTTCATTACACAGGCAAAATTGACTGAATCATTGACTTTTTGTGATTGATTCAACCTCCAGCCCTCTCTGGAAGTAAGGTTGGGAGAGGTGGGATTGGAAGTTCTAACCCTCTCCTTCTGGTTGGTTCCCCTGGCAACCACCTCCATCCTTAGGGGCCTTTCAAAAGCCACTTCATTAACATAAAATCAGGTGTGGTTGAAAGGGGCTTCTCATGAATAGCCAAAGACACCCAGTTCACCTTTTCCCCCTATTTCAGGACAGCAGACCAAATATTACAATAAAAGATTCTCTCATTGTACTTGTCGCTTAGGAAATTCCAAGGGTTTGGACTGCTGAGAGGCAAGAAGTGTGTATGAAGACCAATATATGTATATTGTATATATATACATATAGGGCTTCCTAGGAAGGGCAGTTGGTAAAGAATCCACTGAGTCAGGAAGATTCCCTGGAATAAGAAATGCCAACCCACTCCAGTATTCTTGCCTGGAAAATTCCTTGGACAGAGGAGCCTGGCAGGCTACAGTCCATGGGGTCACAAAGAGTCAGACATGACTGAGCAACTGAGCATGCACATATCTGTATCTATAAAATTATAAAACACACTGTAGAGATGGGAAGACATGAGGGGAATGGAGCAGAGGAATCACATTATCTGGTTTATCTTTCAACCAAGTTATTCTGGCTATTGTTTTGATATTAGACTCTAATGAGGGGAAACAGTGGGAGACTTTATTTTCTTGGGCTCCAAAATCACTGCAGATGGTGACTGCAGCCATGAAATTTAAAGACGCTTACTCCTTGGAAGGAAAGTTATGACCAACCTGGACAGCATATTAAAAATCAGAGACATGACTTTGCCAACAAAGGTCCATCTAGTCAAAGCTATGGTTTTTCCAGTAGTCGTGTATGGATGTGAGAGTTGGATTATAAAGAAAGCTGAGCATCGAAGAATTGATGCTTTTGAACTGTGGTGTTGGAGAAGACTCTTGAGAGTCCCTTGGACTGCAAGGAGATCCAACCAGTCCATCCTAAAGGAGATCAGTCCTGAATATTCATTGGAAGGACTGATGCTGAAGTTGAAACTCCAATACTTTGGCCACCTGATGTGAAGAACTGACTCATTGGAAAAGACCCTGATGCTGAGAAGACTGAAAGAGGGAGGAGAAGGGGATGCAGAGGATGAGATGGTTGGATGGCATCACCTACTCGATGGACATGAGTTTGAGCAAGCTCCTGGATGGGTGTGCTGCAGTCCATGGGGTGGCCGAGTCAGACACAACTGAATGAGGACAGGGGCAGAAATGGAAACCAGTTAGGGGACTACGACAATAAGCCTCATGAAAAATGACTGTGATGGTAGCATTGGTTGGAAGTTGTGAGACTGGTCAGATTCTAGATTTATGTTGAAAGTAGAACTGATAGGCACAGAGTGCATAAGATTCTGATTTTTTGAACTGACTAACTGGAAGGATGGAAGTCCCATGAGCTGGGATGAAGAAGATTGAGACGAATAACTTTGTGGGGAATATCATAAGCCTACTTTTTTTCTTCTTCTTTTTTTTTGCTAATTTGGCTGTACCAAGGCTTAGTTGTGGCATGCAAGATCTAGTTCCCTGACCAGGGCTTGAACCTGTGCCCCCTGCATTGGGAACTTAGAATCTTAACCATTGGACCACAAGGGAAGTCCCTCAGAAGCTTACTTTTGGACATAATATCTTGGAAGTAACTCTTAGACATCCATCTAGGCTCTTTGGTTGTATGAGTCTTTAGGGCAAGAACAATAATTTACCCTGTATTCGTCTCAATTCTTGGCTAAGACACCTAGAAAGTTTATTAACATGCATATCTCATGTGTCCATAGGAGTTACCTAGGAAAAATGACTAAAACTCTAAGATGGGCCAAACCACCACCTTGAATACCATCTTCAGATAAAGACAAAAGATGTTGAGTAGAGGGAAGCCAGTTATGGGAGGTTACCAAGAAGAGCAATAAACAAGGGTAAGGTTTGTTATACAAATTTGAATGGGTGCCTTCTCCATTAGTAAGATTCTCTTGTGAATTAGAATCATCTTCCTGGTAGGAGAGGAGGATACTTATAGTGGCGATTTCCTTTATATTTCCTTTATAAATGAAAATTTCTTTTAAAAACAGGTAACTTCTACTCTGCTTCCAGGGTTTCTCCTGTGTCTGCAGTTTCTCAAAACAATTGACTCAAAACAATCCTTATGCTATAGCATCATATTTAGGGGTGCTATATTCTGCTAACCTTCAAGCCTAAAGTTCAGAAGAGAGGCCCAGCCAGGTTGGATATACCAGTGTGGGAGTAATTGGCACACAGATGCACCTAGAAATGGGAGACTTGGTGAGATCACCCAGGAAATGACAAGAGACGTGTGTGAACTTTGGGACACCTCAAACTTGTATGTTCTTTCAAGAGGAAAAAAGTGGAAGCGAGAGTGCTTTGTTTTTGTTTTTTGTTTTATTCCTTATTTGAAATTGAGCAGGGATGTCCCTAGTGGTCCTGTGGTTAAGACTGAGCTTCCAGTGCAGTGGGTGCAGGTTCGATCCCTGATCAAGGAACTAAGATCCTACATACCTAATAGTATGGCTGAAAATAAATAAAAAATTTAAACTGAGCAATACAGCATTGTGAAAATTTAGTGCACTTAATGCTACTTTCTTTGACTAATTCATTAATGAGCATTTGTTAAGATAGATTATTCTAGGATTTAATGAGAAGTGTCACTGCTTTCTGTTAATAAATATTCATGGATCTGTTTTCTGTAATAGGTTAACATGTTAATTTTGTATCTCATTTATTTAAAAAAAGAACCTGTAATTGCTATTTTTCCGAGACTGTATTTTATGCATAATAGCCAAGCTATTATTCAGAAATCAAATTGCTGAGGCTATAAATAAGGACTGTGTAGGAACCACTTAGCTAGTTTGTTGTGATGTGGGTTTCCATTCTAGGCAAAGGGGTTGTCATCTAAAATTAGAGACATTTGGAATTTAAGGGGAAGCTGAAGAATGAACTTTCATGTTTCACTTGGACTCTGAATGAGTCAGAACTTTCTGAATCAGTCATTCAGAAGGTTAGGACCCGTTAGGGATAGTAGAGCATAGACCTGTTCTCACAAGGGATGGAGGATAAGACTCTCACTTCAGGCTTATTTTTTCTTTTTGGCTGTACTGTGTAGCTTGTGGTATCTTAGTTGCCCAACCAGGGATTGAACCAATGCCTTTGGCCATGAGAATTAGAGTCCTAACCCCTGAACTGCCAGGGAATATACAGGCTTGTGATTTTTAGATTAATTACTTACAATCTTTGAGCCTCAGCTTCCATCTCCTCAAAACAAAGAAAGGTAGATAACCTGAGAAAAGATTGTGTGTATTTTTTTTCCCCATTAAAAAATATTTTATTGAAGTATAGTTGATTCACAAAGTTGTGTTAATTTCCGCTGTACAGCAAAGTGACTCAGTTATACATATATATATATATATTCTATTTCATACTCTTTTACATTATGTTTTATCCCAGGATATATATATATATATTTTTTCATTTATTTTTATTAGTTGGAGGCTAATTACTTCACAATATTGTAGTGGTTTTTGCCATACATTGACATGAATCAGCCATGGATTTACATGTGTTCCCCATCCGGAACCCCCCTCCCACCTCCCTCCCCATCCCATCCCTCTGGGTCATCCCAGAGATTGTGTGTATTAAGACAGATGCCTTGACTAAGCACAGGGGACAAGTTTAAGCATTCAGTTGTTAAAAAACAAAATTCAACTGAGTAGATTTGCAGATCTGATTGGCTTTGTTAGGTGGTTCATGGATTGGACAGCATCCCGTCCAGCAATTGTAAGGGAGCTCCAAGGGGCCTGTACACAATGGGAGGTTTTTATAGGGAAAAGGGTGGGACAAGGGAGATGTTACCATAAAGGGAAAAAAAGCAAGAAGATAAAAAAGCATTGTTTTTAGGCCAGGACTTATCTTTGCAGGGGAAAGGGCAAGGCAGGGGTTTTATCATGCAGATTACCCCTTCTTCCTTTGGGGGCAGAGTGGAGAGGGGCCACAGGACAGATTATCTTCTTGGTGCTGACCAGAAAATTCCAGACTGGTTAATTAAGGCTAACATTTCTGGGGAAGGTTGAAACCGAAATTAAGTCAGGTATTAAGTCTGAATTTGGTATCTTGCACTTTAGAATAAGTAATGCCATTTTGAGCCTGTGGTTTTCTGTTTAACACAATAAATAGGCACTAATTTTATTTTTACCACCTGGAGGAGGTATCTATAAAATTCTTCAAACTGGTTTTAAAATATCATACTGTATTACTGTAATATTATGGCACCAGAGGGAATAACTGAAAACATTATTCCAAGTTTCTAAATCATATCCTAAAGATACATGTATTGGGGTGATTTTTTGCACTTCTATTCTTTTTCCAGCTTTGAGATATAACTGACATGTAACGTTGTATATTTATCATAAAACCTGCTCACATTCATAAGTTACCACCCACCCTAGATCTTTAGCTTAAAATGGGAAGGAAGGAAAGAACATACATGGTCAAGCTTATTGAAAAATGAAGCTGAATAACAAATAGGAGCTGCTTGGTGCTAGGGAGGGGGAGGAATTGCATTTCTCAGCTGGAAGGATGAATCATGGAGGTCTGTTAAGTGGGAGGCATTGCAGAAAGAAACAGTTTTAAGTTTAGGTGGTGTTTGTATTTATCGTATTGATGCAGCACTGTGGGTTCAAACAGGAGATAGAAACCTCACCAGTATTTGAACAAGGAACAAATATTTCTTGTTTCTTTAATGTTGTTATTTATTTGTTTTTGGCTGTGCCGGGTCTTCGGTGCTTTCCGCTGCTTTCTCTAGTCGCGGTAAGCGGGGGCTATTCTTTGTTGAGATCCATCAGCTGTTCACTGCAGTGGCTTCTCTTGTTGTGGAGCGCGGGGGTCTAGGCAGGCAGGCCCAGTAGTTGCGGCTCCCGGCCTCTAAAGCACAGGCTCAGTAATCATGGCAGATGAGCTTAGTTGCTCTGCCGCTTGTGGAATCTTCTCGGACCAGAGATCAAACCCATGTCCCCTGCATTGGCAGACAGATATCCACTGTGCCACTAGGGAAGTCCTATGTCTTGTTTCTTATTAAATATTAACAAGGATTTTTAGCTCAATTTAAAAAAAGCTCTAAGCAGCATTGCAATAACAAATGTAGCTGTGACCCCAAGGGCAGAAGAGTAAATGTGGACAGAACTAAGAATTTAAAAGGTCCCCTATTCCCACCAAACGCTGAGATTAAGACCTCTTGGGAGAGGATGTGGCTGGTGGTAGAGACACTTGCCAAAGGGTGCCAGCCAGAGCTGGTCCATGGGCCTGACTTGTTGAGTGGCCATGGTGAACTTGGTGAAAGATACAGGCAGGCCAAGGTTCTTTATATAGCTGAGAAATCCAAATAGTCGTTCCTGAAGGTTCTGAGCCCTCAAGAGTCCTGCCTTTTCAGGGGAGTTGGCTGTAATTTTTTCATTAATCTTTACTATTGAATGTGGAAATGCTCAGAGTCACTCCAGAGAATCTCCTGAGTTCCAGACGTAGTCCTTGACTCCTCTGTGTACCAACAACCTGCTTTCTTGATGATCAGAATTAATCACTTCAACCAGTAGTGTGCCCTCTTTCTCTGCCTTTGGTTTAGTGGTGTAGGGATCACACAGTGGCCAGGCACCATTCAATTCACTCTCATCTAATTCAGTAGAACCATTGTTGTGCTTCCCAGTAGAAGCAATCTCCCTTTGGGAACTAAGACCTCCAAGCCAGCAGGTCATAAAGTTTCTGGGAAAGGAAGCAATGATTTCAGGGGTGGGTTACTAGGTGTAATAGTGAGAGGCGCCTCTTGCATTTTTACCAAGATTCTTGGACCTACGGCTGTGGGAGAGATGGTCCCATGTGCTGAGTGGAGGAGAAGAAGAATCTCTCTCCTATCATTTCTGCATTCTTGGCTGAGCCCCCCTTCCCCCATAATAAAAGACAGATTAACTCGAGAAAAAAACAAAATAAGTTTAATAACATCTATTCCTCCTGAATACAAGGGAGATACCCAGGAAATCGGAGTAACTCCTTGAAATGGTTCAAACCACTACCTTAAATAGAATCTCTACCTAAAGACAAAAACAGATGTTGGGAACCAGTTATGGGAAGTTCCAGAAAAAGCACAGTAAACAGGGGGATGGTTGTACTGCAGATTTAAGCTCATGCCTTCTCCATTGATAAGAGTTTCTAGAGATTTACGCCTAAAATACTGACAGTTCTTACTAAGTGAAATTGGCAGGATCTGAGGTTGCATCTGACTTTTAAAAAATAGTTTACTTTGAAATAATTTCAAATATACAGAAAAGTTGTCAGAACAGAACTAAGAACTCTTCACCTAGATTCTTCAGTTCTCAACATTTTCCCATGTTTGTTTTCTCTCTCTTCTTCCTCCTCACCCCCTGCCTCTGTACACACATAACACACACACTCACACTCACCCAGACATTCATTATCATCAGTCTTTTTAGAACCTTCTGAGAGCATGTTACAGACATGTTTCCCATTAAGTGTGAATTTCCTAAGCATTCAAGGGTGTTTTTCCTAAAATGGATGTTTTTTCCTGCATGACCAGCACACACTCTCAAATCAGCAGATCCACACTGCACAACCCTATCGCAGCCTCCTTTCAAGCTGGGCCAAAAGCACCAGTAATGACTTTTTTTTCCTTTCTGGTCCAGGATCCTATCTAGCAGTGTGCGTTGTCTTTAGCTATCCTGTCGCCTCAGACGCGTCCAGCAGGAAGAGTTCTTCAGCCTCTCCCCACTGTTCATGTCCTTGACACTTTTTTAAAAAGTACAGACCTTCTGTAGCATGACCAGCACTACCTGGGTCCATCTTCTGTTTCCTTATAACCAGACTCAGGTCATGCGTTCTTGGCAGGAAGGCCACGGAAATGAAGCTGTGTATTCTCAGGGCATCAGTTTAGCCAGTACGTGTCATTCAGTCTATTCCCTCATTGGTGCTTTAACCTTGACTTTGCTGGGTTGGTGTCTCCCAGGTCTGCCATAAATTCACCCTTCTTCCCTTTGTAATAAATTACTATTTTGTGTGTAGGGAATGTGTGCATGTGTGGTAAGTTGCTTCAGTTGTGTCTGACTCTTAGCGACCCTGTGGACTGTAACCTGCCACACTCCTCTGTCCATGGGATTCTCCAGGCAAGGATACTGGAGTGGGCTGTCGTGCCCTCTTCCAGGGTATCTTCCGGACCCAGAGATCGAACCCATGTCTCTTACATCTCCAACATTGGCAGACAGGTTCTTTACCATTAGCACCACCTGTAGGGCCTAAGTATTACAAAATTTACTTTTCCTCCCCTGCCTCCAACTTTATTGAGATATAACTGATGCGGAACACTGTAAGTTTGAGGTGTACAATGTGATGATTTGGCACATTTTTATATTGTAAATCATTATCACAATAAGGTTAGTTGACACATTCATCATCTAACATAGTTACACAGTTTCATACTTCGGTATGAAAATATTTCAAATTGTCTCTCTTAGCAACTTTCAAGTGTACAATATAGTATTATTAACTGCAATTGTCATGCTGTACATTATATCCCAGTACTTATTCATCTTATAACTGAAAGTTTTTACCCTTTGACTAATATCCCCCCATTTCCTTTACCCTCAGCTTGTGGCAACTGTCTCTGTACTCTCTGTTTCTATGAGTTTGACTTTTTTAGATTCCACATATAAGTGCAATCAAACAGTTATCTTTCTCAGTCTGCCTTATTTCACTTAATGTAATGTCCTCAAGGTTCATCTGTGTTTTCGCAAATAACAGGAATTCATTTTCTTTTTTCATGACTTTTCATTATACACACATATGCACACACAACATTTTCTATTTTTTTAAGGTTTATTTTTTATTTATCTGTCTATTTGGTTGCACCAGGACTTAGCTGAGGTTCATGGGATCTTTGATCTTCATTGAGGCCTGAGGGATCTATAGTTGGGGCATATGAGATCTTTCAGTTGTGGCATGTGGGATCTAGTTCCCTGATCAGGGATTGAACCCTGGCCCCCTGCATTGGGAGCATGGAGTCTTATCCACTGGACCACCAGGGAAGTCCACTACATTTTCCTTATTCATTCATCTGTCAGTGGACCCCTGGCTATTGTGAATAACGTCACAGTGAACATGAGAGTGCAGGTAGCCCCTTGGGATAGTGATTTTGTTTCCTTTGGATATATACTCAGATGTGAGACTGCTGGATTATATAGTAGTCTTGTTCAATTTTTCAACAAAATTTCCTTTTCCTAATCAAACTTCCACTGACTAGCTGTAGCCCTTTAGCTAAGCTTAACCCTAGCTGCCATTGATAACTCCCACCCTAATCCATCACCTCTGTAGTGGCTGCCCAATGGTGATTCTCTATTTTCACCATTCTTTTCTATGTTTACTAGAGCGTCTCATTCTCATTTGGACTGCTAGATTCCTGTTTTATTTGATAGGCTGTAATCTGATACTTTCATCATTTATTTTGATGCTAAAATTGTACCAGATATGGCCAGTGGGAATCTCTTCAGTCTAGTTTCTGTCTCTATCATTTTTTTTTTTCACTCTTTCTCCACTTTTTGGAATCACAAGATGTTCCAGGCTCATTTTATGTTTTTATTCTCCCAGCTTTGAAACCAGCCATTTCCCCAAGAGGCCCTGGTTCCTTTTAATGCAGAATGGTATTTAAAAAATCAATGTCTGTGTTTTTGGTGTGTTCATTGCTACTGGGGTGTCATCCCTTCTAGGTTCTCACACTGGACAGAACTAGAAACACATGTCCATAAGTATGTGCACATATTTGTACCTATCACTATTTATCTATGTACATAATTATAAAACCATGCCTTCATACCAGAACTTCCAGTTCCTTCTTTTTTATGTTTGTAAATTTCATTTCTGGGACTGGAGAACTTGACTCCTGTCATCTTCAGTACATTTGCATGTTTGTTCAATTTATTCAGTCTCCCAACCATGTTGCTTTGTTTTGTTTTTGGTCCCACCACTAGGCATGCAGGATCTTAGTTCCCCAACCAAAGACGGAGGCTACTCCCCTTGCATTGGAAGCCTGGGGTTTTAACCACTGGACCGCCAGGGAAGTGCCTGTTTCCATCTTTTTAAAAGCGCATCATCTGTGCACTGGCTTTGCCCTCTGGCTGACCCCCTTGTGGTCACCAGACAACTCTGCCAGTGCCTGGCCTCATTTCCACATGTGGCAGTGTGCAGAGTCACAGAGGGGACCTCTCCCCTGCTGCTCCTGTGAAAAAAGCTTTACCTGCCCCTGACAGGTCTTTTCTCCTGTCACACTCCTCAGAACCAAGTCCCACTCCTGCTCCTAAAATACCTGCCCAGAAGATTGGGATCGCCGCAGTGGCCTGAGACCACAAAAGTGTTACCCTTGATGCTGGGAATTCTCTCACCCTTCCCTGAGTTCTGCAGGAGATAAGTCTGAGGCTCTGCCAGCAGCAAAAAGAGGGAGATTGCCATGGGGTACCCCCCATCATGGTCTGCTCCACCTGGTCAGCAGACAAGGGAGGGTAGATACATGGATACTCTCTCTACGGAGGCTGCATTGAAAAGCCTGGGAATGTTCCTTAGGCTTTCATGGCTCTCTTTTTTTTTAGCTGACATTTTAGAAACCAATGCTTGTGGTAAGTTTGGTCAAATTGACAGAGAAAGGACATCCAGAAACTTGGCCTTCTTGTTGTGGTTTGAAATGTCCATCATTAAAAGTCTGTAGGAGGATTTTACAAAATACTTCTTTCCACTTTGATTTTGGGGGGTGGGGAACTGAGTTTAAAACCAAATACAGTAGAGTGGTGTGATTATCTTAAAGAAGTAGTTCTCAATTTTTTTTTTTTTTTTGGTGTCAGGATCTCTTTACAGTCTTAAAAATTATTGAGGCCCTCAATGATCTTTATGTTTTATTTATTCATAGTTACCATATTAGAAATTTTAAAGGAGAAACATTTAAAATAATGATAAACCAATTCTGTATTAGTATAAGTAATATATTTTAAAGAAAATTGAACTCTTTTCAAGACAGAATCTTTAATGAGAATAGTGTCATTTATATTTTTGCAAATCTTTTCAATGCCTGGCTTAATGGAAAATAGCTGAGTTCTCCTCTCTGCTTCTGCATTCATCTGTCATCCAGGCACATAACCTGTAGCCTCTGGAACTCCACTGAATACTTGTGAGAGAATGATAGGAGAAAAGATAAATCCAATCTTAATAATATTATGAAAATAATTTTGACCTGTGGATTCCCTGAGTGTTCTGGAACCTCCAGGAGTTCTCAGACCACATTTTCAGAACCTCTACTTAAAAGGAATTTTGCTTGCTATGCCCACGCATGATTTACAATGACCTCAAGCAGCAGCATACATAAAACAGTGGATGAGATTTTAAAAGGAGGCTCATAAATTGATCATGTCTCCAAAAATGGAAGTAAGATCAGTGTAGCAATGTGAAATTGTTCAATCTGATAATCCAACAGAGACCTAGGGAAAACCCAAAATCATGAGCAGATAATTAAGTGGTTTTCTCATTTCACCAATCCTTTGAATTTTTAAAATATGATTTACACAAAATATGTGTAAATATATGTCACTAAATATATCTTTAAGGTAATATCTTTAATATGAAGTACACTTAATCTCCCCCCTCTTTTATTTTTCAGATTTACTATTTCAGATGATTTGAAGGTTGGCTTTTTCAGCACAGACCATGCCACTCAAACAGATTCCAGTGAGATTCTGCCATTAAAAGAGTTGAGCTTAGCTACACAAAATCTAGTGCAGGTAAATCTGGATTTATTTAGAAACTCCTGAGATAATTTGTATTATTTGCCTTTGTGTTTCTTTCCTTGACAAAAGTGAAATGATTAACATTTAAAAAATATTAGCATCTTCTATAATCTGAACTGGATAACAGTTGTGTGTTGTTGTTTTTTAATTATTAGTATAAACAACTACTTCAGGGCATGGCTACCCACTCCAGTGTTCCTGTCTGGAGAATCCCATGGACAGAGGAGCCTAGCAGGCTACCGTCCATCGGCTCTCAGAGTCGGAGACAACTGAATGACTGAGCATACAGCATACACACTACTTCTCTTTGGGGCTTCCCAGGTGGCCCTAGTGGTAAAGAACCTGCCTGCCTACGCAGGAGACATAAGAGATGTGTGATCGATCCCTGGGTCAAGAAGATCCCCTGGAGGAGGAAATGGTAACCCACTCCAGTACTTTTTCCTGGAGAATCCCATGGACAAAGGAGCCTGGCGGGCTACAGTTCATAAGGTTGCCAAGAGTCGGACACAACTGAAGCAACTTAGCACACACACATTACTTCTATTTGCATCCTATTTATTTCATGTATGTTAACTTTTTTTTTTCTTCCTGCACTGCATGGCTTGCAGGATCTCAGTTCCCCAACCAGAGAGAGAGTAAGGCTGGGCTCTGACAGTGGAAGCTAGAGTCCTAAGCACTGGGCCACCAGGGAAGCCCCTATGTTAACTTGTTTAGTGAAATGTTTTCTTACTCTCTCTGTAATTCTTTTGCCATCTGTGAACATTTTATGTTTAGGATACTTTAAAAATTTTATAAAATATTTTTGGTGTATAGAAAAATGTCAAGAATAATATAATGAATAATATAATAATATAATGAATAACATATAATGACATCCCATTGTCAGGGATGAAGAAATTTTCCTCTATCCCTCTAAATTCTTCTGGCTAAGCTAAAAGTTGAATTGACATGATACAGATTAACAGAAAATCCAACAAAAACTTAAATACCACATACATAGGGGAGACCCAGGAAAATTGAGTAAATTGTCTAAATAGCCAAAGGTCTCACCTTCAGGTAAAGACAGAAGAGGATGTTGAGGGTAATGGAGAGGAAGGCAATTCACATGAAAATGGAAGAGCGAATGTCTGTAAACTAATGTTTGCTGGGCCTGCAGAGACCGTGGGACACAGAGAGAAACTTGAGCACACTTTGCTGGGTTCCTATCTGTCTACACCCTATTGTTTGTCAGTTGCCAAGTTGTGTCCAACTGTTCTTGACCGCATGGACTGCAGCACGCCAGGCTTCCCTGTCCTTCACTGTCTCCCAGAGCTTGCCCAAGTTCATGTCCACTGAATCAGTGATGCCATCCAACCATCTCATCCTCTGTCTGCATACCTAGTTCATGTTATAATACAGGTATCTATGATGCTAACTCCCTTCCTGAAGCAGGTCCTCCATCTCATTCTTTTACAAAGTTAAGGGAAAGTTTATGGGTCTTCCTGAGTCTTTGGGTCCTTAAAAATAATCAGCCTAAATAAATACTCTTGCCAAAGAAACAGTTTGTGATGGCAAATTTTGCTCCCCTATACCACCATACACCTTTGTCAAATCTCGATGCTTGTGTCCATGCTAAGTCGATTCACTCATGTCTCACTCTGTGCGATCCCATGTGTGAGCAACTCTGTAGCTTGCCAGACTCCTCTGTTTATGGGATTCTCCAGGCAAGAATACAAGAGCGGGTTGCCATGCCCTCCTCCAAGGGAACTTCCTGACCCAGGGACCAAACCCTCCTTTCTTAACGTCTCCTGCATTGGCAGTCCAGTTCTTTACCACTAGCACTATCTGGGAAGCCCCAAATCTCAATATTCTACCCTATTTCCTTTGGGACTTTAAAAAAACTTTTTTCAATTTTTAAAAATTTTATTGAAATGGTACTTCTGTGGTGGTCCAGTGGTTGGGACTCCAAGCTCCCAATGCAGAGGGTCCAAGTTCGACCCCTGATCAGGGAACTAGATCCCAAGTGCTGCAACTAAAGACCCAGTGTAGCCAAATAAGTTTTAAAAAAAATAAAATAAGTAAATAAAAAATAAAATAAAATTTTATTAAAGTATAGTTGAGTTACAATGTTGTGTTTCTTTCTTCTATATAGCAAAGCCTTGGTGCTTTTTTTGATTGTAAAGAAACAGAACATTTCATAGACATCAGATATTAAGAGTTGTTATTAAAAGTCCTAACCAATAAAACAGTGACACAGGGTGGTATACTACTGTAAATAGTATTTTGCTTCTGTTTTTTCAGTTAGTAACATAACTTGGAAATCAGTTATATACATTGGTGCATAAAGAGCCTCTTCATCGATTTTACAAGTACATCATACCACAAACTGGCATCATTTATTTATCTATCCCCTCCTGATGGACATTTTGGTCATTTCAGATCTCTTATCACGATGAATAATTCTGTACATACTCACATGCCAGTAAATCTGGGGTGTAAATTTTTAAAAGTGAAATGTCTGAGTCAGAGGATGCATGCATTAGTCATTTTGGAGGATGTTGCCAAATTGCCCTGCATAGAAATTATACCAACTACACGCCCACTTTGGAGGGTGTCTCTTTTCCCACACACTTCCCAATGTATTGTCTTTTTCTTTCTTTCCTTTTTTTTTTTTTTTACTGCGTTCTGTGGCATGGTGGTTCTTATTTCCCAGACCAGGGTTAGAACCAGTGGCCCCTGCAGTGGGAGTGTGAAGTCTTAACCACTGGACCACCAGGGAAGTCCCGAGGGATAACTTATTCTCCCTCCTGGCTCAGATGGTAAAGAATCTGCCTGCAATGTAGGAGACCTGGGTTTCTTCAATCCGTGGGTGGGGAAGATTCCCCTGGAGAAGAGAATGGCAACCCATTCCAGTATTCTTGCCTGGAGAATTCCATGGACAGAGGAGCCTGGCGGGTTACAGTCCATAGGGTTGCAAAGAGTCAGATGTGACTGAGTGACTGTTACTACTATGGGAGGAAACTGCTGGGAGCCTCCTCTCCCTTCCTCCATCAGCTTCTGTTAGTTATGCAGATTGACTGGAGTTCCCCAATGTACACGACTCTGAGATGTAATCTTAGATTCAGGACAGGCCCCTGACCAGGTGCCCAAGTTATCTGCCCAGAACCAGGCCAGGTGTTGGAATCTTTACACAGAGTGCCCTTAAGCTCTATAATGACCTATGTTTTTCCACTTTTAGATTACTAAATCCCTTCAGGTGGATTTTGGGTTCCTCAAGCAATTGATTCAACTGAAGTTTGAGGACCGTCTTAAAGAGGAATCTTGCAGACTCTTCAATTCTCTACATGACAGGATCATGACCATTGAAAAACATTACCAACAGGTAGAAGTTCTCTCATTTCCTCTGTTTTAAAAGTAATTAATTTTGTGGATTAATTTTGTGTTTAATTGTATAGACACTACAATTTTTAGCTTGGCAACTTATGAGGGCAATTTAATTTGCATATGTTGTCTCTAATGATAGTTACAGGGCTTCCCTAATGATAGTTACAGGGCTTCCCTAGTAGCTCAGAGGGTTAAGAATCCGCCTGCAATGTGGGAGACCTGGGTTCAATCCCTGGGTTGGGAAGATCCCCTGGGGAAGGAAATGGCAACCCACTCCAGTGTTCTTGCCTGGAGAATCCCCATGGACAGAGGAGCCTGGCGGGCTACAGCCCATGGGGTTACATAGAGTCGGACACGACTGGGTGACTAAGCGCAGCACATGATAGTTACACAGAGCTGCGTGGCGCCTGTAACTTTACTATGTGCAGGAACGTTTGTGTGTAGTCTGTGTACAAACTCATTTAAGCCTCACAACTAACCTGATGAAGTACATACAATTATTATACCCCTTTTACAGATGAGGAAACCAAGCCACAGAAAGGTTAATTCACTTGCTCAGTGTCACTGGTTAAGAAACCACCAGGGTTTAGGTTCTAGGTCAGTTTCATGCTTGAGTTCCAGCCCTTAACTGTAATTTTATATGATCTTATTTGTGCTTTAATGGCTCTGTAGAAGCCAAAGACATGAAAACTCTGCTGTTCTGAGGAATTCCCCAAAATCTTTGATCATGTTAGCATATTTATCTGTCATTAAAAATGGGCATTGGTATTGCTTTTCTGCTATAAAACAAAATACCCATGTGTTGTCCGGCCCCATCATTTTTTAAAAGTGTGTTTTTTTAAAAAATATGGACCATTTTAAAAGTCTCTATTGAATTTATTACAATAATGCTTCTGTTTCTTGAGCGGGGGCAGGCATTGGCTCCAGGGCATATGGGATCTTAGCTCTCTGACCAGGGATCGAACCCGCACCCCTTACATTTAAGGTGAAGTCTTAACCGCTGGACCGCCAGGGAAGTCTCCAGAGTAACTTTTAATGCATTTCCTCTTTAAGTCCCCCAACAATCCTCAAGTGGAAATCCTGTTATCCCTACCTTACAGATAAGGAAACTTGCTTAAAATTTAAGCTTGCTTAAAGTCAGGCAGGTTGAGTCCTTGCTTAACGTCAGAAAGATGGTAAGTTGCACAGTGACATTGAAATCCAGTTCTGTCTGATTCTGAAGCCCCCTGATTGTTTACACTCCATGCTGGAAGCAAAATTGATAACAGAATCAAGAGTATTTTTTAAAGATTTTCTATCTTTCTTTTTTATGCATAACAGATAGGATTAAATAATTTGATTAATCAGAAAATGACCCTAGTTTGTGGATTAGTGGCCCTAGATTTCTTTTCATGAGCATGATTCATCGAAAAAGGACCAGGACCAGACGAGGATATGGATTCCAAATATACTTCACTATTTTATTTAATTATTTTCTAATTAAATTTTTATTGGAGTATAGCTGCTTAACAGTGCCATGTTAGTTCCTGCTATGTGGCAAAGTGAGTCACTTACACACACACACACACACGCATCCCCCTTTTCAGATTTCCTTCCCTTCTAGTTCAACCCAGAACTTTAAGTAGAGTTCCCTGTGCTATACAGTAGGTTCTCATTAGTTACCTATTTCATACAGAGTGGTGTATACCTGGGGGCTTCTCAGGTGGCTCAGTAGTAAAGAATCTGCCTGCCAATTCAGGAGATGCAGGAAGGTGTGGGTTGCATGCCTGGGTCAGAAAGATTCCCCTGGAGCAGGAAATGGTAACCCACTCCAGTCTTCTTGCCTGGAGAATCCCATGGACAGAGGAGCCTGGCGGGCTACATACAGTCCACGGGGTCGCAAAAGAGTCAGAAAGGACTTAGCGACTAAACAACTAAGACACTAAAAATCTGTGATATGACGATGAGAGAACGTGTTCACATTAACTGTTTATTTTATCCATGCACACTCTCTATTGCTTTGGTTAAGTGTAAATGAAAATGGAATGGGTTGTTTTAGGTGGAAGTGTAAGGGAGATGATTTTATAGTGAAGTCTCAAGAGAACGTGATGATTTGAATGGTGGATACGTAGCCCCCCCACCCACCCCGTGTAGGTGTGATAATTATATTTGGAAATACACTGTGGTACCCTTTGTATTTATTTTTCATTTGCAGAATGAAGAGAGCTTACGAAAATGCTACAATCAGCAGCTGGCCGATGCCATAGGTACTATCAAAGGAATGTACCAGGTGAGTTTTGAGTGCTGTCAGGGGCAAGAGCAACTTGATATCCTGGGAGTGCCCAGTATGGGGCTCATTGTGGATTGCCAGTCGGCATTTTTTAGCTTTCAAGATCTGACTCCTTGATCTTCACGTCACCAAAAAAGGATCAGGTCCTCGACTGTTCATGCTAACTTTAAATTGGCCACTTGATGGTGACAGAACTTTCCAGAGACTGGAAACTTCCAGTCTGGTATCTTGCACACCTGGGCAAGTGATGCAGTTTGCTTGGTGAGTGCGCAGTTTGACAGAAGGAGGTCAGGGAGTCTCAAGAGAAAGTTCGTCAGGTCTGTAGTAAATCCCAGGGAGCAGTCTCGAATCCTCAGTGGAGTAACTTCTCTAATGACGGGGACACTTCTATCTGTCAGAAACTGAGCGTCCCTCTCCTACATGATGGGGAAATTAATCATTTCCCATTATTATATTTTCATCTTAGTGAGGACCGTGAGATTCTTTTAGTCTTTATAACTATCATCTTGTCTTTCATTGCGGTATATTTCCATAAAGAAACATTGTTATTTATTTATTTGGCTGCATCCCGTCTTATTGCAACATGCAGGATCTTTTGTTGTGGCACACAAATTCTCTAGTTAAGGGGAGGAAGTGGGGACTTCCCAGGTGACACACAGTAGATCGGAATCTGCCTGCCAATGCATGGAACACAGGTTCCCAGGATCGGGAAGATCCCACATGCCTTGGAGCGAGTAAGCCCCTGAGCCACTGAAGCCCACGTGCCCTGTAGCTGCTCGCTGCAACTGCTCAGCCTGCGTGCTGATGTCCTGAGGCCTGAGTGCCCTGGAGCCTGTGCTCTGCAACAAGATAAGCCACTGCAGTAAGAAACCTGAGCATTGCAACAGAGTAGTCCCGCTTGCCGCAACTAGAGAAAGCCCAAGAACAGCGCTTAAGACCCAGTGCAACCAAAAGTAAATGATTTTTTACAAAGGCGATTGGGGGAGGAAGGAAATGAAGATGGAAAAGCAAATGTTTGGTAAACAAATGTTTGCTGGGCCTACAGAGACAGTGAGACACAGAGAGGACCCTGTTCTCTAGGCCCCGCCAAGTTCCCCCCACCACACCTTGTCTATATTTTTTACAAAATATGGAAACAGGCCCTTTATCTAAATTCCTTAGGCAGCTAAGGGGAAAGTAACAAGAAAAACTTTCTGAGCTTTCTGTTTCTAAAAAATAATTAACCCAGTTAATCCTCATATCAAAGGGACACATTTTGGGGATGGCAAATTTTGGTCTGTTACAATTTTCGCCTACCATTTCTTCATTTATTCATTCATCTCTGCCAACTGCACTGTTGGAGCAGTTAGTAAAATGCTAAATAAAAGGGATGACAGCAAGCATCCTTCTTTTCTTTTTTTACACCCTTATTTTCTATCTAATCTTACAGGGAATGAATACAGTGTATCAACATTACACACAACACTTGCTATACGAATTATCAGGCTATTTCTTTTGTTATATGACTTGAAAAAAATCACAAATGCATTTTAATTTGGTAAAATGTGGGGCTTTGTGAATCTATTGAAGGGCCATATGGTTTTTTTCCTTAATCTCTTGGTGTGGTGAAATTACTTACTTAATTTTTATTTGAATGTTAACCTTTCTTTCTGTGTATAAGCCCAACTTGATCATAATGTCCTTTTGTTTGTCTCTCAAATTTGTTTCTGAACTTAGCGTGTTTATATTTTGCTTAGGATATTTTAAATCTGTGTTCATCAGTGTGGTGAGCTGTACTTTTCTTTTTTTATGCTGTTCTTGTTGGGTTTGGGTATCAGGATTATGGTAGCTTCACAAAATGAGTTGCAGGATAGTATCTGCATCACTGGCAGCTTCTGTGTAAAATTAGAACTATTTCTTCCTTAAATATTTTAAACTGCCAGGAAAGCCACCTGGGCCTAGAGGCATTGATTGATGCATATATTGACATATTTTGAAGTTCCCATTCAATTTCCTTAACTGATTATGAGACAATTTGGGTTCTGTATTCTTTTTGAGTCAGATACAGTGAAGTATTATTTGTCTAGGGCATTTGTCTTTCCTTTAAACTTAAAACTTTGTTGGAATAAAGTCTTAATATGTATCTTACTGCTCTCAAATATTTTAATCCCACTAACCCTACTGCATGTTTTTATTAGCATCACCGTATTGTCTGTTTTCATTGAGTTTTTGTTTTTGGAGGGGCGAGGGCACTGCTCTGGTCTCCATTGTGGTGCTCAGGCTCTTCCCTGACTTGCAGGGGCTCTAGTTGCCCTGTGGCAGATGGAATCTTAGTTCACCGACCAAGCATTGAACCCTGGTCTGCTGCGCTGGAAGGCGGATTCTTGACCATTGGACTGCCAGGGAAGTTCCTTGATTAAGTTTTAAAATATTACTTACTATGTTTTTTATGAAATGAGGTCCTGTGTTTGGCTTGTTTGGTTACTTTTTAATGGTTCTTGCTCTTTACCTTAACTCATCCTGTTAATTCTATACATATATTTCAATGTGTGTGATCGATATTCCACGTCTTCCATCTTTGAGGGTCTGATAAGTACTGGCTGTCGCTCATGATGTGTCCTTTACTTTCTGGTTTCATGGTGTTTGACTGCAAACTCATATTTCTATGGAAACTCTTTGAGGCCTGGAATAGAGGTGAGTCTCTACAGAGAAGATTTGTTTGCTTCTGTGAGACTTCTGTGTCTGTAACCACCTTAACTTAATTTTCAACTTGAGGCATTTTAGACCACCCAGATATACGAATGTGGGCCATCTCAACTTATAAAACTCAGAAGAGATTTTCTTCCCTCCTCCATACTTTGAGCCAAGTTTCCAGACAGGAGGCAATTTCACTTTCTCTCGGGTGGGAGGAGGTAGAGGGTTCAAGGTGATTACTTCTAATTCGTTCTCACACTGAAGAGGTTGGCCTTTGGTGTCTCAGCCTTCATGAGGTGGTCTCCTATTGTTGAGAATCACCATTTTGAGGGGACCTTTGTGATGCCTTTTCTCTGTACCCTCTTAAGACATGTAAACCAAAGTTTAAATTTTTACCTGGTTTAGCAATGCCCTGGAGTCCAGGCCACCTTCAGTGTTCCACATACTTCTCTGGATGCCTGCATTCACCTAATTTTGGCCTAACTCTTCCTTACTTTGTCAGCTCATAGAAGCATTTTACCTATTGTATCCAGATTTTTTGTTGTTTACAAAGTAAAAGTCAGAATAACATGATTTTTTAAATATAATTTATTTAAGTGGTTTTTTTTTCTTTTTAATTTATTTATTTATTTTTGGCTGTGCTGGGTCTTCTTTAATACACTTGGGCTTTCTCTAGTTGCAGGGGACTACTTCCTACTTTCAGTATGCGGGCTTCTCATTGTGGTGGCTTCTCCTGTTCCAGAGCATGGGCTCTAGGGTGCTCAGTTTCAGTAGTTGTGGTGTGCAGGCTTAGTAGTTTTGGCACACGGGCTTAGCTGCCCCTCTAGATGTGGAATCTTCCCAGATGAGGGATGGAACCCAGGTCCCCTACGTTGGCAGGTGGATTCCTATTCACAGCACCACCAATGAAGTCCTGATTTTTTTTGAAACATGCTTTTATTTTTTTCCAGATTATTTACTTGCTTATATTTATTAAAGTATAGCTGCTTTACAATGTTGTGTTAGGGTCTGGTATACAGAAAAGTGATTCAGTTATATGTACATGTATATATCCGTGCATACTCAGTCACTAAGTCATGTAGGACTCTTTGTGACCCCATAGACTATAGCCCACCAGGGTCCTCTGTCCATGGGATTTCCCAGGCAAGAATCCTGGAGTGGGTTGCCATTTCCTTCTCCAGAAACATGGTGTTTTATAAGTCTTTTATAAGTCTTTGTGTCTTTAACAATTTCTGGGTCACTAATAAAATTTTAGTGTGTATCAAATTCTCAAAAAATATATGGCAGAATAAGTGACTATTACTCTTTTCTATATACTTTTTGTATGTCTAGGAGTAGAAAGCCCTGAAAGGATTAGATGCTTTATATGCATCAGTGTTTCATAAACATATACTGGTTAAATATGCTTAGTCAACAGTGTATTAATTGTGGTTTGTTGGTTTATCTAATTAAAGAATTATTTTAAAGATATGAAAGTGATTCTTTGAATCTTTGCTTTGGCTTGTTGGCATCACTTTGATCCATGACCTCAGACAGCTTTCCAAATCCTGGCCACCCAGTTTGTTAAGGCTTAGTCATAAGAAAGAACAGATGAGTTGAAAAAACAGCCTGGGTATACACTTATGGTTGAGGGAACTTTTGTTAATGTAAATGACTCTCTGCTGCCCTCTGGAGACCAGTTCAGCATACAGGTCCAAGTGCTTTTTCAGCTATGGAACAAGGTTTTAAATCTATTTAACTATTAAAACAAGTTCTTGTGTGCTATTATAGTATCTTATTTTCAGGTAAAAGAAAATGTTTTGTTAAAACTTGCACTTTATTTAGCTTCTTTTGGTCCTGGAAATGTATCAGCTGTGATTCAGATAAGAAAACACATTACTCTAGGTCCCTCAGACACTGAGGGATTTAGAAGCAAATAAAACCCTTTGGAGAGACTGGAGGAATAAAAGCTTGGGGGACTGCCACTAGCTTTCAAATCAATAAGCAATTTTTCCAACATCATTTATTGAATATCTCTGCCTTTTCTATTGATTTATGATGTTTTCCTCATGTAAAATGATAAACTGAGGCATATTAAAATTTTAAGAGTTTGAGCAAAAATAAATAAGTTATGGGCTGTATACAGGGGACTAAGGAATGAAGTCACTATTTCCTTATTGGGTATTTTTTCTTCTGGAGGAAAATTCGGGCTAGATAGAGAGCCTTAGGGAACTGAGTGTTGAGGGGATTTTGGAGAAGAGGCAGCTAGTTGGAGGGATGTTTACACTGAGAAAGGCCACCAAGGAGTAGAGGGAGGCCTGCATAAGCTATACATGTATCGTTCTGCACAGACCTGATCTCTTTGAATCTGACAGGGTTGGGGCTCCAGGTCTTTGTCTTAGGCGGCACTGGTGATGGAGCATTAGTTATAGAACTGTGAGTGGCAATGCTCGGGGAAACTTCCTCCTTTTCCCAGGGCAGATAATTAATGACAGTGAAAGCAGCTATCACTGAGTGACTTATTTGCTATGGCCCAGGCACTGTGCAGAGTGCTTCATGTGCTTTTATATTTCTGTAAAAAGACAAAAAAGACTCATTAGGCTCAAATGGATTGCAGAAAAATGTAAATTTTAATACCTAAGTTTTTATTTCAGTGCCTTCCTTTTTGGTGTGACTGTAATCGGCATTCAGAAAGAAAGTTGGATGGAACTAACTCTCTTCTTCCACGTGTCCTCACTCGAATATTTGGATAAGACCCTAATATCTCGTGTCTTCTCCCCTCTCACTAAGCCGCCATCTCCTGGAATGAAAATCATTATAAGTTGACTTCAAATATTCTCCCACGATATCTCCCCCATCAAATAATCACATCTTTTTTGGTAACTTTGAAGAGATCGTTGCAAACAGCTCTTAACTCATTTTTCAGGACTACAACGCTTCTGTGGATAGCAAGTAGCAGTGTTTATTTCAGGGACAGTATTTCAGGTTTGTCTTCTTCCATACTTTCTGAAATATGGGTGAAGGTTCAAGGCAGAATCACCCAAATCCATTTCAAGGCTATTATGTTAAAAATGAGTCTGTTAAAATGGTAAAATAGTAAAATTATAATTAAAAGTCTCTGAAGGGAGAAAGCATGTATTCTTACAATATAAGCCTTGCTGTGTTGTCATTGTCTTCCACCTTTGGAGAATTGCAGAGTTATAGAAGGTCCCATTCTAATGAGATCACTAACTTTAGATTCCAAATTTTGATGCAGCAAATACTATCCAGGTGTTAAATAATTTTTATTTCAGATTAAAAAAAAAAGTCCTAATAGTATTATGCAATAAGATACCAACATTTTGGTGTTTGGAGGGGATTAAATTTTCTAGACTTTGATTTATGAAACCAAGATGGGCTTCTGCCAAGAGCAGGGCGCATCCTCTTGGACTGCCAGTAATGGAGCAATGGCCTGAATGAGGTTTTTGTTGAAAAGAGAGCGAGAGAGAAAAGTGCTCAGATGAAATGACAAGAAAATAAAGACTATGAAGAAAAGAGTTGCAAAATAGGTCATCCCATACTCACTATGACACAAGCTGTACGAAGCGTCTTCCCCCTTAACTCTGCCCTTTCTCCTAAGCGATCGCCCCCTGTGTCCTTGAGTGCGGGCAGCAGGATGTGGGCGCCCTTGTGATTAGGGTGTCCTTCTACCTCCAGATGCTGGGAGAGCACCTTTCTTACGCGAGGTTGATTTTCTGCTTTCAGGGAGACAGAAAGGAGGGTCAGAGTGTTCCTCCTGCATTAACCATTTCTTAAGTAACTTTAATTCAAAGTAATCAATATGCCATGGAGGCACATTTTAGGGCGGGTTGCACTGGGCCCCCACCAAAGGATGATGAAATTTTGACAAGCGTAGGGAAAATGGGGGAAAAGACAGGGAAGTGGCCCACTTGACATCATAGAGGCATTAAGTTTCAGGGCACAGCCAGGGAAGTGCCAGTCTTTTGGTATAAGAGGGCTGAGAAAGTGGTGAGAGCTGATATAGGAAAGGGAACCCATGGAATTTTTTTTAAGTCTTTATTGAATTTGTGACACAATATTGCTTTTGTTTTGTGTTTTGGTTTTTTTGGCCATGAGGCATGTGGAGATCTTAGCTCCCTGACCAGGGATCAAACCCACAGAACCTGCATTGGAAGGCAAAGTTTTAGCCACTGGACATCCAGGGGAGTCCCCGGAACTTATGTTTTATCTCGAAGACATCAAAGAATCATTGTAGAATTCTAAGCAGCTTTTTTTGTGAATTAATTTTTACTGGAGTATAGCTGATTTAGAGTGTTGTGTTACTTTCTGCTGTATAGCAAAGTGAATCTGTTATATTGTACATACACATATATCCACTCCTTTTTGGATTCTTTCCTCATATAGGCCATTACAGAGTATTGAGTAGAGTTCCCTGTGCTATACAGTAGAGTCTTACTAGTTATCTATTTTGTCTGTATTATGTATTTTATGTATATATGTGTGTGTATGTCAGTCCCAATCTCCATATTTATTCCTCCTCTCTGCTCCACAAGCAGCTTTCATGACCTGCTTTAGACTTGCAAACCTTGAGAGATAACTGTTACTGGAGTGTTTATGAGACTTGGTAAATAATACTTGTCCTCCCCACTCAAGTTCTGGACTTGGTAAAATAAAGTCAGGGAGCCAGCAGACGGAGGTCATCTGCTTCACTGATAAAATGGACTATGGGTACCCAAAGCCAGAATCTGGCAGATTAACTCCTCTCGCAGGCAGAAATGGGCTGGGGCAGTTCTGTCTGCCAGGTCAGAGCATCGGCTCCCCACAGAGAAAGGCAAGGGGCAGGAGACTGCCAAGATGTGACCATGTTCCTTCCGCCAATGTTTTAATCAGATAAATGGAGTCATCACTCCACCTAGAAGGAAACAACATTCCCTAGGTTTTTCTTCTTCTCTTAACACATTGACCTTAACCACTTAGTCTGTGACCAGCTAGGCATGTGTCTAAGCCTTGGAGGGTGGTGGGGAAGAAAGCCCTGCTCCCACCTTCATGATGCAGACCCCCCCATACCATCCCCCGCTCCTGTGTGCATCCTGAGACCACTGGTGCCCTGGAAGACTCAGCATTGGGTTAGAAGAGTGCCTCATTTACATTAAACTGTAAGGTCACTTTGCTCCGCATACTGAGAATTTGCCTCCTGGTCTGTTTCTCACCCCAGATTATGTCCAGCTGTGTTGACCAATATTACCTGTCAAGAGGTTTTGCCTGTGAGGTCAAATAACATCATAAAATTGTTCTAATAGTAAAAAAACCCAACAGTTATGTCCCAGATTTGAATATGAACTCCTTACTTTCAACTGCCAAAGGAAAAATATTAAATTTTCTTGTAAGACCAAAAGAATGAAAGCCCAAAATAAAATTTTCTTGCCATTGTGAATTAAAACACCAAAGACACAGCCCTGCATCCTTCCCCCTCCCTGTTCCCTGCATCAGAGCCAAGTTCTCAGGGTGCATTGCGGTCAGGAGATGGGTGACATGAGGGGGGATGGAGTGGATGTCAGTGCGTCAAGCACCACGGGCACCAGCTTTCTTACTGCCAGAGGAAGGGGCTGTGCTGTGGAAAGGAGACAAGCCATAATCAGTGCTGTGGTGTTGGACTGGAGAGGAAGGTGTTGGTGTGAATGTATGTTGTTTAGATGTAGATATTGTATTAGGAGAAATTAATTAGGAGAAAGTGTATTAAGAGTTAGAGAACCAATAGGATGTATGGAGAGAAAGAGATGGAGATTCAAGAAATTGACTCCTGCGGTTGTAGAGGCTGGCAAATCTGAAATCTGAAAAGTAGACTGACAGGCTGGCGACCCAGGGAAGAACTGATGTTCCAGCCCGAGTCTGGAGACACTCTGCAGAATTCCATCTTCCCTGGGAATCTCAGTCTTTCTCCCAAGATCTTCAACTGATTGGATGAGGCCCACCCACCATATGGAGGGTAATCTGCTTTACTCAAAGTCTAATGATTTAAATGTTGATCTTATATAAAAATACCCTCACAGCAATATCTAGGCTGGTGTTTGACTAAATCTGTGGATACTAGAAAAGGAACCCAGGCTCAACCCCTCTCCTCCTTTTTGGGCTACAAGTCTAAGGGAGGCCAGAGCTGGGAAAATTCAGATTTGATGTATAAGAGTAAGCTGGGACTTTGAGGTTTATTTTTGGCTTGCCCTTCTTTCCTTTCTTCATTCCTTTCTTTCTTTTATTCAACATGGTTATTGCTATCTAAGAGTTAAAAAAAAGAAAAAAAAGTCATGGCACTTTCCTGAGAGTTCTTCTAAGAGGTTGAAACATGAGACAGGATATCAGATTTGAAAGGGTGGTGGGGAAAAAAAACAAACTGCTTTCTGCTTACCTCCTCTTGAGCCCAGCTCATTCAATAGTCATAAAACATCATGGAGATGTTCATGAGAACATGAACATCTCATGTTCATCATGGAGATGTTCTCTTCATCCTGGAGATGAAGAGAAATGAATCCAGTGTGTTTGGGCCTTACAATTATTTTATGAAATGTCAAAAAGTGAAACTTTCTGTTCTGTTAAGAACTGTGCCCTCCCTCCCTTCACCCCACCCCACCCCCACCCTGAAGCCCAGAGGGGCTGAGCACATCCTAAAGGCAGGCTGGCCCCAGTGATGCCAAGTGTGTACAGCATCACGGCACAGTTTCTGGTGGGATTTTTTTTTTTTTTTTTGGTTGTACTGGGTCTTTGTTGCTGCTCAGACTTCAGTTTGGGCAAGGGGGGGCTACTCTCTAGTTGTGATACGCAAGCTTCTCATTGAGGTGGTTTCTCTTGTGGCGCACAGGCTCCAGGGCACACAGGCTTCAGTATTTGTGGTACATGGGCTTAGTTGCCCCTCCACATGTGGGATATTCCTGGATCAGAGGTTGAACCCATGTGTCCTGCATTGGCAGGGGGACTCCCTACCACTGAACCACCGGGAAAGCCCAGCAGGCAAATTCTTTACCACTGAGCCATAAGGAACCCCCCTGGTGGGATTTTTTTTTTGAATATTTATTTATTTGGCTGTGTCTGGCTTTTGTTGTGGCTTGCAGAATCTTCCTTTGCAGCACACTGGACTCTTCAGTTGTGGTGCATATGGGCTCCATTTGCTGCTCCTGGGCTGTAAAGCACATGGGCTTCGGCAGTTGTAGCACGCAGGCTCAGTTGCCCCAAGGTGTATGGAACCTTCGTTCCCCAACCAGGGATTGAACCCATATCTCCTACATTGCAAGGCAGGTTCTTAACCACTGGACCACCAGGGAAGTCCCATGGTGGGATTTTAAATGAGCTCCCAGTGGTTTTTGTCATGTTATCAAGGAGATGACTCAGCCAGTTTATCAGAAGCATCTTTGTTAGGGCTTCTCAGGTGGCACAGTGGTAAAGAACTCACCTGCCGGTGCAAGAGACCCAGGAGACGTGGGTCTGATCCCTGGATCGGGAAGATACCCTGGAGGGGGAAATAGCAACCTATTCCAGTATTCTTGCCTGGAAAATTCCATGGACAGAGGAAGAGCCTGGTGGGCTATAGTACATGGGGTCTCAAAGAGTCAGACACGACTGAGCATGCATGCACACATGCTATAGGAAGCACTATAATTCACGGTCACATCACATGCCCTGGTGGCTCAGATGGTAAAGAATCTGCCTTCAACGCAGTAGACCAGAGTTTGATCCATGGGTTTGGGAGATTCCCTGGAGGAGGGCTTGGCAACCCATTCCAGTATTCTTGTCTGGAGAATCCCAGGGACAGAGGAGCTATATAGTCCATGGGTCACAAAGAGTGGGACCCATCTGAAGCAACTGAGCGCACGTGCACTCACATACACACACATACACACACACACACACAGGTGAATATGCCTGATGAACAGGCATATTGTTGCCGGATTGAGATGCAAAAATCCTCAACAAATTACTAGTAAATCAAATTCAACATTTCCCATTTTACAGATGATAAAACAAACCCGAGGAACTTAAGAAACTTGTTCAAGGCAACAAAGCTACTACTAAGTGGCAGATTCATCTGCAGACCCAAGCCAACCTATTCTAATGCTATTCAGGAGATTGACAAGTAAGAGCTTAATAGGCAGCCCAGAAATTCCAAATGCGTGGAGACCTGTGGTCCCACAGTACTTCTGAGAAACTGCGTGCTGAGTATCAGCACTGGTAAAATTCCCAGTCTGGTGAGGGAAGGGGAGAGAAGGCCAGCACAAGTCAGGGATGCTATTTTGTCCATCGTACTAAGGGAGTTAGACTTAAGCCTGTGAGGACAAGGAGAGCTGCGTTTTAGAAAGATCAGTTCAGTCACAGGGTGCAGATTGGTTGGAGAGGACAAAAGAAGAGTCAGGGAAGTCTCTGTGCTATACAGTAGATTATCATTAGTTATCTGTTTTGTGCATATATCACTAGTGTATCTATGTCAACCCCAATTTCCCAATTCATCTCAGTGCTCTGCGGTAACCTAAGTGAAAGTTATTCAGTCATGTCTGACTCTTTGCGACCCCATGGACTATACAATGAGCGGGATTCTCCAGGCCAGAATACTGAAGTGGGTAGCCTTTCCCTTCTCCAGGGCATCTTCGCAACCCAGGGATCGAACCCAGGTCTCCCACAATGCAGGCAGATTTTTACCAGCTGAGCCACAAGGGAAGCTGGTGGTGATGTAAATGAGAAGGAAATCAAAAAAAAGAGGGGATGTTTGTATCTGTATGGCTAATTCACTTTGCTGTACAACAGAAACGAACACATTGTAAAGCAACTACACTCCAATAAAAATTAATTTTTAAAAATTAGATAGGTATTTAAAAAAAAGGCGGGGGGGGAGGTGAGTTAAGAGCTACTGCAATGGTGCAAGTGAACCAGACAGAGTCCGACTGTAACTGAACCGGACCCTACGGGGCCTTTCTGGAACAGACCCCCTCCCCCATGTCCTCTGCTGCAGCTCATCTCTGAAGCACCCAGATAACAGTATCTGATGCACACTTCCTGAGCTGTTAAACAGATGCTAAAACCTTCACCAAACGGAAGCAGTTAACTACTTAATGACCATGAGCACACAGCCTGCCTGCCTCCTGGATTCTAAGAAATAATAATATGAATCCCCGTGACACCTCCCAGTTACCTCACCATCAACCAATCTGAGAATTTTGCACCAGCTGATCACACACCCTGGAACTCCCCTCCCTCACCTGGCCTTTAAAAATACCTTGGTGAGGAATTCCCTGGCAGTCCAGTGGTTAGGGCTCTCTGCTTTCACTGCTAGGGGCCAGGGTTCAGTCCCAGGCTGGGGAACTAAAAGCCCACAAACTGTGCACAGCATTGTCAAACAAATAAATACATTAAAAAAAAAAACTGTTGAAACCCACTGGGGAGTTCAGGCTTTTGAGCATTAACTGTGCTGGACTCCTTGCTTGGCACTTAATAATAAACACGGAACCTTCCTTTACCACAACCTGGTGTCAGCAGATTGTGTGTGCTAAGTAGCTTCAGTCCTGTCCGACTCTTTGCAACCCCATGGACTGTAGCCCTCCAGGCTCCTCTGTCCATGGGATTCTCCAGGCAAGAATACTGGAGTGGGTTGCCACGCCCTCCTCCAGGGGATCTTCCTGACCGGGGATCAGACCCAGGTCTCCTAAAGAATTGCAGGCAGATTCTTTACCATTTGAGCCACCAGGGGAGCCTGATGGCAGTAGATTGGCAGGCCCAAATTTTGGTGGTGACATCAAGGCGGTGGATCACGGAAGGAGAGGGTAGGTTCGGGAGTGACTGAGAGGTGCATTGAACAGACTTGGTGAGTTAGTGAGGGAATAAAAGGTGCTTCAAATGACAGAAAATGGGTTTCTGGCTTGGGCTGATGTTAATGGGAGAGGCAGAGAGGAGGAGAGTGAAGACGGGGACCTCTATTTGGACCTGTTGAATTTGAGATGCCCAGGAACTTACACTCAGGGCACCCGTGGGGTAAGTGTCTTAACCTCTGCAGAGCATTTAAGCTGGAGACATAAAACAGAATAGATGTGAAGAACTGATCTACATACTCAATACTGTTCTCTAGAATCACCCAATTAAAAACCCAGTATTGTCATATGGTTGTTCTATTTTCACTCTTTCTTTTTTTTAAATTTTTTTTATTTTCACTCTTTCAAACTCTACTGCGTGTTCATTTACTGATCTTTTTCATTAGTGTGGTATAGACTGTCAGCGTTATGTCCTTGCCTAGACTCTTTTTTTAAAAATTCATTTATTTTGGGTGTGCTGGGTCTTCACTACTGTGCAGGTTTTTCTCTGCTTTTGGCGAGCGGGGGCCACTCTCTAGCTGTGGTGTGCGGGCTTCTCACGGCAGTGCCTTCTCCTGTTGTGCAACATGGGCTCTGGGGTGTGTGGGCTCCATTAGTTGTGGCACATGGGCTCAGTAGTTGTGACTCCTGGACTCTAGGACCCCGTGTGGGATTGTGCCAGACCAGAAATGGAACCTGTGTCTCCTGCATTGACAGGCAGATTCTTTACCACTGAGCCACTAGGCATGCCCTAGCTTGACTCTTCAATGCTACCCGGACATAATATTATTCTTCTCAGTCTGCCAGTATTCATCATATAATATTAGAACAATTTTAGTTTTTAAGTTTAACTCTTTTAAATACAATATGATGTATATTAGCAGATGTGATTAAATTTTACTATATTTATTGTAAGTCCATGTGTCCAAATACATTAGTAACAAACGGATGATGAAAATAAAAAATTCTTCCATAATTCCCAAAAGAGTCCAAAATGGGCAAAATGCTTTTGCATGTCTGTGTTGAAAATGAGATTTTTATATGTTGAAGTAAATAGCAGTGCCATTTTATAGCATTTTCCTTGCTTTGATTTTGTGACACAATTCTTCAGAGTACTAACTGTGAATAGGCTAGCACCTCAGTGCTTAAAATAGGTTCAAGAAATGGTTCTTTTTTTCCACCCCTCCATTCCAAACCATCGAGGGAATTAGTTGCACCACTGAAGTACATTTCTTTTCTGTTTTACATAGTCAAAATTTTTGCTAGTTTCCTTTCTAAAGATTGAAGTAGGACATTCAGAGTCATGTAGATTTACTGCTAAGGCTTACTATTTTTATTATTGGCAGACTGATATAGTCAGTGTAAGACATTGTGCTTTGTCTCTTATAGGATAATAGTAATGCCATTGTAATGCCATTGACACTTTTAGTGTATTGGTCAATGTAAATATCATAATTTACTAAAACTTGCATGCAAGTTGCAAAAATAAAACAACTTTACAGGACAGGAGCTTAAATAAAACATGAAATGGTTTCTGCTGGTGCTAGCATAGTATCTGACTAGTATCTTTCTCCCCGCAGCAATACTTTGAGGTGGAAGAAGAGAAGACATCCCTGCATGACGCAATGACTGTCAAAATGAACATTTTGTTAAAAAGACTGAGGGAGAAAGAAGAAGTCATTAAGGAATTACGAGAAGAACTAGACCAATATGAAGAATATGGATTTCAAAAAGTTGTAAGTTTCACAGCAAAGAATAATTTATGTTAATATATGTAAATGAAGTTACGGCTGTCTAAAAGCTTGGGTTTGGAATAAAGGGACTACAGTGGATGTATCTTGGGTATCTTCTTCACAAAATAAGACAGTTCAACCCTTTTTTTGCTCAATAACATAGTCTAGAAAACCCATAATAATTATAAATAGGAGCAGTATAATAGTTCTCAATTTTTATTTGCAAGGGAAATAAAATAACCTATCTCCCACCCTAGAAAAGCATGTAAATACATTTTTGTTTTAATACAGAAGAGTCCCACCCTTTTTTTTCAGTTCAGTTAATCTGAAAGACACAAAACTATCTCAAGTCAGAGGCTTCCAAGAAACCAGCTTGTAACAGGATGACCTTCCATAGAAATGTCAAGAAGGAAAATTCTCAGAGGAGTTTCGCCCTGTTCTCCCTGTTGTAGTGGGAGCCAGGAGCCGCTTTACTGCTCCACGGACTGAAGAGAACAAAAGTGGGGAGAGAGAGAACGCAGAAAGGAGAGCTTAGCTACCTGCCGAAGAGATGAATGAGAAGGATCTGGACGTTGTGGACCCTGAACACAAGTTTATTTTCATCTCAAATCAACTCAAATAGTCATAGAGGGGTTTTCATATTAGGTTCTAAGAGCAAGAAGTGGATTGTTGGAGTAGGAGAGGTGACCAGAGAGGCCAGAGGATCACAACCTGCTGAGTGTCAACTGGCAGGGGTGCTTCCTCACCTCACAGCTCAGTTCACCAATGAGGAAGCAGAGACTTACCCATAGCATGCAGCGGGTAAATGCTGACGTGGCATGAAAACCAAGGTCCTTCTGAATCCAAAGTCCCACATAAGGAAATGTAGCTTTTTCCCCTGTATAGAGTAAGAATTAAAGGTTGCAATATACATATATATGTGTATACACACACACACACACACACACACACATATAGGGTTGGCCAAAAAAAGTTTGGGTTTTTCCATAGGATGTTATGAAAAACCCAAATTAACATTTTGGCCAACCCAATATATACACTCTTATATAACTTATATATTTATTATATGTATATTATATTATTATACTAGACTATGGTATTACAGTATATATATAAATCAATATAACATATATAATTATTATAATTAAGTGTATAGTGATCCCTGTGTATGAAAGTGAAAGTTGCTCAGTCATGTGTGGCTCTTTGCAGCCCCTTGGACTATATAGTCCGTGGAATTCTCTAGGCCAGAATACTGGAATGGGTAGCCTTTCCCTTCTCCAGGGGATCTTCCCAACCCAGGGGTTGAAGCCAGGTCTCCCACATTGCAGGCAGATTCTTTACCAGCTGAGCCATGAGGGAAGCCCAAGAATACTGGAGTGGGTAGCCCATCCCTTCTCCAGAGGATCTTCCTGACCCAGGAATAGAAACAGATTCTCCTGCATTGCAGGCGGATTCTCTACCTGAGCTATCAGGGAAGCCCCGGTCACTAAGTGTATATCACTAAGTGTACATCACTAAGTGTATAGTGATCCCCGTGTAGATACACATAAATATTGACTCGTGTGTGTGTGTGTATATATATATATGGGAAAACTCTGAGAAGTAATATATCAAAATGTGAATGCTAGGAAGAAGAAACACTTCCAGGTTGCTGGGCTATTTAAGTGTAGTCCTTAGTGTATCTAAGTCCCACACTAGTATTCTTACTTAAAATCCCCAAAGTTAGAAAAGATAAAGAATAGAACTTGCACCATTCTAAAGGACTTTGTTTATTAACTGGGGAAAGAATACTTTGTTTAATCTGTTAGAATTCTCTATGTTCTACAAACACAACAAAAAACAAAACAAACAAAAAAAGAATTCTCTATGTTCTAAAAAAACCAGAGTATCTTCTAAGCAACTTAATATTAAGTATTCTTATCATAGATATAATATAATTGAATATTATTTCTTTTTACATATTCTGACCACTTTGGAGGAAGAGATGCATCCAATTTTTGCATTTACTTTTCTTATCTTGGGTCTACATTTACTCTTAGTTTTTTGGAGAAAATAATTTAATAGAATTATTAGTAGAAAATTTAATAGAAAAGTTGTAATAGTTTTGGCTTTTATTCCTGCCCTTGACTAATGATGTCCAGCATTGATTAGCAAGGCAATTTTGATCCAATTATTTCCCACTTGTGAAATGAAAAGTGATCTCTGCCTAGCCAACAGTGTTATGAGGAGGATTTGTTGTGGTGAACATGAATCGCTGTGAGTTCTTTGAAGAAAGGCATGCATATAAATTCTAGTTATCATGATGGGGAAATACACAAGTCTTTATTACCACCTGGTTTACATTCCATAAAATGCACTGTTGAAAATATCCCACTTCTGTAATTGAGCTTCCAACACGAGGTCTTTCTTGGTGTGTTTACACCTCCGATTGTCCTCAGCCTGTTAACTGGTCTGTCTGGACATCCTGGGCAAAGAACAAGATGAGGTGGGCGGGGCTTGGTGAGGACCACCGGAAGTGGGAGGGTCCACCCCTGCTGTTGTATAAACAGGTGTTCTCTGCATCTGGTGGCATTCTGAAGACCTTGATGGTGGTTATTGTTCAGTTGCTCAGTCGCGTCCAACTCTTTGTGACCCCATGGACTGCAGCACGCCTATCCTTCACTGTCTCCCAGAGTTTACTCAGACTCATGTCCATTGAGTCAGTGGTGCCATCCAACTATCTCATCCTCTGTCACCCCCTTCTCCTTCTGTTCTCAGTCTTTCCCAGCATCAGGGTCTTTTCCAGTAAGTCAACTCTTCATATCACGTGGCCAAAGTATTGGAGCTTCATCTTCAGCATCAGTCCTTCCATTGAATATTCAGGGTTGATTTCCTTTAAGGTTGACTGGTTTGATCTCTCTGCTGTCCAAGGGACTCTCAAGAGTCTTCTCCAGCAGAAGACCTTAGTTGTTTCACTGTATTTTGTCTCCATGGACACCACATCAGTATTGCTGTAAACAACTTAAGATTTGAGGAAGGTGAGACTCCTGATTAACTGAGTGTATATATACATTTTCCCCAGCACCAGAGGACCCTAGTGAAACACCATGCTAGGGCAATGCAGAGCAGGGCTAGTGTACCTTTCAGTAGGATGGACATGAGCACTGCAAAAGCAGGTTATATAAAAAAAAAAAAAATTTGAAATTTCTCTTAAAAAATCTTCTAAGAACTAGCTTTCCTAGAACTCCATGCCACTCAAGTTCTAGGTGAAGTAAAGTCACTCAGTCATGTCCAAATCTTTACAGCCCCACAGACTGTAGCCTGCCAAGGCTCCTCCATCCATGGGATTTTCCAGGCAAGAATACTAGAGTGGGTTGCCATTTCCTTCTCCAAGGGATCTTCCTGACTCAGGGATCGGACCTGGGTCTCCTGCATTGCAGAGGGTTTCTTTACCGTCTGAGGCACCAGAGAATCCCTAAATTTGAAATTTGAAATTTCATCTAATACGACTGCTCCCTCTAGCGGTGTAGAAAGCTCAATACAGCAAGTGTCTGAAATTAGATTTGTAAAACCAAATTTGGAGAAACAATTAGAAATTCTCAAAGCAGCAGTCAAAATAACTCGCAAAAACAACTTGAAATAAGAAAATTGAGTAAGCAATAAGAGAACACTCTAGTTTGTTCTTTCTCATAGTCTGATCACATAAATTACTTCACCGTTACTAGTCATAATCTCTCTCCAGATTGTTTTAGAGTAAAATCTAAGAATGACAGGAAAAGGAAGGTTTAGTAAACATTTAGCTTAGCTTATATTTATGACAAGATGGAAATCAGAAAAAGGGATCTCATCAAGTTACAGAAACCTCATCTCTCCAGGTCAGAACATCCTTAATGTTGAATTTTCCCCGAGAGGGCTTCACTTGGTGTCTCAAATGGTAAAGAGTCTGCCTGCAATGTGGGAAACCCAAGTTCAATCTCTGGGTTGGGAAGATCCCCTAGAGAAGGAAATCACAACCCACTCCAGTATTCTTGCCTGGAAAATCCCATGGATGGAGGAGCCTGGCAGGCTACAGTCCACAGGGTCAAAAAGAGTTGGACATGCCTGAATGACTAACACACACACACCCATTCAAGGGCTGAGTGTCTTTTCAGGCTCTGTGAACCCCCTCAATGAGTTAATGGCACTCTGCTATAGTTTTGAGGTTGCCGTGCTATATGCTGATAAATCCATTCAAGAATTGCTGAAGGAGCTAGCTGGTCAGGCTAATGTGCCTGTGTGTCTGTGTACCCACGCACACACCTGTGTGCTTCAGTTGCAATTAGAGTTGTTTTGAAAAGACTTCATTTTTCTTTCTTACCCCAACATGGATGAGCTATGCAACCATCATGCCCACCCACCCCCGCCACCACCAATATGTAAACATGACTGTTTGTTGCTGACAGTTTTGAAACAGAGCCGTCATTCAAGAGCGGCAGCTCTGCAGGGCTGCACTGCCCCAGTGGGCCACTTTCTTGGCTGTCACTCACTGGGAAAGCACCTGCTCGTCTCTGTGACTGTCACACAGCATGGGCATGTGGCAGAAACCCCTGCCCCCCACCCCCAGCATCAAATTGAGATGTCCAAGCACTGTACGCGGAGCCTGCAGAATTGAGACGCCAATGTGGCAAAAGGGAGACTGCTGGGAAGGCATCTGCGGTGCCCCAGACAGTGCTTCTCTGCCTTTATTGACTGTCTGTGTGTATGGGTCACCTGCAGCTCCTGTTAAGATATAGATTCAGACAGGACTGTGTTGGGGCCGGAGATTCTGCATTTTCAAAAAGCTCCCAGGTGATGCCGAGGCTCCTGGTCCTTGGACCACATTTGGAGTAGTGAGGCTCTTGAGAACACCCATTCCCAAAAATGGTTCTTTCACCACTGTTTGGGATTCTGAGGCCTCGGACAGGGATACTGCACATCCTGTGGCTGTTCACAAGAGAAATAGCGTGTGAGCCGGCACTGAAGTCCTAGCGTCCACTGCATGATAGAAGAACTCTAAACTGACGAGTTCCTTTATAAATTTTAAGTCCCAGAGTGACCATGGATCGCACTGCAGGCTGTCTTGGGCAATAATGTAGCTTTAAATAGCTTTAACTAGTTAACCACCTTTTAATGATCTCCATCCTTCTTAACTTCGGTTTATTAACACAGCTTGTTTTAAAGAAGTCTCCTGGTTTCAGTGAGCCCAAGCTAGTGGTGTGGGCAGATGGTAGGAGAAACACCACCACAAAACCTGCCACTCAGAGTGTAACAGATGACCGTAGCCGCCCAGAACTATCCCTTTGTTCATTTTGCTAATGAGTGTCCTCATTGCTGTGGGAATCTGAATAGTTAATTACTTGCAGTTCCTGCAGCTGACAGATGGTGGGGACAGAGCTAAAGGTTAACCTCTCAGGAACTGGGGCTGTCCGTGGATTTGCGGGAGGGGGGAAACCCTTGAGTTGGAAGTGTTCCCTTGTTTCCTGCTTTTCTAGGAGATTTTTAGAAAACCCATTTAGGTGCTAGCTGCCACCTCTTGTAAATTTTACACTTCATCTGATTATTCAAATAGTTCTCGTTTAGTTTATTATAATGGATGCTCACATAATCCACAATGGATGTTCATTTTCTGCCACTGTTAGGAAATGTACATTTAAGCCAATTAAGGCAAACGCTGTTTGCTTTTTAAAAAGCTTTTTCAGCCTAGAAATTCATTCTTTGATGTTCTCAAGTTGAACCATGTGGGACAAGAAAATAATGACTGGGATTCTTTCTTGTTAAGAAAATAGTGTTATTAGTTATTAAATTTGTTAGTTCTCATTAGTTAAGAATGAATTGGGCTTAAATAATTTAAGTTGAATGATGAATCAAAATCATGAAGATTCACAATTGGACTTAGTGAAAATTTAATGTCATCATTATAAATATTAAGTCTGGTATAACTGACTTCATTAAAAAGTCCCTTGTTGTTTTTCAAGGGTTTATTCATGTACTATAAAACATGATAGCTACATATTTTTCTTTTGAACCATTATGACCACAGAAGAAACCTTTTTTTTTAATGATTTACTTTCAGTTATCTCTAAAGTTAAATAAAAGTATACTTTCTAAAGGACACTGGTTATATTGGGAGGAATGACTTTTTGGGAAGAATGATTTTGTTTTTGAGAGATTTTATTCTTATGTATTTGCAATCATGGCATTGCTACTAAAAGAATAGCTTATAATTCATCTGAAAATTAAAGTTTAAAAGTATTTCTAGTGTCCATATTGATTTTGAACAAAGGCATATAAATACTTCTGTCTCTTATACTGTAATAATACAATGACTTTCAAGCATGTTCTTTACTATTTTGAGATTGCATAATCAGTTTAATATTTTACCATCATGAAATATAAAGTTCTGCATCAGCTTCTCCAACTCATTACATCTTAATTTTAAAAAGAAGTGCAGCAAGTAAAATCTAGACAGCCATAAGCAAGTATAGTCAGATGTTTTCAATAGATTTGAAACACACGAGAAGAAGAAAAGAAGAGTAGCTGTCCCAATAAGCTTCTATTGCGTAAGAAAAAGCGTCTCCCGTAATGGACATGGCAAGATTTAAACAAAAGACGCACATAATAAAAATGTAAATGAGTTTGCTTTACTAAAACTATAACTTTAAAGTCTTTTGTTGTAAGTTATCCTGAAACCTTCTTACAAGGTAATCACTGTTTGCATAGAGATTTAAACCGAAGTCTTCAATAGCATTCAACGCCTGCACAGTCCCAGTGTGACAGGCATGCAAAGCCACGTTAATGTTCAGAATATGAATTGCCTCTGGGTGGCTCCTCCACCCAGCAGAAAACCCAACTGTGTGGATATCCGTGTGCCTGATGGGCTCCATGCGGCTCCCAGCCTGAAAACGTCACCACTTTGACATGTGGTGCGCTCCTCTTGACACTGGCAGCGCTGACACTGGGAAATGCCACAAAGGCAACAAGCCCCCCGCCTTGGCTGTGCACTCTGCCCCCCGCCCCCCGCCCGCACCCCCTTCCCCCGGCGCTGCTGCCCGTCCACGGTGCCCCCAGCCTGCCTGGTTACGGCGGACAGCACTTCAGACGCACACACAGAGGGAAGTGTGGGTGGAGGGCCCCAGCTGCCTCCCCGGACACAGCCTCCATAATGAATTGACCTGAATGATGGGGGCACACAAACAGTATGATATGCATTATTCCTGTCAATAAACTGTCCCCATGCGCTGTGGTCTTTGTACAGAAGGTACTGCAGCCTTTCTTCCAGCAAGCTCTATTTTACTCTCCTTCCCTTTTTACTATTCATATTATAAGTGTGTAATAGAATTCAGAAAATTATATGATAGCTCTTCTGTATCTGTATTGTCTCGTCTTGCATATTTAAATCCTTGGCTCCCTGCTTAGAAATATGGAATTCTCCCTCTTTTAGGATTCTTTTATCAAAGAGAGCAGCCCTCTGAGAACAACTCTAGAAAAGGAAAATTCGGAGTTCAAAACGGAAAATGAGAGACTGCTTCAAGTCATTTCAGAACTCGAAGAAGAAATCCAGCTCAATGTAAAAGAAAATTCCGTATTAGGTAAATTTTAGAGTCATTTTTGAGAAAACTCTATACATTGGGCACTTTTATAAAATTCATGCCCATGCTTGTCTTTTTCAAACATGTTCTTGTTACCAAACCATATTTACATTTAAAATATCAGCTTGTTAGCCACTTTTAATTTTCATTCTTTTCTTGGGACAGAAATTGGTCATACTCCCCTAGCCATGCCTTTCTAACTCAGGGTGGTTGTTTTTAAATCCAAGCATTGACCTTTGAAAAATGTGCTCGTCAGTGCTCAATATCACTTAGAAACATTATAAATATTAAACAAAATTTCATGTGCTTAATCTAAAACCTAAAATTTCTAACATTTTAATATTTGAGCGTATATATTGAGGTGTGCTTTGTGAAGAAACAGAATTGGCCCTTCAGGAAAATATGCTTCTACTTACAACTTTATCTTCAATTTTTGGCACAAATTTTAAGTACAAAATTTCCATTTGTTGACCCTATACCCCCTTCTTACACACCATAAACATTGGTAAACATTGCATTTAAATCATTGAAGTTGGATTGCTTTAAAGCTTTTACAGGCAATGCTATCACTGTATTTATGTTAGTTATACAGTTTTGCCCTTGAGTAGGCAATATAAAGTTTGTAGCGAAACATTTATAAAAGCAGATATGGGGCACTGTTTCTTGGATGTAAGTTATACCACGCCAGTGTAGTTTCATTTCTCTCCTGATGTGGTGTAATCATGCGTCTTCAGGTTTTGGTATTTCTTACTCAGTCCATAAAGTGCCACCTGCTAAAGCAGTTTGTATTGGCTGTGACTAACAGCAAAAATGTCCCTTGCTAGACTCGATGAAAAGCTTTCAGCCTTCAGCCACACTTGGATCTTGAACTTAGTTCTTAATCCCTATCTGACCAGCCGTCTGAACAGCAGGAAGAAGGCTGTGAATGTCAAGGGCAGTTGTGAAGGTCATAGTCCTGCTAGGACTTGCGTCCACCATGCCTGCCAGTGGTGTATAGCCTGCCCTGAAGCAGGCAGATTGAATACAGGGCTATAAGCTTGTAATTTCATGGTTGGCCTCTCTCTCCTTTTGTTTACAGAAGATGAAATTATAAGTCTGAAAGAGATGGCAGATAAGGATCATAAAACTATTCAAAAGGTACTGTAACTTTTTTACATTGATGAATGACTCTTTTCAATGGAAATATCAGCATAATTAATGAAATAACACTACGCCCCCGCCTTGTCTTGTGATGTTGAGAAAAGTCGATTCCTGTATTTAGTGTTGTTTGGGATTATTTCTCTAGTAATGAGAAAGGATTCCATCTTGAAAATGAACTCATGTTTTCTTTCATTTGGCATAACTGCATGTCTACCTTGTTGACTGTAAGGAATTGAAAAATGTGACACAGGGAGTCCAAAGATATGCTTGTGGAAAAATGATATTATTAGGAATGGGCAGCCTATTTTCATATCAGATATTGTTTTATCTTCATTTCTCTGTATGCGAATGAACTGGGTTTGTATTTTGCAGAAAATCTGTATTTAGAGCAGGGAATGCTTTTGATATCATAAAGATCAAGATTTCCTGGGGCATGCAATGTCGCAGAACCACAGCAATTCCTACCCTCCACACCCAGGTCAGGGGCTCCTGCTTTCAGCTTTCTCAACTCTCAAAACCCTTCTCTGTGATGGTCAGCCTGCACAGCCAAATCCCCTGCGACCCAGAGTCAGCACTGGTCTCTTATCTTTTCCCAGTGCTGAGCACTGGTATACTTAAAAATATTCTTTGAGTGATTTCATAGAATAAGAATGTATCTCTAGAGTTCACAAAATTTACAGATAAAAATGTGAATTTATATCCTCGAATTATTCCAAATCAAGTTTTGCACAAACTGAATCGAGAATCAATTTTTAAATGAAAATTAAAGTTAGATAAAATTAAAAATTGAGTTCCTCAGTCATGCTGGCCTCATATCCAGAGCTCATAAAGCTTAAGATTCAGATTTCAACCTAGATTTTGCACTTCTGGTATTCTTAGGTTTTATTTTTCATTTAAAAAAAAGTTTTTTTAATTTTATTTACGTACTTATTTACTGTCAGTGGTGCAGTGCACATACAGGATCTTAGTCCTCAGACCAAGGATCAAACTCACGCCCCTGCAGTGGAAGGGTGGAGTCTTAACCACTGAACCACTAGGGAAGTCCTATTCTTATGTTTTAGATAAAATTACTTCCAAGAACTGTTTTTTATTTTTTGGCCACACGATATGGGATATCTTAGTTCCCCTGCCAGGGTTCGAATCTGAGCGCCCTGGATTGGCAGTGTGGAGTCTTAATCACTGGGCTGCCAGGTTAGTCCCAAGAATTATTTTCTGAAGAAATGCATACTGTGACAGGTCAGAATTGGGAGATGTTTCCTATGATCACTGAATCCATCACAGGTTTTCACAACATGAAGTCATTTTCTGGTGCTTGAGCCTGTTTTCAATGGTGAGGATGCAAGTGTCATTCTTACAGAGATAATGAGAGTATAAGAATAGACCAGTTTAAACTTCTTGGCACCAACTTTTAAGGTTAAAAATGAAATCTTAGCTTTCTAGTTTTACTTAATAACCTGCAAGGGCATCATGTCAGTTTACGTAAATATTTCTCGTTTCTCAGTCTGTGCTATCACTGGTAAAGATGAGTCGGACAAGCCTACTCTTCTCTGGGAGGAGTTCAAGGAAATTTAAAAAAAAGTCCCACCATTAAGGCATCAATTAGAAAGAAACATCCTCGCTGAGTGTCTGGTCATACTTTGTATGAGCTCAAGTATTCTGATTAAACGCTGCCTTCATTCTCTAGAGCTGCACTGCCCAGCGTTAGCCACGTGTGGCTTATTGAAAGCCTATGTCTCGTGCAACTGAGAAACTGAATTTTAAATTGTTTACTTTTAATTTTTAAATTTCAATATAAAATACTGATACTTGTTTCAGTTACTGAAAAACTTTTATGTATATTTTGAATAATTTGAACATGTGAATGTACATTTCTATTTGTAAATTTTATGAAATCTAAATGCAGATCAAGTATCTGCCATAAAATTTTAGCCTTCAAATTGAGATGTGCTCTAAGTGAAAAATACACACTGGATTTCAAAGAGTCAGGTGCTGTAAGAAATGTGAAATATTTTGCTAATGATTTTTTTGCTGATGATTTTTAATATTGATTATTATATATTTAAGCTATTTTGCATCGTTATTGGTATAAATAAACTATATTATTAAAGTTAATATCACCTTTTTTTACCTTTTTAAGAAAGCTGTTTAAAATTCAGTTTTATATATGACACATATTTTTATTTGACAGTTTTGTTCTAGACAAATATAGCAAATCTGTAGTTTGTTTGATCATATTTTTTATCCTGTCTCCCTTCTTTTTTTCTTTATATGCACTGGGCCTCCACACACATGTTGAATGTAGGCATGACTTGGTTTTGAGCAGGAAAAATCTAGACCCTTGGGTCTCTGTTCCATTTCTGACACTATAGTTACTTGGGCCGGTTTCTCATTCTCCTTCTTCCTGAGTCTCACAGGCTTACCGTGTGGATAGAATGAGATAATGTACGTCAAAAGGCTTTGTCAATTGGAAAGCAGACCAGGAGTTGTTGACCAAAATGAGAGCTAATATTTACTGGTTTGTTTCCAATATCCTTCATTAAATCAATTGTTCAGCAATGTTCATTAGATGCCTTTTAGTGCCAGGCACTGCTGAGATACAGAAACTTTATACACACATACACAACACACATGGGCTTGCTGTGAAAGAGATCAAATCTAGAGAGAGAGACAATAACCACAGGAGAGTGTGATGGGGCTGTAATAGATGTATGTACATAAAGAAGAGATGCCTTCATGGCAAATAGATGGGGAAACAATGAAAACAGTGAGAAACTGTATTTTCTTGGGCTCCAAAATCACTGCAGATGGTGACCGCAGCTGTGAAATCAAAAGACACTTGCTCCTTGGAAGAAAAGCTATGACCAACCTAGACAGCATATTAAAAAGCAGAGACATCACTTTGCCAACAAAGGTCTGTCTAGTCAAAGCTATGATTTTTCCAGTAGTCATGTATGAATGTGAAAGAAAGAAAGTGAAGTCGTTCAGTCGTGTCCGACTCTCTGCAACCCCATGGACTGTAGCCTACCACACTCTCCGTCCATGGGATTTTCCAGGCAAGAGTACCCAGGGATCGAACCTGGGTTTCCTGCATTATAGGCAGATGCTTTACCGTCTGAGCCACCAGGAAAGAGTCTCGTATGAATGTGAGGGTTGGACAGTAAAGAAAGCTGAGCATTGAAGAGTTGATGCTTTTGAACTGTGGTGTTGGAGAAGACTCTTGAGAGTCCCTTGGACTGCCAGGAGATCCAACCAGTCCATCCTAAAGGAAATCAGTCCTGAATATTCATTGGAAGGACTGATGCTGAAACTAAAACTCCAATACTTTGGCCACATGATGCAAAGAACTGACTCATTGGAAAAGACCCTGATACTGGCAAAGATTGAAGGCAGGAGGAGAAGGGGACGACAGAAGATGAGATGGTTGGATGGCATCACCAACTCGATGGACATGAGTTTGAGCATGCTCCAGGAGTTGGTGATGGACAGGGAAGCCTGGCATGCTGCAGTCCATGGGGTCCCTAAGAGTTGAACATGGCTGAGTGACTGAACTGAAAATTGACCTGGAAGGTTCTAGAAATGCTTCACAAATTGTTCCAGACCTGTCTCCTACTCCTTCTCTTGAACTGATTCCAGGTGTTTAGGGTTTCCCTGGTGTTTCACACGGTAAAGAATCTGCCTGCAATGCAGGAGACCTGGGTTTGATCCCTGAGTCAAGAAGATCCCCTGAAGAAGAAAATGGCTACCCACTCCAGTAATCTTGCCTGGAGAATCCCATGGACAGAGGAGCCTGATGGGCTACAGTCCCTGGGGTTGCAAAGAGTTGGACACGACTGAAGCAACTTAGCATGTATACATGTAGGAAGGTGGAAGGCTACATACGAATTGTGAATGTGTAAAGTGTAAGTTACCCCCGTGGAACTCTGGTGTGGCTGGAGCAAGAGGTGGGATCTAGTGAGACCACGTGGTGAGATTTGTGTGAGCACAGGAAGAGAGGGGAGTCTGGGGTGTGAGGAAGGAGTAAACAGAAACCAGAAGAGCGTACAGGAGCAGCTCAGAAGCCTTGGATAAGCTACATGTTCCCCTTTGCAGCCCGCTCTCAGCTTGCAGTCGCGTCTGACTCTTTGTGATTCCGTGGACTGTAGCCCACCAAGCTCCTATGTCCATGGGGTTTTCCAGGCAAGAATACTGGAGTGGATTGTCGTTTCCTCCTCCAGGGGATCTTCCCATCCCAAGGACCAAATTGGCATCTCCTGTGTCTCCTGCATTGGCAGGCAGATTCTTTTACCACTGGGCTACCCGGGAAGTCTTTCATCCCTGGATACAATTAAAAATGAGTTGAAAATGGGACTGAAACACTGTTAAGGTTCAGCAGCTTTTATGTTTAAATTTTAGTAGTCAAATGACAGCTGAATCTGTTTCAGCTGTGGCTACAAGATGAATTTCCTTCTGAGAGGGGATGGACCAGCAGTCAGAGATTATATCCCAGGTATGGCAGTGTCGGGATACAGGGCAGCGTTGGTTGCTATGGGGATGGTTGGGGGCACAGCCAGCCTGGATCATAAGAGATCATGGAAGTTCAGAGGAAGGGCACCGAGCTGGCCCTCAGAAGAAAGGTTAGAGTTCTCCAGGAAAGGATGAAAGGGAGAGAAGTGGGAAGAGCCAGAACACGTATAGGGGGGAAGGTACGTGACTGATTACAGCGGGAGGATGTGTGGGAACAGGGGTGGCTAGAAGCAGGGCACATGGCTGAGGATTGTTATGCATTTCGGGGGGAGTGTGAGTTGCCTCCTGAGTGAATGGGGCATCTTGGACACTGGGGCAGGATGGAATTCGTGTTTCAGAGAAAGAACAAATGGAAGAAAGGAAAATCCAGGTCCAGAGAGACACCAATTAAAGATTTCTTGTATAAACCAGGATAACTTAATAGAAAGTCCCGAAATAGGAAGAAGACAGTGACACGGGGATGAAGAAGCAGGTAGATGAATTCAAGAGATGATTAGGCAATAAAAGCCATGGCCTTTGATAAGATTGAAATTGGGAGAGAGAAAGGAAGAGAAGTGGAATGCTGACACTCAGATGAAAATGAGTACAGTGGTAGAGCAGCAGAGAGTGGATTTCACAGAAACCAAGCAAGAGGCTCGAGAGTCCCTTGGACTGCACGGAGATCCAACCAGTCAATCCTAAAGGAAATCAACTCTGAATATTCATTGGAAGGACTGATGCTGAAGTTGAAGCTCCAATACTTTGGCCACCTGATGTGAAGAGCCAACTCATTGGAAAAGACTCTGATGCTGGGAAAGATTGAGGGCAGGAGGAGAAGAGGGTGGCAGAGGATGAGATGGTTGGAGTCAGTGGACATGAATTTGAGCAAACTCTGGGAGATAGTGAAGGACAGGGAAGCCTGGCCTGCTGCAGTCCGTGGGAATTGCAAAGAGTTGGACACAACTTAGCGACTGAACAATAACAACGAGAAAGCAAAAGGCTCAAGAAGAGAGGATCCATTCCAGCATTTCCCAGAGGCCAGGTGTGCAAAAGACTAGAAATGAAAGATTGGATAATTAGCTTTGGCAATTAAAATGACCCTGGTAAGTCAGTTCAGTTCAGTCACTCAGTTGTGTCCGACTCTTTACAACCCCACAGACTGCAGCATGCCAGGCCTCCCTGTCCATCACCAACTCCCAGAGTTTGCTCAAACTCATGTCCATTGAGTCAGTGATGCCATCCAGTCATCTCATTCTCTGTCGTCCCCTTCTCCTCCTGCCTTAAATCTTTCCCAACCTCAGGGTCCTTTCCAGTTACCCTGGTAATTAATGAGGTCATTTTACTGGAACATGGTAGTAACTGAGGAATGGAGTGAATGCAGACATGGAGACAGTGTGCATGGGCAGTTTTCTAGAAGTTTGATAGTGGATGGCCAAAGAGAGGTCAGAGAATGGTTGGAGGGGAATGTGGGGTTGAGGGAGGAATTTTTTAAAAGATGAAGCTAGAGCATTTTTAAGTGACATCAGTGGAAAGAAGAATGAGTGGGTAAAAGTACAACAGAGAGAAGAGATCACTGATAAAAGACCCAAGGAGGCAGGAAGGCTTGGAGCCAGTGGCTTTGGTGTTTGCCAGTAACTGATGCCCTTTGGAAACTTAATGACACTTCTTTTCAGACCAAGGTATAATGACTCAACAAAAAATCTTTTCCTTTCCTTCTATTTCTCATTCCTTTACTTTCTCTAAACCTGCTGTCCAGCCTTTCACATCTTCAACACCACCACCACCTCCCCTTCTGAGGCTCTCAGGTACCCAGACCCAACTTTCCCCAACCCTGCCATTGGAGACAAAGAGATCCTTGCCTTTAGGTGACATTGCATGATGGTTATGGGATTTTAACTCAGAGTCACTGCTCCCTCCTTCTACCCATCCTTTTACTTGGATCTAATTAGCAGCCTTTGAAAAAAACACATTAATTTATTCAAGTACAGTTGGTTTGCAATGTTATGTTAGTTTCTGCTGTACAGAAAAGTGATTCATCTATACATATATATATTCTTTTTCATATTCTTTTCCATTGTGGTTTATTGCAGGATATGGAATGGAGTTTCCTGTGCTATTCAGTAGGACCTAGTTATCTATCCACTTTATATATAGTCATTTATATCTGTGATCAGCACCCTTTCTAACCACCAGTGCCTCTCTTCCCATCGTTACTACTTTCCCCAGTTGCATTCCTCTGTGCTGTTCTCTAATTCACAGAGAACACAGTAGACATGTGGGTTTTTTCACCTCTGCACTCTCTTGCTCACCCTGTCACTTAGCCTAACTTCTTTTCCTTCTCATCGGAAGAGGGGACCTTCCTCTTTGCCCTGACCCATCCTTCCACTTACTTGCCTGACTCCATCTTCTCCTTCCTTCTCTTCTGAGACTTTTCTTCATCAGCCAAACTCTCTCTCTTTCTCCCTCTCTCATGCCTTTAAGCATCCCCCACTAGCCTGTATACATAGCCAAGCTATCATTCTGGGTGGTGTTCCTTGACTCTGGTCACCCCTGAAGCCATTGTCATTCACTCTTCAAATATCAACTAAAGTAAACTTGTCTATGTATCTATTAGCCTCTTCTTCACACTGCCGCTGTTGATAAGTTCACAGTGAGATTCATCTTGCCCTCAATCATGAGGTCAAGAACTATGTCTTATCCTTTATTACCTTTATATGAGCCCTCAAAAATGTCTACTGGAAAAAAAACAACTTTGATGTTCATCAAAGTCAGTGTCAAAACTTGATCTCGTTACTCCTCAAATCTGGACTCAGCTGTGTTTCCCACTTAAATGAATGACATTGATATCTGTCCCAGAGGACCAACTGACAGATCAAGGGTCCTTCTCTGCTTTCTTCTTCTTCGTTTTTTTTTTCCCTTTGGCTGCTCTGTGTGACTTGTGGGAGGGATCCTAGTTTCCTGACCAGAGTTTGAACCTGAGGGCCACGTCTTAACCTGCTTCTCGTCCCTTTTCTCCACAACAACGTTGTCACAGAGTTGGTTGCGGCCCCATCATTTGCCCATTTGTATAGATTCCTACTTCATTTTCCTATCTCCACTCTCTTCCCTTTCAAGTCTAGCTTCCATGCTGCTGCCATGGTTATCTAATACCCCAGTCTCACTTACACGCTACAACCTTCAATGCTTTCTTTCCTATTGTCTTCAACACGACATCAGACTGTCTCAAAAGGTTCTACATGATTTTTATGTGCTGGGAGCCACTCAGCCCTTTCACATTTGCAGTCTCAAGTTCTTTCCAGAAGAACTCTCCAAAGTAGGTTTTATTATCCTAATTTTATAGATGAGAAAACAGACTTGAAGCATAGAATTACCTCACCCACACGGTGTAAGCAGCAGAGCTCTCTTCTGAACCAACTCTCGTTCTGTACTTTATACCAGTCTGCCCTCCCCTCCTAATTGAGGTGAGCAAAGCCCCTCATAATATCACCCTGAATTTCTGCCTCCCTTTAATTCCTGCCATTCTTGTCTATATGCATCCTGGGTCCACAAACACCAAACCTTCCCCAGTTCCTACATTACTTCAGGCTTTGCTGTGGTTACTTTGCTGTCTTTATTACCATTTTCTTGGCCTTTTTCTTTCTCCAAATTGTTGAACTTCTACAGATCCTTCAAGACCTTTGCCAAGTAGCCCTTCTGTGCCATTAACACCAGGGATAACCGATCTTTTTATAATTACAGGATTACCAAGTTACGTGGAGTTTTAGGCTTTTTGACTCTGAAGACTTTATGTATTCACGTTTTTCTTACATATTACAGTCATTTTTTTCACACTGTTCTCCTAGTACACTGTAGGTGCCCTAGGGAAGGGAATTGTTCAACTTCACTTCTGTGCCTCCACAGCTGAACAGAATGTCTGGCATCTCAAAGGTGTTCCATACATGTTTATTAGATTAGTGAATATATGAGTTAATTGAATTGAATGGATGTCAGAATGAAGGGTTGAGTTTTGTCAGTATTATATACCACACACACACTATCATTTAAAATACTGAGGCAAGTCCAGTTGGTACAAAGGCCCTACAGTATATACATTGACAGTTGTTTTCAATTGATATGAATATGGCTTGATATGTATATAAATACAGCACTAAAACCTAAGAGAAATGGTTCATATAAAGGGTAAAGCAAAATTTTTCTTTTTGATAGACAGACTTACTTTATTATATACTGATGTCACATTTTGGGGGGGAGTAGGGTGAGAAAGGTTGTAAATAAACAAAATGGCATTCTCTGTGTTTTGCCTGCTTGTATAGTTAAGAAATAATTATATAATAGTATGTTATTATTACATGGTAATCTGTGGCCATTTAATTTTTGCTTTGATCCTATTGGGATCCATTTTTCTCACATTTGGAATCAAGATCTTTCACTAAATTTCATTGAAGGGGAATTTCAGGTGTTTTATTATCTTTAATCAGATTGTAATATTCTTCTCTTTCAGCTAATTGGTGGCAGAGACAGATTAATAAGTGAGCTTGAGCTTGAAAAATCATTAGTTCAAGATATGGTAAGGGGATTTACATTATTTCTTAATAAATTTGAATCCAGAAATTTGATCGTGAAAGTTTTATAAACTTTATTTTTAACTGTTTGCTGTGAACTTTTTGTTTCACTTTTATCAACAGTCTAAATGCATTCATAATTATAAACATTTTAAATGATTGTTTTGTAGAAAACAATTTGAATAGTATTATAATAAATATGCTTACTATGTAGAAGAGTCTTAAACAAGAAACAGTATTACAATTTAAAGCAGTGTACAAAATTTTTGTATTTTATTTTAGGGATTTAAAAAACAAAAATGAGAGCCCAATATTTTGAACGATTTGCTATTTTTAGTTACAAATTGCCATAAGCGGCAACAAAAAACAGCCCAGCCAGATATTTTGGCATTCTGTGTTTGTCTCATAAGAAAACACTGCCTTTTTATGTTCTTTTAAGAGAACTTTCCAGACGGCTGGTCTTTTATTTTATCAGTTGACTACCCACCCCCCAGCCCCAGGCTCCCCCACCTCACCCCCCATCCAGCTTATGGTGTCTTACTTTGGCTTTCAAACCGATCACCACTACTATGTCTTTGTTACAGTAAACTGACTGTGTTTATTATAATCAGAAATAAAACACAGCTTGACTTGCGTTCTAAATGTGTTTGAAAAGAATATGATACTGTTTAGAAGAGAAAAGGTTGTTCATAGGAAACCAGCGCCACTTCAGATATTGAAACATTCCCTTCTTCACAGCTTGTCACACTTTGTGCCAAGTCATGACTGCTTCCCTAACTCTGTTTTGTTGCTCTCAGCACCATGTGTTTTGGGTGCCTTGTCAGAGAAATTAATGCAAAACAATGCTCTGGGATTACAATAAAGCCTTCTATGAAACCAGCTTGGGAATGCAGGCAAGGAAAAAAAAATAATGATGGCTAGCAAGCCACAGAAACCATGTGTGAACAAATGTGTTATTTTGAACTCTTTACTTTTTTTCTAAAATTTTTATTTTTGGGGGGTGCATAGCTGATTAACTAATAATGCTGTGATAGTTGAAGGTGAACAGCAGAGGAACTCAGCCCTTCATATACCTGTATCCATTCTCCCCCGAAACCTCCTCCCATCCAGGCTGCCACAAAACATTGAGCAGATTTCATTAGATCCCATTTGTTTAGTTTTGCTTTTATTTCCAATATTCTGGGAGGTGGGTCATAGAGGATCTTGCTGTGATTTATGTCGGAGAGTGTTTTGCCTATGTTCTCCTCTAGGAGTTTTATAGTTTCTGGTCTTACATTTAGATCTTTAATCCATTTTGAGTTTATTTTTGTGTATGGTGTTAGAAAGTGTTCTAGTTTCATTCTTTTGCAAGTGGTTGACCAGTTTTCCCAGCACCACTTGTTAAAGAGGTTGTCTTTTTTCCATTGTATATCCTTGCCTCCTTTGTCAAAGATAAGGTGTCCATAGGTTCGTGGATTTATCTCTGGGCTTTCTATTCTGTTCCATTGGTCTATATTTCTGTCTTTGTGCCAGTACCACACTGTCTTGATGACTGTGGCTTTGTAGTAGAGTCTGAAGTCAGGCAGGTTGATTCCTCCAGTTCCATTCTTCTTTCTCAAGATTACTTTGGCTATTCGAGGTTTTTTGTATTTCCATACAAATTGTGAAATTCTTTGGTCTAGTTCTGTGAAAAATACCGTTGGTAGCTTGATAGGGATTGCATTGAATCTATAGATTGCTTTGGGTAGAATAGCCATTTTGACAATATTGATTCTTCCAATCCATGAACACGGTATGTTTCTCCATCTGTTTGTGTCCTCTTTGATTTCTTTCATCAGTGTTTTATAGTTTTCTATGTATAGGTCTTTTGTTTCTTTAGGTAGATATACTCCTAAGTATTTTATTCTTTTTGTTGCAATGGTGAATGGTATTGTTTCCTTAATTTCTCTTTCTGTTTTTTCATTGTTAGTATATAGGAATGCAAGGGATTTCTGTGTGTTAATTTTATATCCTGCAACTTTACTATATTCATTGATTAGTTCTAGTAATTTTCTCGTAGAGTCTTTAGGGTTTTCTATGTAGAGGATCATGTCATCTGCAAACAGTGAGAGTTTCACTTCTTCTTTTCCTATCTGGATTCCTTTTACTTCTTTTTCTGCTCTGATTGCTGTGGCCAAAACTTCCAACACTATGTTGAACAGTAGTGGTGAGAGTGGGCACCCTTGTCTTGTTCCTGATTTCAGGGGAAATGCTTTCAATTTTTCACCATTGAGGGTGATGCTTGCTGTGGGTTTGTCATATATAGCTTTTATTATGTTGAGGTATGTTCCTTCTATTCCTGCTTTTTGGAGAGTTTTAATCATAAATGAGTGTTGAATTTTGTCAAAGGCTTTCTCTGCATCTATTGAGATAATCATATGGTTTTTATCTTTCAATTTGTTAATGTGGTGTATTACATTGATTGATTTGCGGATATTGAAGAATCCTTGCATTCCTGGGATAAAGCCCACTTGGTCGTGGTGTATGATTTTTTTAATATGTTGTTGGATTCTGTTTGCTAGAATTTTGTTAAGGATTTTTGCATCTATGTTCATCAGTGATATTGGCCTGTAGTTTTCTTTTTTTGTGGCATCTTTGTCAGGTTTTGGAATTAGGGTGATGGTGGCCTCATAGAATGAGTTTGGAAGTTTACCTTCTTCTGCAATTTTCTGGAAGAGTTTGAGTAAGGTAGGTGTTAGCTCTTCTCTAAATTTTTGGTAGAATTCAGCTGTGAAGCCATCTGGTCCTGGGCTTTTGTTTGCTGGAAGATTTTTGATTACAGTTTCGATTTCCTTGCCTGTGATGGGTCTGTTAAGATCTTCTATTTCTTCCTGGTTCAGTTTTGGAAAGTTATACTTTTCTAAGAATTTGTCCATTTCATCCAAGTTGTCCATTTTATTGGCATAGAGCTGCTGGTAGTAGTCTCTTATGATCCTTTGTATTTCAGTGTTGTCTGTTGTGATCTCTCCATTTTCATTTCTAATTTTGTTAATTTGGTTCTTCTCTCTTTGTTTCTTAATGAGTCTTGCTAATGGTTTGTCAATTTTGTTTATTTTTTCAAAAAACCAGCTTTTAGCTTTGTTGATTTTTGCTATGGTCTCTTTAGTTTCTATTGCATTTATTTCTGCCTTAATTTTTAAGATTTCTTTCCTTCTGCTAACTCTGGGGTTCTTCATTTCTTCCTTCTCTAATTGCTTTAGGTGTAGAGTTAGGTTATTTATTTGGCTTTTTTCTTGTTTCTTGATGTAAGCCTGTAATGCTATGAACCTTCCCCTTAGCACTGCTTTTACAGTGTCCCATAGGTTTTGGGTTGTTGTGTTTTCATTTTCATTCATTAAACTATAAGTAAGGTGAAAAGACAGCCGTCAGATTGGGAGAAAATAATAGCAAATGAAGAAACAGACAAAGGATTAATCTCAAAAATATACAAGCAACTCCTGCAGCTCAATTCCAGAAAAATAAATGACCCAATCAAAAAGTGGGCCAAAGAACTAAACAGACATTTCTCCAAAGAAGACATACAGATGGCTAACAAACACATGAAAAGATGCTCAACATCACTCATTATTAGAGAAATGCAAATCAAAACCACAATGAGGTACCATTACACACCAGTCAGGATGGCTGCTATCCAAAAGTCTACAAGCAATAAATGCTGGAGAGGCTGTGGAGAAAAGGGAACCCTCTTACACTGTTGGTGGGAATGCAAACTAGTACAGCCACTATGGAAAACAGTGTGGAGATTCCTTAAAAAACTGGAAATAGAACTGCCATATGACCCAGCAATCCCACTTCTGGGCATACACACTGAGGAAACCAGATCTGAAAGAGACACATGCACCCCAATGTTCATCGCAGCACTGTTTATAATAGCCAGGACATGGAAGCAACCTAGATGCCCATCAGCAGATGAATGGATAAGGAAGCTGTGGTACATATACACCATGGAATTTTACTCAGCCGTCAAAAAGAATTCATTTGAACCAGTCCTAATGAGATGGATGAAACTGGAGCCCCTTATACAGAGTGAAGTAAGCCAGAAAGATAAAGAACATTACAGCATACTAACACATATATATGGAATTTAGAAAGATGGTAACGATAACCCTATATGCAAAACAGAAAAAGAGACACAGAAATACAGAACAGACTTTTGAACTCTGTGGGAGAAGGTGAGGGTGGGATGTTTCAAAAGAACAGCATGTATACTATCTATGGTGAAACAGATCACCAGCCCAGGTGGGATGCATGAGACAAGTGCTCGGGCCTGGTGCACTGGGAAGACCCAGAGGAATCGGGTGGAGAGGGAGGTGGGAGGGGGGATCGGGATGGGGAATAAGTGTAAATCTATGGCTGATTCATATCAATGTATGACAAAACCCACTGAAATGTTGTGAAGTAATTAGCCTCCAACTAATAAAAAAATTAAAAAAAAAAAAAAAGAAAAAAAAAAAAAGAAAATAAACTTTAAAAAAAAGTGAAAAAAAAAAAAAACATTGAGCAGAGTTCCATGTGCTCTACAGTAGGTCCTTGCTGCTTATCCATTTTAAATATAGACGTGTGAACTCTTTGCTTTTAAGTACCTGGTATATAAAAATCATCTCCACAAATTGAATATACTTGGTCAATTTCTGCATTACCCTCTTCTTCTTCTGTCATTCGCCCCGCCCCAAGTCCCAGAGTTGCTTCTGAAAACAAACAACTAAATGTGTACATTGTCATTAAAATGGAAATGTCTTTATCGAATGAGAAGCAAACCTTAAACTGTCAGTCTGTTAGCAGTAGTAGAGAAGAAACTGAACTACTTCATCAGTGAGTTCATGCCTATACTAGGAACAGACCCCACAGTTTGTGAATTACTTTGCCTCTTTATTTGAACTGTAAGTGGTTAACCAGTGCTATCATATTGCCCACAGGGGAACCAACTGCTTTATTTTGTTGTTTAGAAGTTTAGAAGTTGAGCACCATGCTTGTTGCCAAGCAGCAAGATCTTGCATTGCAAACCTCATGACAGCACGAGAACCTCCAGCATGTTCAGAACTGGTCTGGAGGGTCATTTTTTTCAGTAGAGTGAGTGCACTTCTCATGATTGGGTTTCCATGGCATACCTTTGGGCCCAACAAGTTCACTATTTGACACTCCCTCCCCCCAACCAAGGGATTCTGTTGTTCACTTGGAGGGAGACTGGCTTTGTGGCTATTTGAACCCCACCCCGCCCCCCAGAAATGGAGATTTGCAGTGGGGGCCAGATGGAGGAGTGGGAGAAGGTAGAGTTGACCAGAGTCATTCTGCAAAAATTAAAAGACTCTCTCCCTCCCTTGTCTGTTACTGTTTTCAATACCATTTATGTTCTGACCTTTTAAGAGCCTAGTTTAAAAGTCAAAGAGCTTGTAGTAAAAAGGCGGGATTGGTATGTATAGGTAAGCAATAAAGTATGGATGATGTACCCTTGGATTAGCTTTAGAAGAGAATATGAAATAGTTTTGAATCTTTCTATGATTCCTATGCTCTGTGGCTTTTATTTATCCTTGGTTTGTTCCAATAGAGATATAATTGCCATATAACATAATATTGGTTTCAGGAATACAGCATAATGATTTGATATATGCATTTATTGCAAAATCATCAGCACCATAAGTCTAGTTACTTAATATCCATCATCACATAAACTTACACCATTTTTTCCTCTTGTGGTGAGAACTTGATTTATTCTCTTAGCAACTTTCAAATATACAACATAGTATTGTTAACTAGAATCACCATGCTGTATATTACATCCCCAGGACTTAGTTATCTTATCACTGGAAGTTTGTACCTTTTGACCTCCTTCACTCATTTTGTCCACCACCTCAGGCAACCACCAATCTGTTCTCTCTATGAGTTTGGCTTTTTGTTGTTGTTGTTATTATCTATGTTTTTAAAGGTTCCACATATAAGTGAGATCATGCAGTATTTGTCTTTCTCTCTCTGACTTATTTCACTCAGCAAAATGCCCTCCAGGTCCATCCATAGTGTCTCAAATGGCAAGATTGCTTTCTTTTTATGGCAGCATAATATTCTGGTATGTAAATATACCGCATCTTCTTTATCTGTTCGTCCACTGATAGACTTTTAGGTTGCTTCTGTGTCTTGGCTGTTGTAAATAACAATGAACATGGACTGCATATATCTTTTTGATAGTGTTTTGATTCCTCTGGATAAATATACAAAAGTGGAAATGCTGGATCATATGGTAGTTCTATTTTTAATTTTTTTGAGAAACACCTCTATATTGTTTCACATAGCAGCTGCACTAATGTATGTTTCCACCAACAAGTGCACAAGAGTTCCCTTTTCTCCACATTCTTGCCAACACTTGTTATCTCTTGTCTTTTTGGTGACAACCATTCTCACAAGAGGGAGATGCTCTCTAATTGTGGTTTCAATTCATATTTTCTTGATGATTAGTGATGCTGAGCACCTTTTCATGTATCTGTTGACCATTTGAATATCTTCTTTGGAAAAACATCTACCCAGATCATCTGTCCATTTTTTAATTAGATTATTTGTATTTTTGCTATTAAGTTGTATGAGATCACTTTGTATGTTGAATATTAACCTCTTGTCACATATACGATTTGATATATTTTCTCCCAGTCTGTAGTTTGCCTTTTCATTTTGTTGGTTGTTTCTTTTGCCATGCAGAAGTTTTTTAATTCAATGTAGTCCCAAATTGCTTATTTTTTCACTTATGCTTTAGAAGTCATATTTAAAAAAAGACGCCATTGCCAAGAGCTATGGCAAGAAGCTTTTCCCCTATATTTTCTTCTAGTTTTATGTTTTCTTGTCTTACATTTAAGTCTTCATCCATTCTGGGTTAATTTTGTGAGTGGTATAAGATAGAGGTGTAGTTCTATTCTTTAATATGTGACTATTCAATTTTCCCAGCACCATTATTGAAGAGATTGTCTTTTCTCCATGGAATTTCTTGGCTGCCTCATCAAGTATTAGTTGACCATATTCTTGATGCTGTTCCATTATGTCTCTGTTTTTAATCCTACTACCATACTGTTTTGATGCTATAGCTTTATAATATAGTTTGAAATCAGGAGGTATGATTCCTCTAGATTTACTCTTCTTCCTTAGGACTGCTTTGGTTTGGGGGTGGGGGGACTTTGTGGCTCCATATAAATTTTATGATTGTTTTTTATACTTCTGTAAAAAGTGACATTGAAGTTTAATAGAGATTATATTGAATATGTAGATGGCTTTGAGTAGTATGGACATTTTAACAACATTAATTCTTACAGTCCATGAACATGAAGTTTCTTTCCCTTTACTTGTATGCTCTTTGATTTCTTTCATCAATGTCTTGTAGCTTTCACTCCCTTGGTTACATTTATTCCTAAATATTTTACTGCCTTTGGTGATATTGTAAATGAGATGCCTTTCTTTTTACTCTCACAGTTAATTCGTTGTTCGTGTATAGAAAGGCTACTGATTTTTATATGTAGATTTTGTAGATTGAGCTTTCATTTATCCTGAAGCTAACAAAAAGAAGGTCCTTATCAGAAAACTACCATAACTGAACTCTTACCCTTAGCTAATTTTCCATCTGTTTCATCTCAGTGTGCCTTATTTCTAGGAAACAATCCAGACTTCAGATAGAAAGGAATTATGATGCCAGGGCACAGCTCTGACTTATTTCTGCAGTGGCCTTGATCTCATAGTGGGTTCCTTGTTGCCCAAGTTCCCTCTGAGACATGCTTCAAATCTGTCTGTTACGTGTAACATGCCAGTGTTTGGCCATTTAACTAGAAAAGGCATATTTTGGTAACCCAATCATTTACTCTTATAAAACACATGTCTGATTTTCTCTGCCTCGGAGCCATCACACATTTCCAATGGAAATAGATGAGTCATTGACCCAAGCGGAGGATCTTTAGTGGTTATCTTATGTCCCACCATGGTATGTTGACTGTGGGGTCAGACAACTTGTCTCTTTAATTCCTGGGTCTTCCGATCAAGACAAACTTACTCAAGGAGCTTCATCTGCACTTAAACCTAATTTATGTAATGAGATCTTGACCTCAAGCAGATGCTGTCAGAGGATGAGATTTTTTGAGGCCTTGAATGAGGATGAATGTATTTTGCATATGGTAAAAATGGAAAATGTTGGAGCCAGAGGACAAATATATATATATGTATGAAGCATTTGAGAAAGTCCAATATACTTTTATGATAAAAGCTCTCAGCAAACTGGGAATAGAAGGAAACCTTCTAAAGTTGATCACGAATACCTATGAAACATAACTGTTAGTATATTTCATAGTGAAAGGCAATGTTTTAAGTCTAAGGTGAGAAATGAGACAAGACTCTGTTCTTATAACTTCCATTAGACATTGTTATTTAGGTCCTGGCTAGTACAATACTCAAGAAAAAGAAATAAATGGCATACAGATTAGAAAGAAAAAAGTACAGCTGTTTTTATTCCCAGATAACCATGCTAATTTATATAGGAAGTCCTAAGGAATCTACAAAAACCTACTAAAATTAGAAATTCGTGAATGTGAATTTAGCAAGAATGCAAAGATCAAAATAATGTGTTTCTATATACTAGCAATGAACAATCAAAAACTGAAACTTTTAAAAACTTGATTTACAATAGCATAAAAATATGAAATCGTTATGGATAAATTTGATTAATTATGTACAAAACCATATGAAATACTGAAGTTAAAGACTTAAATAGATGGAGAAACATACCATGTTCATGGTTCAGAAGATCCATGTTGTTTAACTCTTATCTCTGAATTGATTTGTATGTACAAATTGATTTGTATATACTCATGTAGCAACTAAGCCCACGCAGCACAACTCTAGAGCCCAGGAGCTTCAACTGCTGAAGCCTGCGCACCTAGAGCCCAAACTCTGCAACAAGAGAAGCCACCACAAGAGAAACCCACGCACTGCAGCCAGCTCCTGCTTGCTGCAACTAGAGAAAGCCCTCAAGCAGCAATGAAGACCTAGCATAGCCAAAAATAAATAATAAATAAAGTTTTTAAAAATGAAATTAATATGGAAGAACAAGGGTCAAGAATAGCTAAGAAACAAGGTGAAAGAATGACATGATGGAGTAGGGAGAGGCTTCTGTGAGTTATTAATATAAATTTAAGGTAATTAAGACATCATGGTCCTGGGACATGGACAGAGCTTTGGGAGGAAATTGAGAACCCAGTAGCAGAACCAGACATACGTAAATACTCAGTATCTGTCAGTACCACAGATCGGTGCAAATAGGGTTGAATTTTCACTAAAGATGCTTGACAATTCATTAAACAATTGCCTCAAATGAAATTGGCTCCCTACCTCATAACATGCATATCCATTTTGTATGAATTAAGGATTCAAATATAAAGGGAGATTTTCTTTTAATTTTAGAGGAAAATTGTGTAAGCTCAAAGTAGAAATTATTGCCTAAATAAGACACAAAATAAACAAGGTGTAAATGGAAAATTAAAAGTTTCAGGGACTTCCCTGGTGGTCCAGTGGCTAGGACTCCACACTTCCAATGCAGGGACCTGAGTTTAATCCCTAGTCAGGGAACTAGACCCCACACGCCACAACTAAAGATCTCACGTGCCCCTATTAAGACCTGGTGCAGCCAAATAAATTGATTAATTAAAAAAATTCAACCCCATGAAAATTAAGGGCCCCTTTTCATCAGAAGATGCCTCAAAGAAATTTTAAAGATCTAGCCACAAATTTGCAAAAATATGCACACCATTTATGTATTCACAAAGCTGTTTTCAAGAATATGTGAATAACTCCTTCAGGTCAATGAGGAAAAGACCACCCGATAGAAATCCGGGCTGAAGTTTTTAACAGGCCCTTCACCAAAGAAGAAACCCAGTGACCAATGAACATTGACTGAAAATGTGCTTGGTTTCAGGAATAATATAACTACCAAATGCTGTTAAGTATGTAGAGTAAAGAATTCTCATAAACTGCTGGGGAATATGTATGTTGTTATGGAAACTTTGGAAAACAAATTTGGGATATCTGCTGAAGCTTATCTTTTTCTTAATAATGCCCCAAAGTTCTGTTCCTAGGCATATAACATCACCAAGGAGATCCTAGCACATGTGCCTGGGGGAACAGGTTCCAGAATATTTAAAGCCATATTGTATATAAAAGAAGAAACCTGGGATTTCCCAAATGTTCATTGACAGGGAATGGATAAATACATTATGCTGTACTTGTTCTCTTGCATAGTATACAGCAGCGAATATGAATGAACTGCTTCTAGTATCAACAAGGGTTAATCTCAGAAGCTATGAAGTGAACACATTAAGGGAGAACACATAAATTATGATTTTTTAAAAAAAGTTTAAAAGTAAGCAGGACTAAATTTGTATGTTGCTTAAGGATACCAATGGGATGAAGTGGTAAGTCTATAAACCTGACAAAAAATTAATCAAGAAAATAAAAGGGAATTCTAAGCACAAAATTCAGAATAGTGGTTTCCTGGTTTGGAGGTGGTTATAGGATCATGACAATTACACAGGGAGCTTTAACACTATGGCTGTTTTTCTCTTTCTCAAGTCAGATGGTCATATTAATTTTACTTCTAATGTATATTTGCACTGCATACATTTTTGGTATATATAATTTTTTTTTAATTGAAGCATTTTAGAAACTCATTTTCTGCTAGAACCTAAATGCTTGAAGACAAGGTTTGTGTATATGCTAAGTCACTTCATTTGTGTCTGACTCTTTGACAATCCCCTGGTCTGTAGCCAGCAAGCCTCCTCTGTCTGCATTAGTTATTCTAAGAGCCTAATGCAGTGTGGCTGAATAGCAACACAGTGCAGTGCCTGGTACACAATAATGTTAATAAAAACACATAAGCAAACAATTGCATGTTTTCCTATAAGCTCTATTACAAAGTACTTTTTCTTCAGGGAGTGAATTTATTTTCTCTTCTAATTTATTTATATTCAATATTGTGACTTACATTCCCATAATAGTTTGGGCAGCGAAATGGTTTAAAATGCTCCTCTTTCATTGCTTAAGGAAGGTTTACCACATATTCTCTTTTTTCATCTTTGCAAATGATAACAAATGACACGGGTCTTTAATTTCATAGGTTAATAAGCAGAAAGAGGACCTTGAAATGAGAAGAAAGTATGATGCCATAGTTGCCAAGGTTGGTGTTTAAGTTCTTTATTTTTTTTTTTCTTTTATTCTGTTCATCTCATATTTGGGCATCTGAGTTGAAGAACCTATACACACCATCCAGAGGCTTTTCACTTTCTCGCATCTGAGTTTGAAGGAGAAAATGCTTAAAAGTGAGGCAAGGCATGTGAGTGGGAGACGAGGACCTGGGGGTTAGAGCCGTGAGGGCAGAGTGAGAGCAGGGGGTATCACTGGTGTCCCCACCCCAGGCTCAGGGCCCTGGCCCTGCCGGCTCCTGTCCCGTGGCTTCTACCTGCCAGCCCTGCCCCCGCTGCCTTCTTAGGAGCATGAAACACTGCTCGAGCTGCCACCTCATCCCACCCCACAAAGATCCCACCTTCCCAGGGACTTTCAGAAATCAATGATCTGTTGGTATGTTTGTCTCAGTACTTGAGCATCAGTGGGAGGGATGGAAAAACAGGCCCCACCCACAGACTGAATCAGGCAGGGTTGGGGCTTGGGGGATAAGGGATGGTGGAACTGGGAGCAAGAATAGATCTAGGCCCCTTGGGAGGACTGAAGACTTCCACCCTGTGGTTCCAGCTCAGGAGAGGAGGGCAAGGGAGCCAAAGAGAGGGAGGGGAATCTGAAACACAGATAATGAGAATAACATTATGGTTAATAACAGAATGGTTCTTCTTCTGTGCCAGAGCCCCAGAAGCACCAAGGGGAAAGAGGCCCTTTCATCTCAGTGGCCCTCACAGCCCAAGAGTGCAGGAGCAAGTTCTCTGAGGCCACGTTCTTCCTCCATCCTTTCATCGCCTACTAAGACCAAGAGGGTCAAGAGTCCAAAGAAGACTTTAAAGGAGGAGCCACCCACGGTGAGACTGGTTCGCAGCCCGTGACACCCTCACCTGCAGAGGGCGCTGTGAGCCCTGCTGCAACCTCAGCGTTGCTCCTCTGGTCCAGCAGCAAGGCCAGTGTCTCAAACACTCCATTCTCCTTGCCCCCTCTGTGGGCATCTGGACAGGAGGCTCTGGCTGCTCTTTCCACACCAGCGTGTCCTCATCAGGCCCCTTACCTTACCCGGGAGGATGCCGCCTCTGTGCTTAGCTTGGTGGTTTATTTGGCTTAGTCACCAAGCCTTCGTGGATCTCTGTTAAATTAGTAAGATAGAGAAGCCACCTTCCAAGCACTTTCAAGGTGTAAAATCTCTAACTCATGACTGCCCAGTATCTATCAGAGGCTTGCAGGATCTTAGTTCCCCGACCAGGGATTGAGCCCACGTCCTCAGCAGCGAAAGTGCAGAATCCTAACCACTGGACTGCCACAGTACTCCCCTAGTTATGGGAATAGTTGCATTTCTCTGAGCAATTAATCTATCCTGTGGGCACTGTGAATCATGCAACTGGTCATAACTCCTTTTCCACACCACTTGGAAGCTTCGATGCTGATTGGTGACACGTACTTGCAAGGTACAGCTTTTCCTGGAAAGAGTCCGTCCACTAGCACATTTTGGGTTCCCAGCCTCTTGTTGCTATGTGTCCCCACATTCTTCCTCCTCCTCTCACAGAGGGCACAGTCTACCACTCCAGCACTCAGGGCAGGAGGACAGAGGAGAATCTTGCTCACTGTGTCATTCTGGCTCCAGAGAGGGCAGGAAAAGGCATCAACCTCCCTCCAGCACTCACCAGGCAGGAGCCTCACCGCTTGAACCCAGCGGAGGGGAACGAGCGCAGTGGAGCAGAGGTGGAGGGAGGCCAGGCGTGATGCTTAGTGGGGAGTCACTCCCCTTGGAAGGAAAACCCAGGAGCTGAGAAAAAAACACTCTCCTCGATAAGCACTTCCACTCTGCAGAGAGTTAGCAAGTATCAACAACCGGAAACCAATGTAACTTCCCAATGAGGAGAATGACACTTGGAGAATATGGTGCATGCCTGACCAGTGACTAGGTTCCGGAAGTAAGGTTTTTTGGAATCCAGATCTGGGAAGTATTTTGGGCAGTGGGGGTTGAGGGAGGCAGGACAGGGGGAAGCCCACACACACAAGAAAAAAAAAACACACAGGCAAAAAGCAAATGCTGGACTTGAGTTTGCAGTGCTGCCTGCTAACCTGGGTGGGGGGTCCAGCCTTACTGGGTGAAGGGCTCTAGTTCAAGCCTGAGACTTAGGGAGCCTGTGGCCACGGGGACATCGTGTTCCAGAAACCTCTGAGCTGCCATGAAATCGGGGTGCGTGCCAGGGGTCTGTGGTCTGAGGTTCTGAGATCATGGTAGGAGAATCGCAGAGCAGGGTCAGAAACCCAGACAGAGCAGCCTGGTCCCTGCAGCAAGCCCAGGGCTCTAACTCAATCCTAGCATTGCAGACTAGACACTCCAGTGTCCCCTGTTTACAGATCAAAACTGAGCTTCCAAAGTCCCAGCTACAAGGGGCAAAAATACTGCCTGTTTTCCCCCAGGGAAAATGTATCATGAAGGGAAGAAAAAAAAAAAAAAACACCACGATGAGGAGAAAGGATATCTGAGAAAGTGTCATGAGGATTTTCTCTTAAGTGTCCCAGGCTTTCCTTCTGACCGTAATGATTGTTATCTAGATGTTCTGAAGCTTAACAGTACATTTTGTCAGCTGCAGAGACTCAGAAGTTAATGTGTAACAGTAAGTAAAAATTGGACCGGGGGAGGGGAGAGATGACGTAAACTGGACTTAACATTTTCGTAGGAATTGCCTTGATTTTAATGTGAAATATATTTTTCTAGCACACTGTTATTACTTTCATATTCACTTTTGTTAATGATAATCCTATTATAGTGAGTGTTCCCTTCCGTCACCTCCCCGTGCGGTATATTCTTCATTGTAGATGAATTCTCCATATATGTACTCTGGTTATCATTTTCCTGTTTCTCAGAACTCTTGAATATTTTGTCAATACCGAGGTAGTCGGACTTCTTAAAAATTGTCTCTCAAGGGTTTTATCATCTTGACCATGTGTAGATGACCAAAAGGAGGGTTTGCTGCAGGAACATTTTACATCAGTCATTTACCTTATCTAATTAATCATACTTATTTTTTGAAATCTGTGTCATTCTGTGGGAACAGCACACATGCTTCACCCAGTGGCGCACACAGTGATAAACGGAGTATTTAGCCAGTCTGAAAAGTGTGATAGGAACATTGCTGTCTGATTTCCATTTATGAAAGATTTCACAACGTGAAATTTGTGTTTGGACAGCGTTTTTGTGTAAAGTTTATTTTTTGATAGCTGTAAAACATTTCAAATACTGAGGTTTCACAGAACAAGGTTAAAACTGGGTTCCTAGCTTCCCCCTCTCCGCACCCCCAGCCCTGCTCCAGGGTAATTAGTGAATTAAGGCTGCGCCCAGTAAATGCTTCTCTGGAAGACTTCTGAGCTTCCACGGGGTCACCTGTCTGTGCTGATGGAACATATGGCGTGTGCTTAGATCTGCAGAAAGCACCAGGACCTTCCCGTGTGGGAAGTGGGACAGGGGACAGTCAGTCGTGTTCCCATCCGTAAACTTCACTCGATACAAAGCAATTTGGACAGCATAAAAAAAACTTTCATAAAAGCTCTGGAACACTATTATTTAAACAATTCAAGAACTGCAAGGTGAAGTACTTTGCAATAGTTTTATAAGTATGACCATAGTCATTCTGCAAGCTAGTAACTTTTTAAAATTATTATTATTATGGGATGTGGAATTATTATGGGTATAGAGTATTATAGGTAAGGTGGATGAAAGGAAGATCTTTCCCTATTCCTCTCCTATACATTCCTTTTACTGGATTGAATTGCACATAAAGTGGAAAATAAACTCCATCAAAGAAGAAAATCATATAATCTGTTCATTGTTTCGTCATTTTTTTCCTCTGGGCTTGGCTTGATAAAGCAGGAAGCTCATAGTTCTGCAGAACTATGTGAAAAAGCCAGCATTTTGCTCCTTGTTGATCTGTACCCCCACCCCTCCGCAAGGTGGTGGAGTAATACAGAGCTGGGACCGTCCTGGACACGTATACAGTCTTCAGAGGCTGTCAGAGGGAATTTACTGTATTTTGATAGATTGCATGCTAAGTCGCTTTAGTCGTGTCTGACTCTTTGCAGCCCTATAGACTGTAGCCCACAAGACTCCTCTGTCCATGGGATTCTCCAGGAAAGAATGCAGTGGGTTGCCATGCCCTCCTCCAGAGAATCTTTCCAACCCAGGGATCGAAACAGTATCTCTTATGTCTCCTGCATTGTCAGGCAGGTTCTTTACCACTGGAACCACCTGGGAAGACCATTGATTATGTTGACACAACAAAATTTTTCCTAATCATACTGAATCTTTGTTTCCTAATAGGAATAACTCTTTTTTTTTTTTGGCCATGTCAAGAGGCTTGCAGGATCTTAATTCCCCCACCAGGGACTGAACCTGGGGGTCATGGTGGTGAAAGCGCTGAGTCCTGACCACTGGACCACCAGGGAAGGCCCAAATAGAAATAACTTTAAAATGTAGAAATAACTGAAATCATACACTACAATTACTTGTTTTTATTTTAAAATCAAATTTGTTATTTGCCACTAAAGTGAATGCATCTTTAGATTCTGCTGTCAGAGACCAAAATGGAAAAACTGAAGAAATACCGTATTCAAAATTCAGCCAAAAGATGGCTTTGACTTTTGTATTATATTATTCTAAGTAGCTTGATGATAAATAAGTACTCACAGTATATTTGGAACTGAAAATATTTTGGTGAAAATAATCTCTGATGTTTCTTGCACAAATGAAAAACTTTTTTTGTTAAAAAAATCACTTGAAGGGTGTTACGCTTTGCTTCTTGTTTATTTTCATTGGGGAACAATGATAACATTTTACTTGTAAAATTTACGATATCTTAGTGTAATTTAATTTAAAGCCCTAAGATATTGCTATGGAAACCAGGGGGAAAAGAGATTTGTATCAATTTCTATTCTTCTGTAGACACTCTGGACCATGGGGCAGACACTAGGTCCTGACATGTATTTATAATATTAACAATTATTAATATTAATTAATAATATCACCTGGTAGTAGCAGGAAAGGTCACTCAGGAGCTCCCAGGGCAGTCTTCTGACTCCTCACTGCATCGTGTTGCTTTATTCCACTTTCCTGGGTTTTAGCTACGGGTTTCTCCTCAGTTCTCCCCGGAGGTCGGGGCCAGTCACAAACACCAGGTCACTTGCTCAGAGCCCTGACACTGCCCAGACCTGGGTCTCACCCCCTGACCGTTTGACATGCTGTTACTCATCTAACTGCCATCATTGCATCCACCAGTTCTGCTGTGAATTCAATCACAGATAGACCTCACAGAACAACTTCAATACCAACACTCCCCAGGATCAGCCTGAGGTAGCTACACCCCACCCCGGATGCCAGCTTTGGACTGTTGGCCATCCTCTTTGGATCCAACTCTTCCACCTTGTCACTTTCTTCAGCCCTGACCTCTGCAGTCCTAGGTCCCAGGTTTCTCCTCAAATCCAAGGGTTTCGTTTTTATAAATTATGGCATACGTCAATTTCCTTTTCTCTAGGAATGTATTTTCATAGACTTTTCTTCATGGAATGCCTCAGTGTGGTCTCTGTTCCTCAGAAACATGAACTAATTAAAGGAAAGCTACTCGTTTCCCCTTATTCACCTGTTACCTATGACTGCTAACTTGCATTTCCAGTCAGCCTTAGGCAACTAAGGATAGCTCTCTGAGTTGATTCTATGCCAGCCAAATCCAAAGAGCTCTTTCATTTTGTTAGCCTATGCAACCTTATTAAGGAATCAAGGTACACTGATTTTTAGGCTTTTTGAAAATTTTGAAAATAGCCTGAAGATCTTCACAAATTTCTAAGTGGGAGATAGTGCTCTGTTCTATCCAGAATAGAAGAAGGAGTTATTGTAACCAGGGCCATGAAGTGCCATGGAGTCCAGTTAATCCAGTGGCTGAAAGCATTATGGTGAACCCATATTAGACTTCACACCACCAGAACTGATAGACGTGAGCCTGAACAACCTAAGGAGTAATTCTGGTGATATGTCTCTCTAGCTGAAAATATACAAGTGAATTCTGATTAAGATACACAACATTTTTGTCTAGGATTCTGGCTTTTACTGCGGATACCTAGGTTCAATCCCTCATCGGGGAACTGAGATCCCCCCAGTCACACGGCTGTTCAGTGCCACTGAATATATAATATACAGGTAATCAATTATATACGGTATTTCGCTCCACAGAAGTAACAGTTTACTTAAGCAATTTCTGTCGATTTGCTAATGGTCTCTTACCATTTTGTTTCTGTTCAGGGGCTCTTCCTCCTCTCTTCCTACCCTTGTGTTTTTCTCCATTCCATCCCCCTCCTCCCCCACTGCACTACCCACCACACACTGGCACAATAGTGTTCAAAAATAGTAGTTTGCTTAGAAGATAATTAGAAAAAAATGATAATATGAGAGTCAAGATTAATGAAATTTTAGAGACAGAAAATCATCTTTCTTCCTGAGTTAGAAACATTGTTTTGATGGTAATATATTTGATGGTTTAAAGGAGAGATTTCAAGGAGGTATTAAATCCAGAATGAATGGCCCAAGTTTAAGAAGAGGGATGTTTGTGGAAATTGGGAGAAATTAAAGAATGTAATGATTCTTTGATTGAGAACAAAAGGAGAAAGGGGGTAGGATAAGGAATACGGTTGATCTTATGACAGCTAATAAACATAATTGTGCTTCTGTTATTATTAATAGAAACCTTGGCTACTGATTCCAGATTTAGATTATATTTATTGAATGTTGGTTTTTAACCTGTTGTAAATGCTTAAATATGGGAAACATTTAAGAATCATGATTTCTGTTATGAATAAAACTTATTTCTTAATTTTATGGATTTTAGTTTTATATATATATAAAGAGCCCTGGTGATTCAGATGGTAAAGAATCTCCCTGAAGTAAATTCAAGAGAATATGAGAAATATTTATAATGAATTATTTCTAGTCACAGTGTTTGGTTTTCCTTGTAATAATTTAATGTACATTGTCCTACTTAGGAAGTTATCTACTTTCTATTACCACTCATTTTCACCTCTATCTATTGTTTAGCAGTCCGGTGTTTGCACCTGTCAATGAAGTAACCACAGAAAGACCAGCACATGTATTCCAGTGAAAGTGGAATGCCAGCAGCTGGCAAAACAAAATGACAGTTTAATGTGGACAGAGTCAGGATTCAATATAACGTGCTACAGCAGAGTTGAAAGTTCAAGTCAAACTGGAGAGCAAACACTCTAGCCTACATGCAGTACATTTTTTTTTTTTTGATGAAAAGAGAAGCTATCTTTGTCATGCTAAGAGTATTGTCTTTGGGAGAGACTGAATAATTATTTGCTTTACATAAGATATGCTTTAGTAGGGTTTTACCTCTAGTTATTACAGAGTTGATCATTATGTGAGAGTCAGGAAAAGGGAGCCTTGAAAATTGGAACTAACTTTTACTGTACACGAATTTAAACACAGAATCAATTTTTAAAATAAACTTTCAACTACTGATATGACTTCAGATAGAGTGAAATAAATATAAATGTCCTTCTCAGTGGAAACTTATTTTGCTTTGCCAGTTTGTTTTCCTAACTTTCTGTGGATTCTTTTTATTTCATTTAATTAATGTATTTATTCACTGATTTTTACTTTTGGCCACACTGGGTCTTTGCTGCTGTGCATGGGCTTTCGCTAGTTGTGGCAAGGGGGGGCTGCTCAATAGTTTTGGGCTGCTTATTGCAGTTACTTCTCTTGTTGGTGACATGGTGACTTCTTTTGTTGGTGAGCGCAGGTTCTGAAGCTCATGGGCTCAGTAGTTGTGGCACGGGGCTTAGTTGCCCTGTGGCATGTGGAATCTTCCCGAACCAGAGATCCAACCTGTGTCTCCTGCATTGGCAGGCAGGTCTATTTGCATACAGCCCCTCCAAAGTCTGGGGCTCTTATTCCTCCGGTTTCTTTGGTCCCCTGTTAGCCAAATGGCAGTGTATGCAGCGTGTACTCCTTGTGCCCTGGTCAGGGAGGCATTTCAAGTGGATTGTGCTCCTTGAGAACAGATAGGGGGAGGGAGCCCCCAAAGTGCACGCCTCCCATAACCTGAGTGATTCCCACATATTGGAAGGCAAGGAAGGCTGATGAGAATGAAGACTCACTGTTTTGTTAAGTTAGTGTTGCTATGCCTCCGGTTTTGTTTTTGGTTCCTTTCCTGCCACAGGGGCCTTGGGGAGACTGAGTCACTATGCTGGTGATGGTAGGTGGTAGTTTTCTCCAGGAAGGGTGGAGACAACCAAGGGAACAATAATTTGGGTAGTTCTAGGACCACCAGAAAACTCTGCAGGACGCGGGGACTGATGGAATAGGAGTTAGAGTTTAGTGAACTAAGATAAGACCAGAGGGTTAGGGTCAAGTTCAGGATTAAGTCCCTGCTGAGAATTCGCCTATCAGCCAGGAGAAAATCAGAAATTATCAGCAGAGGGTTCATAGATCATGATATTGAAGGGTTCATATATTGAAGTCATAATAAAGGCAACCACAGTAAGAGCTAAACATTTGCAAATAAAAAATAGAGCATGTGAGGAAAGAGAGAAGGTAGAAGGTAATTCGAATGCTCTAAATTATTTTTTTTAATTAAAAATTTTCCCATTGGTTTTATTTTTATTTACTTTTTAAAATTAAAGTATAATTGATTAAAAGTAAATTTGTAAAGTAAAATTGTAAAATAAAATAATATTTGTAAAGTAAAATTGATAAAATTAAAGTATAACACTATAGTATTGTGTTAGTTTCAGGTGTATGGCAAAATGGTTCAGCTGTATTTTTTAAGATTATTCTTCCATTGCAGGTTATTTCAAGATAGTGAATATAGTTCCCTGTGCTATATAGTAAATAAATGCTCTAAATCTTAATCTTTATTTGTGAAGAGCCCAAAGCAATAAAGGCCACTATTTATTTATAACAATGAGAAAAACTAAAAACAAAACCTTTGGCTTCTGAGAAGTGAGAATTTATGTTCATATATACTATCTGCTGTTTATATTTTTTAAATGTGCATGCTTTCTCCATCATTAAAAATCTTAAGTAACAGGGATGATGAAATTAATGTTAGTATATAGGATAAATGGCAATATGTGTGACATATCTGGCACATAGTAGACACTCAAAAAATTATAACTTTTATGACTATTAATTACAAATTTTGTCACTTTTTATATGTGGCAACTAATGTCAGCCGCATTCTCACTGTCCCTTCAAATGTAAGTAAAGTAGGCTCAAGCCTACATTCTTTGCTTTGTTTTTTTTTTTTTTTTTAATTTTTTTATTAGTTGGAGGCTAATTACTTCACAACATTTCAGTGGGTTTTGTCATACATTGATATGAATCAGCCATAGATTTACACTTATTCCCCATCCCGATCCCCCCTCCCATCTCCCTCTCCACCCGATTCCTCTGGGTCTTCCCAGTGCACGAGGCCGGAGCACTTGTCTCATGCATCCCACCTGGGCTGGTGATCTGTTTCACCATAGATAGTATACATGCTGTTCTTTTGAAACATCCCACCCTCACCTTCTCCCACAGAGTTCAAAAGTCTGTTCTATATTTCTGTGTCTCTTTTTCCGTTTTGCATATAGGGTTATCGTTACCATCTTTCTAAATTCCATATATATGTGTTAGTATGCTGTAATATTCTTTATCTTTCTGGGTTACTTCACTCTGTATAAGGGGCTCCAGTTTCATCCATCTCATTAGGACTGGTTCAAATGAATTCTTTTTGACGGCTGAGTAAAATTCCATGGTGTATATGTACCACAGCTTCCTTATCCATTCATCTGCTGATGGGCATCTAGGTTGCTTCCATGTCCTGGCTATTATAAACAGTGCTGCGATGAACATTGGGGTGCATGTGTCTCTTTCAGATCTGGTTTCCTCAGTGTGTATGCCCAGAAGTGGTATTGCTGGGTCATATGGCAGTTCTATTTCCACACTGTTTTCCATAGTGGCTGTACATAGTGGCTGTACTTTGCTTTGTGGGAGCCAAAAGGGTGTCCACTGGTTTCCACAGATGCCCATGGCATCTTCTCATGGTTATTGCTGTGTTTAGGCTCCTTCTCCTACTGAGACAAGTCAGTTCCTGAGTTTCATGGCACTCTGTGTCATCCCAGTTCACATTTTGTTGAATCAGATTCTGAACTCAACCCAATTCTTCAATGGCTACTAAAACCATTCACTCACAGGACACCTTTTAGATGGACAAGGTTGCCGAAGGTGAGTGACAGGGACAGTTTGCATTACCCAGATACCATTTTACATTGAATATTGGGCATCACCCCTGGGCAGTCACCTTGTGCCTTCACCACACAGTAGCGCCTCTTGCCTTAGGGTCCTGCCTGGCCATCCTCTCCTCTTATTGCTCTTCTCATTGCTCAGGGGAGTGCTGGATTCCTTTCACTTTATTCAGCAGACCTGGCTTCAGACCCTGCTTGGCTGAACTGACCCCCTCAAGACAGGCAATAGATCCAAAGATGCAGCATAGCCAAATAAGTAAATAAATTTAAAAACAAAGTTTATTTATTATTAAATAAATAAGCAACTAATGCATTACAGTCTAAAAAACAAAAAAGTACAAGTGATTTACTTAAGCATTTTGAAATACAGCATTTTTATATCTATAACTGGGATTCATTTGATGTAATCCAAAAGATAGTTGAGGAAAAACTTTTTTTTTTAAAGCTTGTGACTTCACTGGGTGATAACTGCCTGCTTATTTAAAAATATATACATAGTGGTACAATGACCCATATACAATTTCAGAGTAATGCATTAAAACAAATTTTTTAAAAAGCAATAGTGGGAACATTGGTTTTAATCAGTTGTAACTGTCCAATTGCAAATGCAGTATGTAAATCCTGAATCTTGTAAATTAATTGAGGCAGTCAAGATCCCTATGGAACTAGTGTTGGCATAATTTTTCTCATTTGCCTTTCTCTAAACTACAGAAAAACCACATCTTTATGCCTTGATTTGAAATGTTATATTTACCTTAGTTTCTTTTCTCTCCAGGCTACACATGTAGTACCTGCTGTGATGCATGGGGAAAAGATGCAGCCATCAGTGGCTAAGGTATAGTAATGACTAATGTGACCATTATTATTAACCTAAATATTATTTATATGGATGCTGACTATTCTGAGAAAGTAGCAATGACTTTGAAAGCTACACCAAGAATCAATCTAATGAAGAGACAGAGCGCCTGATTGCCTCTGTAAGTATGATTCTGGGGCATCTCCCTGCCGCATCCAAAGAAACCTATTTCATGACATGCCTGTAACTCCACTGTCATAGATTCATTCCTATGCCAAAACTTCATCCCCTTGTAAAATATAAACAATACTGGGAAATAACATATAGCTCTAATGTGATTGAGTTGGTCAGATCCTTTCCTGAGGATAGTTTTGATAGAGGAAATATAGTAACTGGGGGCAGCTGCCGCTTTAATGAAGAGATTTAGAAAAAGCGATACCTAGTAGGGGAGGGGTGATGAAGAAAAATTTTGGTTGCTTCCTAATGTTGTCTCACACTGGCTGCTTTGAAGTGAATCATTTATGGGAAATGGAGGCATGGGATCTTACATTCTTCCAATTTATGGGGATTTGCAAGTAAATGTAACTCATTGTTCTCAAATTATTTTTGATGGTATGCTTTTAATAGAAATAACATTTCAGATTTATGGATAAAACAATACAAACAGGATTCATTTCATTAACTTTGTGATATATTTTCTATTGAAAGATTGAAGAAGAGAAACGTGTTTTGGAAGAGCAAATACAAGTGTTAAAGTCTAAGTTAGAGAGAGAGAAAAAGAAGTCAGAAAGGTACTGGTAATAATAATTCATAATTGTTCATTTGCAGCTAATACATACTGTATATATATAACCATCTATAAATTTATTACAGGATTAAAAAGGATTCAGAACATATCAGCAAGAACTGGGAAAAGAAATTCTTAATTCTCAGGAACAGGTATAGTGTGGTATATACAAATTCTATTTGTAAAAAACGTGACTAATCATCTTTTAAGGAAATTGGGAGCCTAGCATTTTTCTGTGTGTATTAAGTAATATAAAATGCCATCACGTGCTTCTAATAAGAAATGCAAAATAACTGACCTAAAGTAGAAGAGTAGTCAAAGTCACTTCAAATAAAAACTAAATTCCAAACTCTATTTTATTCCCGATCTCGGTGTTTAAATGTAAATAATCAACAGGATGGACAGACACTCTTGATAACTGGTTTAATCGGACCCACACAGTTATCTTCCCCCATAGGCCTATTAAAACATTTTCCTGCTCATTTGCTCATGATAATAGTTATCTTCAGATATAGAGATCTGAATGAGTGAGGGGGGCGTGGTGTCTGGTTGCTTAGAAGAGACTCCCCCGCTCCCCCCGAAGAAGCCTCACATGCAGAAGTGCTGGGATGAGCGTTGGCTCGTGTGTTCAGAAACGGTGAGGACACCAGATGGCTGGAATGACGTGAGCAGGGGCGAGTGGTAGAAGAGCCCAGAGAAGAAGAACATTTGAGGTTTTGCTCCGAGATGGGAAATCACTAGAAGCTTCGTTTTTCATTTTTGTTTTTTTCCCTGCGCTGGGTCTTCGTTGCTGTGCCCCGGCTTTCTCTAGCTGAGGCAAGCAGGGGCCACTCTTCAGCTGCGGTGCGCTGTGAGCTTCTCCTGTTGCTCCATGGGTTCTGGACACCCGGGCCTCAGTAGTTGCTGCACACGGCCTCCGTAGCTGTGGCGCACAGGGTTCCTTGCCCCATGGCGTGTGGAATCTTCCCGGACCAAGGATCGAACCCATGTCCCCTGAATAAACTGCTCCAACATTTCGGCCCTGAGGGAAGTCCACTCTGGGACTTCATATTGCCGGGTTATTTTAGAAGGATATAACTCAGGAACAGCCAAATGGAAGAGATGCACAGGGCAGAGTTTGTGGGAGGGCTCTCAAAAGTCATGCTCCCCGGGCAGTGCTGCTCTCATATCTCCACATGTTCACCAACCCAGGAGCTCTTGTTTTTAATTGATAAGAAAATCTCTTTTACATGCCTACTAGGTCATTAGTGAAAGTGAAAAAGTGAAAGTGAAGCCGCTCAATTGTGTCTCTATTGTGACTCTTTGCTACCCGGTGGACTATTGCCTGCCAGGCTCCTCTGTCCATGGGATTCTCCAGGCAAGAATACTGGAGTGGGTTGCCATTTCCTTCTCCAGAGGATCTCCCCAACCCAGGGATCAAACCCGGGTCTCCCACATTGCAGGCAGACTCTTTAACCTCTGAGCCACCTACCACACCTAATAAACCTAGCAATGTAAATCCTTTAGCATTGCTTATTAACCAAGTCATATTCAAATCTCTTGATTATCTCAAGGGAATCTTTTATAGTTGTTTGTTTAAATCGGGATCCGGAATAGGTAGATCACTGCATTTGGGTGTTACATCCTTTAAATCTTTTTTTTTTTTTTTTCTATAATCATCCCACATAAGCCCCTTTCTTTCCAATCCATTGATTTGCTAGAGAAATGTGTTCATTTCTTATGTAGAATGTCCCCCATTCTGGATTTGGCTAATTGTTTACACACATGTGTGTATGTGTCTGTGGTGCCTTTTAGCATGTTCTTCAGTCTGTATTTCCTACAAACTGATCTTAAATCTAGAGAGTTGGTTAGATTCAGATTCAATATTTTAGGCAAGACAACCTCATGTAAACTACTAGGTAATTCTTATGCATCCCATCATAGGGCACTTTAGTGTCTGGCTTTGTTATTTTAATCATGTTATCAGCCTGATTCATGAATGTCAAGGTTTACCAATTGACCTTTCTCCAAATAATCTTAACACCCATTAATAATCACAAACCATGAGTCAAGATTTCATTAGGATGGCAAATTGTTAATACTTCAATTTTATCTTTCCTTCTGCATTTCTTAGCTAAGTTTTATCAAAGAAAAACATTCCCCTCAACTGGTTACCCTGAAATACAGTTTCAGATGAGATGAGGCAAGATAAATGCTTGATCCTCTTTATTTATCAATATTCAGAATAATGAATTGGTACCCTGAAACCTCACTGGAGAGTCTTAAACTAAGGAAAGACCCAAATGATCTGATGTCTTGAAAGAATAATTCTGACTTCTGTATTGATAAGGCTGTAGGGAAACCAAAGGAAAGGCAGGGAGAAAAGTTAGGAGCTCCAAAAACAATAAGCCTTTTTTAGGCAAAACATGATGGTGATTTGACTGGGATGGGAGATGTGGAGGTGTTGAGAAATGATTAAATGTGGGATATGTTTTGAAAGTGGGAGGTATTGAAAGATTGGCAGTAAGGGGGGAAAGAAAGAAGTCAAGTTTGATTGCAAAGATTTTTTACAACAGGAAGGATGAAGTTGCCTTCAGCTTCAAACAAGCAAGCGCATTTTGTCAGGAAATTGGTTTTGATATGTGAAATTCAAGATGCCTCTTAGTAACCTAAGGGTAGATGTCTAGTGGCAAATTATATATGAGTCTCGAACTCAGAAGAAAGTTGAGGCTGGGGGCATACATTTGGGATGCATTAGTATAGATGGTATTTAAAGTCATGGGATTAAATGAGATTAGCTAAGAATAAGTGTTGGAGAAAAATAGAGAGATACAAGGATTGAGTTCTAATATTTGGTTGTATCTGACTTTCAAAAGCTTTTATTGATCTGATGTTTCCCCTTTAAAGGATGTTCCTCTTTTGTGAACTCCTTTCATCTTTTTGCTTTCTTGTCAGCTTGTGAAATTTGTTTGTGTATTCTTATTTTTAATTCTTTGTCAATTTTAGATGTTACAAATACCTCTTCCCAGTCTATGAACTTTGTGTATGTTGTCCTTTATTGTACAGAGATTCTTAATCTTTATCCATCAATATTTTTTCCTTAGATGCATTTAGAAAATCTTTCTCCATCTTCACTAAGATATTCTCCCACTTTTTTAGACAAGCCTTCTTGACTTACCCCTCATATTTGGGTCTTTATTCCAGTTCTTTCTGGAGTGGGTTGTGATGCCACTTTGCTCACATACTGTGTTCTAGTATATTCCTGAATCTGTTTCAGAGTTCCCATTCTATTCCATTTATTTTTCCTTTCCAGGATATTACTATACTATTATTTTGTGATATATGTTAATATCTAGTATTAATAAGGCTATTCCTCCTTATTTTCTTTTCAGGGCTGGAAAATATATAATTTTAGAAAACAAAAAGAGTGATAAATTCATAGTAATATTTAAAATTTTTTACTTGCATTTCTTTGCTCTTACATTGAAAATTCTAGATTCTCATCACATGAACATAGTACCAATTTGCTCTCTCCTATGATCTCTGCTCATTTCAATTCTATTGCATGTTTTATTTCAGCTTTCATGTCCTTAAGAACGAGATGTTCACTAGGCACACATTATTTCGTCAGTTTGCAGTGCTGGCCGATACATCCTTCAATTATGTTGTAAGTACATATTGGGGTAGATGCACTTTGTCTCTTTGATGCAGCTGTAACATGCCTTTTTGAACTTAGCTTTTTTAGAATCCCTGATCTTAGCTCTGGAGACAGTACAGGGGGCACCCTGCTAGAGGCTGATAGCATAAGACAGTGTTTGAACCCAAAGAGCTCAATGTAGTATGACACATAGATGTGTAAACAAACGGCTCCCATGCAATATGGTTGAGCTATAGTGGAGGCAAGTGAAAATTTTAGAGGGGGGTGACTCATTCCTCCTGGGAGGAATCTATTAACCTGACCACTGTGGGCATGGATGGAACATAGGAACAATCACAGCTGAAGATCCAAGTAGCTAGTCACTTCCAGATGGATAAAGGAGGTAAAAGAATCTGTTCCTAGTACTAGGTCATTCATTTTCACACTAGAAGTAACCTATAGACGAAGCCCAATTCTAAAATAGACTTTTTAAAAATTGAAGTATAGTTGATTTACAATGTTGTGATTCAGTTATTATATGTATATATATGTGGGGGGGGGTGGGCCTTCCCAGGCCACTCAGTGGTAAAGAATCCACCTGCCAATGCAGGAGACATGGGAGACTCAAGTTCAATCCCTGGTTGGGGAAGATGCCCTGGAGGAGGGCATGGCAACCTACTCCAGTGTTCTTGCCTGAAGAATCACGTGGACAGAGGAGCCTGATGGGCTATAGTCCATGGGGTCACAAAGAGTCATACATGACTGAAGTGACTTCACATGCACACATGTGAGAAACTTGCTAAGGATTTTTAATAATTGACTCCCCCACAGTGTTCCAGAACTGGTCTCTCTATATAATAGTCTCTTCTCCTTCTGTTTTTTTTCTCTTCTCAACCAAAGTTTACAATTTTTTAGGTATTTCTTTTTATTTATTCATTTGGCTGTGCTGGGTCTTAGTTGCAGCATGCAGGATCTTTAGTTGCAACATATGGGATCTAGTTCCCTGACCAGGGATCGAACCCAGGCCTCCTGCATTGACAGCTTGGAGTCTTAACTGCTGGGCCACCAAGGGAGTCCTCACATAAATGTTTAAATGGTTTATTTGTCAAGGGGAACAAAAAGGGAGTGGGAGCAGGCTGTAGGGGGATAGAAAAATGCATGCAAATGTGTATGCATACATATAAACCAACGAGAGAGAAGCCTTGAATAGGGAAAACACCACATACATTCCCAGGGTGCACCCACAGACCTCAGACCTCTTTTTGATAATAATGCTTGGTGTGTTTTTGGTCGTTTCCACCAGCATATTTTTAATGTCATGATTTACTGTGCCATATATGATGTTGGTGGCTGTTCTGCTTATGTGCTGCTGCTTCTGAACTCCTAGAAGAGCTGCCTTTGTGTTTTCACTCTTCAGTTCCTGGGAACCAGGACCACTACTGTGTAGCTTCCAGGAACTGAGTAGTGCTGGGGATGACCTTGTGATACCTGACCCGTTACAAGGAGTAAATCCCAAATGGCATAGGGAGAATCAGAAGGAAGTAGAGTCAGAAGAGACATTGAGGAAAACATTTTTGCTTGAATTTTCTCACAAAGTAGCCTGAATTAGGAAGGGATCTATTCCTTGTGTCTCAGTGGGGAAGGAATCCACCTGCAATGCAGGAGTTGCGGGAGACGTAGTTTTGATCCCTGGATCGGGAAGATCTCCTGGAGGAGGAAATGGCAACCCTCTCCAGTATTCTTGCCTGGGAAATCCCATGGACAGAGGAGCCTGGCAGGCATCAGTCCATAGGGTCACAAAGAGTCTGACATTCCTTGGGTTTAAAGGAAATTATTTCCCCAGTGATATTTGAGCCATTAAGTTAGAAGCATAATTTTCACATCTCGGTTAACTAAGGACTGAAGAGCATTCTACCTCCATTTGAGTTAATCTTTATTTCCCCTGGATAACAATGGTACGAACCCTTTGTGCCTTTCAGAAAGTTAAACCTTTATTTGTGCAATCCAAAATGAACTTGGCAACAGTGTCGACATCTTCTACAAGTGTTGATCATTCACCTTCGGTAGGTAGATTACTTTTTTCCTATTTAACATTTAATCAGTCAGTATTATTCAGCGTCAGTAATTAAACGTCTCATTTTACCCACAGGTAGACAACCAGTATGATGACTTAAGCAGCGATCAGATTTCCCTCCCACTTTCACCACAAGGTAAGAATCCTTCTTGTTGGAGAAAAGGTGCACACACACAGGATGAGTAATGAATCAGGATTAGTAGCACTTTTCTTTGTCAAACTGAGATGTTCGGTTTCTGGGTGAACGCATGGCTTTTATCCAGCCACTTTATAAGACTAATGCATAGATACGATGAATAAAATAATGTTAATATGTATTTCTGAATATTGATCTCTGTTAATTGAAAATGAGAGTCATACATCAAAACTAGAAACTGTCTCAGTTGGAATCCTGTTTCTTTTTTTTTAACTGCCAAACCTGAGGCTCCTGTTAAATTCCTAGTTTCCAGTTTAATAATAGAAGAAAAAATCTGACCATTTCTAGCATTCTTTATCTCCCATCAGTCCTTGCAGGGCCTCAAATTGTACTGTTTGGTAAGTGGAGGTACATTTTGTTCACAGGTTTCTATACGTCTTTAGGAAGCAACCGTGCTTGCTTTTCTCTAATGAATACCTTGTATTAACAAAATGCAATGTTCTTCATTTGAATTAGAGATAGTAATCAAAGGGTGTCAGTAATTTCTGATTTTCATGTCTTGGAATCTTTAAAAGTAAAGTTTTATCATGAATATTTATACAGGGAGGAAGTGCGTAAAATGAGTTTAAATTCTGGACCCTAATTTTAAAATCATCTACTTTTTGAAAACAAGATTGAGAAAGGAACTTCTCTCCTGGGCCTCCACGCAATGGAGAGACTTCTTCTGTAGTGTTTACAGGTGTAGGTAGTATCTTTTCCAGAGGTGCCTGCCAGGGTGCTGGGAATCTTTTAGCAGCCACAGTCCTATTGGCTTCCTGGACTGACATTTTTGATCATAGTAACACTCAGATATGCAGATGACACCACCCTAATAGTAAAAGGCAAAGAGGACCTAAAGAGCATATTGATGCAGGTGAAAGAGGAGAGTGAAAAAGCTGAGTTAAAACTCAACATTCAAAAAAGTAAGATCATGGTATCGAGTCCCATCACTTCATGGCAAATAGATAGGGGAGAAAAAATGAACACAGTGACAGATTTTGTTTTCTTGAGCTCCAAAATCACTACAGACAGTGACTGCAACCATGAAATTAAAAGGCATTTCCTCCTTAGAAGAGAAGCTATGACAGACCTAGACAGTTTACTCAAAAGCAGAGACATCACTTTGCTGACAAAGGTCCATATAGTGAAAGCTATGGTTTTTCCAGTAGTCATGTATGGATGTGAGAGTTGGACCATATAGAAGGCTGAGCACTGAAGAATTAATGCTTTCGAACTGTGGTGCTGGAGAAGACTCTGGAGAGTCCCTTGGACTGCAAGGAGATCAAACCAGTCAATCCTAAAGGAAATCAACCCTAAATATTCATTGGAAGAACTGGTGCTAAAGCTGAAGCTCCAATACTTTGGCCACCAGATGTGAAGAACCAACTCACTGGAAAAGATATTGGGAAAGATTGAGGGAAGGAGGAGAAGGGGGCAACAGAGGATGAAATGGTCAGATAGCATCATTGACTCAGTGCACATGAGTTTGAGCAAACTCCAGAAGATGGTGAAGGACAGGGAAGCCTGGCATGCTGCAGTCCATGGGGTTGCAGAGTTGGACATGACTGTGTGACTGAACAATGACAACACCCAGACTGGATTCTATAGTGGCTGCTAGCTTAAAGCGTGGCAGCCTTTTAAAGATATCAGCATTTTTTTTTTTTTTTTTGGCTGCACCATATGGCTTGGAGATCTTAGTTCCCTCACCAGGATTTGGACCCAGGTCCCTGCTGTGGAAACGGAGAGTCCTAACCATTGGACTGCCAGAGAAGTCCCCAAAGATGTCAGCATTTAAATAAAGGGCTAGATCTGTAGACTGTTGGAAATTCCAATCCCTACAGTAAGTTATTTTAAAATATCATAATGTATTAGGGGAAGAAAGAATATATTCAATCTGATTTTGGTATTGACCATCTGGTGATGTCGATGTGTAAGGTCACCTCTTGTGTTGTTGGAAGATGGTGTTTTCTATGACCAGTGCATTCTCTTGGCAAAACTCTGTTAGCCTTTGCCCTGCTTCATTTTGTACTTCAAGGCCAAACTTGCCTGTTACTCCAGGTATCTCTTGATTTCCTACTTTTGCATTCCAGTCCCCTGTGATGAAAAGGACATCTTTTTTTGGTGTTAGTTCTAGAAGGTCTTGTAGGTCTTCATAGAACTGTTCAACTTCAGCTTCTTCAGCATTAGTGGTTGGGGCAGACTTGAATTACTGTGATATTGAATGGTTTGCCTTGGAAATGAACCGAGATCATTATTGTTTTTGAGACTACACCCAAGTACTGCATTTCAGGCTCTTTTGTTGACTATGAGGACTACTCCATTTCTTCTAAGGGATTCTTGCCCACAGTAGTAGATATAATGGTCATCTGAGTTAAATTCACCAATTCCTGTCCATTTTAGTTCAATGACTTCTAAAATGTTGATGCTCACTCTTGCCATCTCCTGCTTGACCACTTCTGATTTACCTTGATTCATAAACCTAACTTTCCAGATTCCTATGCACTATTGTTCTTTACAGCATCAGACTTTACTTCCATCACCAGTCACATCCACAAGTGGGCATTGTTTCCGCTTTGGCTCAGCCTCTTCATTCCTTCTGGAGCTATTTCTCCACTCTTCTCCAGTAACATATTGGGCACCTACCAACCTCGGCAGGGGGGTGTGGGGTGGGGTTCATCTTTCAGTGTCATATCTTTTTGCCTTTTCATACTGTTCATGGGGTTCTCAAGGCAAGAATGCTGAAATGGTTTGCCATTTCCTTCTCCAGTGGACCACGTTTTGTCAGAACTCTCCACCATGACCCGTCCATCTTGGGTGGCCCTACATGGCATGGTTCATAGTTTCATTGAGTTAGACAAGGTTTAGGTCCATGTGATCATATGGACTGAGCACCAAAGGCTGAGCATGGAAGAACAGATGCCTTCAAACTGTGGGGCTGGAGAAGACTCTTGAGAGTCCATTGGACTGCAAAGAGATCAAACCAGTCAATCTTAAAGGAAATCAACCCTAAATATTCACTGGAAAGACTGATTTGAAGCAGAAGCTCCCATACTTTGGCCACCTGATGCAAAGAGCTGACTCATTGGAAAAGACCCTGATGCCGGGAAAGATTGAAGGCAGTAAGGGAAGGGGATGACAGGGGATGGGATGGTTGGATGGTATTACTGACTCAATGGACATGAGTTTGAACAAGCTCCAGAAGATGGTGAAGGACAGGGAAGCCTGGGAAAGAGAGACTTTCTGATTTATCATTAAAATGTAAATTGTTAAATTTGCAATCTTTGTTCTACCCAACATTTTTTTTTTTAAATTTCAAACAGGCAACAACAGATTTTATTTTATTTATTTTATTTTATTAGTTGGAGGCTAATTACTTCACAACATTTCAGTGGGTTTTGTCATACATTGATATGAATCAGCCATAGATTTACATGTGTTCCCCATCCCGATCCCCCCTCCCACCTCCCTCTCCACCCGATTCCTCTGGGTCTTCCCAGTGCACCAGGCCCGAGCACTTGTCTCATGCATCCCACCTGGGCTGGTGATCTGTTTCACCATAGATAGTATACATGCTGTTCTTTTGAAATATCCCACCCTCACATTCTCCCACAGAGTTCAAAAGTCTGTTCTATATTTCTGTGTCTCTTTTTCTGTTTTGCATATAGGGTTATCGTTACCATCTTTCTAAATTCCATATATATGTGTTAGTATGCTGTAATGTTCTTTATCTTTCTGGCTTACTTCACTCTGTATGATGGGCTCCAGTTTCATCCATCTCATTAGGACTGATTCAAATGAATTCTTTTTAATGGCTGAGTAATATTCCATGGTGTATATGTACCACAGCTTCCTTATCCATTCGTCTGCTGATGGGCATCTAGGTTGCTTCCATGTCCTGGCAATTATAAGCAGTGCTGCGATGAACATTGGGGTGCACGTGTCTCTTTCAGATCTGGTTTCCTCAGTGTGTATGCCCAGAAGTGGGATTGCTGGGTCATATGGCAGTTCTAATTCTAGTTTTTTAAAAAATCTCCACACTGTTTTCCATAGCAGCTGTACTAGTTTGCATTCCCACCAACAGTGTAAGAGGGTTCCCTTTTCTCCACACCCTCTCCAGCATTTATTGCTTGTAGACTTTTGGATAGCAGCCATCCTGACTGGCGTGTAATGGTACCTCATTGTGGTTTTGATTTGCATTTCTCTGATAATGAGTGATGTTGAGCATCTTTTCATGTGTTTGTTAGCCATCTGTATGTCTTCTTTGGAGAAATGTCTGTTTAGTTCTTTGGCCCATTTTTTGATTGGGTCATTTATTTTTCTGGAATTGAGCTGCAGGAGTTGCTTGTATATTTTTGAGATTAATCCTTTGTCTGTTGCTTCGTTTGCTATTATTTTCTCCCAATCTGAGGGCTGTCTTTTCACCTTGCTTATAGTTTCCTTTGTAGTGCAAAAGCTTTTAAGTTTCATTAGGTCCCATTTGTTAATTTTTGCTTTTATTTCCAATATTCTGGGAGGTGGGTCATAGAGGATCTTGCTGTGATTTATGTCTGAGAGTGTTTTGCCTATGTTCTCCTCTAGGAGTTTTATAGTTTCTGGTCTTACATTTAGATCTTTAATCCATTTTGAGCTTATTTTTGTGTATGGTGTTAGAAAGTGTTCTAGTTTCATTCTTTTACAAGTGGTTGACCAGTTTTCCCAGCACCACTTGTTAAAGAGGTTGTCTTTTTTCCATTGTATATCCTTGCCTCCTTTGTCAAAGATAAGGTGTCCATAGGTCCGTGGATTTATCTCTGGGCTTTCTATTCTGTTCCATTGATCTATATTTCTGTCTTTGTGCCAGTACCATACTGTCTTGATGACTGTGGCTTTGTAGTAGAGTCTGAAGTCAGGCAGGTTGATTCCTCCAGTTCCATTCTTCTTTCTCAAGATTACTTTGGCTATTCGAGGTTTTTTGTATTTCCATACAAATTGTGAAATTCTTTGGTCTAGTTCTGTGAAAAATACCGTTGGTAGCTTGATAGGGATTGCACTGAATCTATAGATTGCTTTGGGTCTACCCAACATTTTAATTAGAGCCTTAATTAACAGCAAAAAATCCAGTTGAGAATTTTACATCCAAAAATCATTTTTCCGAGCCAAGCAAACCATTTTTTGAAGGTCCATTTGTGGTCATACAAACCGACTTTGACGGCTACCTGGGCCATGAGGGAGCCTCAGCCAAAACAAACACTGGCATTCCCTTTCTTCTGTTCTGAAAATGCAAAGTGTAGAGTTATTTCCACCCTGTCTACTGAAAACCGTCCTAAAATTCATTAGCCCCCCTTTTCCAGCTTACTAATAAAATTGAAAGTGAATGCTATTTTATGATCCATAATTTTTCAGGATGCCACAAGGCGCATCATACTGAATAGACTCTGAGCTGCAGAGAAGGAGTGAGTAAGGGTGTCACACAGAAAGTCTCTGGGCAAAACCCTGACATTTCTTTCTACAAAATCTCTGATATAACTTTGCTGTGTCACATTCTCCCCTCTGAAGACAATGCGGGGAAATCATTCAGTTAACGAAAGTTTCTGGTTAATTGGATTCCAGTTAATCCCAAATCAACTAGAAATAAATTTTCTACTTGTAATGGCCCAAAAAACTGACATATAAATGCCAGGAGGAAATTGAATTACAAATTTACTAATTCAAAAAGTAAATGAATTTTTTTTCATTGGAAAGCTGTCTTTCATGGTTACTGGGATGGAACAATATGCACACTAGATGTTCAAAAGGCCAAACCGTCTTCACAAAACAAGTCACTCCAAGCTTCTCAGGTGCTTCAGAAGGTGGAGAAACCCCTCCAGGCCCCTAGGAAATAGCTCAGTACATTATCAGTGTTTCCAAGCACTAATTCACAAATTTGTTTTCAAAGAGGTGTTTAGCTACATGACTCATGTGAACCAATAGACAAATCATTACTTTCTATAACATGAGGGTGACTGTAACCTATCTGGTGACAGAAGGCAAATTGAACCCATTAAAGTCACTGTGTTATTGAGATCTGTATTTTAAATTATGTAAATAGGATATTAATTTTAAATACCCTACTGAATATTTATACTCCCTGTTACCAGAATCCTCAGTGTTGCTTTAAAGATCGAGGTTTTTATATTGTATATTCATACAATAAGATACTTCTGAAAATTATGGGTAACTAACATGTAATGGGTGTAGGTACTATTCTAATGAGCTTCCCTGGTGGTTCAGTGGTAAAGAATCCACCTGCCAATGCAGAAGACACAAGTTTGATTCCTGGATTAGAAAGATCCCCTGGAGAAGGAAATGGCAACCCACTCCAGCATTCTTGCCTGGGAAATCCCATGGACAGAGGAGCCTGGTGGGCTGTAGTCAATGGGGTAGTGAAGAGTTGGACATGACTTAGTGGCTAAACAACAACCAACTATTCTAAATGCTTTTCAGGTTTTAGCTCTAACCCTCACAAAAACCCTATAAGGTCAGCACTCTTGCCTTCTCAAGTCTATAAAGGAGACGGTTGGATACAGAGGGGCCTAGTAGGCTGCCAAGGTTATGACCGCAAATAGATTATTATTTTTACAAAAAAGGCTGGGTTCAGACCCAGACAATGTGGCCCCAGGGGCCAGGTTTGTCACCAGTCAATTATACTGATTTACTCCAAGACACATGCATGACAATGTGTGGTCCCATTTTCAACAACACACAATGGGAAAACATTGTAGCAGATGTAGCAGAAAGGCTTTGCAGGTGGACAGACTTTGGTTCCCATCTCATTCCAGTCACTTACTCCAGGGGTGACTTCATCTCAGCTCCTTCTGCTCTGTAAAATGGAGGTGGTGACTCCAACTCCTAGCTTTGTTATGAGGATTAAATGAGGTGACTTGCCTAGCTAACCCCATCCCTGCCATTCCTCCTGACCTATGGATAATATAATCCCTGGATTCTGAAAATAAAGTCTGGCAAACCTGCTTTTTAACCCATTACATGAGAATTATAATGTCCTCAGAAGTAGGCTAGTGATTTAAAAGAACTGGTCTCTCCTTTAATTCTTATGTCCACCATGCATAAGAAAGAATAAAATTTGTCATTAGTATCAGATCATAACTGTAGATATTTTGAAAAGGGCAAAATAAAACATAACTTAAAATAGCATCAGAGGATATGTTTCCCAAGCAAATTGAAATTTATTCTTTGTTATGTTGCAAGCTTTACTCCAAAAAATTCTAGTGTGAAGCAGAGAGTTGCTGTTGCAACAAAGAAAATTTAAGACATAAAGAAATCCTCATGAGTGTAAAGAAATTTTAAAAAATGAGGTACGATACTATTGGCAGAATTTCAAAGCAGTCTTTTTTACACAGTAGTAATTATCCCAGGAGATCCCAGGTAACATTATTAATTTGTTTGCTACTTAACTGTGATAAAATTTGGGATCTGAGCAGCCCATTGTGTCCTGCGCACTGCCCCAGATTTTATGTACTTAAGAAGACCTTTCTCACAGGCCAGTAATTAGGTGCTATTGACATTGTAATCTTCAAAAATGTCCCTAATGGGCCCCAAAGACACGAATCTCATTGATAAAACCTCAAAGTAACAGTGACCCTTTAAGTGGCTTGTCGGTAAGAGAAACCTCAAACATAAATATCTGAAACACAGGAGAAACCCAAATTTAAACCTAGATTACATTGTATTGTTAATTCTCTTGAGACTTTTAGTGAAGAAACATGGAAGAGACGATCTTAAAGGTTTTTAAAGAATGGTAGAACAATTGTAGTACATTGGAAAGGTTTTTAAAATCTTTCTTTTCACCCTTTGAAACTTTAGACCTGTAAAGTGTTTCATTCTTGAGTCATTGTAATATGCACCAAAAGTGGAGTTCAGTTCCCCCATTTTTGTTTTAAACACAAAAATAATTTTAAAAATCACACAAGAGAAGTAACTTAAAAGATAAAAAGGAAAGCATTTTAGGCATAAGTGTTAGCATTGTTTTACATATTCTTTCTAGACTTCAGCTGTAATTAATATAATCTAGTAAGGTATTCACATTCAAATGCATATTTTATAATATTGCTACACATGTACTTTTGTACACAATATACATAACTGATGGTATGTAACATCACTTCATGTGTAACTGATGGCTATTAAAAATGTTAAAAAGGGACTAACCTGACTTACTAAATATAATGTATTAAGGTATCTATTAATGTTTATGATGTCACTGCCACCAGCTTTTCTCCTACTTCCCTTATTGCCACCAATTACTTATAATTCAGATGTTCTATTTCTAGGTTATATATGTTATCCTTGTCTTTCAGATTTGGGCTGACTCTTCGCTACCTTTTCCTGGGAATTTTCCTTGCTCTTTATGCCTTTGTTCTTTTTGATACTTCCTATTTGAGGCATGAGATTTAAGATATTGAATGACAAATTAAAGTCTGGAAGACCAACAGTGTGTCTCTTAACATACCTTTCCAAATACAGGGAATTTTCAATGGCATAGGGAAGAGTCAAGATGACGAATTGGATTTGAAAATTAATCACAGAAATCCAAAGTTTTCTTTCTAACTGAAGCTTTGTCAATTGATCAGATAGGGGATTGCAACATGTCAAAAATTAAAATGGATAATCCATGCTTTGAAAGCAAAAGGCAAAGAAGAAAGGGAAAGATATACGCATCTGAATGCAGAGTTTCAAAGAAGAGCGAGGAGAGGTAAGACTTCTTAAGTGAACAATGCAAAGAAATAGAGGAAAACAATAGAATGGGAAAGTCTAGAGATCTCTTCAAGAAAACTGGAGATATCAAGGGAACATTTCATGCAAAGGTGGGCACAATAAAGGACAGGAATAGTATGGACCTAACAGAAGCAGAAGAGGTGGCAAGAATACACAAAATAAATGTACAAAAAAGGTCTTAATTACCTGGATAACCATGATGTTGTGGTCACTCACCTAGGGCCAGACATCCTAGAGTGTGAAGTCAAGTGGGCCTCAGGAAGCATTACTACAAATAAAGCTAGTGAGGATGATGGAATTCCAGCTGAGCTATTTTAAATCCTAAAAGATGATGCTGTTAAAGTGCTGTACTCAGCATGCCAGCAAATTTGGAAATCTCAGCAGTTGTCACAGGACTGGAAAAGATCAGTTTTCATTCCAGTCCCAAAGAAAGGCAATGCCAAAGAAATGTTCAAATTACTGTACAATTGCGCTCATTTCACATGCTAGCAAGGTAATGCTCAAAATCTTTCAAGCTAGGCTTCAGCAGTACGTGAACCGAGAACTTCCGTGTGTACAAGCTGGATTTAGAAAAGGCAGAGGAACCAGAGATCAAACTGCCAACATCCTCTGGATCATAGAAAAAGCAAGATTTAAAAAAAAAAAAAAAATCTACTTCTGCTAAGCCTTTGACTGTGTGGATCACAACAAACTGTGGAAAATTCTGAAAGATATGGAAATACCAGACCACCTTACCTGTCTCCTGAGAAACCTGTATATGGGACAAGAAGCAACATTTAGAACAGGACATGGAACAATGGACTGGTTCAAAATTGGGAAAGGAGTATATCAAGACTGTATATTGTCACCCTGCTTATTTACCTTATATGCAGAATATATCACGTGAAATGCTGGGCTGGATGACTCATAAGCTGAAATCAAGATTTCTGGGAAAAATATCAACAACCTCATATATGCAGATAATACCACTTTGATGGCAGAAAGTGAAGAAGAACTAAACAGCCTCTTAAAGGTGAAACATGAGAGTGAAAAAGCTGGCTTAAAACTCAACATTCAAAAAACTAAGATTGTGGCATCTTGTCCCATTACTTCATGACAAATCGATAGGGAAAAAGTGGGAACAGTGACAGACTTTATTTTCTTGGGCTCCCAAATCACTGCGGACAGTGACTGCAGCCACGAAATTAAGTGGAAACAGTGACAGATTTTATTTTCTTGGGCTCCAAAATCACTGCAGTGGGTGACTGCAGCCACGAAATTAAAAGACACTTGCTCCTTGGAAGAAAAGTTATGACCAGCCTAGACAGCATATTAAGAAACTGAGACATCACTTTGCCAACAAAGGTCCATATAGTGAAAGCTATGGTTTTTCCAGTAGTCATGTATGGATGTGAGAGGTGGACCATAAAGAAAGCTGAGTACTGAAAAATGGATGCTTTTGAACTGTGGTGTTGGAGAAGACTCCTGAGAGTCCTTTGGAGTGCAAGGAGATCAAACCAGTCAATCTTAAAGGAAATCAGCCCTGAATATTCATTGGGAGGAATGATGCTGAAGCTGAATGCAAAGAGTTGACTCACTGGAAAAGACCCTGATGCTGGGAAAGATTGAAGGCAGGAGGAGAAGGGGACGACAGAGGATGAGATGGTTGGATGGCATCACTGATTCAATGGACATGAGTTTGAGCAAACTCTGTGACGGATAGGGAAGCCAGGCATGCTGTAGTCCATGGGGTTGCAAAGAGTCAGACACAACTTAGTAGTGGAATGACAATACTTTGAAAATGGTGTTAATAGTTGAAATTGGGGCTTCCCTGGTGGTTCAGTGTTAAAGAATCCGCCTACCAATGCAGGGGACACAGGTTTTATCCCTGACCTGGGAGGATCCCACATGCCGCAGAGCAACTAAGCCCATTTTGCACAACTACTGAGTCTGTGCTCTAGAGACTGAGGGCCACAACTACTGAGTCCATGTGCCTTAGAGCCCATGCTCTGCAATGAGAGAAACTACCGCAATGAGAAGTTCGCACATTGCAGCTGGAGAGTAGTCCCCTCTCACTTCAACTAGAGAAAATCCTATGCAGCAATGAAGACCAACAGCCAAAAATAAATCAATACAATTATTTTTTAAAATAGTTGAAACAAGTAGGCAGCCAAAACACTTTGAATTTGTAAATAAGATCATAACAAATTAGCAGAAAAAATGTCACAACTAATACATGTGTTTTATTAATTTGATTGACTGTCTCATATTAATTCAATCTAGTGATGCTTTTTAGTATGCATGTGTGCTCAGTCACTCAGTTGTATCCAACTCTGCAACACTATGGACTGTAGCCCACCAGGCTCCCCTGTCCATGGAATTTTCCAGGCAAGAATACTAGAGTGGATCTCCATTTCCTCCTCTAGGATATCTTCCCGACCCAAGAATCAAACCCAAGTCTCTGGTGTGTACCTGTATTGGCAGGCTGATTCTTTACCACTGCATCACCTGGGAAGCCTGCTTTTAAGTATATGTAGACAGAATTTCCTCAGATAGTAAAGAATCTGCCTGCAGTTCAGGAGACCTGGGTTCAATCCCTGGGTTGGGAAGATCCCCTGGAAGAGGGCATGGCAACCCACTTCAGTATTCTTGCATGGAGAATCCCCATGGACAAAAGTGCCTAGTGGGCTACAGTCCAAGGGGTCGCAAAGAGTCAGACATGACTGAGTGATTAAGCACAGCACAGGCAGAGTTTCATTGAATAAACGCCACAAAGCATATTCCTAATTATGCCCCAAACTGGTACTCAGAGGTCTCCAAAACATGAAGCATGAGGCAAGAATACTTTCTGGTGTGTTATTCATTCATTGGGCCATGAATTGAATTCCAGCTGCCTCTCTGGGTCCTGTGGCCACTGATTTCATCCCAAACCCCAGAGGCTCATTGCTGCCCAGTTACTTAAGAGTCATTATAAACTATATAAGCCTTTTATGATGGTTAACAAAATATTGAGAAAGGTTTTAAGTAATGTGGAGTGGGTATTAATTTTTAAATTTAGTAATGTTTCTGTTAGAGAAATGGCAAAATGTTGCAAGATATTATGTATGGATTCATGCAAATTCATGGACATATCAAGTACACGCTTGAGTGAACTGGCAGTGACATCTTTGTATGTGAAAGATACCATATGAATATTCCTTTCAGGAGGAGGAACACCAGGTTTGGAGTTTGAGGGAATAAATTGAGAACCAAAAGCAGATATTTGTAAGTCAGTGTAAAGAAGTGTCACAGGACTCTAGTCCTCAGCCTGTCCCATTCCTGGCTGGTTCATCTTCTTTAAAGCATGTTCCTCATCTTGAATGAAACAATCACATGAAAAAAAAATAGATCGTAGAAAGAAGTAAGTTGTGTACTATTGCATTCTACACAAATGTAAACTAGAGTGACAAAAAATTATAAAGTAATCGTATTACTTGTGTTCTCCTATTAGTAAGAATGCATTGAGGGAAGGCTTATAGGCTTATTTAATTTAGAAACTTTTTTTCTATGAAATATTTCAAATATTCAGACAACACGGAATTACATGTTGAATACCCCTTGTGTGTGTGTACATTTTAGGGTATGTGTGTGCTAAAATGTATCATTACTTCAGTAATCTGGTACATTCTGTTTGTCTTAATTTTATCTTCCTTTTGAGGGTAGTTTAGCAAGAGATGATGTTCAGGGTTAGCAGTTATTTTTTCCTCCACATGCTGTTACTATGCCTTTGCCTTTGAGCTTCTGCTCAGGGTCATTGAAGTCTGTTGTCAATTTATCAACCATTTGTTGTTATTCGATTGAATCCAGACCCCCTGCGTTGAGAGCATGGAGTCTTAGCCACTTGGACCACCTGGGAAGTCCCCAAGCCTCCCTTAACTCATGAAATTCTCTCCTGTTTACTCCAAGACACCAGCCTGTTCTTATTCTCCCGCTACTTATCAGAGCATCCTTCTCAGTCTCTCCTGATTACTCAGTTCCACCACCAGCTCTGAGTAGTGAGTGTTGGAGTCACTAAGGATTTCATTCTTTGATTCACTTTTGTTATTCCTCTGCTTAATCCTTCAATAGATGTCTGTGGTTTTTAGCATAGAACTAAATTCTTCAGTTTAGCTTATGAAACCATGCATAACCCCTGCCTCTCTCCTACATGAGCTGCCTAATCTAGTCATAACAAACCACCAGCTTTTGTTTGGGATAGCTGTTCCCTGCTAGTCCATGCTCTTCTGCGCTTCTGTGACTTTATACATGCCTGCACCTAGGTCGTAGGTCTTCTGCCTGCTCTCGCTGGGGCTCGCTCATATCCCATAGTTAGCTGGCCATCTGTGACCTCAGGCTGGGTGTCTGCTGAGATGACAGAGGCAATCAGACCTTATATTTCTCGTCATTGATTAGGCAAACCCAGTCTTGCTTTCATGGCGGTGTCAGAGTTCTCAGGAACAGCAAAAAAAAGAGCAAGTGCCAATGCACACACAGGTCCGTTGAATCTGCTGGCACATTTGCTCCTGTCCCATTAGAGCAAGTCTCATGACCAAGACCAGTCATTGTGGGAGGCAACTGAAAGGCCGTGGATGCCAAGGGCCCACACTACTTAACCTCCTAGGTTTCACCTTCTTTTTATTAATACATTCATTTATTCATTCCTTCCCTAGACTTTATTATGAGTACCTACTATATTTTTTAATTGAAGTATTGTTGATTTACAATGTTGTGTTAGTTTCTTGTGTAGAGCAAAGTGATTCAGATATATCTGAATATATATATACATATATATATATATATGTGTGTATACATATATATGTACATTCTTTTCCATTATGGTTTATTACAGAAAATTGAATACAGTTCCCTGCACTATACAGTAGGACCTTATTGTTTATCTGTTTTATATTATGTTGGCCAAAAGGTTTGTTTGAGTTTTTCCATAATATCTTATGGAAAATTTTTGGCCAACCCAATATATAGTAGTTTGTATCTGCTAATCCCAAACTCCTATTTCTCCCTCCTCCACCCCCTTCCCCCTCTGGTAACCACTCTATGTCTATGAGTCTGTTTCTGTCTTATAAATAAATTCGTATTTTGGATTCAAAATTTATATTTTGAATATAAGTGCTATCATAAGGTACTTGTCTTTCTTTGTCTGACTGATTTAGTATGATAATCTCTAGGTCCTTCTATGTTGCTGTAGATGGCATTATTTCATTCTTTTTTATAGCTGAGTGATATTCCATTGTATATATGTACCACGTCTTCTTTATCCACTCATCTGTTGATGGACACTGAGGTTGCTTCCATGTCTTGGCTAATTGTGAATAGTGCTACTGTGAACATTGGGGTGCATGTATCTTTTTGAATTGCTATTTTGTCCAGATAGATTGCAGGGAGTAGAATTGCTGGATCATAGAGTAACTCTGAGCATGTACTATAAACAAAGCCTTGGGCTAGGTACTGAGGATGCAGAGAATCTCCTCAGTGCTTGAAATGCCTATTCTAAGACTGACTCCCAAAGACTAGCACATTCAGTAAAAGTAACACCTGTATTCACAGAGGTCCCATGAAGCAGGGTGAACCTGAGAATGCCTCTCTGCATTTGTCACCATTACTGCAGCAATGGCTACCTTGTGACAATAGGATTAACCTCTTCCTTGATAAAAATCATAAAAAGCCAAAATACAGAAACAAGATTTAAAATATTTTCAGTGTGTACATTTTTTCAAACTGTAATTGAAAAATGACTCTATTTCTTTGGTGGCCTATAAATTCAAGCATGAGATCATGTGAACACAGCATTTCCTCTAAACATCAGATGTGGGTTAGAGGAGCAGTTAACATTTTAATCTTCCCTGCTTGTTTCTAGGAACAAATTTGCTTGCAACTTCAAACTCATAGTTCTGCAAATTACAGAGACCAAAAGTGCAAATGAAAAAAATCCCCTTTCAGATAACTATCTGAAGCTTCCATATTAGGTATAATGATTTTTTTCCCCGGGATTAGGACAGATTGCATGGGGAGCCTAGGCTTTCATAAAGAGAGGGGTGGGAATTGACTTGGGCCTTCATTTTCTCACAAAAGACACAATGCAAAGCACATCTGTGAACATTGCATAATTTGTTATGTTCTACAAAGAGGTGGGTTTTTGTTGTACACATACCAAAGCTATTTGGTACTGTTCACCAATAATCTCTATTCAGGTCCAGAAAAGAAATTGGCCTCAGAAGAGTGAAAGGAGAGTAAATTTTTCTTTAAAAATTAGATACAGATTATCGCTTCAAAATACAGGAGGGAATTTTACAAGTGACGGTGCACTGATTAGCTTTCCAATGGACATCCAGTCCTTTATGAATCGCATACTAGCTGTGGTCAACTGTGACCAATGTGGTTTATTACTCTCCCGAAGAGCTGAACTGAGATTACCCATCTAATTTAATTGAGAAATGTTGGGTGAACTTGAACTGTTTCATGGACATGAATGACCAGAGAATTTATTTGATAAGACATTAAAGGCTGAATATGGTAACTATCTCTTTGATGGTTTGATACAGTCATTTCTTTAGTTCATTAGCAAGTCTCTCGTAGATTTTTGTTGTCATTATTATTCTTCAGGTGATTATGTGAGCAGCTGAAATGAAAAATGAATGTTTCTGTACAACATCACTAGAAAAAATTTTAAAACTTACCTTTATTGGTAAATACTCATGACAGTTTTCAATATAGTCTGAAAAGTGACATCAACTTTCAAGGAAAGGAAGCTAACAGTAATGAAATTGTGGGCAAATTAACAAATCCACTGTATTTTCATGTGATTGTCCCTAAATTATTTTTAAATATTGTTTTCTGATTTCATTTATTAAAGGGAAAGAAGACTTCAGGAAGCTAACATCCTTCACATTTTCTTGTAAACTTGGGAACTTTTGTTGATGGCACCTCAATGAAACATTTAAGATTACTTTCTCAGTTACAGAGCACACAAGTTAGCATCAGATGAAAAGGTGCTTTCTCTTCGTATGTCTGTTAACATTTAACGTAAATTCTGCTGTGTTCCCAATGACTAGTGCTAAGGTATAATTTGGACATTTGCATCTTTCTTAAAAACTATATTTAAATATGATAGTTTTAAAACTACTCAGAGAAACACAGCGATGTAAACTCTTAAGAATAAATGACAAAATCTCAGATCATGTTCCTAGTGACTCTTTAAATGGAATTTTTCATTGAAACTTTGTCATTAAAATAGAAAGGCCTTTTGGTTGTGCCCATACAAGCATAATAAATTGTATATGTTTGTGATACTGAATGACTCTTGCCCATATGCTGCACTGCAAAGCTACATGAATGAGGCATTTACCAAATCAGGCCCACCACATTAAACAGAAAAACAATCTTTATTCATGGTAACTTATCAGTTTCAATTAATCAACCTTAACAATGGAAATTCTGATGTGTTCAAGCAACTTGAAAGCAATAGGTCATCTTGAGGGCAGCCATGTTGTGTCTTTGTGCTTAAGGTTTCAAACAAAGGGACATCTTCAATAAATATACATGCATATACATACATACATGTGCATATATATACATACCAATGGATGGCCATATCTATGCCATTTACACCAGCCAGAACGCATGTTAAGTGTTTATGACTTTTATCATAGCAAATGTAATTGCTTCCCTCCTAGTATTACTTTTTGAGCTCTGTAAGTGTAAACAAAAGGAGAGAAATTTCCATTGGATGACCATCCTTTCAGTTTCTGTGCTGCTATGTGAATAGCATTGTGCAGACCATTCCAATGGTTTTGAAAAGGGGTAACCATTGGTTTGATTTGGTTACACGGTTTAGTCAAGCACTCCCTCCCACTGCCTTAGGGTCTGTGAAAGGTCTGTGACCTGTTTAGAACTGCCAAGTGAAATGTCATGTCGCCCCTCCCAAATGGGAGTATCTGCATTCATTTGATCAGTATAAAAAATGATTGGGGATGGTGAGAGCAGTGCTTTTGAATTGCAATTTATAGCAGTTTACAAAAATGCACATTGTTGGAAAAGAAAACATGGAAGTGTTTCTTTCTAAATTGCATTACCTGTGAAATGTCATTAGTCTTTTAAGGATATTTACATCCTTTTTTTAAAATTATTATTTAGGAGGCTTACTTCAACTAAGGAAAACCAGAATTTTATTATATGATCATTTTTTTTTAAAACTTGTGATTTGGTTCTAGTACCAGAATTTAAGGAACACAATGTGTCCATGTTCTTAGGATAAACATAATTTGTTGTCATTTCCACTTATTCATTCTGTAAGATGATCTTTGCTAATCAGTTGCATTAGCGGAGCAGTCCCAATTGTCTTTCCCAGATTCTAGAGGAGATTCATTTGCTGGTTGATGTCTTGTCTGCCGGATTTCTAATAGGGAATCTGAAACCACAGGCATATGTAATTCTCCCAGGTCTCCATTATCTCTTCAATGGTTTACTAATGAAACTTCTTCGTTGGATGAATACTTACTAAATTATGGTACCTGTCGATTCATCTACATGTATGAACAGTTTCACAAAAGAAAATGTTATTTCTTTTCTTGAAATGCATACAAGAGTCCATGAACTTTATCCTGAAAGTTAAGGTAGGATGTTCAAGTTCATAAGTCTTAATACAACCACTTGGGTTTCTGAGGTCTGGAAGTCTTGAAAACTCCATCTCTTCACCTTAGGCAGTGGGTAGAATCGGACATTATTTTGAAGAATTCTATCAGTAAGAAAAGTTACCTCAGGAAAAAGGCCTCAGAACTTCCCTGGCTGATAATGGGAGGAGAGAAAGAGGAGCCCTGCTTCAGAAAAGACTTGACCCAGATACACTCCCTAGCACTCCACTTTGAACCTCCCAACCATTGAAAGCTGAGCTTGTCACGTTTTTATCTTTGTTCATGTTAAGCCTTGGAATGACAGCCCGGCTCTGTGTTCCCCTCTCCCACTGCCCCGCCGGCCGTAAGTGTCCACATTGACACCTACCGGTGACCGCAGGCTGCAAGTCTTTGTTGCCTTCTCCACGCTCCTGGCTTTCACTGGGATTAGCTCAGGGCCTTTGTTCCCCTTCAAAGCTGGAACATCACATCCCATGTTGTGGCTTTCCTGTCTCAGACCCCCAACGCTTTCCTCACAATTTACACACCAGGTAAATGTCCCTCCCTAGGGAGCAGAGCCCAGCCTGGGGTGAGGGGTGGGGAGGGCAAAACCTCCCCATTCCCCAACTTCAGAACCTCCCCCCCAAGTTGATTTTCTTTCTTTCTTACTTAAAATTTTCTATTTCATAAGGAGGAAAGATTGAAAACACAAATGGAAATGTAAACCTGAGTTAGGTCCTTGAACCCAAACACAAGTCCACCCCTGCCTTGTTTTATTCTCTTACAAGGGCTCCTAATTCTAGGGAGGTAACTCCGGGAAGATCATTTACTGGCCCTGGTCACAGGCACCTCAAACCATTTCTCCAGTCTGGGACAGCAGGAACACTATCTCAGGGGAAACTTCACCGGCACACGCTCCTTTAAAGGCCTTAGAGGAGCTGACCGCCTGACTCACCTGCCCCCACCCTCCCCTCCAGGTTACTGAGGAGGCCCCCCCAGCCGGGGCCAGGCCTTGGAGGACCCAGTAAAAGTGAGGCAAAGAGTGAAAGTGTGTGGGGAGTGGTCTACGTACAGTAACTAAAGCAAATTACACCTCTCTTCATCTCTCCCTCTGTTTAGTGAGGTTAGAAAATCTGGAGGAAGAATCTCCGGAGGAAAAGCAGTCGACGCCCCAGAACACCACAGAGAGTGACACGGATCGTCTGGAGTAGCGGCAAAGAACACTTCGCTGCTCAGAGCGGGGGCTGGGGGGCAGGAAGAGGGCTCTTACCACCCGGGCATAAGGCCTGCCTCCCTGGCGAGGGACACTGTCTTCAAGGCGTTTCTAACCTGACTGTACCGTCTTCAGATGCCGCCTGCTCACTGGCGAATTGCACTTGAAGAGAACGCGAAGTGCGCGCTCTGAGCGCACCTTTCCAAACCCTTCAAGAACCCGCTGGCTGGTGCATGGTGAGCGGGGCGCACAGACCCAGAGCCGCCGCCACATCCATCCGCGCGCTCTCTGGGCTCAGCGGGGTGCCCCAGCGCCTTAGGGTGGGAAGGAACGGGCTTCAATTAAAATTAAACGTTTGAGGCACTCACCCTGTGTCATTCCCTCTCTAAATCCACCTGGAATCCCTGTAACGCTAACTCAAACTGATTTGCTGTCTACTCATCCACCAACTGATCCATAAAGGCGTACCAGAAAACCTCGAAGATTTTAAATGTCCTCCAAAGAGGTCCACTCTTACATAGGCGCGGGGCTCCTAGACATATCTTAAACGCCGTAAACAATTCTTTAGTAAGTGTGGAAACTCTTTGGGGTTGTGTTTCCTGGTAAGTATCAGGATGAAGATTCACACATCTCTTCTTTCCAAATGTTAAGGCACCATTTTCTGAAAGACCGGTTTGCCTTCGTCCGTGCGTAATGGCCAAACCAGCCCTTTCGGTTCCCTTGTCTACAAGTCAGGCCCGGTCTGAAGCCCAGTTTCAAGATCGTAAGCTCTGGCTTACAGATTTCTAAAGATGTTTATTAAATCTCAAGAAATATATTTGTGGTGGCTGTCACATAAAGCTGATGTACTCTGGTGCAAAAGAAAGCTACAGAGACGATTTGTTTGTGCGTAAAAGGCACCAGATTTAACTGGAGAGAGACGTGGTATTTTCAACGCGAGGACACGGGGTGGCATAGCGCCCTGAAGCATTATTCGAGCTTCATCTACTATGCACTATATGCCACCGTCTCCAAAGGAGTGTTGCCCTAGAAACTTGTTTTAAATCTGCTGCTATATATCAACACCTTGTTTTAGCAGTCCTTGGCTGAATTACACTTACACAGTTTGGCGCTTCTTTCAAATTTCCTCCCATCAGTTTGGCTAAAGAAAGGAATTTTTCTCCTTTAGAAATGAATTGGCTTAATTAGTAAGTAGATTAATGGCAATTGCTGGTGAGTTGGTTTCCAGCAGAGTTTCACCAGAGAGGGTTAATCGGAGTCAGGTCTGGAAGCTTTCCCAGAACTGGCTGCCAGCCATTTCCACCAACCAATCAACCCTACAAGAAGCAGAGGAAGTGAAATAGAATTTATATTCTCTGGGCTGTTATCCTGGATGGAAATTCCTTGGAAGCAGGCTCCTAGTTGGGTGTAGGATGGACTGTTTCACTTTAGAATTTTCAGAGAAACCTCGAAAGGTTTCACCTTCAAGATTTATCTGGGTACCAAAGAAGAATTTCACATGACACAATGACTGACTCTACAGAACACTGAGGGTGCATTGAAAACGCCTGTGAGGTTCTTAGTCAATTTCAGGTTTTACAGAAGTTGTGCAAACCTCCCAAGTTCCACCCTAAATCTTATCTACCAGAAACTTTTTACAAACTTCAGTTGTGTGTTCTGCAGCCTTTTCACTTATTTTTTCCATAGTGATAAAAATGCATTCATAGTTTAACTTGCAGCTGCATTACTCTTGCAAAAAAAAAAAAAAAATCCCTGCTGAGAAATGCATATAATAGGAAAAACAGATCGGCTGGACAGCAGTGTAATTAATGCCAGAAAGGGCTGAGGCCGGTTTCATAGTTTGTCTTTTGAGGATATCAAGACGAGACCTGGTGAAAAATGACGCATGCTTTAGCATTTCAGAAAGCTGGCAACTGGCAGCGCTTTTCCTTTTTTCTTTGACTTTCTGCCTCAGAACAAAGAGGTCGGCAGAACTAGCTAGGTTGTAATGAGTTCTATGTCCCTAGCACATTAAGTGCATCATGGAAACATATTGTATCGAAATAGTTTGGAGGAGAATACCGGGGATGAAAGAGAATGGGTGCTTTGATCAGCTCCCTGGGGTCCTGAGCGCGCACAGACTGACTTGCAAGGCGTTATTCAGCTCCAGCTAGACACACTTACAACACCATTCAAAGAAATTTGCATATCTGTAATTTATCACATTGGTCCAGAACATTTTTGCAAGGTAAATAAAAGTTGGCTGAATACAAAAAATCAATCATCGCAGATATAGTGGAAACTGTGAAGCCTGTCTCCATTAAAAGCATAAATAAATATGTCCATGAAACATGATGATTTAGAGGCTGATTTTATTATAAAATGTTCTTAGAGCAACAGGTTATGTGCTGACAGAGTGGCCGCCATTTCTTTGTGCTTCTACTTTAGGGGAGTGTATGTGCAGCTTCCCATTTGAATAAAGGCAGAAAGTTGAATAGATGTGTGGCTATAACCAGCCCGCGACATGCAGAGCAAAATTAGTACACACTCTGAGGAGATGTGAAAGATGGTTCAATCTCCTTGGTGTCTGCAAATGCTAAGGTTAAATTTCATCTCTTCTCCTGTTGATTTCGTTGCCAAGCCCTGGTTGCTGAATTTAGAGCTCAAAGGGATGAAATATCCCGACATCCGGTCAATAGGAAAACTTGCTTTGGAATGCCCCATGAGAACAAGTGAAAATTTAACAGGCAGGCATTGTTCTGAGTTTTTAAACAACCCAGTTAAACAGCAAACAAGAATCTTCAACTTGACCTTGAAAAAGGCTGTGTGCCTGCAGATAATCTATCAAACAACTGTGGATGACAATGATATATTTCAAAGTATTGTCAGATGAAAAGATTGATAAATTTGCTGCTGTGAAGGGAGAACTTTGGAAACGGGCAACAGGCAATTTACTGCACTCCTTCTGCAGCCCCCTCCTCGGTCCTCGCCCCCTACCCCCACCCCAACCCTACCCCTCCACCCTCCAGCCTTGGGGCCAACTCAGTGGAAGAAGGCCAGTAAATCAGCACTGTAATATTTCTTAAGGGGCACAAAAAAGCTGTGAACAGTACTTCTCATATTAAACGCAATATTTCTTTGCTTTCGTGGGGAACAAAAGTCATAGCAAGACGTCTTTATGGCCAATTCAGTCAAAGGCACATCTCTGTTCCCCCTGCAGAAAGGTCAGTGTCGTTGTGTTTGGTCCACCGAGGGGGTGTTTTCACGCTGAAAACTGAGCCAGCTGTCCCTGTCACACCCTCGCCATTGGGGAGCACGCACTAGCTATGGTTATTAGGCACATTCTACACCTGCAAAAATACCGATTTCCAAGACTTTTCAAGGAACCCCTCCCCAGTTCTCATGACCCCCTCCTTTTTCCTCTACTAAATTTTGACAACACAATTCAAGCTCTGGATGAAAGCACTGCACGCAAGAGGAAGGCTGGGGAGGGGACAGCTCAGTCAGCCCCTCGTGGTGTCTATTGAGCAACCATCAAAGAAACAAGGCATCAAGAATGTTTTCAAAAGTATGGAAAAACTTCCAAATAATTGCTTAAAGGCATCTCACATTTGTTATTTCCACACACGCTGTTGAACCCAAATATTTAGATTTATGCACCAGTGTTAGGTGTGTGCTGGGGGGGGGGGGCGGGGGGTACAGCCCAGAGTCCTTCCTTGAGAAGTGGTTCTTCTACAAATTTTACTTGGAGTTAGCATGTCACTGACCAAGGTCAGGAGATAATTTTTTTTACCCCCCAGGACTGTCCCAATTCGAGTCCACATCACTTTTTGAAAATCCAAACGCCAACACACTGTTGCTATTCATTTCACAACGCTTGCCCAACTGGATTTCATAATAAAACTCCTTCTAGAAACATCCATTAGCTAGCCTTCTCCCAGGAAGCCAATTCCATAGGCTGGCACTTCAAACATAGGTGACTACCTAGCTATCTGGTGGACATTCTGTGGCCCAAACAAGAGAGGAGCTAAAGGGGATCCTGTGCTATTGCTGAAAAGAAATCGGTAAAACCAGAAATAATTCAGGAAAATTCACTCTAAGGGTGAGAATGTTCCAGGCGCCAGTTCCTCCAAGATAGGAGCGGGAAAGAAACTATCGTTCTCTACGAGCACTTGGGAGTGGAGTGGGGGACTGAAGAGTCCAATCTGGCGGCAAGGGGTTGGGGGACGAGAAGGAAACAAGGGAGGGTTCAATGAGTCCGTGGTGTGTTCCTAATCCAGACCTTTGTCTAGTCCTTCCACTCAAAGTAGAAAGAGATACAGAAGTCCCCAGAGTGGCCAAATGCAGAAGTGCCCGGGACGCCTTGGTTTCCCGGGACAAAGGCAGGGGTGAAGCACATCGCGTGCCACGAGAGGCAGGGAAAGGGTGCCTCTCACTAGCAGGGACCCTAAATTCTTCCCTGGCGCCTGGGGGCTTCTGCACAGCCCGCCACCACCAAGCAATGCGCCCGCGCCTCTCCAAAGCGACGTCAGCGCAACAGCTTGTTTGGAAGTAGTGCCGACCCCCCCACCAGGGAAAGCGTTGGCGTGAAGCGGCGGGGGTCTGCCAAAACCCAAGACCCCCCCCCCCCCCCCGAGTGGAGCAAGGGGAGATTCCCAGGTCTCCGAAAGT